>NC_092718.1:217278712-217974962 GCF_047496885.1 Scyliorhinus torazame | reverse complement strand
TCTCTCTCCTCTCAGTCGGGTTTCTCTCTCTCTCTCCTCTCAGTCGGGTTTCTCTCTCTCTCTCTCTCCTCTCAGTCGGGTTTCTCTCTCTCTCTCTCCTCTCAGTCGGGTTTCTCTCTCTCTCTCTCTCTCCTGTCAGTCGGGTTTCTCTCTCTCCTCTCAGTCGGGTTTCTCTCTCTCTCTCCTCTCAGTCGGGTTTCTCTCTCTCTCTCTCTCTTCTCTCAGTCGGGTTTCTCTCTCGCTCTCTCTCCTCTCAGTCGGGTTTCTCTCTCTCCCTCTCTCTCTCCTCTCAGTCGGGTTTCTCTCTCTCCCTCTCTCTCTCCTCTCAGTCGGGTTTCTCTCTCTCTCTCTCTCCTCTCAGTCGGGTTTCTCTCTCTCTCTCTCTCTCTCTCCTCTGTCGGGTTTCTCTCTCTCTCTCTCTCCTCTCAGTCGGGTTTCTCTCTCTCTCTTCTCTCAGTCGGGTTTCTCTCTCGCTCTCTCTCCTCTCAGTCGGGTTTCTCTCTCTCCCTCTCTCTCTCCTCTCAGTCGGGTTTCTCTCTCTCTCTCTCTCCTCTGTCGGGTTTCTCTCTCTCTCTCTCCTCTCAGTCGGGTTTCTCTCTCTCTCCTCTCAGTCGGGTTTCTCTCTCTCTCTCTCTCTCTCCTCTCAGTCGGGTTTCTCTCTCTCTCTCTCCTCTCAGTCGGGTTTCTCTCTCTCCTCTCAGTCGGGTTTCTCTCTCTCTCTCTCCTCTCAGTCGGGTTTCTCTCTCTCTCTCTCTCCTCTCAGTCGGGTTTCTCTCTCTCTCTCTCTCTCTCCTCTCAGTCGGGTTTCTCTCTCTCCTCTCAGTCGGGTTTCTCTCTCTCTCTCTCTCTCCTCTCAGTCGGGTTTCTCTCTCTCTCTCTCTCCTCTCAGTCGGGTTTCTCTCTCTCTCTCTCTCTCTCTCCTCTCAGTCGGGTTTCTCTCTCTCTCTCTCCTCTCAGTCGGGTTTCTCTCTCTCTCCTCAGTCGGGTTTCTCTCTCTCTCTCTCCTCTCAGTCGGGTTTCTCTCTCTCTCTCTCTCCTCTCAGTCGGGTTTCTCTCTCTCTCTCTCTCTCTCTCCTCTCAGTCGGGTTTCTCTCTCTCTCTCTCCTCTCAGTCGGGTTTCTCTCTCTCTCCTCAGTCGGGTTTCTCTCTCTCTCTCTCTCCTCTCAGTCGGGTTTCGCTCTCTCTCTCTCTCCTCTCAGTCGGGTTTCGCTCTCTCTCTCTCTCCTCTCAGTCAGGTTTCTCTCTCTCCTCTCAGTCGGGTTTCTCTCTCTCCTCTCAGTCGGGTTTCTCTCTCTCTCTCTCCTCTCAGTCGGGTTTCTCTCTCTCCTCTCAGTCGGGTTTCTCTCTCTCTCTCTCTCTCTCCTCTCAGTCGGGTTTCGCTCTCTCTCTCTCCTCTCAGTCGGGTTTCTCTCTCTCTCTCTCTCTCTCTCTCCTCTCAGTCGGGTTTCTCTCTCTCCTCTCAGTCGGGTTTCTCTCTCTCTCTCTCTCCTCTCAGTCGGGTTTCTCTCTCTCCTCTCAGTCGGGTTTCTCTCTCTCTCTCTCTCCTCTCAGTCGGGTTTCTCTCTCTCTCTCTCCTCTCAGTCGGGTTTCTCTCTCTCTCTCTCTCTCTCCTCTGTCGGGTTTCTCTCTCTCGCTCTCTCTCCTCTCAGTCGGGTTTCTCTCTCTCCTCTCAGTCGGGTTTCTCTCTCTCTCCTCTCAGTCGGGTTTCTCTCTCTCTCTCTCTCCTCTCAGTCGGGTTTCTCTCTCTCTCTCTCTCCTCTCAGTCGGGTTTCTCTCTCTCCTCTCAGTCGGGTTTCTCTCTCTCTCCTCTCAGTCGGGTTTCTCTCTCTCTCTCTCTCCTCTCAGTCGGGTTTCTCTCTCTCCTCTCAGTCGGGTTTCTCTCTCTCTCTCTCCTCTCAGTCGGGTTTCTCTCTCTCCTCTCAGTCGGGTTTCTCTCTCTCTCTCTCTCTCTCCTCTGTCGGGTTTCTCTCTCTCGCTCTCTCTCCTCTCAGTCGGGTTTCTCTCTCTCCTCTCAGTCGGGTTTCTCTCTCTCTCCTCTCAGTCGGGTTTCTCTCTCTCTCTCTCTCCTCTCAGTCGGGTTTCTCTCTCTCTCCTCTCAGTCGGGTTTCTCTCTCTCTCTCTCTCCTCTCAGTCGGGTTTCTCTCTCGCTCTCTCTCCTCTCAGTCGGGTTTCTCTCTCTCCTCTCAGTCGGGTTTCTCTCTCTCTCTCTCTCCTCTCAGTCGGGTTTCTCTCTCTCTCTCTCTCCTCTCAGTCGGGTTTCTCTCTCTCTCTCTCTCCTCTCAGTCGGGTTTCTCTCTCTCTCTCTCTCCTCTCAGTCGGGTTTCTCTCTCTCTCTCTCTCCTCTCAGTCGGGTTTCTCTCTCTCTCTCTCTCTCCTCTCAGTCGGGTTTCTCTCTCTCTCTCTCTCTCAGTCGGGTTTCTCTCTCTCTCTCCTCTCAGTCGGGTTTCGCTCTCTCTCTCTCCTCTCAGTCGGGTTTCTCTCTCTCTATCTCTCTCTCCTCTCAGTCGGGTTTCTCTCTCTCTCCTCTCAGTCGGGTTTCTCTCTCTCTCTCTCCTCTCAGTCGGGTTTCTCTCTCTCTCTCTCTCTCCTCTCAGTCGGGTTTCTCTCTCTCTCTCTCTCCTCTCAGTCGGGTTTCTCTCTCTCTCTCTCTCTCCTCTCAGTCGGGTTTCTCTCTCTCTCTCCTCTCAGTCGGGTTTCTCTCTCTCTCTCTCTCTCTCCTCTCAGTCGGGTTTCTCTCTCTCTCTCTCCTCTCAGTCGGGTTTCTCTCTCTCTCTCTCCTCTCAGTCGGGTTTCTCTCTCTGTCGCGCGAGAATTCAATGTAAACAAAACGAACAGTCGGCTGGCGGCTAACGGTCAGTAGGGCGCGCACCAACCTCCCGGCCACCCGCCGCTGAACCCCGATTAACCGTCGCTCTGTTGGAATAAACACATGCGAAATAACCCAGGCAGTGGCGGCAAACGAGTGAAATTCAAACCTTGTGAGGTACCGGAGCCGTTTTACTTTAAACCGGGGCCTTGAGCTGCTGGAGGAGGGCCAGCGGAAGTCCCCCCCCACCGCACCTACCGATTGGACGGCACAACCAGATAGGGGGCGGGGCACAGCTTTACGCCGGAGCCGATTGGCCGCCGCGCACGTCAGTCGGTACAGGCCCCGCCCTCTTCTGTACCCCCCCCCCTCCCCCACCTTACCTGCGCCGAAGTCGACGCCGTTGTTGTCAAGCGCCTGATCGCAGAGTGGGAGACCGAGCGGCAGCGAACAAGTGACCGGGTTTGTCCCACGTTTTAATTATCCTGTAAGATTCAAAAGAGTGGGTTCCCCGGGGAACCTTCTGGAAAAGGGGGTAGGCCGGCCCTGGACCCTGCTTGTCACAGGATCCGAGTCAGTGATGGTCCCCCTCAGCTTCACTGTGAGCGTTGTCAGCCCAGCGCGATCGCGGGCTCTTCCACCCGTTTAGCCGAGGGAAAGACGTTATAATTATCTCACTAAAAACAACTGAATCGTCTGCACCTCACCGAGCTGCCTCCTGAGGGAACGACATCTCCTTTCACCAGGACTTCCCAAAGTGCTTTACAGCCAATGAAGTAATTCTAGTCTGACGTCGTCAGGCAGGAAACGCGGCAGCCAATTTGCACACAGCAAGCTCCCACTAACTGGATTGTGCCAGTGGCTGGGTCATCTATTTCCAGCGTATGTTTGAAGTGGGGCTGCTGGGTTACCGGGATAGGGTGGAGTTGTGGGCTTAAGTAGGGTGCTCTTTCCAAGGGCCAGTGCAGACCCGATGGGCAGAACGGCCTCCTGCGCTGTAAATTCTATGATTGTATATAATTAAGGATCACCGCGAAGAGATCCCTCTGCCCCTTGTCGAAATAGTGGCCATGGAGTCTTTCACATTCACTTAAAAAGGCAGGCCGGCTCTTTTGTTTTGACGTCTTATCTGAAAAGCAGCACCTCTGGAAGTCCAGCACTCTCCCCGTACTGCACTGGGACTGCCAGAATTGGATCTTGTGCTCAAGTCTCTGGAGCATGATTCAAGGGCCACAGTTCTGACTTGAGCAAGAATACTGCCATGGCTGACATCTGGATGGGGATACTTTTATTTTCTCTGGCCCCGACACACTCACCCACACCCACATCTCCCCACACTTGAATCTATTTTGGTCCTTATTTTAATCACTGGAAATGGAAATTGTGGCCTTTATTCACTGTTACGGAATCCTGTATTTGTCTGTAATTCATTTATTGACTGTGTCTTATTGTGGATTATATGTGGATGACATTCTCTTGTTCTTGAAGTATTGTCATCTGTGGTCACGGTGAGTGAGTGGATTGTCCTGGTGTTGCCATGGTAAATATGAGATGTGCCAAGTATAGCGCTACATTGGATAACTGGTAATGTAGCACAGGATTGTGGTCAATACATTCTCTTTGGATGTAAAAGTGTACATTGCAGAGATAGCATGATATCCAATTGCAGAGAACAAAAATATCTTGCATAATTTGATAAACCGCTATCCAGCTTGATGGGGCTGAGAAATCTTTTTTTTGAACCCATCAGGCAGTTTCTGTCTGCAGACCATGTGAAATATACTCTATTGTGAACGCTAACCAAACCGCTTAGGATATTGAGCAAGCCACAGGGAAAACCACAAATAATAATAATAATAATTGCTTATTGTTAGAAGTAGGCTTCAATGAAGAAGCTTGTAGTTCGCACTATATAATTCTGACCTGCGTTACTGGGAAGGTGACGCACCAATGCTGCCAGCAGCATGAGAACTCGTACATTGCATAATTTTGGATTATTATTGTTCTTGTAGCTATGTATAGATATTGAAATAGGAAGAGGTGTAGGACATCAAGCCTAGTCCGCAATTCAGTTAGAGCATGGCTGATCTTTAACTCCATTTACCTGTGTTGGCTCCACAATCACCTTAGCTTAAAAAAAATCTATTTCACTCAGTCTTGAATGTTCCAGTTTTCGCAGCAACAACACCCCTTTATGAAGAAAGAAAGGCTTGCATTTATATATTGACTTTCATGAACACCTAAAGTCCGAAAGCACTTTACAGTAAATGTGGGAGAGAATTCCAGATTATTTGGTACCCGTTGTGACCTCACTTCTAAGTAACTTGGCTCTCATAAATAAATTCAGGTTAAGTAATTCAGGTTATTTTTGTTCAATTGTATGTGTTGACAGTTGACAAATTGAAATTCCTACATTAACTGGACAACTTTTCCATTATATATTCCTATATCTAAATTAGTAATAAAACTACATACAAAAATTTAATTGAAAGTAAAATACTGTGGAAGATGGAAATCTGATAAACAAGAGAAAATACTGGAAATACACAGCAGGTAAGACAACATTTGTAGAAAGAAAAGCAAAATTAATTAATGTTGATGGCCTTTCAACAAAACTAGGAAGTTTGAAATTTTATATATTTCAGGGAAGTGATCCAGTTATTCCCAGTTACATTATGCATCCTGATCCAGTCTTACTCCTACCCTCGAACTCCACATCACCTGAAACACAGAAGCATTGAAAAGAAGAGCTGGAGGAGGCCATTTGGCCCTTCGAGCCTGCTACGCCACTCATTATGATCATGACTGATCATCCGATTTAGTAACCTGTTCCCGCTTTCCCCATAGCCTTTGATCCCTTTAGCCCCAAGTGCTATATCTAACTACTTAAAAAATATATATATTTTATTCAGGCATTTGTATGAACAAGCAACAAACAAAGCAAATGAGAACAGAAGTAAAATTGTACAACATAATAAATAACCAACACCCACTGCCCCCCAACCACCACCAGCCTACCCATCCCGTCCTGCCTTCCCATTTTAACCCCATTATTCTCTCACCTCTTTCCCCCTTTGCTGACACTCAATCCTCCTTAAAGAAGTCAATGAACGGCTTCCACCTCCGAGCGAACCATTGACCAACCCCCTCAAGACGAACTTGACCTTCTGCAATCTCAGGAATTCTGCCAGGTCATGCACCCATAGCTCCGCTTTCGGCGGCTCCAGTCCCTTCATCCAAGCAAAATCCGGTTCCGGGCTATCAGGGAGGCAAAGGCAAAGACATTGGCCCCTCTCACCACCTGGACTCCCAGGTCTTCCAACAGCCCGAATATCGGTACCTCTGGACGCAGGGACACCTTCACCCCCAATACCTTGGACATTAAGTTCTAAAACCGTGCCAGAACCCCTTCAGTTTCGGACGTTCCCAAATCATGCGAACATGAATCGCAGACCTCCCTGCGCACAGCCCACACCTGCCCTCTACTCCCTCAAAGAACCTACTCAACCCAGCCACCGTCATATGCGCCATGTAGACTACTTTAAACTGGATAAGACAGCCTTGCACACGACGAGGATGCATTCGCCCTCCGCAGGGCCTCCTCCCATGTCCCGATCTCCGCACACTTCCGTTTAACATGGGCAGCACGGTAGCATTGTGGATAGCACAATTGCTTCACAGCTCCAGGGTCCCAGGTTCGATTCCCGGCTTGGGTCACTGTCTGTGTGGAGTCTGCACATCCTCCCCGTGTGTGCGTGGGTTTCCTCCGGGTGCTCCGGTTTCCTCCCACAGTCCAAGGATGTGCAGGTTAGGTGGATTGGCCATCATAAATTGCCCTTAGTGTCCAAAGCTGCCCTTGGTGTTGGGTGGGGTTGCTGGGTTGTGGGGATAGGGTGGAGGTGTTGACCTTGTGTGGGTGCTCTTTCCAGGAGCCGGTGCGGACTCGATGGGCCGAATGGCCTCCTTCTGCACTGTAAATTCGATGATAATCTATGACATCTCCCAACGGGGCTTCCTCCCAGTCCATCAGCTCCTTATAGACCTCGGGCACCTTCTCCTCCCCTACCCCCTCCTTTGACAACTCCTTAACTTGCAGCCCCAGGGGCGACAACCCAGGAAAGGAAGGCACCTCCCTCCTCATAAAATCCCCGACATGTAAGTACCTAAAACCATTCCCCCTGTGCAGCTCATATTCCTCCTCCACGCCCTCTAATTTCGCAAAGCTGTCCCCCATGAACAGATCAACGAATTGCTCAAGCCCTGCCTGCCGCCGTTCCCTCGCATCCAGTCCCCTCCCTGGTGCAAACCTATGATTATCACAAATCACACCGAGGTACCCTCCAGTCTCAAATGCTGCCTCCATACCCTCAAGGTCAACCCCACCACTGAGCTCACGAAGTACCTGGCCAGCGGGAACGGCAGAGATGCTGCCAACAATGTCCATAAGCTCGTTCCCCTACAAGAAGCCCCCCCCCCCCCCCCCCCCCCTGACCATAGCGATATTAGCTGGCCAGTAGTAATTCATTATATTCGGCAACGCCACCCCTCCCCTCCCCATGCCCCCAATCTTAAAAAAAACCTCGACCCGCAGAGTCTTCCCTGCTCGGACAAACCCAGAGATCAACGCATTGACCTTTTTAAAGAATGACTTTGGGGCAAAGATCAGGAGGTTCATGAAATATAAACAGGAACCTTGGCAGCACCGTCATCTTCACTGTCTGCACCTGTCCCGCCAACGACGTTGGCAGCACGGCCCACCTCTTAAAATCCCCTTTCATCTATTCCATCAACCTAGTCAAATTTAACTTGTGCAGCTGTGCCCAATCCTGCGACACCTGGATGCCCAAGGACCTGAAACTCACCCCAACACCTTAAACGACAGCTCCCCCAACCTCCTCTCCTGCGCTCTGGTCTCAATCGGGAACACCTCGCTCTTTCCCATGTTCAGCTTGTACCCGGAGAACGTCCTCCAAAATCCCCAGAATGCTGGCAGTACCCTTCAATGGGTCCGAAATATATAACAACAGGTCGGCCACGTACAACGAAACCCAGTTCTCGACCCCTCATCCCCACACAATCCCTTTCCAATCTCTCGATGCTCTAAGTGCCATAGCCAAAGCAAAAAGCAACGGGGAGAGTGGGCAGCCCTGCCTTGTCCCATGGTGCAACCTGAAATATCCCAAACCCATCCTGTTTGTCCGCACACTTGCGCCTGGCGCCCTCTACAGGAACCGGACCCAGTCCACAAACCCCTGCCCAAACCCAAACCACCCCAACACTTCCCACAGATACTCTTACTCCTCCCTGTCAAAAGCCTTTTCCGCGACCATTGCTATTTCTACTTCATGCCCCACCGGGGGCATCATGATCACTTTAAGTAATCTCCTCACACTTGCTGACAACTGTCTCCCTTTCACAAACCCCGTTTGGTCCACATCTCTCACTTCCGGGACACAGTCCTTAATTCGCGAAGCCAACACCTTCGACAACAACTTAGCATCCACATTCAACAATGATATCAGGCGGTATGATCCACACTGATCCGGATCCTTGTCTTTTTCAGTATCAGGGAGATGGATGCCTGCGATAGTGTATGGGGGGAGTTCCCCCCTCTCCCTAGCCTCATTGTATGCCCTCACCAGCAACGCCCCAGGTCCCTCCCCAAACCTTTTATGAAACTCCACCCAAAACCCATCCGGACCTGGGGCCTTCCCTGCCTGCATCGCCCTCATGCTCTCCATTACTTCCCCCAACTCAATGGAGCCCCCAAACCTTGCACCAACTCCTTATCCACCCTGTGAAACTTGAACCCACCCAGGTACTGCCGCATTTCTCTTCCACGCCCCCCCCCCCCCCCACCCCCCCCCCCTCCCCACCCACCCTTCCTATCCCGTCCTTCACTTTACCAATCTCCCTCGCCATCTCCTGTTTCCTAAGTGGGTGAACCAGCATCGTGCTCGCCATCTCCCCATACTCATATATTGCCCCCCTGGCCCTCCACAACTGCCCTACCGCCTTCACCGTGGACACCAATCCAAACTCCATCTGGAATCTCTCCCTCAACAACCATGCCTCCGGGGAGTCCAGGTCAGGAATCTTCCCCAGGACCTGCCTCATAAATCCCACATTGTCCCAGTTTGGGGCATGAACATTTACCAGGACCACTGGCATCCCCTCCAGCTTCCCATTCACCATCCCAAACCTCCCCCCCTCCGAATCTGCCACAATGCTCCCCGCCTCGAATGCCACCCGCTTGTTCACAAACACCGGCAACCCCCTCGTCTTCACATCCAGTCCCAAGTTGAACACCTGCCCTACCCACCCTTTCCTCAGCCTTGTCTGATCCTCTATCTTTAAACGTATCTCTTGTAGAAAAGCTACGTCTGCCTTCAGTGACCCTCAGGCCCACCCTTAGATGTCCACTGTCATCACTCCCTTTTCAGCTGTGCCACACCAACTGCACCCTTGTCAGCACCTCCCCTCCCCCAAACAAAACAACAGCCCCATCCCCCCCCCCTGCACGAACAAGCTGACTACCCTCCATTGTGCTCCCATTAACTAGCTCGCTCTGCTAGCCTGGCAGCCCACGTCCAAGGCCTCCAAACCTCCTACCCCACCCTTATTGACCCCCCCAACCCGTCTGCACTCCCTACAGAAACAAAGAAACAGAAAAAGGTGCACTCACCCTTAATGCTCCCCAAACATCCCACCACCAAGCCCAACAAAACATTTCAGAGGAGAAAAAGCTCTCCAAAAACCACCAAAAGGAAATACCTCACATCGCCTTCAAAGTTCAATGTCCTCCATCTCCATTGTCCTGTCAAAAACTCTATCACCTCTTCTGGTGTACCAAAATAGTAATCTCGATTCTGGAAAGTCACCCAGAGGCGGGCCGGGTACAGCACTCCAAACTTTACCCCTTTCTTGAAGAGGACAGCCTTGACCCGGTTAAATCCGGCCCTCCTCTTCGGCAGTTCTGCGACCAGGTCTTGGTACACCTGCAGCTCTTTCCCCTCCCAGGTGTACTTCCTCGCCCACTGAAGAATCTTCTCTTTGTCTAAGAAGCGGTGCAACCGCACCATCATCGCCCTCGGCAGCTCGCCCGCCTTTGGCCTCCTGATCAACGCCCTGTGCACTCGGTCAACCTCCAGAGGCCGATCAAAGACCTCCTCCCCCATCAGCTTTTCCAGCATCTTGACTACATATGTGCCGGCCTCTGCTCCTTTGATGCCTTCGGGCATCCCTACGATCTGCAAGTTTTGCCTTCTGGAGCGGTTCTCCAGATCTTCTACCTTCTCCTTCAGCTTCTTTTGAGTCTCCCACATCACCCCTACCTCGGCCACCAACGAGGCGAGCTGTTCCTCGTGCTCCCCACCAACTCCTCCACTTTTTGGCTCGCCTGGCCCTGGGACTCCAGCCTCTGCTCCACTCGATCAGTCCCTGCTTTGAGCGGCTCTACCACCTTGGCTAGGTCCTCCAGGGCTTCCCTTCTCTGTTGGCTGAACTTCTCATTTAAGAAGTCCACCAGCTGCTCCGTTGACCACTGAGCAGGCAGAACAGTCCCTTTGCCCTACGCCATCTTAACATGTGGCGCACAAAGCCTCTCCTGCTCCACTAGCTCCTTTCTTCTCGACCTATTCCTAGATCGTGGATCCATCCACGAGTCGCACCAGAGGAATTCCACCTTTTCCTGGCACTCCTGCACCTCTTTCCATCCAAATTTCCACCCCTCAGATGGGGAAAAGACTGAAAAAATCCACCTTTAATGAGCGCTACCAAATGTGCACCGCTCACTCCATGGTTGCCACCAGATGCCCCTATATCTAACGCCTTCTTGAAAACAAACAATGTTTTGGCCTAAACTGCTTTCTGTGGTAGAGAATTCCACAGGCTAATCACTCACAGGGTGAAGAAATTTCTCCTCGTCTCAGTCCTATATGGTTTACTCCATAGCCTCAGACGATGACGCCTGGCTCTGGACTCCCCTGCCATCAGGAACATCCTTCCTGCATCTACCTGTCTGGTACTGTTAGAATTTTATAGGCTTCTCTGAGATCCCCCCATATTCTTCGAAACATCAGCGAATAGAATACTAAGCGACCCAGTCTCCCCTCATACATCAGTCCAGCCATCCCAGAAATCAGCCTGGTAAACCTTCACTGCACTCCCTCCATAGCAACAACATTCTTCCTCTGATAAGGAGACCAAAAGTACGCACAAAATTCCAGGTGTGGTCTCACTAAGGCCCTATATAACTGCAGCAAGACATCCCTCCTCCTGTACTCTAATCCTCTTGCTATGAAGGCCAACGTGCCATTTGTCTTCTTTACTGCTTCCTGCAGCAGCATGTTTTCAGCAACTGGTGTACAAGGACATCCAGGTCTCGTTGCACATTCCCCCTCTCTCAATCCATAACCATTCAGATAATAATCTGCCTTCCTATTGTTGCTACCAAAGTGGATAACCTCACATTTATTCACATTATACTGCCTCTGCCATGCAGTTGCCCACTTGCTCAACTTGTCGAAATCACACTGAAGCATCTCTAATTCCTCCTCACAGCTCACCCTCCCACCCAGCTTTGTGCCATCTGCAAATCTGGAGACACTACATTTAATTTTCTCACCTAAATCATTAATATACATTGTGAATAGCTGGGGTCCGAGCACTGTTCCCTGTGGTACTTCAGTCACTGCCTGCCACTTGGAAAAAGACCCCTTTATTCCTATTCTTTGTTCCCTGTCTGCCAACCAGTTTTCTATCTATCTCAATACACTATCCCCAATCCCATATGCTTTAATTTTACATGCTAATCTCTTAAATGGGACTTTGTCAACAGCCTTCTGAAAGTCCAAATAAACCACATCCACTGGCTCACCTTCATCAACCCTACTAGTTAAATTAGACAAATACATTTTGGCTTCACTCTTCATGTGCAAACCCACAGACGATCAACTAATGGTGCTTTCTTGTGCAGGTATTTACTAAAGGTGTTTATTGCCATCATCGTATGGACTTCTTAATATAACCAAATTGCAGTGCCTTTGCACTTTGTCTTGTGTGCTGTTCACCCATAACTTGATTTATATACACTGGTTATGTCTGAGAAAAATCACGACAAAGGAAAATTCTGAACTCTGTACTTGTTCCATTTCATTTTGAATTGTGGACAGATGATTATTTTATTCTAATGTTCCCCTCTGACAGTTTCAGTCTATTTCTGGATGCAGAGGTTTTCTGTTGTCCAGTTACTAACGCTGGCAAACTGATGCTCCCTTACACACTTGTGAAACCGGTCACTTATTTGTACTATAGTAATTTTCTTCCTTATTATTAATTATCTTTTGCCACATCTTACTGGCTCTTCTGTTTCCAGACCTCTGCGACATTCAGTTAAGCACATGTAAACATCCTGGGTAGTTAAGTCACATTTCTGATTATTAATTAACTATTCATTGGGAAGTGTGCCTGGTTTGGACTCACAAATAAGGAGGAGGAATGTGTCATGTTTGTAATTTAAAGTCCTGTGAAGCATATGCATTGTGCTGGCTAGGCCAGCATTTATTGCTCATTCCGAATTACCTGTGGGAAGTCAGTGGTCAGCCACAGTGCTTCAAGTGGTAACAATACATCCATGGAGCTCTTAGATTGGAAGTTCAGGAATTTAATTCACTGATGATGAAGGAATAGTGATATACTTCTAAATCAGAATGGTGTATGACTTGGAGGGGAGCATGAAAGTGATGATGTGCTTTCCATCCTAGTCCTTCTGGGTGGTAGAGGTCACTGGTTTGGAAGGTGCTGTGAAGAAGCTTTGGCTAGTTGTTGCAGTGCATTTTGTGGTGGAGAGGGTATGTGTGTGCTTCTGTACCATATTCAGGACATGTGCAATTGTACATCATACAAAGAGGACAATCAAGTGTATACAACGATAATAAAGGTATCCCCACAGCCCAGTCCCATAATTCCCTTTTTTATCCAAACCCCCACCCCCATTTGACGAATGTGATATAAAATAGTTACTTTAGAGATATTAGTTAATGTAATGTAGAAATAAGCCACTTTGATTCTGGCAGATAGAGACAAAAGGGATTTGAGACCGCATGGAAAAAGCAGGAAGAGGTGTGTCTACGAGAGTGATGCTGCATTGATAGGGGCCAGAGAAAGGGATTGGAAGTGAGCCAATCAGAATAGATCAAACAGGTTAGGAGGGATATAGGCTGACCTATGGGCGTCGAGTATGTGAAACTTGATACCATTTGAATTGATTTTCAGAGATCCCTTTGTCTCTTTGTTCATTCGCTTTCTGGGATGTAGGAGACTGGATGTCTCTTATGTTTCTGTGAAATGAATCAAGCTTGCAAGCTGAATAAAATAACTTCTTTTTACGTGCGAATCCATCTCGACTTTTATTGAGGCCAGACTGACGGAGAAAGAATTTTGGGAATCAACACATTTGCTGACGACCACCTGCCCCTTACAGAAGGTAATAAATGGCATCCACCTCTAATAGAACCCGTCATCCAATCCTCTAGTGGCGTATTTGATTTTTTTTCAAGTGCAGGAACTCTGACAGATCCCACAGCCATGCCACCACCTTCGGCGGCGCAGATGCCCTCCACCCAAGCAAAACCCACCTCTGGGCTATCAGAGGTCAAGGCCAAAGCGACAGCCTTCTTCCCCTCCTACAGTCCCGAAAAGTCCATTAAGATTGCCATCTATGGCCACAGCTCCACTTTAATCCCCAAAACTCCGACATAGTTTTGAGGAAGGAAACCCAGAAATGTGACAGTCTTAGGACATAGAACATACAGTGCAGAAGGAGGCCTTTCGGCCCATCAAGTCTGAACCGAGTGCTGACTAAATTGGCTGCATATTCTCAGAGAAATTGTTACCACTGGGGGCTGGCGAGAATGGAAGAGGAGCAGTCACAAGTATCCTGTCCTCAAACTTGAACCTGTACAGGAACCCTCCTCCAACCACCCCCAAACCGACCCCATGTCCACGACCCACCGCCGCACTTTCTTGATGTTTGCTGCCCAATAATAATGCATCAAGTTAGGGAATGCCAACCTCCCGACTGTCTATCTCTCTGCAGGAATGCCCTCCGAACCTAGAGAGGCGGGGGGGGGGGGGGGGGGGGGGGCTTACCCACCCACACAAAGGTCGAGATCAGCTTGTTATTCCTACCAAGAATGACTTGGGCAGAAAGATTGGATGACAGTGAAACGCAAACAAGAACCTTGGAAGAACGATCATTTTAACTGTCTGGACCCTTCCTGCCAATGACAATGGGAGGGCATCCCATCTCCTCAAGCTCACCTTCAGCTCCTCTACCAGACTGCCAGGTTCAACTTGTGCAACAAGCCCCAATCATGAACCACCAATATCTCCAGGTGCCTAAAACTAATCTTGGCCAGTTGAAGCGGTAATCTCTCCAGATCAGCTCCCTTCCCTGGAATGGTTCATTGGAAAAACCTCACTCTTGCCCAAGTTCAATCTATAACTTGATAAGGAACCAAACTTCCTCAGCACTTCCATTATCTCCCCCACATTGGCGAGAGGGTCCGTAATGTACACCAATAAGTCTGCGTACAGGGACACCCTCTGCTCCCTCGCTCTTTATGTCCTTCTTCCTGGCCGACGACCGAAGTGCAATAGCCAAAGCAACCAGGAATTGGGAAAGTGGACATCCCTGCCTTGTACCCCTATACAACTGAAAGTACCCCAAATTTAATGCATTGGGGTGAATGCTGGCAGTGAGAGTCCTGTACAAAAGCCTAATCCACAAAATGAATTTAGGCCCAAAGCCAAATCGCCCCAGAACCGCAAAAAGGTACCCCACTCCACCCGGCCGAACGCTTTCGATGTGACCATGGAGATAATCACCTCTGGTTCGACCCCCAATGAGGACGGCAGCACCACATTCAGAAGTCTCCTAATGTTGGTCAACAATTGCCTTAACAAATCTTTTTGCTGTCTGGAGGACTGTTCTTGGTCCTGGACCTTATGATAGTGCAGGTCTGCAAACCTTGAGATTAACTACATGGGCAGGATGGGGACCTGAGTATGAGGTTTTTTTCCATTAGCATCTTTGATGTTGCCAAACTACATTGCAGTGTAATTTTTCTTTCAAGTGCATTTTAATAGTGCAGGTGCCCCCTTTTTTTAAATAAATATTTTTATTGAAGTTTACACTTGTCCACTGTACAGGATATGATTGAAACAGTTATTATTTACCATTCACATGTTTTTCCTTTTTAAGCACTCTCTCCCCAACCTCTCTTCCCCCCCCCCCCCCCTCCCAATTCCTCCCCTCCCCTTTTCTGTAATTCGGGCTCTGTCTTAGGCCCTTCCGTCGTAAATGTTATAATCTATTGTTCATCTTGATTTTGTTCCAATGGCTTTGGCCCCCTCTTCGATCTTTCCCTGGGTACACTCCTGGTGTTTCCTTGAGTTCCTCCCTTGTTCTTGTCTGCTTTGTGTGGTCCTGTTGGTTCCTATTGGTCCCCCTCCCTTCCTATCCGTTATTGGCCTGTAACAGGTCTTGGAACAAGCTGATGAATTGCCCCCATGCTTTGTGGGAGCCTTCGCCCGACCCTCGGATGGTATACTTGGAATTACTCCATCTGGGGAAGATTGACAGGCCTGCCAGCTAGTCTGCAGCTGATCGCCAGCCGAGCAGGATTCTCTGGCAGGCGATTAAGGAAGCAAAAGCATGGGCATCGTCCCTCTTCCTCATATGAAGTTCTGGCAAGTCCGATACCCCGAAGACTGCCACTTTCTTGCACGGCTCCACCTTCACCCCCACAACCATGGTCATCACCTCGAAGAAGGCTGTCCAGAACCTGATAAGTCTGGGGCAGGCCTAGAACATGTGGGCATGGTTGGCTGGGCCTCCCTGGCCTCCACCTCCGGGAAGAAACTGCTCATTTGGATTCTGGTTCGATGCATTCTATGCATCACTTTAAACTGCTAGAGGCTTAGTCTTGCGGTGGAGCTGGCACTCCTTAGTGCTTCACTCCAGAGCCCCCATCATACTTCTGTCCATAGTTCATCTTCCCATTTTTGTCTTTCTCCGTCTAGTGGTTCTCTTGCCCTTTCTAAGAGTCATCCGTCTATGTTTCCACAGTTCCCTTTCTCCATACTGTCCATGTCCAGTAGCTCCTCCAACATTGTGTCTCTCGGGGTACCTCGCTGTCTCCTTGGGGAGAAAGTTTTTGATTTGTAAATTTCGGAACTTCTGTCCATTCGGTAGTTCTAGTCTCTCCGTCAGCTCGTCCAAGGTTGCAAGTCTGTCCCCCATGTAGAAGTCCCTAATCGCTAGCATCCCCCCATCCTGTCTCCACCTCTTAAAGGTGGCGTCTAGCATGGCTGGTGGCAATCTGTGGTTATCGCAGCTGGGGGCCATGGTGTACACCTCGGTTAAGCCAAAGTGTTGTCTCATCTGGTTCCACGTTTTTAGCGTCGCTACCATCACTGGGCTGGATGTGTGTTTTGCCGGTTGAGATGGGAGTGCTGTCGTGGCGCTGGTTCGGAGGGTCGTTCCCCTGTAGGAGGACTCCTCCATCCTCACCCATTCCATGCTCGGTCCCCTTACCCATCCCCTCAACATCTCGGCTGTGAATGCCCAGTGACAGTATTGCAAGTTCGGAAGGTCCAGGCCCCCCATGCTTCTTCTCCTCTGCAGTGTTGTCTCGGGGATTCGGGGATTCTTCTTTCTCTCTTCCCCCACCCACCCACCCACATAAACGCCATAATAATTTTATTTATCCTTTGGAAAAAGGCCTTGGGGCAGATGCCCTTTTCTGCCTCTCCATTGGGATACCTATGGGAGTTGGTGAGATGTTTAAATCTGTAGCTCTTGGCACAACGAGTCAAGTAGTCATTAGCGAATTGCAGGCTATTGTTGGACCCTACCGGATCCAGAATGCCATGTATCGCGAGCTGGTTTACCATGCCCAGGAATCTTTGGAGATCTGGAATGGAGGATGGGGTTGGAAATTCACTGATTGCCTTTGTTTTATGTGGGTTTACCATGGTGCCTTTTCGCTTACAATATGAACTGAAATCTGAATGGCGATCTTCGAGAATTTGCACTTATTATTTCAGTGTTAATCCTGCTTCCTGCAAGCTGCTCAAGACAGCCTTGAGTCTTATGTTGTGTCCCTCAACAGTCATTCCATGGACAAGAACAACATCCATAGGCAGATGACTCTTTTAGGCCTTGCAAGATGGCTGACATTGGGAAAAATCCCAAGTGCTGCAGAGGACCGTCAACTAGAAGTAAAAGTCTCATTCAATTAGCACCATTTCAGTAAGCTTCTTGTGCCTCTTAAATGATCACTTAAAATTCTGTACAGTACTGGTCACCCTATTATAGAAAGGATATTATTAAACTAGAAACAGTGCAGAAAAGATTTACGAGGATGCTACCAGGTCTTGATGGTTTGAGTTATAAGGAGAGGCTGGATAGACTAGGACTTTTTTTCCTTGTAGCGTAGGAGGCTTAGGGGTGATCTTATAGAGGTCTATAAAATAATGAGAGGCATAGATAAGGTAGATAGTCAACATCTTTTCCAAAAGGTAGGGGAGTCTAAATCGAGAGGGCGTAGATTTGAGGGGAGAGATGCAAAAGGGTCTGGCAGGGCAATTTCTTCATACACAGGGTGGTGAGTGTCTGGAACAAGCTGTCAGAGGCAGTAGTAGAGGCGGGTACAATTTTGACTTGCGTGGTTCTCTTTATTTTGGGTGTGAGGAGTCACTTCAAACTCTGACACGCTGAGGTTGTCTGTAGAATCTAGGGTTCTGGAGCTTCTTGGCAGCAGTTTAGAAGCCCAGTTTTGTGTTAAAATTACATTGTGAAAGCTTACATGGAATATTTTATATAAGTAAGACATTCTAATCGATCATCTCAATTGCATTTTAAATTTAATGCTTGGATTTGAATCTAATCTTGAGTGTCAGAGCTAAGGTACTCTGCCTGGGTATCGCAGATGGCGACAATAGCACCCCAAAACAAGAGCGGAAAGACCCCTGGCAACCCGATCGAAGCATCTCCTCTTAGACTACTGCAGGCAAAATATACGGATTCTCCCACATATAGAACAATATGACAACTACTTATGAATATTTCAGAAAATTCAGCTTTATGCTCTGCATGTTTGAAAGATGTGAATAAAGATGACGATCCTCCCGAGATTCCTGTTTATTTTTCAGTGTCGTCCTATTTTCATTCCGCGGTCCTTTTTTAAAAGGATCAATAAAATCATCCTGGGATTTGTTTGGGCGGGGAAGTCCCCGCGGGTAAAGAGGGGATGCTGGAACGGAACCATAGCGAGGGGGGACGTGCGTTGCCGTATCTCAGCAATTACTACTGGGCGGCTAACATAGCCATGATAAGGAAATGGATGGTGGGTACGGGGTCGGTTTGGGAGCGGGTGGAGGCTGTTTCGTGCAGGGGCACCAGCTTGGCAGCCCTGGTCACGGCTCCTCTGCCGCTCCCGCCGGCCAGGTACTCCACCAGCCCTATAGTGGTGGTGGCTCTGCGGATTTGGGGCCAATGGAGGAAGCACGCGGGGGAAGTGGGAGCATCGGTCTGGTCCCCAATATGCGACAACCACCGATTTGGCCCGGGGCAGATGGACGGCGGGTTTCGAGCGTGGCGGGGGGTGGGAAGAATGGGCGACTTGTTCCTGGAAGGGAGCTTCGCGAGCATGAGGGCACTGGAGGGGAAGTTCAGGCTGGCAAGGGGAAATGACTTTCGGTACTTGCAGGTGCGGGATTTCGTACGTAGACGGGTCCCGTCCTTTCCACGCCTTCCACCAAGGGGGATCCAGGACAGAGTAGTTTCCAGGGGAGAGGTAGGAGAGGGGAGAGTCTCGAATATTTATAAGGAGCTTATGGGAGCGGAGGACACAGGGACCGAGGAACTGAAACTCAAGTGGGAGGAGGAGCTTGGTGGGGAGCTGGAGGGAGGCATATGGGCAGACGCTCTGGGGAGGGTAAATGCAACCGTAACATGTGCCAGGCTCGGCCTGATTCAGTTCAAGGTAGTTCACCAGGCCCACATGATGGTGGCCCGGATGAGTAAATTCTTTGGGCTGGAGGACAAGTGTGATAGATGTGCGGGAGGACCAGCGAACCATGTCCACATGTTCTGGGCATGCCCAAAACTCAGGGGGTACTGGCAGGGATTTGCAGACATCATGTCCTGGGTACTGAAAACAAGGGTGGCGATGAGTCCAGAGGTGGCGATTTTTGGGGTGTCGGAGGACCCGGGAGTCCAGGAGGGGATAGAGGCCGGCGTTGTGGCCTTTGCTTCCCTGGTAGCCCGGCGATGAATACTGTTGGCCTGGAGAGATCCAAAGACCGAAGTATGGCTGTCGGACATGGCAAGTTTTCTCGGCTTGGAAAAAATCAAGTTCGCCTTACGAGGATCACTATCGGGGTTCGCCCGGAGGTGACAACCATTCATCGACTTCTTTGCGGGGAACTAATCGTCAGCGGGGGGGGGGGGGGGGGGGGGGTAGAATAGTGCAGAGTAGGGGGGAAGAATAGGTGGGTCTATTTGCGAGAGAGGAACTGTTATTTGCACTATGTTTTTGTAATTGATATTTGCACACTAATGTATTTTGTTACTGTTTACAGTGCCAAAAATACCTCAATAAAATTGTTTGTTAAAAAAAAAGAAAGATGTGAATAAAATCTTCAACATCCCAGCCAGTCTGCAAAACCACTGTACAACTTTGGGTTTGGTGGGGCAAAAGAGTAGGAAGATCACATGTTCCAGTGGTTCAGATGGATGTTAATGATCAGCTGGCACTATTCAAAGAGCAATGAGTACTCTTGGTGCACTGGCTAATGTTACTCCCTCGCTTGTGGCCTTCAGCTACATGCCCACCCCCACCCAATAAGTCATTTCTCTCACGATTGTTTGTGGAATCTTGCTGCGTGAAAAGTAACTACCAAATTTGTCTGCCTAGCTTATTGTAATGTAAGTGAACAAGTGTGAGAAATATCAATCCACTGCTCAAACCCTCATCCACGCCTTTGTCACCCCCAGACATGACTATTCAAATAAGTTTTTTGACCAGCCTCCCATCTTCCAGGTCTTCTTTAAAAGCCACTTCTTTGATTAAACATTAGTCTAACCTTCCTAATATATCGTGATTTGGATTGACATCCTCATTGTTTTGACGATGCTTTTGTGAAATACCAGGGGACATTTTAGTATGTTAAAGGTATGAGATACTCCAGTACGTAGCAGAGCATAAAATAATGAGTGTACCTGTGGTATAAAATCTGATTATTCATAGTGTTTAAAAACCAGTTCCAAATTGGCATGGACCCATAACAAAAAATTATCTCTCTTTTGGCATTAAATTGACCATGTCACTCAAAGAGACCATATAGTAGGCGTGGAAAGATGTCCCACTCATACTCTTCTGAAGTTAGGGATGATTACTATTGTTGGGATATATAGAGGGAGCTTTACTCTGAATTTAATTGTGCTGCACATCATCTCAGGTTGCTAAACATTGTCGCAGGGTGTTTAAAATGAGAACCCATCATTTCCTGGCACTAAATTCCCTCCCTTGATAACCACAGCATTTACAAACCAGAAGGAAATTCAAGAATGTTTGACTATCTGTGCTTAGATACTTCACATTGGTTTTCAACTGACAACATAACAATGATTAGAGTTGAGAAGTATTTTATGAGGAAATCCAGGGATTATTAAAAGCTACATTATAAAACATTTCTTGACTGGTGGCTGAACTAGCTGTTTGGGTTCTTTTCAATTTAGGTGATAGAATTGAGCATCTATGGCTACAGACTCGCCTCGTCGTCCCAGCCGATGTACTGGTGGAATAATGGTCCGACATCAGGCAGTGACGTAAGGAATACATTTATTTCATTTGTTTAATATTGAATACATTTGATACTTAAGTTTAATATTAGTTATAGAATCATAGAATGGTTATAGCACATAAGAAGGCCATTTAGCCTATTATGTCTGTCACCTGTCTGCAAGAGCAACTCTGTTAGTCCTATGCCCCTGCCTTTTCCCAATAACCCTGCAAATGGGGCTGTTTAGCACAGGGCTAAATCGCTGGCTTTGAAAGCAGACCAAGGCAGGCCAGCAGCACGGTTCAATTCCCGTAACAGCCTCCCCGAACAGGCGCCGGAATGTGGCGACTAGGGGCTTTTCACAGTAACTTCATTTGAAGCCTACTTGTGACAATAAGCGATTTTCATTTTCATTTCATTCCTTTCTCTTCAGACATTAATCTAATTCCCTTTCGAAGCCAGGATTGAGTCTGCCTATACCTTACCCTCAGGCAGTGCATTCCAGATCCTAACCACTCACTGTAAAATGTTTTCTCTCATGTCACCTTTGGTTCTTTTGCCAATTACCATAAATTGGTGTCCTCTAATTCTCTGTCAATGGGAAAAGTTTCAATCTACTCTGTACAGAAGCCTTGTGATTTTTAACATTTTTATCAAATCTCCTCTCAATGTTTAAGCTTCACCCACCCATCAAAGTAACTAATGTTTTTCATCCATGGAACTGTTCTTGTAAAACCTTTCTGCATCCTCGCTAAAGCCTTCACATTCTTCCTAAAGCGTGGTGCCCAGAATAGGACACGATACTGCAGTTTGGAGAGATGGTGGTGTACTGGTAATGTCACGGGTCTAATAATTCAGAGGTCCAGCCTAATATCTAGGGACATAGGTTCAAATCCCACTACTATGGCAGCTGGTGGAATTTAAATTCAGTTAATAAATCTAGAATATAGAGTGAGTCTCAGTACCATGACAACTATCATGATTGGTTTAAAAACCCATCTGGTTCACTGGTGTCCTCGAGGGAAGGAAATCTGCTTTCCATATCTAGTCTGGCCTACATTTGACTTCCAACCCGGAGCAATGTGGTTGGCTCTTAGCCCTCTGAAATGCCCTAGCAAGCCTCTCAGTTCAAGGGCAATGAGGGATAGAACATAGAACAGTACAGCACAGAACAGGCCCTTCGATGTTGTGCCGAGCCTTGTCCGAAACCAAGATCAAGCTATCCCACTCCCTGTCATTCGGGTGTGCTCCATGTGCCTATCCAATAACTGCTTGAAAGTTCCTAAAGTGTCCGACTCCACTATCACAGCAGGCAGTCCATTCCACACCCTAACCACTCTCTGAGTAAAGAACCTACCTCGGACATCCCTCCTATATCTCCCATCCTGAAACTTATACTTATGCCCCCTTGTAACAGTTTCATCCACCCGAGGAAATAGTCTCTGAACGTCCACTCTATCTATCCCCCTCATCATCTTATAAACCTCTATTAAGTCGCCTCTCATCCTCCTCCGCTCCAAAGAGAAAAGCCCTAGCTCCCTCAACCTTTCCTCATAAGACATATCCTCCAAACCAGGCAGCATGCTGGTAAATCTCCTTTGCACTCTTTCCAATGCTTCCACACCCTTCCTCTAGTGAGGTGACCAGAACTGCATACAATACTCCAAATGTGGTCTCACCAGGGTCACGTACAGTTGCAGCATAACCCCATGGCGCTTAAACTCAAGCCCCCTGTTAATAAACGCTAACACACTATAGGCCTTCTTCATGGCTCTATCCACTTGAGTGGCAACCTTCAGAGATCTGTGGACATGAACCCCAAGATCTCTCTGTTCCTCCACATTCCTCAGAACCCATCCGTTGACCCTGTAATCCGCATTAAGATTTTTCCTACCAAAATGAATCACCTCGCACTTATCAGGGTTAAACTCCATCTGCCATTTTTCGGCCCAGCTTTGCATCCTATCAATGTCTCTTTGCAGCTTACAACAGCCCTCCACCTCATCCACTATTCGACCAATCTTGGTGTCATCAGCAAATTTACCGACCCACCCTTCAGCCACCTCCTCCAAGTCATTGATAAAAATCACAAATAGCAGAGGACCCAGCACTGATCCCTGTGGTACACCGCTGGTAACTCATCTCCAGTCTGAAAATTTTCCATCCACCACCACCCTCTGACTTCTATGTGATAGCCAGTTACTTATCCAATTGGCCAAATTTCCCTCTATCCCACACCTCCTTACTTTCTTCATGAGCCGACCATGGGGAACCTTATCAAACGTCTTACTAAAATCCATAGATACGACATCAACTGCTCTAACTTCATCTACACACTTAGTTACCTCCTCAAGAAACTCAATCAAATTTATAAGGCAAGACTTACCCTTCACGAATCTGTGTTGACTATCCTGGATTAAGCTGCATCTTTCCAAATGGTCATAAATCCTATCCTTCAGGACCTTTTCCATTAGCATACCGACCACCGAAGTAAGACTAACCGGCCTATAATTACCAGGGTCATTCCTATTCCCTTTCTTGAACAGAGGAACAACATTCAACACTCTCCAGTCCTCTGGCACGATCCCAGTGGACAGCGAGGACCCAAAGATCAAAGCCAAAGGCTCTGCAATCTCACCCCTTGCCTCCCAAAGAATCCTAGGATATATCCCATCCAGCCCAGGGGACTTGGCGACCCTAAGGTTTTTCAAAATTGCTAATACATCCTCCCTCAGAACATCTACCTCCTCCAGCCTACCCGCCTGTATCACACTCTCATCCTCAAAAACATGGCCCCTCTCCTTGGTGAACACTGAAGAAAAGTAGTCATTCATCGCCTCTCCTATCTCTTCTGACTCCATGCACAAGTTCCCACTACTGTTCTTGACTGGCCCTAACCTCACCCTGGTCATTATTTTATTTCTCACATAAGAGTAAAAAGCCTTGGGGTTTTCCTTGATCCGACCCGCCAAGGACCTCTCATGCCCCCTCCTAGCTCTCCTAAGCTCTTTTTTTAGCTCATTCCTTGCTACCTTGTAACCCTCAAGCGACCCAACTGAACCTTGTTTTCTCATCCTTACATACGCTTCCTTTTTCCTCTTGACAAGACATTCAACCTCTTTTGTGAACCATGGTTCCCTCACATGGCAATTTCCTCCCTGCTTGACAGGGACATACCTATCAAGAACACGCAGTATTTGTTCCTTGAACAAGCTCCACTTTTCATTTGTGCCTTTCCCTGACAGTTTCTGTTCCCATCTTATGCTCCCTAATTCTTGCCTAATCGCATCATAATTATCCCTCTCCCAATTATAAACCTTGCCCTGCCGTATGGCCCTATCCCTCTCCATTGCAATAGTGAAAGACACCGAATTGTGGTCACTATCTCCAAAGTGCTCTCCCACAAACAAATCCCAAGTACCAATCCACACTCCAAAGTTCACCTACCTTATTCCGGATGCTCCTTACATTAAAGTAGACACACTTCAACCCACCTTCCTGTCTGCCGGTACACTCCTGCGACCTTGATACCCTCCTCAGTACCTCACTACTCTCAACACTGGCTTCCGGACTACAGCTCGTTTTGCCATCCCCCTGACAAATTAGTTTAAACCCCCCCCCCCGAAGAGCCGCAGCAAATTTCCCTCCCAGGACATTGGTGCTCCTCTGGTTCAGGTGCAAACCGTCCTGTCTGTACAGGTCCCACCTTCCCCAGAATGTGCTCCAATTATCCACGTAACTCAAACCTTCCCTCCTACACCATCTCTGCAGCCACGTGTTTATCTGCACTCTCTCCCTGTTCCTCACCTCACTGGCACGTGGCACCGGCAACAAACCAGAGATGACAACATGGTTTGTCCTGACTCTCAGCTTCCACCCTAGCTCCCTAAATTCCTGTTTTGAATCCCCGTCCCTTTTCTTACCTATGTCGTTGGTAACGATGTGTACCACGACTTGTGACTGCTTCCCCTCCCCTTTAAGGATTCTGAAAACACGGTCTGAGACGTCATGGACCCTGGCACCCGGGAGGCAACATGACATCCGTGAGTCTCTTTTGTTGCCACAGAACCGTCTGTCTGTCCCTCTAACTATCGAGTCCTCAATAACTATTGCTCTCCTGCTCCCCCTCCTTCCCTTCTGAGCCACAGGGACGGACTCGGTGCTGGAGATCCGTTCACCGTGGCTTACCCCTGGTAGGTCGTCCCCCTCAACAGTATCCAAAGCGGTAAACTTGTTACTGAAGGGAACGACCACAGAGGATCCCTGCACTGACTGCTTCCTCCCAGCCCCTCTCACCGTCACCCATCTATCTTGATTCTTCGGAGTAACTACATCCCTGAAGCTACTATCTACGACCACCTCTGCCTCCCGAATGATCCGAAGTTCATCCAGCTCCAGCTCCAGTTCCCTAATGAGGTTTCTGAGGAGCTGGAGATGCGTGCACTTGCCGCAGGTGAAATCAGCTGGGACACTTACGGCGTCCCTCACCTCAAACATTCTGCAGGAGGAACATTGCACTGCCTTCCCTGCCAGCCCCTCTAGATAGCTTGCTGATAAAACAAGAAAAAGAAAGAAAGAGCTTACCTGATCTTCACTCAACCCCTTAGGTTAGAGGAGGTGGAAGGGTGGGGGACACTACAAGTGTAGTGTCTCGGGTTTAGGAACCGCCTAACTTAAATACAGGTAAAAATAAAACACTTAACCAGCAACCACTGCGCTCCGCACTATAACAGCAATCAGCTGTTATGGGCCCGCGCAAACAATTTAAATCTTTACTACTTACCCAGCAGTCACTCTGTCCTCACTCTGACTGGATTCAGCTGGAAACCCCCAACAGTACGTTTTTATAAAAATTTACTCCCCTTCTCAGAAAGCACTCACTCAGCAACCACTGCGCTCTGCACTATAACAGCAATCAGCTGTTATGGGCCCACGCAAACAAATTAAATCTTTACTACTTACCCAGCAGTCACTCTGTCCTCACTCCAACCGGATTCAGCTGGAAACCCCCAACATTAAGTTTAAAACAAAAATGTACTCCCCTTCTCAGCAAGCACTCACTCAGCAATCACTGCGCTCTGCACTATAACAGGAAAAGATGTCCTTGCCAGCAACGCCAACATCTCATGAAATAATTTTTAAAAATTGAGGCCAAATCTGTATTTTGTAAAGATCTACCATAATTCCCTTGATTTTATATTCTAGTCCTCTATTTGTAAAGCTTTCTCAATCTGCCCAACCACTTTCAGTGATTTGTGCACATTTAGCACCAGGTCCCTCTGCTTCTGCACCCCTCTTAGAATTGTGACCTTCATTTTCTATTTCCTTTGTTTACACTTCCTATTAAAATGCATCACTTCACACATCTCTGCCTTAAATTTAATCTGCCACATGTCTGCCCATTCCACCAACCTGTCTGTATCATCTTTGCACGGCCAATCAATGATGCAAGTTCCAGCATCAACTTTGAATTCGCAATGGACATTGGTTGATCTAGTTTAAACCTTTTACATCGGCATGCAGCTTATGTTTTGACACAATTAGTGAGCATATTTGTCTTGAGTCTGGATATCTCACAGTCATCTCAACAATGAGATAATTGTTCCCTGGTGTCTATTATCTCTCCATTGGGTTATTGCTATGCTGCAGCAATGGAATATTAAGTTCTTCTGGTTTCTCAAGCTGGAAAGCAACTGCCTGGTGGTTGAAACTAACACTTTTCTATTAGAGATTAAAGAGATGCTCTTCACCATTGTTCTTGGGACATGGGTTTTATCTAATCCAGAGTCTGTGTGCCTGTTTTACATTCATAGAATCATTGAATAGTACAGTAATTTGGCCAATTGAGTGTCGGCTCCTGAAAGGAGAAATTCAGTTAGTCCCACTTCCTCTGTCACGTTCGTGTGGTATCACGTTCGTGTGGTATGTCTGTGAACATATAAAGATGGTGGATATTTTTACCTTTTTATAAAAATGGAATGTGGATAATTTTCCTTTACCTAAGATGGAGTTCAGGAGCTCAGGTGACTCTTTGTGATTTTTGCACAAACTCCTGTTTCCGGAAAGTGTTTAAAATGTAAATATCAATGGGCGGCGGATACTCCCTTGAAAATAAATTCAAAATAGGAGACCACTTGTGGAATTTACAGTTCTTATTGTCTGGGTATTTACAGACACTCAACTACAATGGTTCCCCCAGATGTGATGTTTAAGAAGTCAAACCCTAACAAACTGAGTTATATAAATAGTGGCCTAGAAGTACTGAACTTGAGTATTGCTGAAAAAGGAGACATGCTGTTGAAGTTTTTCATCATGCACTCATCAGGACAGAATTGCAGGAATATCAAATTTCATTGGGAACAAGTGTAAAGTCACCATAGTCCCTCACTCCATATCTCTCTCCACAGATGAGCATATGATGCTTTCCCCTTTTGAGGAGGAGAGCTGACTGGTGGTGATTTAACCTGAGGATCACCACACCTCAGGCGAGGGGCAAGGTTGAGCAGGCGGGCCTTCCTGAATAACCTTAGCCGGTACAGGAATTGAACCCACGCTGCTGGCCCCGCTCTGCATCACAAACTAGTCGGTCTAGCCAACTGAGCTAATCTGGCCAATCTACACTGCATGACAAAAGGATGATGATTGGTTGGCAAATGGAATCTGATTGGTTGTGGTGTTGCCATGGAGAATGCATCAAGCAACAGTTATTCCTAAACTGGATAAACTCAGCAGGTCCGGCAGCATCTATGGAGAGAAACAGAGTCCATGCTTTGGATCTAAATGTTCCTTCTACAGACTATTCTGTAGAAGAATCATTTAGATCTGAAACATTAACTCTGCCTCCCTTCACAGATGCTGCCAGACCAGCTGAGTTTATTCAGAATTTTCTGTTTCTTTTTCAGATTTCCAGCATCTGCAGTACCTGCTTTTATTATTAGTTCCTAAGCTTTTTAAAAAATTCCATCCAGATGAGTTGACTCTGATTGATCAAGGTGTCACCATGGGGCATTGGGGAAACATTGTCCACAAACCTTTGTTTAGAAGAAAAACGATCAATGCCTTGACATGTTCTTTTTGTTTTCAGAGGACCTTGTGTGTGAATATATATAGGCAGAGAAGTATGAGGAAACCAGTTTAGCATAAGCAGGTGTGAACAGCTGTTATTCATCCTCCATTGTGTAGCAATGGCTTCGAACATCATATTAGCTGTGTGGATAATATAAGTATTGATCATGTGGTCACATGATTGAAACAGATTAGGGGTAACACATCTTATTATTCCAAGGACCAGCCAGGGGTAAATCTGGGACAAACAACACAAAAGGGTAACCACCGCACAGCATGACGTATAGAACCCCGATAAACAACCAGTTAACTCACTGGATAAAAGCATATTACTGCATATGCTGGAATCTGAAACGAAAGAGAAAATGCTGGAAAATCTCAGCAGGTCTGGCAGCATCTGTAGGGCGAGAAAAGAGCTAACGTTTCGAGTCCGATGACTCTTTGTCAAAGCTGAGCTTTGACACGCACCAATATGCATATTGGCGCTGCTGAACCTGATGAAGTACTACTGGGCAGGGAATATTGCTATGGTTAGGAAGTGGGTCGTGGGGGAGGAGTCAGTGTGGAGTCGAATGAAGGCGGTATCATGGCGGGGACCAAGTTTGAGGGCTTTGTTTTCCACACATCTACCGTTCCCGTCGGCCAGGTACTCCGTGAGCCCAATGGTGGTGACGACCGTAAGGATGTAAGCGCAGTGGAGGCAGCATTTGGGACTGGAGGGTGCCTCAGTGTGGGCACCGACCTGCGACAAACATCGGTTTGCGCCGAGAGGGGTTGGATGCGAGCTTTTGGGGGTGGCGGCATGATTTGATGATTTGGTCATAGAGGGCAAATTTGCGAGGTTGGAGGACTTCGAGGAAGCGTACGAGTTGCCCGGGGAAACGGTTTTAGGTACCGGTAGGTCCGGGATTTTGTAAGGAGAGAGGTGCCGTTTTTTCTGGGTTGCCGCCCCTGGGGTTACAAGACAAGGTGCTATCGAGGGGCGAAATAGGGGAGGGAAAGGCGTCTGATGTTTATAAAGTGATGGATTGGGAGGATGCCTGGTGGGGGACATAAAGTGCAAGTGAGAGGAGCAGTTGGGAGGGGAGGTGGGGGCCACAACGTGGGAAGAGGCGCTGCAGAGGGTGACTGCGTCCTTGTCATGTGCAAGGTTAAGCCTCATCCAGTTTTAAGTAATACATAGGCTGCATATGGCAGTAGCAAGGATGAGTAGGTTCTTTGAGGGAGTAGAGGATAGATGTGGGCAGTGTGCGGGGGGCCCGCGAATCACGTCCACATGTTTTGCGCATGTCCAAGGCTGAAGGATTTCTGGTAGGGGTTCGTGGATGTGATGTGCAGGGTGCTGGGTATGGAGATGGTCCCAAATCCAGAGGTGGCAATATTTGGGGTGTCGGGAGACCTGGGAGTCCAGGAGGTGAGACAGACCGATGATTTGGCATTTTGCCTTCCTGATAGCTGGAAACGGATTTTGCTAGGGTGGCGGGACTTGGAGCTGCCGAAAGCGGGGGTGTGGGTGAGCTACCCGGTGGAATTTCTGAGGCTGGAGAAGGTCAAGTTCTTCTTGAGGGGGTCGGTGGATGGGTTCACCCGGAGGTGAAGCTGTTTATTGATTTCTTTAAGGAGGTTTGAAAGGTCTGCAGGGGGAATTGGGGGGATGGCAGGGGGGGGTAAGAGGGTTAAAATGGGGAAGGCGAGAGATGTGTCGAGGGTGATATTAGGGGTATTGGGGGACAGTTGTTCATAATGTTGTTTGGTTCTTTTGCTTTTGTTTGTTTATATGAAAATGCCTTTAATAAAATATTTCTAAAAAATACGTAAGTCCCAGTTCTAAGGGAACTTATATATATACCACACAATACAACTTGACCCCAATCTCAGGCCCAGTACAGAACCAACATCATTCCATACATTTGTGCAAAGAGAACCGGCAACAACATGTTCGGATTATGATCAAGCCTTCAGGGTCTCCCAAGAAAGAAAAATAAAGGAAGAAGAGCTCTAACTACCAGAAGTAATCCACAGGATAACAAATGATCAGGGACCAACCCTGATTCCATATTTTCATTGCACATGCCGAGCACCCACTAATGAAGAAACAAACAGGCTGCTCATTCAAACAAGAAAGCATCCCACCTCCAGGGGGCAGCAGGATATCAACTAAAGTACAGGATTTGGCTCAACCCCAGGTCCCCGTGTGCCCAAGAAGTAAACCCCAGCCTCTCAGAATGTCCCTAATAAGTGCCTTCGAGAAGGGACGTCTCATGCCCCACGGGCAACAGGATACCAGCCACAGCCCAGCACATTCTGACACATAGCAATTGATATTCCCAGGGCCTCACACCCTGAAACCTGCACCCCAGCCAAACCTGCACCTCTACAAGTACATCCAGAACAATACACTTCCCCCACTTACACTAAAAAGAAAAGGATGATTATGCCCGCTCCAGCCGGGGAGACCCCGTTACCGAAGAGAAGAATTGTCAAGACACCCAACAATGAGTGCCCTGGAAGGGAGGGCAAATTCCTTCCTCCCTGGTACAATAAGAGGAACCTCTCCTAAACCACCATAAGACCATAAAATATAGGAGTAGAATTAGGTCATTCAGTCCATTATAAGACCATAAGACATAGGAGCAGAATTAGGCCTCTCGGCCCATCGAGTCTGCTCCACCATTCAGTCATGGCTGATATTTTTCTCATCCTCATTCTCCTACCTTTTCCCCACAACCCCATATCCCCTTAGTAATCAAGAACCTGTCTATCTCTGTCTTAAAGCCACTCAGTGATTTGGCCTTCACAGCCTTCTGCAGCAGAGTTCCACAGATTCACCACCCTCTGGATGTAGAAATTCCTCCTCATCTCTGTTTTAAAGGATCGCCCCTTTAGTCTGAGATTGTGCCCTCTGGTTCTAGTTTTCCTACTAGTGGAAACATCCTCTCCACGCCCACTCTATCCAGGTCTTGCGGTATCCTGTAAATTTCAATAAGATCATCCCATATATGGGTGGCATGGTGGCACAATGGTTAGCACTGCTGCCTCATGGCGCCGAGGTCCCAGGTTCGATCCCGGCTTTGGGTCACTCCGTGTGGAGTTTGCACATTCTCCCCGTGTTTGCATGGGTTTCGCCCCCACAACCCAAAGATGTGCAGGGTAAGTGGATTGGCCACGCTAAAGTGCCCCTTAATTGGAAAAAAATGAATTGGTTACTCTAAATTTTTTTTAAAAGATCATCCCGTATCCTTCTAAACTCCCGACGAGTACAAACCCAGAGTCTTCACTGTTTCTCATACGACAAGCTCTCCATTCCAGGGATCATTCTTGTGAACCTCCCCTGGACTCAGAGTCTTTAACCGCTCCACAAATGACAAACCCATTATTCCCGGGATTATTCTTGTGAACCTCCCCTGGACTTGACCGGGTTTAAAAACAGCACCCTGTTCACCCAGATGAAGCGAAGAAGAAAAAAAAACCCAAGAGTGGGATGCCCAAACTGATCCAAAACATCAACCACCACCCCATGCTATCCGCCATCATGGAAAGGACACCAAGAACAATCACTCTCTTCAACAGCCCAACCACAGATTAACCAACCTCACCTCGGCGTGCGCCATTGCTCAATCCTCTCATTCTAAACAGAAAATTACGATTTATCGTGGCTCTTCTTCGCAAAACACCAATCAGGATTCGCCAGGGCCATAGCGCAATCCATCTTTCCCAAGAAAAGACGAATATGAAATGCACACCTGGATAAAATAAAGGATTACAAAGTGAACAGAGCCAGAGCTGGGGAAAACGCAACCACACCCGCGCTTACGACACGTGGCCCCTGGGGCTACTGATTTTTGTTGTTTTATTGTGTGAGTATAGCCCAATTCCAATATTTAGTCTATTTTCCTACAGCTCAGCCAGCTCTGAATGGTCTGACGGAATTTTTTCGGGTGGTAAGCAATGCAGCAAGTTTTTACACAATAATCCAATTTAGATGCATGCTTTCTTTCCACAGATTTTCCCATGATCCCTCTTTTACACCCCTTCAGAATCCTAGCTGATCTTTTGGTGGTCAATTCTGGTACTTTGAGAATTGTACTTTTGTATTTGCAGTCTATTTAAGTCTTGGAAAGATTTTGCCACTCTCTTGTTATCAATACTTCTTTTGTTTTGTATACTGCAATTCATTCTTTACTGCAGGATTCAACTGATTTTCTGATTGGAACAGTTTATATAAGGCTGGATATACCTTTTCCACCTTTCATCAGTTGATCATTCTGGCTATTGTATTCGACAGCTTCATCACTGCCTTCTGTTCTTCTGGAACTCTGAAAATGCACAGATTTTGCTGCTATCTTTTCTCTTCCACTGTTTTATCTGTCCTACTTAGATGGCTATGTGCATCAATGTGAACAGGCAAATGTAGATGCTGCACAGTTGGTGAAATGTCTATGGTCTGCCCCAGCATACGCTGACCTACTTAGCACCTCTTCATAATGCGATGCGAGAGTGGATTGTGGACACTACATCCCATTGTACCATTGTTGCATCACAGCTCTGATATGAGGTGTCACTGGAGCCTGTCTTAATTAATTAGTGCAGATGTGACCAAGGCTTGCGTATCTGCGGGATGCTTTGGTTCTTGGCATTGAGCCATGGGACCACATATAAAGTTTAAATCCATATTTCATTAATTGCATGCATCTCGGGTAGCTGATTCTAACAGATTTGGGTGTTTTGAGTTAGGGCTTATTGAGCAATGAGGAAACAAAGCTAAGAGCAACCCTTTCCAGTCCACCAGGGGTGTAAATTAAAAATATAAGACAAACTGACAAATAAAAGATATTTAATGTAAACGCAAAATAAAACTGATGCTGGGAATCTGCAATAAAACAGAAAATAAGACAAACGTGAGTCCACTACAGGAGAATCTGGCAAACTTATAATGGGGAATAGAGAAATGGCAGAGAAGTTAAATGATTACTTTGTGACTGTCTTCACTCAGGACAATATAAGATAATCTCCCCGAACTAGACATCCAAGGGACGAGGGATAATGAGGAATTGAGGGAGATTTGGTATTAGTCAGAAGGTAGCATTGGCAAAATTAATCGGACTCAAGGTTGTTAAGTCCCCGGCACCTAGTTTTCTACATTCCAGAGTGTTGGAGGAGGTAGCTATGGAGGTAATCGATGCATTGGTGATCATCTTCCAAAATTCTATAGATTCTGGAATGGTTTCTGTAGATTGGAAGGAAGCAAATATAACTCCTATATTTAAGAAGGGAGGGAGAGAGAAAATAGGGGATTACAGACATGTTAGCCTGGCAGGTCTGGCACAGTGGCACAGTGGTTTGCAGTGTTGCCTCACAGCGCTAGGGGCCCGAGTTCAATTCCAGTCTGGTAACTATGTGGAGTTTGCACATTCCCCCCGTGTCTGCGTGGGTTTCCTCTGGGTGCTCCGGTTTCCTCCCACGCAGTTCAAAGATGTGCAGGTTAGGTGGGGTCACGGGGATAGGGCAGGGGAGTGAGTCTGGGTAGGGAGCTGATTCAGAGTGCTGGTGCACGGTGGGCCATATGGGCTCCTTCTGCACTGTAGGGATTCTATGTCGGGGAAATGCTAGAATCCATTATAGAGGACTGGCTAACAGGCAGAAAACAGAGAGTAGGAATAAATGCATCAATCTCACATTAGCAGGCTGTGGCTCATGGGGTACGGCAAGGATCAATACTGGGGCCTCAGCTGTCCACAATATATATCAATGATTTGGAGGTGGGGCCCAAATGTAATGTCTCCAAGTTAGATGGCCATATGTGTTGTGAGGAAGATGCAAAGTAGCTTCAAGAGGATTTGCACAGATTTATTGAGTAGACAAGAACGTCACAGGTGGAATATAATGTGGAAAAATGTGAGGTTATCCACTTTGGTAGGAGGAGTGGATGTGCAGAGTATTTCATAAATGGTAAAAGATCAGAAAGTGTAGATGTACAAAAGAACCTGGGTGTCCTCGTCAATAACTCAGTAAAAGCTAACATGCAGGTCCAGCAAGGAATTAGGAAGACTAATGGTATGTTAGCCTTTATAGCAAGGTGATTTTAAGCACAGGATTCTTGCTTCAATTAGATAGAACCTTGGTTAGAATGAACCTGGAGTACCGTGTTCAGATTTGGTCTTAGCTCATGCCAAAGAGGGAGCCAATGAAGCTTCACTAGATTTGCTTATGGGATGGCGGGTCTTACCTACAAAGAAACTGGGTGTGTATTCTTTAGAACTTCAAAGAATTAAAGGTGATTAATTGAAACCTACACAACACTTAAAGGGATAGACAGGGTAGTTGTAAGTAAAATGTTTTCTCTGGTTGGGGAGTCTAGAACCAGGGGACACAATTTCAAAAGAAGGGGGAAGCCATGTAGGACTGAGATGAGGAGAAATGTTTTTTACTCAGATGGTTGCGAATTTTTGGAATTCCTTACCCAGAGTGCTATGTCATTGAGTATATTTAAAGCAGAGATTTCGAAATATCAATGACGTAAAAAGATATGGGGCTAGTGTGGGAAAAGGGCATTGAAGTGGATGATCAGCCATGGGTGTATTGAATGGTGGAGCAGGCTTGAAGGGCTGGATGACCTACTCCTGCTCCTATGTTCAGAATTCTAGTTATTCTGAAAAGAAACTTGGTACCCGCACACCCTGACCCCCCAACCCTTGATCAAAGCACCTGTTAACGCTCTAGGCTAATGCATGAAGAATGGTCGCTTGAGGCGGGTGTTGTAGGGGAGTGGAACTATACCCCAGTTTAGCTCAGTTGGCTTGACAGCTGGTTCGTGCTGTAGAGCGAGGCCAACAGTGCGGGTTTAATTCCCGTACTGGCTGAGTATATTCTTTCAACACTTTAGTTTATTAGTTATAAACCTTGCGAAGGTGGGGGAAAAAATGGCCCCATATTCTCCGACCCCACGCCGGGTCGGAGAATCGTGGGGGAGGGGGGGGGGGGGCGAGAAGCGAGAATCGTGCCCCGACGCCGGGTCGCCAATTTTTGGACGCCCGCGGGATCGCCACCGCGCTGGTCGGGGGCCGTTGAAAGCGCCCCACCCCCCTCCGGGCCGAGTGCCTGCCGAGCTCGGCCTAGTCCTGCCGGCGTGAGTTACGTATGGTCCCACCCAGCGGGACCTCGGAGTTCTCTCTGCGGGGGCCGTCCTGGTGGGGCGGCAGGGGGATCCGACCCCGGGGGGCCTCCACGGCGGCCTGGCCCGCAGTCGGGGCCTACCGATCGGCGGGCATGCTAGTTCCGTGGGGCCCTATGTTCCTCCGTGCAGGGCCCCTGTAGGGCTCCGCCATATTGCCCGGGGGCCGGCGCGGAGACAGGAACCACGCAGATGCGCGAACTCGCGCCGGCTGTGGTGCGCAAGCGTGGACTGGCGCCGGCTGTGGCGCGCCGGTGTTCGGGCACCGGAACTGCGGAGACCACTCTGGCGCCGTGCTAGCCCCCTAGGAAGGGGTGAATAGCTGCCAGTTGAGGCCCGTTGACGCCGGAGTGGCTCGCGCTACTTTTCACGCCGGCGTCAGAACTTGGCCGCAGGATTGGAGAATCCCGGCCATGTTGTTTGACTGAGAGCCTAGAGTCACTTGATTGGATAATGACTCTTTTTGCTTTCCACATGGCCTGGAGCAGCGGAGCATCGTGAAGATGGGCATACTGGCAACAAGTGGTGAGGGAAGTGGCGGGGTGGTTGGAGTAGAAGGTCATGTGATGAAACCCCCCCCCCCGAAAAACCAGAATTGGCTGCAGATGTAAAGAATTTAAATTCCTTTCCCACTTTAACTCCAAATCTTCTAATAATTTTCAGCCATGGTAGTATGATTTTAAGGCAATGTTTTGTTCTATAGTGAATTATTTGTGTTTATTTACAGGGAACAGTCGTACATGGAGAGTGTTGTCACCTTTCTGCAAGATGTAGTCCCTCAGGTAACAGATATAATTGTGTAAAGTCTGCCAGCTTCATATACATTTCTGTGCTATACTCACATGCAAAATAAAGTTTCTCAGGTAAACATTGATCAGGGAAAAGGGCGGCACAGTGGTTAGCACTGATACCTATGGTGCTGAGGACCCGGGTTCGAATCCCGGCCCTGGGTTCTCCCCGTGTCTGCGTGGGTTTCACCCCCACAACCCAAAGGATGTGCAGGATAGGTCGTTTGGCTATGCTAAATTGCCCCTTAATTGGAATAAAATAATTGGGTACTCTAAAATTTTTGTTTTTAATTGACCAGGGAAATGTTGGAAATCTAAAGTAAAATTTGAGTATGCTGGAATTATTCATCAGATATATCAACAACTGAAAAGAGAGAAGACAGGTTAATGTTTTATGACGTTGTCGTGATAACTCTGATTGTTAAGTTGTCATTAAGTTTGCTGGAAGACCGTTTCTGCAATTCTAACGTTTTCTGTTTTATTTAAGTTTCCCAAAAAGTGTTTGAGTTTCCGGTGTCAGAATCTTGAAAATTTGCTACTCAAATACAGTGTGTATAGAATGGACAGCACTGGAACAGACCATTCGGCCCAGCAGGAATATCCTGGTGTTTATGCTGCACCCACCCTACTTTATCTCACTCCATCTGCAAATACTTCCATTACTTTGTTCCTCTTGTTCGTCTAGCTTCTCCTTAAATAGGTATATGCTGTTTGTTTTAACTATTCGTAGCAGTGGCGAGTTTACTTTCTCATCATTCTTTGAGTAAAAATGCTTCTCCTGAATTCACCGTTTGAATTTATTCTTGACTTTTTAAATTTATGACCCCGAGCCCTGGTCATGCCTATAAGTGGAAACATCATCTCTACATCTATGGAACCAGTTAACATTTTGTTACAATTCCCACAGAGGCTGATAACTTTCTTTAAAAAAAAAAGAAGAATTTTAACTGTAACAAACAAGCTAAGATTAAAATAGATTAAACACTAACCGGCAGCTAATTTACCAAATTGTAGAAAAGATACTTCAACATTAACTAACTAATGAAATCGAGACATGCCGTACAACTCTTCCATATTTCTGTTTCCACTTATGTTACAAGAACAAATTCAAAGTTACTCTTGGCTCTCCATTAGGCTTACTTCTCGTTGAGCACTAGGTTGAAACTTCCAGTGTCCCTCAAAAGTAGTTCCACTCATAGAATTTCATAGAATTTTACAGTGCAGAAGGAGGCCATTTGGCCCATCAAGTCTGCACTGGCTCTTAGGAAAGAGCACCCCACTTAAGCCCATGCCTCCACCCTATCCCCATAACCCAGTAACCCCACCTAACCTTTTTTGGATACTCAGGGTAATTTATCATCGCCAATCCACCTAACCTGCACATCTTTGGGCTGTGGGAGGAAACCGGAGAACCCGGAGGAAACCCACGCACACACGGGGAGAACGTGCAGACTCCGCACAGACAGTGACCCAAGCCAGGAATCGAACCTGGGACCCTGGAGCTGTGAAGCAGTTGTGCTAATCACTGTGCTACCGTGCTTCCCTACTGAGACTTAGCCTGAGTCTTCCACATTTGACTTTCACTAGCAAGGTCAACCTCGATGATTCCTTGTTGCTTAAATCTACAGAGGTCCCATCTGTTCGGTCCCCTTCATTTAGAAATGAAAACAAGCTCTCACGAGCATCGTGCTTGGTTTTTAACGGCAAACAGTCTTTCTATTCTTCACAGCATTAGCTGTCTTGTCCTTCCACACAACAATATCTGCCTTGTCCCTCTCTTTGTGTTTCAAGAAGCAGTTGTCTCAGGAGTGAAAACTGTCCCTTGATATTTCAGTGGGTTTCTGTTTGAATTTCTCTCCCATACCAAACAGATCATATAGGCATGTTGCAGAGCTGGGATGCTTCCGGAATGCTCTGTCTCACTTCAAATTAAAGGAGACATTTTAAAACATAATTTTCTTGTCTAGGGCTTTAACAATTTTTAAACACTTATATCAGATCACCCCGTGGCCTTTTCTCCTTAGAAAAATATGTCCAGCTTGTTCATTCCTTACTGATAGTTATTGTAAAGTACTAACAACAGAAGCATACATGATGCTAATATAATAATGATGTCACATTACATGACCAGAGAGCTAAGAGACATCTGGAAGGAGGAGAGGCTCCAATCTTGTGTGTGGGACCAAATGTGCAAATACTAGCTGTGAATAAAGAGTGATGGTTTTGAAAAGCTACAGACTCGAGCGTCATACTTTGAGAGAACAGATAATCCTCAAACCCCCTGTCTAGACCTTCACCACAAAACAAAGCGTGGTGTCAATGTATCAACAATTGCATCCTTTGGTAATTACATTGTTAAGTCAACTTTATTGTTACCACAGCTGGAACAGGTGGGTGTGGGAAAACAGACAGATGTTGTCACTGCTGAACTGCTCTGAAAATAAACTGGCTAAAGGTAAAAGACAAGCTTCAAAAACACAGCTTCACCATATAGTATTATTAGATTTGGGACTTCTGGTTGCAGCTATGCCTGGGTAGGTCGCACATTTGGCAGCTCCCGCCGTGAACGGACTTTTGGGCCCTCTTGAGGAGCCCCAGCGGCACTTGGACGACGATACCCGGTGTGGGAAGGCAGTAGTAAGGTTCCCCCAGCACTGCATGGAGTGGACCAGGAGTGGAGTGGTCAAAAAAGTGATCTTGGAGAAGAGAGGAGAACGGGCTCGAAAAAGTAAGATGGTGGCGGGCGGAGACCAGGCAGCGTGGGCGCAATGGTCGCAGGAGCAGCAGGAGTTCCTGGAACGCTGCTTTGCGGAGCTGAAGGCAGAGATGCTGGCCCCAATGAAAGCGTCAATTGAGAGGCTGGTGGAGACCCAGAAGGCTTAAGGGCGGCAATTAGAGAGGTGCAGCAGAAAGCCTCTGAAAACGAGGACGAGACCCTGGGCCTGGCGGTGAAAGTGGAGGCGCACGAGGCGCTGCATAAAATGTGGCAGGAAAAGTTTGAGGACCTGGAGAACAGGTCAAGGAGGAAGAATCTCTGGATTCTGGGTCTCCCTGAAGGTGTGAAGGGGTCCGACATCGGGGCATATGTCGCCACGAAGCTGAATACGCTAATGGGTGCGGGAGCCTTCCCGAGGCCCCTGGAGCTGGATGGGGCTCACAGAGTCCTGGCAAGGAGGCCTAAGAGAAATGAGCCGCCAAGGGCCGTAGTGGTGAGGTTTCACTGCTTCACGGACAGAGAGTGCGTCCTGAGATGGGCGAAGAAAGAACGGAGCAGCAGGTGGGAGAATACGGAGATCCACATCTACCAAGACTGGAGCGCAGAGCTGGCCAAGAAGAGGGCAGGATTCAACCGGGCCAAGGCGGTTCTCCACCGAAAGGGGGTGAAGTTCGGGATGTTGCAGCCAGCGCGATTGTGGGTCACTTTTCAGGACTGCCACCATTATTTCGATATGCCAGAGGAGGCGTGGACCTTTATTCAGAATTAAAAATTGGACGCGAACTAATGGTTCGCTGTGGGTTTTGGTAAAGCTGGGGAGTGGGAAGGGGGGATTGGATGTGATATGTGTGTTTTAATAGGCATGGGTATTGTTTTGGAGGGGCAGGAAGCCCTGGGTCGTTGGGAATTGGGGCGAGGCTGCAGGAGAAAGGAGCTGTGCCACAGGGGGCGGGGGCGGCCCAGGTAGAAAATCGCGAGCTTTATTCCCGCGCTAAAGAGGGGGGGGGCGTGGCCCGACAAGAGCGGTGGTGCCGGAGGGGTGTCTGTATCGACTTGAAGGGGGGGACGGGGACTTTGACGGGGAATCTAAACGGGTGATCGTTGGCAGAGGCGGGAGCGGCTGGGATCAGCAGGAGTCAGCTGACTTACGAGAGTGCAATGGGGGGAGCAAGGGGGCTAGACAGATTTCTGGGTGGGGGGGGGACACACGCACACGACTGGGTTGCTGCTGCATTGACCGAAGGAGAGCTGGAGGTAAGAGGAAGAGTCGGATTTGGTTGGTTGGGGGGGGGGGGGGGGGGGGGGGGGGGTTCCACGCACATAAAGGGACTGAATTCAGACGTTGCAGGAGACGCACTTGAAAGTGGTGGATCAGATCAGGCTGAGAAAGGGATGGGTGGGGAACCTTACTGCTGCCTGAAGAATAGTGGGGTTGCAACCCTGGTGAGTAAGTGGGTGTCGTTCGAGGCGCTGAACATTGTGCCTGATAATGGGGGTCGATATGTGATGGTGAGTGGTCGGCTGCAGGGGTGGTGCTGGTGAATGTGTATGCCCCAAACTGGGACGATGCAGGGTTCATGAAGCGCATGCTGAGTTGGATCCCAAATCTGGAAGCGGGGAGCCTGATAATGGGGTGGGACTTTAATACTGTACTGGACACGGCACTGGACCGATCCAAGTCGAGGTCAGGCAAGAGGCCAGCTGCGGCCAAGGTTCTCAGGGGATTTATGGATCAGATGGGGGGAGTGGATCCATGGAGGTTTGCTAGGCCGGCGGCCAGAGAGTTCTCTTTTTTCTCCCACGTGCATAAGGCCTATTCACGGATAGATTTCTTTGTGGGGAGCAGGGCACTGATTCCAAGAGTGGAGGGAACGGAATATACGGCCTTAGCGATTTCGGACCACGCCCCGCACTGGGTCGAGTTGGAGTTGGGAGAGGAAAGGGACCAGCGCCCGCTGTGGCGTTTGGTCGTGGGACTGTTGGCAGACGAGGAGGTTTGTGGGCGGGTCCAGGGGTGCATTCAGAGATACACAGAGGCCCATGTAATGGGGAAGTACCGGTTGGTGTGGTTTGGGAGGCTCTGAAAGCGGTGGCTAAGGGAGAGTTAATGTCAATTAGGGCTCATAGGGAGAAGAGAGAGAGGACGGAGAGGGAGAGGTTGGTGGGGGAGATATTAAGGGTGGATAGGAGGTATGCGGATTCCCCTGAAGAGGGGCTGCTGAAGGAGCGACGGAGCCTCCAAACGGAATTTGATTTGTTGACCACAGGGAAAGCTGAGACCCAGTGGAGGAAGGTGCAGGGGGCAGTATAAGAATATGGGGAGAAGGTGAGCCGGATGCTGGCGCACCAGCTACGCAAGAGGGAGGCGGCGAGGGAAATTGGAGGAATCAGGGACAGGGGGGAACACGGTGCGGAGTTCGGCTAAAGTAAATGAGGTATTCAGGGATTCCTATGGGAACCTGTATAAGTCAGAACCCCCGGAGTGTGTGTGTGTGGAAGGGGGGGGGGGGATGCAGCGGTTCCTGGACCAATTGAGGTTCCCGAGAGTGGAGGAGGGGCAAGTGGAAGGCCTGGGGGCCCCGATTGGGATAGAGGAGCTGGTTACGGGGTTGGGGAGCATGCAGGCGGGCAAGGCCCTGGGGCCTGATGGGTTCCCGGTCGAATTTTACAGGTACAGGATGTTTGTGGATCTGCTGGGTCCGTTGCTGGTGAGAACGTTTAACGAGGCGAGGGAGGAAGGGATTCTCCCCCCGACAATGTCTCGGGCGCTGATCCTTAAGCGGGACAAGGACCCACTGCAGTGTGGCTCGTATAGGCCGATCTCGCTCCTTAATGTAGATGCCAAGTTGTTGGAAAAGGTCCTAGCCACAAGGATTGAGAATTGTGTCCCGGGAGTGATACATGAGGACCAGACGGGATTCGTGAAGGGCAGGCTGTTAAATGCAAATGTGCGGAGGCTCCTGAATGTGATTATGATGCCCTCGGAGGGGGGGGGACAGAGGCAGATGTGGTGGCGGCAATGGACGCGGAGAAGGCCTTTGATCGGGTGCAGTGGGAGTATCTATGGGAAGTGCTTGGTAGGTTTGGGTTCGGGGAGGGGTTCATCGGGTGGGTCAAATTGTTATATCAGACCCCGGTGGCGAGCGTATCTACGAACCGGCGGAGATCAGAATATTTTAGCTTGTACCGTGGGACGAGACCGGGGTGCCCCCTGTCCCCTCTGTTGTTTGCTTTGGCAATTGAGCCGCTGGCCATGGCATTGAGGGAATCTAGAAACTGGAGGGGGTTGGTCCGGGGAGGGGAGGAACATCGGGTCTCGTTGTATGCTGATGATCTGCTTTTGCACATCGCAGATCCAGTGGAGGGGATGGTAGAGGTCATACGGATCCTTAGGGAGTTTGGGGACTTCTCAGGCTACAAGCTTAACGTGGGGAAGAGTGATCTCTTCGTGGTGCATGCGAGGGGCCAGGCAAGGGGGCTGGAAATGAATGAAATGAAAATGAAATGAAAATCGCTTATTGTCACAAGTCGGCTTCAAATGAAGTTACTGTGAAAAGAATGTGTAAACTCCACAAGGACAGTGTCCCTGGGCCAGGAACGAACCCGGGCCCTCAGCGCCATGAGGCAACCGTGCTAACCACTGTGCCACCATGCAGAAAGGATAAACAACATCACCTCCTCCATGATAGTCCTCAATATCAGAGCCTTGCAAGGCTACGTAATTAGCCCCATACTATACTCCCTATACACACACACGACTGTGGCAAAATGTGGCTCCACTCCATCTACAAGTTTGCTGATGACACAACCGTCGTTAGTCTCGAACAATGATGAGTCGGAGTACAGGAGGGTGATAGAGAACCTAGTGGAGTGGTGTAACGACAACAATCTCTCCCTCAATGTCAACAAAACTAAAGAGCTGGTCATTGACATCAGGAAGCAAAGTATCGTACACACCCTTGTCTGCATCAATGGTGCCGAGGTGGGAATCGTTGACAGCTTCAAATTCCTCGGTGTGCACATCATCAATAATCTGTCCTGGTCCACCCACGTCGACTCTACGACCAAGAAAGCACAACAGTGGCTTTACTTCCTCAGGAAACTAAGGACATTCGGCATTCCAAACCTGGCTGCATCACGGCCTTGTATGGCAACTGCTCGGCCCAAGACCATAGGAAACTACGGAGAGTCATCAACACAGCACATTCCATCATGCAAACCTGTCTCCCTTCCATTGACTCTGTCTACACCTCCCTCTGCCTTGGGAAAGCAGACAATATAATCAAAGACCCCACCCACCGTGTTATTCTCTCTTCCAACTTCTTCCATTGGGCAGGCGATACAAAAGTCTGAGAACACGCATTAACAGGTTCAAAAACAGCTTCTTCGGCGCTGTTACCAGACTCCGGAATGACTCTCTTATGGACTGACCTGATCTCTTCACACATCTTCCCTACCGAGTAGTACTGCACTCCATATGCTCACCTATTGCCTGTACCTATGTATTTACATTGTGTATTTATGTAAGTCCTATGTTTTTTTCATGTATGGAATGATCTGTCTGAACTATACGCAGAACAATACTTTTCACTGTACCTCGATACGCGTGACAAAAGAAATCCAAATCATCCCCAGTCAGCGTGATCTGACAAATTAATTTGCATTTCTAGTGCGCCAAATAATAGTCTTAGTCCTTGAAAATTACCCGAAGGCGAGCCGGGTACACCACATCAAACCTCACGTTGTTCTGGTACAGCGCAGCCTTGGCCTTATTAAATGTCTCACATCTTCTCGCCAGCTCTCTTCCAAGATCTTGATATATCCTGATGACATGACCCTCCCATCTACAGTCCTTGGGCGGGATTCTCCGCCGGCGTGATTCTCCGTTTTGCCGGCGCCCGGGAGTTTTCCGACAGCATGGGGCTGCCCCACAATGGGAAACCCCATTGACCTGCCGGCATTATGGAGAATCCTGCCGGTGGGTCGGGGCACACGGCGGGGCGGAGAATCCAGACCCTTTATTTTCTAAATTTAAAGTGCACGATTCTTTTTTCTTCTCAATTAAGGGGCAGTTTGGTGTGGCCAACCCACCTACCCTGCTGTTATGGGCCAGGGTTTAGAAAACTCCAAAGTATATCATGGAGTTCACTTGACCTACAGCTGTTTATTAATTTTGGTTATGATAAGCTTTCAGGTGTTATTCAACAGAGGCCTTAAGCACTTTTAATCAAAAACAAAGTTTATTCTAAGAATTTAGTTAACATTTTTATAAACACACACAGTAAGCATTTTTATCAACTACAAACATAAATACCCCACACAGTACTCTATGTATAACCCTTAATACATTTCCCCCTTAAGCTGTTCCAATTTAATAACAAGATCCCATAAACCAGAAAACCTTTTTTAATAACAAGATCCCATAAACTTTTAAAATGCAGATGGAGAAAAAACCTTCTTTCAACCTGTGCAGTTCATACACAAAACTCAGAGCCACAGCCAGCTCCCAATGCAAAATCAAAAGTAAAAACCCAGAGCCACAGCCCAGCTCCTACCACACAGTGACATCATTGAAGCCATGTGATAAGACAAAATCATTGTTTAAAGGAACACTCCCATGACACCACATCTTTGGGCTGTGGGGGTGAGACCCATGCAGACATGGGGAGAATGTGCAAACTCCATACAGACAGTGACCCGGGGCCAGGATTGAACCGGGGTCCTTGGAGCCATGAGGCAGCAGCGGTAACCACTGCACCATTTTTCCACCCTTCCAGCTACAGTCCTGTTGGTCTTTCGCTCACCCCAGGACCTGCTCCTTATCCAGGTATCAATGGAACCTGACTATGACTGCCCGAGGTGACTCCCCGAGCTGGACTTCTGCCTCACTGATTTATCGGCACGGTCCAACTCAGGAGGAATCGAAAAGACCCTCTCCCCCACCAACCTTCTGAACATTTTGGACATATAGTCCGTGGAACTGGAGCCCTCCAGGTTATCGGACTGCCCAACGATCCTTAAGTTTTGCCGCCTGGAACAGTTCTCCAGATCAGCAACCTTGGCCTTTAGCGTTCTCTGCTCCTCCGCCAGCACCGTAATCTCTGCCTCCAATGAGGCAATCTGAGCACTATGGTTGAAGAGCGCCACCTCCACCTTTTGAATCGCCTCCTCTTGACCAATCTCCCATGCAGGACCTTGTCAAAAGCCTCAAGGAAGTCCATACAGATTACATCAACTGGACTGTCCTCTTCGACAAACCTAGTCACCTCCCAAAAAACCTCAATCAAATTTGTTAGACACGATCTCCCCCGGACACAGATGCTGACTATCCTTGATTAATTCTTGCCCCTCCAAGTAGAGATTAATTCTTTAATTGATTAATTAATTGATTAATTATTGCCCCTCCAAGTAGAGATGAATTCTGTCCGCAGAATGTTTTTCAAAACTATATAATTTATAATTTTTCCAAAATTATATAATCTGTTAATCTGAACTGAAGTTGTGTGTTGTTCTTAACAATGCATTTTGCAAAGGGAAAATAACTGAATTAGCAGTATAGTTTATTACTGTATGAATGTTTAATGTATTCCAATGGTTAGTACATTCATTAAGTCCTGTGTTGTTGTTAAAAATCAAATGCATGGTGTGTGCAACTGGAGTCGCATGTAGATCAGAGCAAGTGATGGCAGATCCTTTCCTGAAGAGCCAGTTTAGATTTTTACAGTAACCTGGCAGCTTTCATTTTTTTTTTTTTCTTTTTTTTTTTCTTTCCCCTCCGGCAGCTTTCATGATTGTTTTTTGCTGGCGCCACGTTTATTGAATTCAGTTGCATGAATTACTATGGTGGGATTTGACTTCATCACTACTGTGTGTCCAGTTGATGTCTTTGACAGAACCACTGTACTGTCATGCTGCAGTGTTTGCTGATCTCATCAGGGTGGTTGGAGGGACACTACAACATTACAGTGCAACCTTGAGGCTTGCACCTCATGATACACAAAGTGCACTATGGGTGAGTGCCTCAGAGGGGAGCAGTATATCTTCACTTAATATTCTTTAAGTTAAGCTGCCATTGATAGCAGAGTTGATAGGTAAATGAACCATTAGATGTACTATGACTGAAATCTATGACTATGGTATGTGGTTACTTTATTATTGATCACTGTAAACAAATTGATAGATGTTAATGTTTCTGTTATTTTTAGTTTTCTTTTCAGCAATGGTATTTTTCCTTTCAGGCATACACTGGCTCACCTCCAACAGATGAGAAGGAAAAAATAGTCTGGGTTCGTTTTGAAAAAGCTGATATTAATGGTAAATTCTGTGATTTATTTTCAGTAGCTATTTTCTTGCAATTACCTGATTGAAATAATATCATGGGATTCCTGCAAACCATGGTTTGCATGTGTACAAAATCTGGATACAACTACTGTGTAGGTGCTCTTTGTATCAATAGGGTTTCAGTGAAGCATAATGGTGGGTGTGTAGAAATGTTCATCCCAGGGTTATCTGATATACAAAACACACTGAATAATATCAGTTGCAGAGCAATTTTGCTGCAGAACCTAAATTTCGATTTGTGGTAGTGGCAAAGCAATTGGAGGTGAGAGTATCACATGAGAATGATACTGGCACAACTTTGGAGGTATAACACTATTAGTGTATCCATTAGCTGTAACAGGACTGCAGCTCTTATTTTAATTGTTTTCGCTGTCCTTGTTGGTATTCTACTACTAGTGCTAAGGCAACATGTTGGAGTACCATCTTGGGGAAGAATTAGAAATTACCGTTGGAAGCCTTCCAGTTGGCTTACTAGGTTAAAGCGCTGCTTGGAATAGTACTGAGCCATTCAGGGCAAAATATTCCTTTTTCTTAATTCATTGTCTGTGCTGTACATTGTACTACACAAATGCCAGACAATGACCATCTCAAACAAGAGAGAAACTTAATTACCTCCCTTTGGCATTCAACAACACTGCCGTTGCTGAATCCCTCACAATCAACATTTTGGAGGTTATCTTTGACTAGAAACTTAACTGGACCAACCATGTAAATACTTTTGGCTCCTCCTCTAACCTAATAATAAGACCCATTGGTGTAAGGTAAGTGCCATATTATATTATTATATTATTAGCATTGTGCAGGTCAAGGATTGGAGGTGGAGGAGCAGTCTCTGCCAGCGAGAGAACCTGAGAACATCTCAGAAGGTAAGCAAGTGATTTTTACTTTTATACCTTTTTTTCAAATTGTGTGTGTCGGGGGGAAACTGAAGTGACATCACAGAAAAGCTGTGACCTGAGTGGCTGGTTGGGATTCTAACCTAAATTTTTTGAGTATTTGGGAACTAATTAAACATAATAACTTAATTATAATTTAGAGGATATCTAAGCCAGAGATCGGAGAATATTATAGTTAGCTATCGCATTTCTATTAGAAATCTAGTGCTAGGAAACAGATAGTTGACAGTAACTTTGTAATTTAAAAAAAAAAAAGTATTTATAAAAAAAAAAGACAAATTTTAATTTTAATTAATTGACGCAATGTCAGTTAGAGGGGTGCTGTGCTCTGACTGTGAGATGTGGCAGGTCCGGGAGGCTTCCAGCGTCCCGGATGGCTTCATCTGCAGAAAGTGCACCCAACTGCAGCTCCTCACAGACCGCATGGTTCGGTTGGAGCAGCAATTGGATGCACTTAGGAGCATGCAGGTGGCGGAAAGCGTCATAGATCGCAGTTATGTAAGTGTGGTCACACCCAAGGTGCAGGCAGAGAAATGGGTGACCACCAGAAAGGGCAGGCAGTCAGTGCAGGAATCCCCTGTGGTTGTCTCCCTCTCGAACAGATATACCCCTTTGGATACTGTTGGGGGGGATAGCCTATCAGGGGAAAACAGCAGCAGCCAGAGCAGTGGCACCACGGCTGGCTCTGATGTTCAGAAGGGAGGGTCAAAGCGCAGAAGAGTAATAGTTATAGGGGACTCTATAGTCAGGGGCACAGATAGGCGCTTCTGTGGACGTGAAAGAGACTCCAGGATGGTATGTTGCCTCCCTGGTGCCAGGGTCCAGGATGTCTCCGAACGGGTAGAGGGAATCCTGAAGGGGGAGGGCAAACAGGCAGAGGTCGTTGTACATATTGGTACTAACGACATAGGCAGGAAGGGGCATGAGGTCCTGCAGCAGGAGTTCAGGGAGCTAGGCAGAAAGTTAAAAGACAGGACCTCGAGGGTTGTAATCTCGGGATTACTCCCTGTGCCACGTGCCAGTGAGGCTAGAAATAGGAAGATAGAGCAGACAAACACGTGGCTAAACAGCTGGTGTAGGAGGGAGGGTTTCTGTTATCTGGACCACTGGGAGCTCTTCCGGGGCAGGTGTGACCTGTATAAGATGGACGGGTTGCATCTAAACCGGAGAGGCATAAATATCCTGGCCGCGAGATTTGCTAGTGTCACACGGGAGGGTTTAAACTAGTATGGCAGGGGGGTGGGCACGGGAGCAATAGGTCAGAAGGTGAGAGCGATGAGGGAGAACTAGGGAATAGGGACAGTGTGGCTCTGAGGCAGAGCAGACGGGGAGAAGTTGCTGAACACAGCGGGTCTGGTGGCCTGAAGTGCATATGTTTTAATGCAAGGAGCATTACGGGTAAGGCAGATGAACTTAGAGCTTGGATTACTACTTGGAACTATGATGTTGTTGCCATTACAGAGACCTGGTTGAGGGAAGGGCAGGATTGGCAGCTAAACGTTCCAGGATTTAGATGTTTCAGGCGGGATAGAGGGGGATGTAAAAGGGGAGGCGGAGTTGCGTTACTTGTTCAGGAGAGTATCACAGCTATGCAGCGAGAGGACACCTCAGAGGGCAGTGAGGCTATATGGGTAGAGATCAGGAACAAGAAGGGTGCAGTCACAATGTTGGGGGTATACTACAGGCCTCCCAACAGCCAGCGGGAGATAGAGGAGCAGATAGGTAGACAGATTTTGGAAAAGAGTAAAAACAACAGGGTTGTGGTGATGGGAGACTTCAACTTCCCCAATATTGACTGGGACTCACTTAGTGCCAGGGGCTTAGACGGGGCAGAGTTTGTAAGGAGCATCCAGGAGGGCTTCTTAAAACAATATGTAAACAGTCCAACTAGGGAAGGGGCGGTACTGGACCTGGTATTGGGGAATGAGCCCGGCCAGGTGGTAGATGTTTCAGTAGGGGAGCATTTCGGTAACAGTGACCACAATTCAGTAAGTTTTAAAGTACTGGTGGACAAGGATAAGAGTGGTCCGAGGATGAATGTGCTAAATTGGGGGAAGGCTAATTATAACAATATTAGGCGGGACCTGAAGAACATAGATTGGGGGCGGATGTTTGAGGGCAAATCAACATCTGACATGTGGGAGGCTTTCAAGTGTCAGTTGAAAGGAATACAGGACAGGCATGTTCCTGTGAGGAAGAAAGATAAATACGGCAATTTTCGGGAACCTTGGATGACGAATGATATTGTAGGCCTCGTCAAAAAGAAAAAGGAGGCATTTGTCAGGGCTAAAAGGCTGGGAACAGACGAAGCCTGTGTGGCATATAAGGAAAGTAGGAAGGAACTTAAGCAAGGAGTCAGGAGGGCTAGAAGGGGTCATGAAAAGTCATTGGCAAATAGGGTTAAGGAAAATCCCAAGGCTTTTTACACTTACATAAAAAGCAAGAGGGTAGCCAGGGAAAGGGTTGGCCCACTGAAGGATAGGCAAGGGAATCTATGTGTGGAGCCAGAGAAAATGGGCGAGGTACTAAATGAATACTTTGCATCAGTATTCACCAAAGAGAAGGAATTGGTAGATGTTGAGTCTGGAGAAGGGGGTGTAGATAGCCTGGGTCACATTGTGATCCAAAAAGACGAGGTGTTGGGTGTCTTAAAAAATATTAAGGTAGATAAGTCCCCAGGGCCGGATGGGATCTACCCCAGAATACTGAAGGAGGCTGGAGAGGAAATTGCTGAGGCCTTGACAGAAATCTTTGGATCCTCGCTGTCTTCAGGGGATGCCCCGGAGGACTGGAGAATAGCCAATGTTGTTCCTCTGTTTAAGAAGGGTGGCAGGGATAATCCCGGGAACTACAGGCCGGTGAGCCTTACTTCAGTGGTAGGGAAATTACTGGAGAGAATTCTTCGAGACAGGATCTACTCCCATTTGGAAGCAAATGGACGTATTAGTGAGAGGCAGCACGGTTTTGTGAAGGGGAGGTCGTGTCTCACTAACTTGATAGAGTTTTTCGAGGAGGTCACTAAGATGATTGATGCAGGTAGGGCAGTAGATGTTGTCTATATGGACTTCAGTAAGGCCTTTGACAAGGTCCCTCATGGTAGACTAGTACAAAAGGTGAAGTCACACGGGATCAGGGGTGAACTGGCAAGGTGGATACAGAACTGGCTAGGCCATAGAAGGCAGAGGGTAGCAATGGAGGGATGCTTTTCTAATTGGAGGGCTGTGACCAGTGGTGTTCCACAGGGATCAGTGCTGGGACCTTTGCTCTTTGTAGTATATATAAATGATTTGGAGGAAAATGTAACTGGTCTGATTAGTAAGTTTGCAGACGACACAAAGGTTGGTGGAATTGCGGATAGCGATGAGGACTGTCTGAGGATACAGCAGGATTTAGATTGTCTGGAGACTTGGGCGGAGAGATGGCAGATGGAGTTTAACCTGGACAAATGTGAGGTAATGCATTTTGGAAGGGCTAATGCAGGTAGGGAATATACGGTGAATGGTAGAACCCTCAGGAGTATTGAAAGTCAAAGAGATCTAGGAGTACAGGTCCACAGATCACTGAAAGGGGCTACACAGGTGGAGAAGGTAGTCAAGAAGGCATACGGCATGCTTGCCTTCATTGGCCGGGGCATTGAGTATAAGAATTGGCAAGTCATGTTGCAGCTGTATAGAACCTTAGTTAGGCCACACTTGGAGTATAGTGTTCAATTCTGGTCGCCACACTACCAGAAGGATGTGGAGGCTTTAGAGAGGGTGCAGAAGAGATTTACCAGAATGTTGCCTGGTATGGAGGGCATAAGCTATGAGGAGCGATTGAATAAACTCGGTTTGTTCTCACTGGAACGAAGGAGGTTGAGGGGCGACCTGATAGAGGTATACAAAATTATGAGGGGCATAGACAGAGTGGATAGTCAGAGGCTTTTCCCCAGGGTAGAGGGGTCAATTACTAGGGGGCATAGGTTTAAGGTGAGAGGGGCAAAGTTTAGAGTAGATGTACGAGGCAAGTTTTTTACGCAGAGGGTAGTGGGTGCCTGGAACTCACTACCGGAGGAGGTAGTGGAGGCAGGGACGATAGGGACATTTAAGGGGCATCTTGACAAATATATGAATAGGATGGGAATAGAAGGATACGGACCCAGGAAGTGTAGAAGATTGTAGTTTAGTCGGGCAGTATGGTCGGCACGGGCTTGGAGGGCCGAAGGGCCTGTTCCTGTGCTGTACATTTCTTTGTTCTTTGTTCAAAGACGAGTCAGAGGCTGGGAATTCTGCAGCAAACCATTCACCTGACTCCCCAAAGCCTGTCCACCATCCACAAGGCACAAGTCAGGGGTGTGATGGAATACTTTCCACTTGCCTGGGCGAATGCAGCTCCAACAACACTCAAGAAGCTCAACACTATCCAGGACAAAGCAGCCCCCATCTAACACCTTAACCATTCACTCCCTCCACCACCAGTGCATAGGAACATAGGACTTAGGAGCAGAGGTAGGCTATTTGCCCTTCGAGCCTGCTCCGCCATTCAATACGATCATGGCTGATCCGGTTGTAGTCTCACTTCCACTTTCCTGGCTGCCCTTCCATAACACCTGACTGCCTTGTCTGTCAAAAAAAAAACACGTTTTCTTCAGTATATGTAGTTTATATTTATTTTAAAATGGAATAATGAGGCAGCCACAAAAACCTTGCTGTACCTCTTGACTGATAGAAAAGCAATGTAATGAATTCCTGTTTGGACTGCTCCAATTGACAGTCTTTCAGTTAAACATAGCATCGGTCACCTTGTTCAAGTTGGAAACAAGGAGAAGAATTACCAGACTAATACCTGGAATGGGTGGGGTGTCTACTGAGGAAAGGTTGGACAGGCTTGACTTGAGAGAAAATATTTCTTCTCTTAACAGTCTTAAAAGGGAGATCTCTTCTTCTTAATCTGTGTCCCCTAGTTCTACTCTCCCCCACAAGTGGAAAAACTCATCCCATGTCTACCGTATTAAGTTGCCTGAGGATCTTGTATGTTTCAAATAAGATCACCTCTCATTCTTCTAAACTGCAATGGGTATCAAACTAACCTGTTCAACCTTCCTTCATAGGATAAGCCCTTCATCCAAGTAATGAGATGATTGAACAGTAGCAGCAGTGTGCACTATACACAAGATGCACTGTAGCAACTTGCCAAGACTCCTTCGACAAAACCTTCCAAACCCACAGCCTCTCCCGCGAAACACAAGGACAGCGGACCGTGTTACTATTCATCCAAAGCCTGAATATTGTCCAGATCATGCTGCATACAAACACCAACTGCTTCAGCTTCTGAAGTCTCTGCTTCAGGATGGTGAAGGACAAGTTTAAGTTGACATCAGGATGTATCTCCACGTAAAGCTTGGACAGGTTGTAGAAAAGGAAATCTGCAGCTGTGAAGCAAAACACTTGCCCTGTTCCAAACATATTGAGCCAATATGTTCCAGTCCACTCCACCAATCTAAGATTCTTGATCCTGAACTGTTAAGGGGAAGTATTATCCAAGCAGAAAGTCTTTCTTATTGAAGTTGTGAAGCGCAATATAAACTGCGTGTACTTCGAATCAAAAATAGTGGAAATTATTTATCAGTATTAATGGGTTAACATATTATCGTCAGAACATCTGTTTTGCCATTAGATCAAGACAATTAGATTAGGGGTGCAATTTAACAGAAACATTTCTAGATGTCATTTTGGGTGCGATTGGTGGGGTGTTTCTCGACAGCCGCATTGACGAGATCGCGGACCGTATTTAACGACACATAGTGCCTAAAATGAGCCCCCATGACCGTCTCCCCATTACTGTCTGTCTTGTTGACTGATTCGCCAGACTCGCACCTCAGTGTCTCGCCGCTAGCAAGGGGGAGCTGCTTTTAAACCCTTCCTCACCATTCTCCTAGTCAACACACAAATAAGGCAGTGTGCAGACCTTCTCCTCTCTTTGGGGATGCTTCAGGATGGTGAAGGGGGAGCCCCCAATGCCTCTGTGGCGGGGGCGGGGGGCTGTTCTGTCTGACCTGGGCGCCCTTTTATTTTGAAAGAGGCACAAGGTTGGGAGTGAAAACTGGTCTGTCCAATTGGAGAGCTACGTGCAGTTTTCAGTCTGAGCCTGACCGTTTGAAAAACAAAATGTTAAGATTCCGCCCTATATCTCGCACAAAATAATTATTTTATATTTGATGTTGTTGAAGCAAGAATAGATAAGTGGGATAATATTATGAATTGAGTCTGCGTTTGTAGGGAATGAATGGAATTGTTGATCCAAGCATAATATTTCTGTGCAAACATGAATTTATCTGTGATGTAATTTACACAACATTATTGCAATTTACACTGGTGCAGCATCTTTCACATAGCAGAATGTCCCAGACTGCTTTAATGATAGGATACTGGATGCTGATGTGACACTGTTATCTTTTTATGGGAAGACAATCCAGAATTTGGTGAAGAGTGTGATAAATGTGAATTTTGATTGTCTTTTCAGATGATTCAAATTTGTTGCCTGAGGGAGACTTGTCACTTTAGGTTCAGAGACACTCTGTTGATGTCACTGATGGGGAGGTCTCTATGTATTCTGAAGCCATTCCATACATTTTAATGTGCTGCGTAACCTTAAACCTCCCTGGAAGCTTCCCCTTGGCTAGGAAATGTGCTACCAGTTTTCTGAGCTCCATGTTCTACGGTTTGGACAGTTGATGTAAACTTTAAACGAGTTCAATCAGGAAATGTAAAACTCCCACATTCGTGTATCAGCAGTTGGAACCTGTATTCGGTATTATAACCGAATCAGTTTTCACAATGTAAGTCATTTCTGTGGAGAATAACATTTATTGTAGACTTTTCGGACCCCATTGTACCAATTGAATTCAGAAGAAGGTTGAGTTTCGCAATGAAGAGGAAGTATTGCTTCTTCTTATTTATGATTTATGGTCCCTGCTGAATCATGATCAATATGTAGCAGTACTTGTGGCTGTTTTTTATAGGCCGGTCAGCTGCAGATGTGTGGCTCTCCCTCGATTGTTTGCATTCAACAGTATGTTTGCTCTCACACAGAGTGTCCAGCAGCACGGTTCGATTCCCGTACCAGCCTCCCCGAACAGGCGCCGGAATGTGGCGACTAGGGGCTTTTCACAGTAACTTCATTGAAGCCTACTCGTGACAATAAGCGATTTTCATTTCATTTCATGTGGATGTCCAGATGTAGGTGAAAATATATTGCATTAAAAGAGCTGATTCCATGGGCAATGTAGTATTGTGGTTATTTTTATGAACTAGTAATACGGCACGGTGGCACAGTGGTTAGCACTGCTGCCTCACAGCACAAAGGACCCGAGTTCGATTCTGATCTTGGGCGACTGTGGGAGTTTGCACATTCTCCCCGTGTCTGCGTGGGTTTCCTCCCAGTGCTCCGGTTTCCTCCCACAGTCCAAAGATGTGCAGGTTAGGTGGATTGGATATGCTAAATTGTCAATAGGTGGGGGATTTGGCCTAGGGTAGGGAGCTCTTTCAGAGAGTTGGTGCAGACACGATGGGCCGAATGGCCTCCTTCTGCACTGTAGGGATTCCATGATTCTTTAAAAAATTTAAAAATAAATAAATTTAGAGTACCCAATTATTTTTTTCCAATTAAGGGGCAATTTACCACCTACCCTGCACATCTTTGGGTTGTGGGAGGGGGGTGGGGGGTGGTAAAGACCCACGCAGACACGTGGAGAATGCAACTTCCATAAGGACAGTTACCCAAGGTCGGAAACCACTGGATTGTCGTACAAACCAATCTGATTTACTAATGGCTTGCAGGGGAGGAGATCATAGAATTGTAGAATCTACCGTGCAGAAGGATGCCATTCGGCCTATCGAGTCTGACCGGCCCTTGGAAAGAGCACCCTACTTAAGCCCACACCTCCACCCTATCCTCGAAACCCCACCTAACCTTCTTGGACACTAAGGGCAATTTATCATGGCCAATCCACCTAACCTGCACATCTTTGGACGGTGGGAGGAAACCGGCGCACCCGGAGGAAACCCACGCAGTCACGGGGAGAACGTGCAGACTCCGCACAGACAGTGACCCAACAGGGAACCGAACCTGGGACCCTGGTGCTGTGAAGCAACTGTGCTAACCACTGTGCTACCATGATGACCCAGATCTGCTATCTGCTTACTTTTGGTCTGGCCTGTAGGTGACTCGTGACCAGCAGCAATGTGGTTGACTAAAATGGCCCAGCAAACCACTCAGCTGCATTCAAGAGGGTGGCTCACCACCATTTTCTCAACGGCAGTGAGTGATGGATAATAAATGCTGGCTTTGCGAGCAACACCCACATCCCATGAACAATTAATAAAAATAAGTTAAATGCAAGTTGCTGGTCTCAAACTGGCTCATGGGGCTTGCTTTCCCTAGACAGGAACAGTAAGATTATGCAGTGTAATAACAATAAAAACGTATATTCAAACATGTCCCAGGCTGCTTTACAGACAGGGGAAAAAAGATGAATAAAATAGATGTAGGAACAGGTGCCAAGCTGTGATGGAGAATTAAAGGCACCATATAAATGTAAGTTGCTGCTGCTGTTGCCAACATTACTCCCTGAACCAACATCAGGAACAGATCAATTAGTCATTATTCTTGTTGAAGTATGCAAACCTTTGCTGAGTGCAAAATGGTTGCTCTTCATGTTTGCAGTAAATGCGTTTCGAAAATAAATTAATTACTTGCAGAGAATGAATATGTTCTATTTTCTTGATGGAAGGTGATCAAGGGGAAGGAATACTTACTGGGTATATTGGGGAGAGCTGTGTAAAAGGTGGTGTCGGGATGGGGTCTGAATAGTAGCTGTATTGTGACCTTCAAATCGTGTTACAGATCTTGCAAGAAATCCTGAGTATCACGAGATGAACAACGCTGGAAATGACCCCCCATTGCTGTTGCTTATCGGATATGCGGATGGAATGCAAATTTGGAGTATCCCTGTAAGTAATTGTTTTGCTTACTCTTTGAATTTTTTAGTGAGGCCAAATAAATGTGTTGCCATGCAGGTTTCACTGTTAGAGATTTTTATTTTTACTCATTTGGTAACACTGTAAAAAGGTTGCATGTTTAAGCCTCGTTGCAATGGAAGCTGACACTCCAGTGCAGTGTGAGATGATTGTTGCATTTAGAACAAGTGCACTCTTCTGGCTCCATATTCTAAAACTTATCGAGAACAACAGCAAGTTATATAGAAAATAACAAAATGTCTCAAGGAGCATTTTAAAACAAAGTATGACAATGAACCACATCAGGAGATATTAGGCTAGATGAAAGCTCGGTCATAGGCTTTAAGGAGAGTCTTAAAGGAGGAAGGCGAAATAGGCAGAGTGTGTAGTTCCGTAGAAGAATCATTCAGATCCGAAACTCTGTTTCTCTCCACTGATGCCTCCAGACTTGCTAGTTTATCCAGCATTTTCTGTTTTTATTTCCGATTCCCAGGATGGCCTGCTTGCTGCCTCCTTACCTGTCTAATGGGGATTGGGCAAGGCCCGGAACTGCCCACCCTCATCCGATTGAGGTCCTTAAGTGGCATATTAATGGCTGTTTGAGGTCCATGATGTGCCGCTTCCTGCGGGCCTCAATTTTGAGACTGGCAGATGGAGGCCAGGAACAGGGGAGCAGCTTGCTTGGGTCTCGAGCAGGAAAGTGAGGTGTCGTCTCCCCCCCCCCCCCCCCCAAACACCTGGCCTCTTCATCAAGGCCCCTGTGGCACTACCAGGACTGTAGAGCACTGGCCAATCAGATTGGCTGACAGCTCTATGAGACATGACGTCCTTTCCAAGTGAGGTACGTAAGACCCGCCTCCAGCTAATTAATGCACCTAAGAGCATTAAATAGCTGCTGACATCGTCGCCGCAGACTCTTCTGGTGGCAGGACAGGAAACCCTGCCACCGGTTAAATTCAGTCCCTAGTATAAAATTTATGGGCATCTTGGCAGCGCGCCATTTGCTGATGGCGGGATTCTCTGTTCGCCCCGCTGTCAATGGCAGCTCCCATTGAAACCATCCCACGTCGCCGGGAAACCCATGGGCAGGGATGCGCTGCCGGCGGGATCAGAGAATCCCACTGCCAGCGAACGACTGGAGAATTCCAGCTTAAATGTTTTAGGTTTCCCTTTACCTGTAGTACCTAAAGCCCAATTTCTGACTTTTACTCTCTTTCCCTTTTTATTTGTATTATTTTTTCCACCTCTGCTCTCCTCCCAATCGCTAGGTAGAGTCCTTATGACCATCCTAATTATCCTTTTTGCTTGGATCCTAGCCCAGTTTGTATCCCTGTGTTCCACAAGCTGGAATCCTTTTTGCACACTGTTCCTTCAGCCATGTGTTCACCTCTTCAATAAAATAGAAACATAGAATCACTACAATGCAAAAGGAGGCCTTTCGGCCCATCAAGTGTGCACCAACCCTTCGAAAGAGCACTCTACCCATTTCCAGGTCCATAGTTCCATGAAAGTGGCAATGCACTGGTGAGGTAAGTCAAGGAGGCAGACGGCATGCTTGCCGGGGCATTGAGTACAAAAGTTGGCAGGTCTTGTTACAGTTGAATAAAGCTTTAGTTAGGCCACATTTGGAATATTGCGTGCAGTTCTGGTCGTCACACTACCAGAATTATGTGGATGCTTTGGAGAGAGTGCAAAGAAGGTTTACCAGGATGTTGCCTGCTCTGGAGGGTGTTAGCTATGAGGAGAGGTTGAATAAACACAGATTGTTTCTGTTGGAAAATGGAGGCTGAGGGGAGATCTGATTGAGGTCTGCAAAATTACGAGAGGTATAGACAAAGTGAATAGTCAGAAGCCTTTTCCCAGGGTGGAAGACTCAATTGCAAGGGGCACAGGTTCAAGGTGAGAGGGGGAAAGTTTAGGGGAGATGTGCGGGGAAGGTTTTTCATTCAGAGGGTGGTGGGTACCTGCAACGTGTTGCCAGTGGAGGTAGTGGAGGCAGGCACGATAGCAATGTTTAAGATGTACCTTGATAGACATATGAATGGGCAGGGAATGGAGGGATACAGATCGTTTGGGCGATAAGTAGTAAGTCAAAATAAGGAACCTGGATTAGCAAAGGCTTGGTGAGTTGAAGGGCCTGTACATGTGCTGTAATATTCTTTGTTCACTTTGTTCTTCGTTCCACTCAACTGTCCACCCCGCCCCCTAGCCCTGTAACCCCATAACCTTACCTGGACATTCAGGGGCAATTTGGCATGGCCAATCCACTTAACCTGCCACCCCAAACACCAATTTGCATGTGTGTTCTGGAACAGAAGGATATGCTGATAGGTGGGATGAAGAGGGATAGGAAGAGGCTTGTGAAGATCATAAACACCAGTTTGGCCGAATGGGCTGGTTATCTAGGGTGCTATGTTATGGTTGTGCATATTAAACCAAGGCCCAGTCTGCCGGCCCAGATAAAAGATTCTGTGGCGTTGTGCCTTGGTGGCATCAACCTTCATTTTCAAGAAAAGGTATTTGGTTATTGGCAGTGTGGATGAGCAGAGAGATCTCGGTGTCCATGTATATAGATCCCTGAAAGCTGCCACCCAGGTTGAGAGGGTTGTTAAGAAGGCGTACGGTGTGTTAGCTTTTATTGGTAGAGGGATTGAGTTTCGGAGCCATGAGGTCATGTTGAAGCTGTACAAAACTCTGGTGCGGCCGCATTTGGAGTATTGCGTGCAGTTCTGGTCACCGCATTATAGGAAGGATGTGGAAGCATTGGAAAGGGTGCAGAGGAGATTTACCAGAATGTTGCCTGGTATGGAGGGAAGATCTTATGAGGAAAGGCTGAGGGACTTGAGGCTGTTTTCGTTAGAGAGAAGAAGGTTAAGAGGTGACTTAATTGAGGCATACAAGATGATCAGAGGATTGGATAGGGTTGACAGTGAGAGCCTTCTTCCTCGGATGGTGATGTCTAGCATGAGGGGACATAGCTTTAAATTGAGGGGAGATAGATCTAAGACAGATGTCAGAGGTAGTTTCTTTACTCAGAGAGTAGTAAGGGCGTGGAATGCCTGCCTGCAACAGTAGTGGACTCGCCAACACTAAGGGCATTCAAATGGTCATTGGATAGACAGAGGGACGATAAGGGAATAGTGTAGATGGGCTTTAGAGTGGTTTCACAGGTCGGCGCAACATCGAGGGCCAAAGGGCCTGTACTGCGCTGTAATGTTCTATGTTCTATTTGGTTACTGATCATAGGACCTCACTTTATGCAAATTGGTTGCTGGGCTTGTCATTCTAATTGAATCTGCTGTTTGTAAAGTCACTTGAGATGTCCACAGAAGACTTGATGAGGTGTTTCTTTTGTTTGCCTTTTCTCTTTTGGTCCAAGTGACTTGGGATGTTTTTTTTATTATCATCTACTCCGTGGTGTGCTCTGGACTGAACTATAAGCTCCAGAGCATTTACCGTGCAGTCTGCTTCATTTGTGAATGAATCTGTTGAAAATGAATTTGCCTCGAGGACACATTGTGCCTCATATGCTGTATCCATTTATATCACCAAAATCTCTGTATGCAAGATGTTACGGCCATGTTTTTCTCTTCAGACAAAATATTCTTGGATGTGATGTAAAAAACTCCAGAAACACAGGCCATCTAAAATTAAAAACAGAAAATGTTGGAAATGCACAGCCGATTGTTGAGCATCTGAAGGAAAAGTCAGGTTCCTCCTTTCGGTGGGCTTCCAAGTGAAAGGTGTAAGATTTTGGGAGAGATCCATCTGACTCATTCAGATGCTAATTGATCTGCCTTGAGCATTTCCTGATGTGTTCCCTGAGGTGCGAGAAAAGATTTGTGAGGATGATGTTATTGCCAGAAAGCTCCTGAAGAATGGTTACCTTCTCCCTTTACCTGTATGTATATATGAACTCAGAGACGTATTGAATTACTGTGGTAGAAATCCACGATTATCCCAAACAACTGCTGCATTTGATCACTTTTGAGCACTAAAGAGTTTGAAGTTTAAAAGTAACCATATTTTTGTAATATCATTCATACAAAAGATACTTTAGAAATTCTGATGTTTCTGTATTTTTGTTTTCTTTTCATTTGTTTTAATTTTAAACTTTCCTTTTTTTGGCTATCCCTGTGGCAGGTGCAGTTCAGAAATTGTTTATTTTCCTGAACCGTTGCAGTGCTAAATGTTTATTTTTTGCTCTTTTTTCTTGTTTATACTTTTTCTTTTGCATTCCCACTCTCTTTTTCTTTCGAAAATATCATCAACTGCCAATGTTCCCTGAAAGCTGCACAGCCACACAGCAAAGTATTTGCACAGGCCGTTTATGTGCCACACAAGAGATTTTGAAGGGTGTGCATTTAAGTAAATCACCTGCGCCCTCCAGAAAAAAATGAGAGGAAATGGTGGTATCCACAAAGTGTGTTCTGCAGGGGTACCTTTTAATTTGGAGCTCGTCTTCTGGGAATTTGGAATGTGGAACCACATCTAACTATTGTGCAGTGCAAGGCACTGGAGCTCCAGCTGGCTTCAATTCATTTTTATTTCTCTAATAATTAATTCCTTGGCTAGTCAGTTTCATTGAAACACTTCTCCTCTGCCAGCTTTTATCCCATCTGCTCCGTGGTCTACCTTGGACTCAATTTGAATGAAGTTGAGCCAATTTCCAATGGCCTCAACTGGGGTGACCAAATGGTAGCATCCTTGCGGTGACGCAAGGAAGTAATTCCTATTTTTTCAGTTGTGATATTCTGAGAACTAGCTCAGTGCAGGGAAAATAGTCTCTACCCATTGAGAAAGGGAGTTTGGTGGGAAGGTACGTTTCAAGGGCAATTCGGAATGATGCATTTTAGGCGCACTAGTTAAATGTATCCTGGTCCAATCATGGACAAAAGAGCTGAACTCAAGAGGTGAGAGTGATAGCCTTTGACATCATTGCAGTATTTGCCCAAGTGTGGCATCAAGGAGCCTTTGCAGAACTGAAGTCAATGGCAATCGGGGGAAGGGGGTGCTGGGAGGAACTCTCTGGTTGGAGTCAGACCTAGCATGATGGAAGATGGTTGCGGTTGTTGGAGGTCAATCATCTCAGTCCCCGGACAAAGCTGCAGTAATTCCTCAGGGTAGCTTCCGGGGCCCAACCATCTTCAGCTGCTTCATCAATGACCTCCCTCCATCAAAAGGTCAGATGTGGGGATGTTCGTGGATGGTTGCACAATTTTCAGCATCCTTTGCGACTTCAACATACATGGTTTGCAGGGGAAATCTGGTGGTGCAACAGGCAATGGTCAAATTCTATCAGATGCTTTTGACCTTTGTCCCTGGAGTATTGCACTGACTGGTGTACCTTTCAAGACACTTCTGCTATTTGTCTTTCTTGAGGCTGGGGTAGGATTTTCAGGTCCTTCTGAGGCGGGGAGCCGAGCTGGATGGGATCTAAAAGTAGCTCCTCTGGCCTCATTAATCCCTCCAGACCATTTGTGCAGAGGTGGCGACAGGGTTACAAACCCGCATGGTGTAAGTAGCTGACATGGCTCATTAAGAACCACTTAAGGCCAATTAAAGGTGATCAACTAGGATTTTCCAGTCCGCCTCTAGTTCCCGCCAATGGCAGGGACTAGTTTACTTGCTAGAAGTGGCCTCCTGGCAACCGACCGGGGGAGGGGCAGCGCTCCAAGCAGGCCTGGAGACCCGCTCTGCCTGTCTGGTTTTGCAGCAGCTGAAGGCCTCCATGTCGAAGGACTCCCATCATTACCCCACCACTGGTCTGCCGACAAAAGCAATTTTTCAATTTGTTTTTTAAAAAACTGGAGAGAGCGCACCTCGATCTTGAAGTGACCACAACCAAGACATCCTCTACTGCTCCTTTCAAAATGGAAGGCCTCTGAATCATAGAATCCCTACAGTGCAGAAGGAGGCCATTCAGCCCATCGAGTCTGCACCGACCCTCTTAAAGAGTACTTCACCCAAGCTCACTCCTCTGTCCTATCCCATTAATTAACCTCTTAATCTAACCCACACACCTTTTTGGACACTAAGAGCCAATGTAGCATGGCCATTCCACCTAGCCTGCACATCTTTGGACTGTGGGACGAAACTGGAGCACCCAGAGGAAACACACGCAGGCACGGGGAGAAGGCGCAAACTCCACACAGACAGTGATCCAAGGCCGGAATGGAACCCGGGCCCCTGGCTCTGTGAGGCAGCAGTGCTAACCACTGTGCCTTCATGCCAAGCACAGGCCCAGCATTTTATTTGGTTAGCAAGACTACTCTCTAGCCATTAAGTGGCTGCCACTAGGGAAATCACACAAAGATTGTTTCCCATACAGTGTGGGTTCCTGGCCCACATTGTAGCCTCATGTTGGAGTTCAGAAGCCTGCACGGAAAATCCTACACCAGGAGTGCGATTCTCCGACCCCCCGCCGGGTCGGAGAATCGCCGGGGCCTGGCGTGAATCTCACCCCCGCCGTGTCCCGAATTCTCCGCTACCAGAGAATCGTCAGGGGCGGGAATCACGCCGCGCCGGTCGGCGGGCTCCCCCCGGCGATTCTCCGGCCCGCGATGGGCCGAAGTCCCGCCGCTGTCAACCGTCGCCAGTCGGCGTGGATTGAACCATCTACCTTACCGGCGGGAGCAGGCGGCACGGGCGGGCTCTGTGATCCTGGGGGGGGGGCGGTGCGATCGTGGGTGCCCCCAAGGTGGCTTAACCCGCGATCGGGGCCCACCGATCGGCGGGCGGGCCTGTGCCGTGGTGGCACTCTTTTTCTTCCGCCTTCGCCATGGTCTTCACTATGGCGGAGGCGGAAGAGACCCCCTCCACTGCGCATGCGCGGCGATGCCGTGAGCGGCCGCTGACTCACCCGCGCATGCGTCGCCCGGCGAAGTCCTTTCGCCGCCGGCTGGCGTGGCGCCAAAGGCCTTTCCCACCAGCCGGCGTGGCGGAAATCACTCTGGCGCGGGTCTAGCCCCTCAAGGTGAGGGCTTGGCCCCTAAACGTGCGGAATTCCGCACCTTTGGGGCGGCCCGACGTGGTTCCCGCCACTCCATTACGCCGGCTTCCCCTGCCCCGCCGGGTAGTCCCGCCGGTGCCGTTCACCCCGGTCACTGCTGGCGGGAACTCTGTGCGAAGGGCCGGGGGGGGGGGGGGGGGCACGACCTGTGGGACGGGGGAAAGTGCTCCTTCACCGGGGGGGGGGGGGGGCCTCCGATGGGGTCTGGCCCGCCATCGAGGCCCACCGATCAGCGCCATGCTGGCCCTCTGGTGGACAGAATCGGTCGTCCCTGCGCCCGTTTCGCACAGCGCGAACACTTAGTCTCCATTTTGGAGAATCGCCCCCAGTATTTTTCATTATCTAGACTGCCCATTATATTGGAACATATCACGAGTCAACAGTCAGCGTAGGAGATTAACTCACCTGTGATAAGCCACAAATTAATTATCACTTTATTGTGCCTTACTTTAAAGAACCATATTCTTGCTCAGTGCAACCTTGCTTTTAGGGCAAACTGGCTGATTCAAATCATTTAGAATCAGACTTTAATCAAATGTTATATTTTTGGATCCAGCCTGTACTTGTGCCCAAAGTCAACAAAAGTTTCTTCCTGGACTGCCTGCCAACAGTGATGGAGAGCAGAGGTTTTTCACACACCCTTTGATCTTCCGTTTCTGAACACATTGTTCACACTCCGGGTTGCAGTTTGAGTTGATTATTTGTCATTGTGGGGCAAATTAATCTTTGCTGGGTGCATAAAAATGCAGGTAAATTTTGGGAAAGCTTAAACGGTCATTTTTATCCCGTCTTTATGTTTTTATGAATTCTGGAAATGAGCCACTTCTGATTCTGAGGCTTTGGCTGCATTATACTTGGAGTGCACTTACACATATTATATTTTGGCACAGAAAATGAATGCTAAGTCAACAAAACCTGGTTATATTTATCAGGTACAGCATATAAACTTTTCTGCTTGGAAAAGTCTTCCTTGTTTAACACAATGGAATTTCTATTCTCTGAATCTACATCCTTGTTGAACTCGATAGTTATTTTTAAGCCTCCTTGGAGTGTTTCATCTTTCTTTCACTTCATCTTTCTGGGTCACACGACCTGTGTGCCTGAAAGCAGCTGGTTGGCCCATCTGTCACCAGGCATTAACCAATATTGCTCAGACCTGTCAAGACCAACTTGAGAAAGATTTTTTTAACTTTTGAGTTCCCTTCTTTTCTTGCCTGCGGAGAGCCGTGTGTAAGTTATGTGACTCCTGCTCAGCAGCTTCGTCATAAGTTAGCTGTGGTAAGCATTCCCACTTCTGGGACAAAATGTTCAGACATTGTGTTGGAGATTGTAATGTATGAAATCTGAATCTTCTGCTTTATGTCTGTTGTGCAGCCGAAACATGGTGGACAGTTTTGTATTTATGAATTGTAGAGTGTAAATAACTTCTTGAAACCAACACATGTGGCAGTGACATTCTGAATTTCCACAGAGTACTCGCACCGAATTTTGATGTAGTATAGTATTTGATCCCAACCAACCTTTCTGCTAAACTGCATGGGTGCACGGTCATGCAGCAACCTGAAAGGTACTGCATAGATTTTGTTTTGTAATAAATTAGGTGCATGCAATGCTGCAAGAAAACATTTCAAGCCAGTGCACACTGAAAAAATTGGGTCATGCACGCCGATTAAATTTTAAATGCTGCATTGACCCCAGCCGAAAAAAGATTGAAATGAAATGGTCACTTGTTGTAGAGAAAGAGAAGAAATGTGATGTGCTGAGGTGAGTGATGGATATGGGATGGCCAAGCAGAAGAAGATGAGAAAGGCTTAAGATCGGATGGCGGCAAGGTGGCACAGTGGTTAGCACTGCTGCATCATAGCGTCAGGGACCTGGGTTCAATTCCAGCCTTGGGTGACTATGGATATTGATCGGAAGAATTCAAGGAAAAGTAAACAGAGGGTTTTGAGCTAAAGAGACATTTGCTTTGGCCAAATTTAAAGTGGGAAAGCAGACTTCAGAGGTAAATCAAAAGTGATGCCATTTTACTACAGTCTGAGAATCGAGAGTAAAAGCAATTGTGAACAATTTGCATAGCAGACAAGACCAAGAAATCCTAAAGGAGCTTGTCCAAAATCCTGGACTGGATTTGCTGTTAAAAGTGCAGTCGAAGCTTTGTTTAAAAGTCTCATTTTGAAAACCAGGGGCGAAATTCTCCGACCCCCGCCGGGTCGGAGAATCGCCGGGGGCTGGCATGAATCCCGCCCCCGCCGGTTGCTGAGGTCTCCGGCACCGGAGATTCGGCGGGGGCGGGAATCGCGCCGCGCCGGTTGGCGGGCCCCCCCACTCGATTCTCCGGCCCGGATGGGCCGAAGTCCCGCTGCTAACATGCCTGTCCCGCCGGCGTAAATTAAATCACCTACCTTACCGGCGGGACAAGGTGGCACGGGCGGGCTCCGGGGTCCTGGGGGGGTCGCGGGGCGATCTGGCCCCGGGGGGTGCCCCCACGATGGCCTGACCACGGTCTCCACCATGGTGGAGGCGGAAGAGACTCCCTCCACTGCGCATGCGCGGCAATGCTGTCAGCGGCCGCTGACGCTCCCGTGCATGCGCTGCCCGGAGATGTCATTTCCGCGCCAGCTGGCGGGGCACCAAAGGCCTTTTCCGACAGCTGGCGGGGCGGAAATTCCTCTGGCGCCGGCCTAGCCCCTCAATGTTGGGGCTCGGCCCCCAAAGATGCGGAGCATTCCGCACCTTTGGGGCGGCGCGATGCCCGTCTGATTGGCGCCGTTTTGGGCGCCAGTCGGCGGACATCGCACCGTTTCCGTAGAATTTCGCCCCAGGTCTAGATTTTGGAATGCAAGCTGCTAATTGAAAGCATTATCATGAGAGATTTTAAAGCATGTTTTTGGAAATGGAGTTTGGAAACTCTCATATGACAATCATCTGGGATGATTCTGAGGAGAAACCCACATACGCTAGCTTGGGTTCAGAGTGGAGTGCATGTATTTGATCACAGTCATCTGGTGTGCTGAAAAGGGATTGTGTGGTAATGAGACCATTGTCACTTAAGATCTACTTTGTAATCCATGTTAATCTTAAAATCTCTGTGTAATTGTTAAGATAAATGGGGAGTAAAGGTGTATTGTATCTGTAGCATCCCGCCCCGGATTTATGGGATATGAATAATTATCTTCCCCATGGTTCTTACGGCGTACGAGCTTCCCGCTGAAGGGCAGTGGAACTCCATTCAACTGCGTATAAAAGGTCAGCCAGTAAGGCACCAACAGAGGAGAAACCCGATAGGGATTTACCTGGAGTTGAATATAACACAATTGTAAATAAACCAAGTTTGTTATTCTTACTCGGTGTGCACTCCTCGTTTCCTTATTAAACTGGCGACAAGAATGGGATAGCTTTCTCCTCAACGTTCTTGGAGCTGACCATAGATTTCCTCCTGTTTCCTCCTGTAGGGCACGGGGGCTGTAGCTCAGGTGAAGGGCCAGGAAATCGGGTTAAAGGACCTTAACAACGGGCACCCAGGAGTGTCCAAAATGAAGATTGTCTTGGCAGAGAGAGCCATGCAGACGGTTAAGCAAGGGCTAAAGAAGCAGACTTCAGGCTCGATGGACACCAGGCTGGCACGTTTTTTGTTCTCGTTCAGGAAAACTCCGCATGCAGTAACTGGGGTGGCCCCCGCTGAGATGCTCACGGGTCGTCGTCTTTGTACCCGACTTAGTTTGCTTCTCCCAAACATAGGGGCAAAGGTACGCCATAACCAGGAGTGGCAAGGGCATTGCTCGGTTTGATGCAGAAAATACGGAGGCATGAGATTCAGGGTGATTTAGCAGTTTGGATCAGAAATTGGCTAGCTGGAAGAAGACAAAGGGTGGTGGTTGATGGGAAATGTTCAGACTGGAGTCCAGTTACTAGTGGTGTACCACAAGGATCTGTTTTGGGGCCACTGCTGTTTGTCATTTTTATAAATGACCTGGAGGAGGGCGTAGAAGGATGGGTGAGTAAATTTGCAGATGACACTAAAGTCGGTGGAGTCGTGGACAGTGCGGAAGGATGTTACAAGTTACAGAGGGACATAGATAAGCTGCAGAGCTGGGCTGAGAGGTGGCAAATGGAGTTTAATGCAGAAAAGTGTGAGGTGATTCATTTTGGAAGGAATAACAGGAAGACAGAGTACTGGGCTAATGGTAAGATTCTTGGCAGTGTGGATGAGCAGAGAGATCTCGGTGTCCATGTATATAGATCCCTGAAAGCTGCCACCCAGGTTGAGAGGGTTGTTAAGAAGGCGTATGGTGTGTTAGCTTTTATTGGTAGAGGGATTGAGTTTCGGAGCCGTGAGGTCATGTTGCAGCTGTACAAAACTCTGGTGCGGCCGCATTTGGAGTATTGCGTGCAGTTCTGGTCGCCGCATTATAGGAAGGATGTGGAAGCATTGGAAAGGGTGCAGAGGAGATTTACCAGAATGTTGCCTGGCATGGAGGGAAGATCTTATGAGGAAAGGCTGAGGGACTTGAGGCTGTTTTCGTTAGAGAGAAGAAGGTTAAGAGGTGACTTAATTGAGGCATACAAGATGATCAGAGGATTGGATAGGGTGGACAGTGAGAGCCTTTTTCCTTGGATGGTGATGTCTAGCATGAGGGGACATAGCTTTAAATTGAGGGGAGATAGATCTAAGACAGATGTCAGAGGTAGTTTCTTTACTCGGAGAGTCGTAAGGGCGTGGAATGCCCTGCCTGCAACAGTAGTGGACTCGCCAACACTAAGGGCATTCAAATGGTCATTGGATAGACATATGGACGATAAGGGAATAGTGTAGATGGGCTTTAGAGTGGTTTCACAGGTCGGCGCAACATCGAGAGCCGAAGGGCCTGAACTGCGCTGTAATGTTCTGTGTTCTATTTGGAGCTTCGCACCTGATGCACAGTGTTCATTTGCAACTTCACCAGTACTTGCTGGCTCCCTGGGATTGTCGTCCGTCAAACAAGACCAGTCTCTTACGAAGTTCTGATCCGAGGGCAATTGATGCAACGGCTTTTGGATCATATTGGCTTTAAGAAGTTTTTCCTTTGTGAGGTTCCTCGGCAGAATCCTGTCTTGGATCTTCCAACACCATTGTCGAACCAGCCTGCTGTCTCAATGCTGACATGTCTGATGTTGTATCTTCAGATTTAGACATAGCAACACAGACATCTGAGGTCTCAGATGCAGATTCAACGCTTCAGCCGCCCCTTGCCGATCGTCCACCACAACGATCCTTCCACAGGCGATGTTCCCCTTCGAGGTATACGCCGCCTGGTCAGTCGCTTCATAGGTTCGATGTTTCACCGAAGCCGAAGAGGGGCCGATGTCCTCCAGCTGCTCCTCCTTCTCCACCTCATTGGTCATCGAGGGAGTCTTTGGACTTTGGGGGAAAGAATATAATATCTCGCACAGGACTTACTTCCCGTGGTTGTCGGGAAGTATGAACTCCCCTGCTAAGGGTGAGGGAACTCCATTCAACTGTGTATAAAAAGGCGGCCAGTTAAGGCACCGACTGAAGAGAAACCCGTTAAGGATCTACCGGGAGTTGTGTATAATGTAATTGTAAATAAACCAAGTTTGTTATTCTTACTTGGTGTGGACTACCCGTGTCCTTATCAGTGCAGGCAAGCTTGCTAATGCTGGCTTCTCTGCACTGAGTGCTGGTTGGCTGAATGAGAGTACTTTCAGAGTTTGGTGGAAACAAGGAGTCAGGTGGAACTGGAAGAAAAGGCTACAAGAGAGAGAGCTGATTGGTGAGTAGTGGGTAAGGTCAGTAAGTCTTTACAACTTGCACCATTTTTATGGTTTGAAAATCCGTTTTGTGATTCATAATCTGCAAGGGCTCTAATTGGTAGTTACGAGGATAAGGAAAGAAGGGCCCAAGAGAATTGGATATAATCTTCTAAAGGTTTAATTTAAAGGGTTATGTCATGGCAGGAGATCTCAAAGCCTTGGTTTGCTCCTTTTGCTTTATGTGGGTTGCTGGGAACATTTATTAGCCTGGGACCAGCATTCTTGCAGGAAGTGTCTCCAGCTGCAGCTCCTGCTCCTGGAAGCCCGGGTTTTGGAGCTGGAACGGCGGCTGGGGACTCTGTGGAGCATCCGCAAAGCGGAGAGTGTCGTGGATAGCACGAATCGAGAGGTGGTCACACCGCTGGCTCAGTAACCACAGGCAGGAAGGGAATGGGTGACTACCAGGCAGAACAAGAGAGCTAGGCAGGCAGTGGAGGAATCTCCTGTGGCTGTTCCCCTGCAAAATAGATATAGTGCTTTGGATACTGTTGAAGGGAATGACCTCTCGGGGGAAAGGAACAGCAGCCAAATTCATTGCACCATGGTTTGTTCTGCGGCAGAGGGGAGGAATAAGCGTGAGAATGCAACAGTTATAGGGGATTCAAATCTAAGGGGAATAGATAGGCATTTCTGTGGCCGCAGACGAGACTCCAGGATGGTATGTTGCCTCCCTGGTGCTAGGGTCAAGGATGTCTTGGAGCAGTTACAGGACATTCTGGAGGAGGAGGGTAAACAGCCAGTGGTTGTGGTACACATCGGAACCAACGACATAGGTTAAAAAAAGGGATGAGATCCTAAAAGCAGAATATAGGGAGTTAGGAAGAAAGTTGAGACGTGGACCTCAAGGTAGTGATCTCAGGATTACTACCAGTGCCACATGCTAGTCAGAGTAGAAATAGCAGAATATATCGGATAAATATATGGCTGGAGAGATGGTGTGAGGGGGAGGGTTTCAGATTCCTGGGGCATTGCGACCAGTTCTGAGGGCGGTGGGATCAGTACAATCTGGACGGGTTGCACCTGGGCAGGACTGGGACAGATGTCCTGGGGGAGTATTTGCTAGAGTGGTTGGGGAGGGTTTATTTTTAAAAAAATTTCTTTTTCTTTTTTAAAATAATTTTTTTTTTCCAATTAAGGGGCAATTTAGCGTGGCCAATCCGTCTAACCTGCACATCTTTGGGTTGTGGGGGTGAAATTCACACAGACATGGGGAGAATGTGCAAACTCCACATGGACAGTGACCCAGGGCCGGGATCGAACCTGGATCCTCAGCGCCGAAGGCAGCAGTGCTAACCACCGTACCACCCTGGTTGGGGAGGGTTTAAACTAATATGGCAGGGGGATGGGAACCTATGCAAGGAGTCAGAGGAGGAGGAAATAATGACAAAAACAAAAGACAGACAGGGGAATAAGAAAAGGGATAGGCAGATAAACCAACAACCAGATTCAAACAGGGTCACAGTGAAAAATATTGGAAGCGGGACTAGTAATGTTAAAAAGATGAGCTTAAAGGCTTTGTGCCTTAACGGCGGTGCATTCACAATAATGTGGATGAACTAATCGCACAAATAGACTTGAACGGCTATGATATAGTCGGGATTACAGAGACATGGCTGCAGGGTGACCAGGGAGGGGAACTGAATGTTCGGGGTATTCAGTATTTAGGAAAGACAGACAAAAAGGAAAAGGCGGTTGGGTTGGGTTGCATTGCTGGTCAAGGAGGAAATTAACACAATAGTGAGGGAGGATATTAGCTCCGACAATGCGGAATCTGTATGGGTAGAGCTGAGAAACAGCAAGGGGCAAAAAACGTTAGTGGGCGTCATATATAGACCCCCAAAACTGCAGTGATATTGATGGGAATGGCATTAAACAGGAAATTAAAGATGCATGTGACAATGGAACAACTGTAATTATGGGTGATTTTAATCTGCATATAGATTGGCAAAATCAAATTCGCTACAATACCATAGAGGAGGAATTCCTGGAGTGTATGTGGGATGGTTTTCTGGATCAATATGTTGAAGAGCAAACTAGAGAACAGGCCATCCTGGACTGGGTACTGTGTAATGAGAACTTAATCATTGGCAATCCAGTTGTGTGAGACTCCTTATGGATGAGGCACCGTAATATGATAGAATTTTTATCAAGATGGAGAGTGAAGTAGTTGATTCTGAGACTAGGGTCTTGCAGCTTAACAAAGGAAACTATGATAAAATTAGGCATGAGTTGGCTATGACCGATTGAGGAATGTTACTTAAAAGGATGACATGGATAGGCAATGGCAAAAATTCAAAGAGCGCATGGAGGAGCTGCAACAATTGTTATTCCTGTCTGGCACAAAAGTAAAACCAAAAAGCTGGCCAATCTGTGGCTTGCAAGCGAAACTAGGGATCGTATTCGATCCAAGGAAGAAGCATACAAATTGGCCAAGAAAAAAACTGGTCTGAGGATTGGGAGCAGCTTAGAATTCAGCAAAGAAGGGATATTAAGAAGGGGTAAATAGAGTCCGAGTGTAAGCTTGCAGAGAACATAAAAACTGACTGTAAAAGTTTCTATAGGTATGTGAAGAGAAAAAGATTGGTGAAGACAAATGTAGGTCCTTTACAGTCAGAAACAGGGGAATGTATTATAGGGGACAAATAAATGCCTGAGCAATTAAATACATACTTTGGTTCTGTCTTCATAAATGAGGACACAAATAAGATACCAGAAATGTTGGGGAATGCAGTGTTTAGTGAGAAGGACAAATTGAAGGTGATCAATATCAGTAGAGGAATGGTGTTGGGGAAATTGATGTGATTGAAGACTTATAAATCCCCAGGGTCTGATAATCTACATCCCAGGGTACTGAAGGAGGTGGCTCTAGAAATAGTGGATGCATTGGTGGTCATCTTCCAGGATTCTATCGACTGTGGAACAGTTCCTGCAGATTGGACGGTGGCTGATGTAACTCCATTATTTAAAAAGGGAGGTAGAGAGAAAGCAGGGAATTATAGACCAGTAAGCCTGACGTCAGTAGTGGGGAAAATTCTAGAATCCATTGGAAAAGATTTTATAGCAGAGCACTTAGAAAACAGTGGCAGGATCAGACAGAGTCAGCATGGATTTATTAAGGGGAAATCATTCTTGACAAATCTATTAGAATTCTTCGAGAATGTCTCTAGTAGAATTGATGAAGGGGAGCCAGTGAATGTGGTGTATTTGGACTTTCAGAAGGCTTTTGACAAAGTCCTGCATGAAAGATGAGCATGTAAAATGAAAGTGCATGGGATTGGGGGTAGTGTATCGAGATGGATAGAAAACTGGTTGACAGCCAGGGAACAAAGAATGGGAATTAACGGGTCTTTTTCAAATTGGCAGACAGTGACTAGTGGAGTACCACAGGGATCGGTGCTAGACCCCAGCTATTCACAATATATATTAATGATTTAGATGAGAGAACAAAATGTCATATCTCCAGATTTGCAGATGACATGAAGCTGGTGGGAGGGTGAGCTGTGAGGAGGATGCAGAGATCCTTCAATGTGATTTGGACAAGTTGAGTGACTGGGCAAATGAATGGCAGATGCAGTATAATTTGGAGAAATTAGGTTATCCAGTATGGTAGAAAAAAACAAGAAAAACTATTATCTGAATGGCCATAAATTAGGAGAGGGGAACATGCAACGAGACCTGAGTTGGATAATCGGCCATAATCATAATGAATGGTGGAGCGGGCTTGAAGTGCCGAATGACCTCCTCCTGCTCCTATTTTTTATGTTTTATATTTATGGTAATAATGCAATTTTTTCATGTTTAATAAATGTTTTTTCTTGCTAAAAGTAATTAGCGATGCTATGACTCTGTTCCTTCAGATTTTATTTTAAAAAAGGTAAAAATTACAGGGCTGGATTCTCCGTTTCAGCGGCTAAGTGCCAGCTTGAACAGAGAATTCGCAGGACATTTATGACCAAAAAATCGGCGCCGACCCCTCACCGATTCCGGGACCAGTGAGGGCCTAGCAGTGGCGCCGGGTGAAACTCCTGGCTCTTGCGCCAACAATGGCCAGAGAATGACCGGGTCCCTCGCCGCGCATGCGCATGACTGATGACCTGCAGTTGTCGCGCTGTACAACATGGCACCGGCCGTGCAGGGACCCGACTTGCCATCTGCGATCTCCCTGGCCACCCCCCACCAGTCCCCCCAGCCCTCGCAGAAGCTCCCCCTGCCTGCAGCCGCCACACCGGGTTCCCAACCCCTGAAAACGCGGAACTTAGCCCATCATGGGTGGAGCATCGCGGGAGGGCCTGCCGATGACACGCCATTGCAATGGTGTGCAGCGCAATTACGTCATTTCTGAGGGGGCGGAGCATAGCTGGCCAGCGTCAAACTGTCGCCGGCCCCTATTTGGCCATTGGAGTCGATTCTTTGCGCGATCGCTGATTATGATATCGCCGTCAGGCAACGGAGAATCACACCCACAGTCTTTTGCACCAGGGCTCCTTTCTGGGATCTTCCCTTCTAGTTATAACATCAACTGGAATCTTAAAATAACTCAGTGGATAAGCTCCATATGGTGTGGCACTGAGCCACACAGGCCAGTGAGTTTGATCTATGTTGAATTGGTCACTCAATTGGGGAAGTGATGTGGGCACTACAATGGCGAGGAGTGGAGGGTATTTCAGTAAATATTTTTATTTCTTGCTGTTTTCTTGATTATAATCCATCATTGAAAGTGTACATGTACTGTACAAAGTCACAAAAGAAAAATAGAATGTAATAATAAAAGAATAGGAATGAACAAGGCCAAAGATAGCAATTAATAAATTCCATTAAGAATTCAGGGGAATCTTCTTTTCTAGAGAATGATTAGAATATAGAACGATTCTAGGATCGTTGGGATTTATGACATAGATGCCTTTTAAGGAGAAGCCAGGAAAGTACATAAGAGACAAAGAAATAGAAGAGTATTGAGAATGCTCGAATGAATAAGAACATAATATGAGTTAGAGTAAGCCACTTAGCCTTTCGAGCATGTTCTACCATTCACCAGGATCATGCTGCTCTACTTCAACTCCACCTTCCTGCACTATCCCTGAATCCTTTTAGTACTCTCAAACCTATTGACCTCTGTCATGAATATACTAAATAATTGAAGGATGAGTGGGATACATATCTGGAGCTTAAACACTGGCATAAATGAAGGTCTAAAAGGCTTTTTTGTGCGGCAAATTCAAAGAAATAAACACTCGATTGAGGTACAGGAAAGCAGCTACGATGGAGATATATTCTAGTATGACCCTCTGTCTTCAAGGGTGGAGGACAAGGAATTGTTATGTGGTGGGGAAGTTGTATTAATTCAATAGCATTTTTACAACATGCAAATTTACCCAGCAGCTACAGGTACAAGTTCAGTGACGACAGGAAACCCTTGTTTTCCAACTTTGGTGAAGAGTACAAAGGGGGTCGGAAATTATTTTGTGATATCTGTAGTGATTGCAGTGGTGCAGATTTTTCCCATTTTCTGTTGTAGCAATTGTTTTAGTGGAGTAAATAATGAAGGTCCTTTAATTTTACATTTTATATGGCCTATCTTTGTAAATGTTGTCACAGTCCCAGAAGCTACTCTCCCCTTTGAGAGCTGACTAGTGGTGATTTAACCTGAGGGTCACCACACCTCGGGTGAGTGGCAAGGTTGAGAAGGCGGGGCCTTCTTGAATAACTTCAGCCGGAATGGGAATTGAGTCCACGCTGTTGGTGCCGCTCTGCATCATGAACCAGCTGTCCAGCCAATTGAGGTAACCGACCCCTCCTTGGCTTATCTTTATTGAGTGTATGAAATCAAAGTTACAGTACAGTAACAAAACAAGAGGTGGCACCAAAATGCTGTGTGCATGAATTCACAGCAAGTTGCAAGCTGCAGATGAAAATTTGAGTTTTGGGGACCGGAAAAGCATCCGCGAAACCTGCTGGCTGTCATGCGTCATGTTTAGATTTTGCAATGTTATCAATTGTATTTATTTTATTAAAAAAGCTAATTTAACCTATCTTAATTGGAAGCCTTTATGACCAGAGTTTTGACAACGTCTGTGGTGGGGAGAAGGCTGGAATTTTAACTTGTTTGGCAGCAAACTTTTAACTTCATCTACCATTTGTCTGTTTTATGGAGTCATTGTCCTAAATCTGGAAGCAATTTACACCACAACTTGCCTTTATCTTTGAATCCTGTCAAATGAAAGCAGCAATTGACATTGTGCAGAAATTGTACAGTGCATTCCTCTTATTATCAGTGCTAATATGCCAAAGAAAATGCTGGTGTCAACAGGAAATATGTCCAGATCTGTAGGAGAAAAAACATACTGTACAATTTTTTTCCCTCTCACTTCGTTTGGCTTTTAGCCCCTTGCACCATGGAGTGTTTAGCTCATTAAATGGTTGCAGGCATCTCTTTCCCAAGCTCTGCTGTGACTTTACTAAAGTGATCGCCGGGAGGTATATGAAAATGTTGCGAGTTAAGTTGTGCTGTGGAGTTTCCCCCCCCCCCAAAAAAACGTTCTCTTTCTTCCCTTTGCAGAATGCTTCTTTGCAATGTCTTTTCCACAGGCTGTCCTTGGAGGGAGAATCCAGATCATGTTATTCCAAAATGCAGTACTCAGTAACTTGTTAATGTTTAGTTGGGGCTACAATTCAAACTAACCTCACGCGTGGGAGCCACTGTCTGGAATGCTTCATCATGCGATGACCGGATAGGCCTTTGTGCTTGCGATTACTTCATGTAGTGAATTCCTGATTTCAGTCCTGAGACGTTGGCAGAAACCAGGTGTAGACCAGGCACTTCCCCACAAGAAAAGAAAAATAATGCTTTGTGAGTGACAGCTCTATTCTAATAGGGTAATTTATCCTGTCCTAATGGAAACTAATTACTCCTAATTACACTTATTTGCTTCCCTTTGTGGCCATCAGTAAAAGGAGCAGGAACAACTCCAAATCTCAGCTTCGTCAACACTCAAGACAGGCTTCCATGGAGGCTGAAATACAGTAAAAGCTGCAAACCTGTTGAGTGCCACAGGTTGCAGTGAAGTAGGCTATAAATGTGTTCCCAGTCACACTGGGTGCCATTGGCACTGTTTGGTAATTTAGCCATCAGTTATGTGTACATTTTGTGCCTTTAGGTGTAAAGTTTAAAAATTAGAAGTTTATTTTTGTGTTTTCACTTTGTATACCTTGATAAGCTTTGGTGAGGGTTGCATGTCGAACAATGCTGACCAGCAATCCATTTAAGTGGCCAAGCAGCAATCTGGACAGTGAAAGAAACAGACCACACACAAGCAAAATTCCGTTTAACGTCTGCAAGGGTGGTGCAGTTCAACAAACAGACTGTGCGCAGATAAATTAGAAGGAACTTTACTCACTAGCAGATTATTTCAATCTCATATCAACATCTCCTTTCCCTACTCCACCAACGTGCCATTTACTTTTCAGGTACCTCCTCATCCTATTGACTTGTTTAAGTGAGATTGATATTTAGTTTCAATTAGTTTCTAATAACACGGGACTTTATGTGTGGATTTATTAAAAATTCAAATGCCGCTTCTAATACTGTTGTATTGGCACAAATTAACATAATAACGATGACTGGGAAGCTCAAATGCATCTGACTGAAAGAGAAATCAATCTGTTGGTGCTCCTCTTGAAGCTGATCTTTGAGGCTATTATTGTTATAGCGTCTGACTCAGCTACAATCCATTTTAATTTTGGTATGGTAACTACATTATAGAGTCTGTATTTTCAGATCTGAGTAGTTTAATGCATGGCTGCGCATATGGACAGGCTACAGATTTTCCGAGTCTAATGTGGCTGATAAGACATTTTAAATTGGACTAAGATGGTTGATTGACAAGACTGATGAAGAACCCACAATCACTCTTTTTTTCCTCTGTATAAATGCCCTTTTCTGTTCGAACATTGTGTATTAAGCAATTCCATTGGCAAAGCAAGTTGTAGCGTCCATAATGTAAGTACCAAAATTCGAATTGATATTAATGACTTCCTAATATTAGTAACTTTGTAAAAAGAATCTGAGAATGGTGAAAAAACACATTCATTTATACTTTGATCACAAAGTGCATTACATCGTTTCCAGAGCCATCGTTACTTTAATATTTGATGTCATATACTTAATGTTGGTACTGTGGTAAGTGACGTTTGAATTTTGGACAAAATGTGGGATTGTGTCCATTCATATCAAGAACAAGTGCTGCAAATTTATACCAGAGGCATGCTTGCATGATAGGATGTGGGTTCGTACCCACAGATCCTGCTGCAGCAAACTCGCCTCAGCTAGACTCTCAGAAGTTGGACTTTCCCAATGAAAGGACCAGTTGGGTGAGTCATCTTCAGCAGTTGTTACAAAACTGTTAATGGCGTCTTAAAATGCAGCATTGACAGAGGCATGGGAATGGATCAGTCAGCATTTAAAAACAAAGGGTAAGCTGTTTCACATTGGAGCTTTCATCAGGACTGGAAAACACTAATGACACAAGTCATATGTGGAGAATTGGTCAGCTCCGAAGCAAGGATCCTGTCGGAAAGCCATGTGATAAACAAATCAGAAGGAGGCCATTCAGACCATGGTTTTACTTTGTTGGTAGATCTATACAATTAATCTGATCCCCCACTTTTTCCCAATTTTTTCCCTTCCAAGTAATTCCCAATTGCTCCTTGAATGTTACTATTGATTCTGACCCACCAATCTTTGAGCCAGTGCCTTCCAGATCAGAACAACTTGTGTAAAAAAAATTTAAAATATTTCCTTTTGGCACCTCTTATTTTGACAGTCACCGTAAATCTGTGTCCTTTGGTTACTGACCCTTCTGCCACTGCAAACAGTTTTTTTGTATTTATTTATCAAAAACATCCAAGATTTTAAGCACCTCTATCACACCTCCTCTCAACCGTTTCTACTCCAATGAGATCAATCCCAGCTTCTCCAGTGTCTCAACATTACTGAATGCACTCATCCATGGTATAATTCACCTGCCACCTCTCTAAGAGCTTGACATCTTTCCTAAAATGTGGTTCCCACAATTGAACACAACATTCCAGCGGAGGCCATGCCAGTGATTTATGAAGTTTTAGCAAAACTAGCTTGCTTTTGCACTCTTTTCCTCTAATAAAGGATCCCCTATGTTCCTTTAATAACCTCCTGCCTCTTTCAAAGATTTGTGTACAAACACTCCCATGTTCACCTCTTTCTACACCCTGTTTAAAATTGTACCATTTCGTTAATACCTCTTCCCAGTATTTCTACCAAAACATATCACTTCATAATTTTCTGAGTTAAATTTTATTTGTCATGTGTCTGCCAATTTCACCAGTCTGTCTATGTTCTCCTGAAGTCTGTTACTGTCCTCCATTTGGTATATTTGTGTCATTTGCAAACTTTGAAATTGTTTCGAACACTGTACACCCAAGTCCACGTTATTAATATATCTCAAAATGAGTTTGTCTTGATACAAACTGCTGGGGAAAGCCACTATAAATGTCCCTCCAATCTGAAAAACAACCCATCTTACTTTTTCATATTGACATATTGTGGCTATTTTGTTCAAAATGGAGATTGAATGACCTGTCTTAGTGAAATTGCAACATTCGTATCAAGCAATAAATAATTTAGTTTAATGAGCAGCAAAAGGAAAAGTAAATTAATGTTTGGTTTGCGTATGTTTTGTAGGCAAGCGATAGAAATAGAGATAGAAATGAGAGAGAAGTTTATGGATCTTGAGATTCAAGTATTTCAGTGTGAAGCCCCAAAATTGAAAAATATTTTGCAAAGAGCTCGAAATGATAAGTCTCAGTAGGAATTCTTTTTTTTAATGAGAACAAATACCAGTGAGAGTTGATAAGTTAACAAAATCAGCAATGATCAGATGAGGAGTAGGACTCAGCTGTGTTATATAACCCAATCTTTTCAACTCTGAATTCAATTTGAGACCCCGTTTCGATGTCTTGGAAGTTGAGTACAAGATCAGTGGAGAGATGATAAACTAAGGCACCTGTATGATGTAGTACTGATTACAGATACCAAAGAGATGAGATACTCAAGAAGGTAAGTTAGGCAAGCTTGAAATATGGATTGAAAGTGAATGCAAAGATACCAGTAATCATAAAGTGAAAAACCTCCAAATTGACTTTGAAGTGAATGATCATGTTTTAAAAAATATATATTTTTATTGAAGCATTTGCTAAATTTTTATAACAATAACAAACAAAACAATAATAACATAAACATCAACATGGTAAACTAGACATTTCCCACCCAACTCCTTCTGTCAATCCCTTAACCATATTGCACCTACCTGCCCCCCCCTTCAGAATGCTGCTTCTGCTGACATATTAATTTTCCCCGAGAAAGTCGACGAACGGCTGCCCCCTCCGAGAGAACCCCAGCATTGACCCCCCTCAAGGCAAACTTTATTTTCTCCAGCTTGAGAAACCCAGCCATATCTCTGACCCAAGTCTCCACACTCGGGGGTTTTGAGTCCATCCACATTAAAAGGATCTGTCTCCGGGCTACCAGGTCAGCCTCTTTCACTCCCTGAACTCCCGGGTCTTCTGATACTCCAAAGATCCACCTAGCTCCTCCCACTTGCCCTTCAGTTCCTCCACCGGGGTCTCCTCCGCCTCCAACAACTCCTGATAGATATCCAACACTTTCCCCTCCCCCACCCAGGTACCGGACACTACTCTGTCCTGTATCCCCCGGAGCGGGATCAGCGGGAAAGCCAACACCTGTTTCCTCAGAAAGTCCCGGACTTGTAAATATCTGAAACTATTCCCCGGCGGCAGCTTGAACTTGTCCTCCAGCGCCTTCAGACTGGGAAAACTCCCATCTATGAATAGATCTCCCATCCTCCTAATTTCTGCTCTCTGCCAACTTCGGAACCCGCCATCTATCCTGCCCGGCACGAACCTGTGGTTGTTGCAAATCGCTGTCCAGACCTCCACCTTCTTATACCTCCTCCATTGTCCCCCGATCCTCAATGCTGCCACCACCACCGGGCTAGTGGAGTACCGGGCCGGCAAGAACGGCAAGGTGCCGTTACCAGTGCTCCCAAACTGATGCCTTTGCATGACGCCGCCTCCATCCGCTCCCATGCCGACCCCTCCCCCATTACCCACTTCCTAATCATCGCTATATTCGCCACCCAGTAGTAGTTGCAGAAGTTCGGCAGCGCCAACCCACCCTCCCCCCAACTGCGCTCCAACAACATTTTCTTCACCCGCGGGGCTTTATGCGCCCATCCAAAGCCCGAAATAATCTTGTTTACCCGCTTGAAAAAGGCCTTAGGGATGAAGATGGGGAGGCACTGGAAGACAAACAAAAATCTGGGGAGCACCGTCATTTTCACGGTCTGTACCCTCCCCGCCAGCGATAGCGGGAGCATATCCCATCTTTTAAAGTCCCCCTCCATTTGCTCCACATGCCAGGTTAGGTTGAGCCTGTGCAATGCCTCCCATTTCCGAGCCACCTATATTCCCAGGTAGCGAAAGCTCCTCTCTACCATCCTGAGTGGCAGCTCCTTCAGTCTCCTCTCCTGCCCCCTTGCCTGGATCACGAACAATTCACTTTTTCCCACGTTCAATTTGTACCCCGAGAACCTGCCAAATTCCCCCACGATCTGCATAACCTCCCCCATCCCCTCCACCGGGTCCGAGATGTACAAGAGCAGATCGTCCGTGTACAGCGAAACCCGGTGTTCCACCCCCCCCCCCCCCCCCCCCCCCCGAACCAGCCCCGGCCACTTCCTTGGTGCTCTGAGTGCCATGGCCAACGGCTCTATAGCCAGAGCGAACAGCAACGGGAGAGGGGGCACCCCTGCCACGTCCCTCGGTGTAGCTTAAAGTACCCCGGCCTCAGCCGGTTTGTGCACACACTCGCTACCGGCGCCGTGTAGAGCAATTGCACCCAGTCGATGAAGCCTTCCCCAAACCCAAACCTTCCCAGCGTCTCCTAAAGATACTTCCACTCCACCCGATCAAAAGCCTTCTCCGCGTCCATCGCAACCACCACCTCTGCCTCTTCTTCTGAGGGCATCATAATTACATTCAAAAGCCTCCGAACGTTAGCATTGAGCTGTCTACCCGTAACAAATCCGGTGTGGTCCCCCCCTATCACCTCCGGGACACAGTCTTCTATCTTAGTGGCCAAAATCTTAGCCAGCAGTTTGGCATCTACGTTCAAAAGCGAGATCGGCCTATATGACCCACATTGCTCCGGGTCCTTTTCTCGTTTCGGAATTAGGGAAATCGAGGCCTGCGACATCGTTGGGGGGAGGATTCCCCTCTCTTTACCTTCAATAAAGGTCCTCATCAGCAGTGGGCACAACACCTCTGAGAACGTCTTATAGAATTCTACCGGGTAACCGTCCGGCCCCGGAGCCTTGCCCGACTGCATGCCCTCCAGTCCTTTAACAATTTTGTCTGCCTCATTCGGGGCCCCCAGCCCCTCCACCAGGTCCTCCTCCACCCTCGGTAACCTCAACTGATCTAGGAATCGCCTCATCCCTTCTCTACCAGGCGGGGGTTCCGACTCATATAATTTACTATAACATTTTTAAAAAACATTGTTCACCCCCCCCGGGTCCAATGCCATATTGCCCTCTCTATTTCTTACTCTCCCAATCTCCCTGGCCGCTTGTTTTTTCCTAAGCTGGTGCGCCAACATCCTGCTCACCTTTTGCCCATATTCGTAGACCACCCCCCTTGCCCTCCTCAACTGCTCCACCGCCCTCCCCGTGGCCAACAGCTCAAACTCTGTGTGTAGTTTCCGACGCTCCCTCAGGAGCATTGCATCCGGGGCCTCCGCATATCTCTTATCCACTCGAAGTATCTCTTCCACTAGTCTCTCCCTCTCTGCTCGTTCCACCTTTTCTCTATGGGACCGAATCAAAATTAGTTCCCCTCTGACAACTGCTTTCAGAGCCTCCCAAACTACCGCTGCTGAAACCTCACCCGTATCATTTGTATCCAGGTAATTCTGGATGAACTTATTCACCTGCCCGCAAACTGCTTCGTCCGCTAACAACCCATTATCCAGCCTCCACAGCGGGCACTGCCCTCTCTCCTCACTCAACCGCAAATCCACCCAATGCGGGGCATGATCAGAGACTGCAATCGGCAAATATTCCGTCCCCGCCACCTTCGGAATTAGCGCCTGCTTGGAACAAAAAAAATCAATGCGGGAGTAAAGTTTATGGACATGAGAAAAAACCAAAACTCCTTCACCCTTGGCCGTTCGAATCTCCACGGGTCAACCCCCCCCCCCCCCCCCCCCCCCCCCCCCCCCCCCCCCCAATCTGCTCCATAAATCCCCTCAACTCCTTCTTCATGTCCTGGATTTTGACCGGTCCAGATCGGGATCAATGGCCGTGTTAAAGTCTCCCCCCATGATCAAGCCATGAGACTCTAGGTCCGGGATCTTGCCTAACACCCGTCTCATAAATCCCACATCGTCCCAGTTCAGAGTGTATATGTTTACCAGCACCACCCATACACCCTCCAGCTTCCCACTCACCCGTTTGGTGATCAATATTGCTACCCCCCTGGTCTTTGAGTCCAGCCCAGAGTGAAACACCTGACCAACCCACCCCTTTCTCAATCTCGTCTGATCAATAATCTTTAGATGTGTCTCCTGAAGCATTGCTACGTCTGCCTTCAGCCCCTTTAAATGCACGTAAACGTGGGCCCTTTTGACCGGCCCATTCAAACCCCTCACATTCAACGTAATCAGCCTGGACGACTAGCCATAATCTTTTTTTGGCCAGCCCAGAGCCCGCGCCCCCCGCTTCCCCGAGCTCCCCCACAAGCAGCCACCGCCCTCGACCTCCCTTTTGTTCCCCGATAATAGTTCCTCCCCTGTCAGCAAAGCAGCCTCCCACTTCCCCCCCCCCCTCCCCCCCCACAACAGTCCCCGAAACCTAACCCTCCAGGTCAAGCACCATCTTAGCATATGTGCACCCGCCACAACGCTTCCGAGAGTCAGCTGACCCATGCTGACCCCGACAGCCCCGCCCTGGGTGCCAAACAGTTTGGCTCCCTATTGTTCGAACCCCTCTCCTGACATGCATAAACCATTGTGACTTGATCATGTTAATAAGCAAACAGATCAAATGGTTTACTAGACTAGTCTGAAAACATCAGATGACTGATCTTAAATGTTGGATTACAATTGTAGGAGACATATTTAGCAACATCAAGGTGTTTATAATCAAATCAAATAGTGAAGAACATATTAAATTACAAAATAAGTGGGGATGAAGAAAGCCATTTGATCCACCTTCATTCAGTCACCCTTGAAGGCCATATAAATACCCCCACCGCCCCCATTGTCTTTCGATGGGAACTACTAGGCTGGAAAAGTATTGGCTAGGCAGTGCCTCAATTTGTTTCTGATTTGACCTGTTCTCAGATTAATTTAGTTGATGGTTCAATAGCAGTTATGACAGATTTATTTTCCTACCAGCTAGTCAGTCCAGGTCATTACTGTATAATGTGTTCTGGCCAATATAAAGTTTGTTAACTCTATTTTATTTTGACCTAAAGCAGTTTAGAACGATGAATCTTCTGCATGCATGCCTTGTGGCACTGTATTTGCAGTAAAGCTATCATTTATTTCAGAAGGAGTTGAGTCAGTGGAGAAAGCAGGATTTTGTATTCCAATGGCTGGAACTGTGAAATGTCTAAAACCATAAACGTGCTGCACCCCACTGAGATGTGGGTCTTCTTAACTATTGTAATTTAGCCCACCAATATTTCCCATTGATATTGAACCCAGTGTTCAAGCCACTCGAACTGCATCTCATAATAAATTCAGAATTTAAAAAAAACTGGGTGATCTAATGCATCCTTGTCTCATTTATCTTTGATTATTTTGTGAACTCATTATCCACTCTTTCTGCTGCTGGCTGTTCCCAGCAGATTGATCGCGTAGACTAGGACTTTATGCAGAGAAAACAATTATAATTCTTTGAACTCAGGGCAGCACGGTGGTGCAGTGGTTAGCACTGCTGCCTCACGGCGCCGAGGTCCCAGGTTCGATCCCAGCTCTGGGTCACTGTCCGTGTGGAGTTTGCATATTCTCCCCGTGTCTGCGTGGGTTTCGCCCCCACAACCCAAAGATGTGCAGGGTAGGTGGATTGGCCACGCTAAATTGCCCCTTAATTGGAAAAAATGAATTGGGTACTCTAAATTTATAATGAAAATAATAAAAAAAATAATAATTCTTTGAACTCAAGTTTTCTAGTTTATGGAGAAAATCTGTGCTGTAGTTTTGGAAACCACAGTGTATAATATTACATTTCAGAAATCTACTGATGCGAGACCTATTCAAAGAGACCAGTGTGTATTTATATATTAAAAATTTTGCATTGCATCAAAAGACATTCAGTTGATTTCTCTAATTTCCAACATATTTTTTCGCAGATGCATTGTTTATGTGGCCAAAAACAAATGGAAACTCCTGATTAATGCTGTAGTTGAAAGCAGTGTTAGTCATTAATGAAACACAGATTAAGATTAATACCTTTGTAGAGCTGGGAGGCTACAAGTGCAATTTGTAAATTTTTGAAGCCTGAATCCTTTTATGTGACTTGTGGAAAAACTTCTTGATTTATTGATTGGGAATGTCCTAGCTTCCTTTGTCTTTGCTATTGAAGTTTTGGCCAGTATTTACACCAAAGCTTTGTCAGCTGTTGTTAGAGGGAACATCGTTTAACTAAATGGACAGTTCCTTTGGAGTGGATGTGTTTCCATTGGAGAGGTTTCCTGGAGATTTTGCCACATGTGTTGCCCTTAAGGAAACCTTTTATATATATTTTTTAGGCAATCGGCGATGGAACACATTTCCACTTTCACAACCCATTTCAGACATCAAGTCAGGGATAGCCCTGCAATTTGGGACATAAAGCTCACTTTGCTCTACTCCAACAGTGTCATCCCTTGGTCCACCCTCAAGTTGAACAGGTCCATTTCTGTGCTACAACAGTCCCACATCTGTCAACCATGGCTGTTAGCTGTGGTGCAGTGGATAGCATTCTTGCCTCTGAATCATCAAGTTGAAAGCTAAAGTCTGCCTCTAGAAACTTGAGTAGAGAAGGTAGCCTGACGTGCTAGTGCAGTGCTGAGGAGGTGTCAATGAAGAGGATGTAAAAGATCCAATGATGTGTTTTGAAGAAGAGCAGAAGGTTCTCCCTGGTGTCCTGGGTAATGATCATCCCTCAACTGCCTAGTAACTACACTTTCAAAGTACTTCATGAAGTGCTTTTAGATGTCCCGTGTCATTGGAAAGAAGGTATATAAATTTCATAAGTCCATAAGATATAGGAGCAGAATTAGGCCATTCAGCCCATCGAGTCTCCTCTGCCATTGTATCATGGCTAATATTTTCCTCATTTGCAACCTACAGTGCTACAAACCAAGAGCTAGATTGCAAAATCAGCCAGAGCATCTCCTCCCTAGAACACATGACCTAGGAGCAGGAGTAGGCAATTTAGCCTCTCTAGCCTAAATACCTTCATGGGAATGACACTGTTGGAGTAGAACAAAGTGAGCTTTATGTCCCAGATTGCAGGGCTATCCCTGACTTGATGTGTGAAATGGGTTGTGAAAGTGGAAATGTGTTCCCAATGTGATTCCATCCTGGCCTCAACTCCACTGTCCTGCCCGTTCTCCATAACCCTTAAACCCATTACCAATTACAAATCTGTCTAACTCCTCCTTAAATTTACTCACTGTCCCTGCATCCACCGCATTCTGGGGTAGTGAATTCCACAGATTCACAACCCTTTGGGAGAAGTAGTTTTTCCTCAAATCTGTTTTAAATTTTCTACCTCTTATTCTAAGATTATGACCTCTCATTTTAGAATGCCGCACAAGAGGAAGCATCAGCTCCACGTCTAATTTATCCATACCTTTTAGCATCTTGTATATTTCAAATAGATCTCCCCAAATTCTTCTAAACTCTAGGTCTAAACTGTTCAATCTCTCCTCATACGACAACCCCCTCATCTCTGAAATGAATCTAGTGAACTCCTCTGAACTGCCTCCAATGCCACTACCTCTTTCCTCAAAAAAGGCGACCAAATCTCTGCACAATACTCCACTTGCGGTCTCACCAATGCTTTGTATAATTGCAACAACACTTCCTTACCTTTTATATTCAATTCCTTTTGCTTTCCTTATTATCTGCTACATCTACATTTTTGTTTTCTGTGACTCATGCACGAAGACACCCAGATCCCTCTGCATTGGAGCACCCTGAAGTCGCTCCCCATTTAGATAATAAGTTGCCTTTCCATTTTTTCGGCCAAAATGCATGACCTCACACTTATCAACATTAAACTCCATCTGCCACATTTTGGCCCACTCTCCTAACCTATCTATATCCATTTGTAAGGTTCTTATTTCCTCATTGCAACTTACTGTCCCACCTACTTTTGTGTCATCTGCAAATTTGGCTATCCCTGTATCTAAGTCGCTAATATAGATTGGAAATTGCTGGGGCCCAAGGACCGAACCCTGTGGCAGCCGACTAGTTACATCTTGTCATCCAGAAAAAGTCCCATTTACCCTGACTCTCTGTCTCCTGTCCGTCAGCCAGTCTTCTATCCAAACAAATAAATGACCCCAAATCCCATGAGATTTCACTTTGTGAATTAACCTTCTGTGCGGCTCCTTATCAAATGCCTTCTGGAATGTAAGTCTTTCCTTTTCTTTTTGGGTACTTAGGCCAATACTGCCAATTTAGTATGCTTGATCTGCATTTTCCTATGGGATGCAAGGGTCACTGATAGCAGAAGCTATCTATTTGCCCTCCCTCTGCAGTATGCTGTTGTCCTGACTGAGGAACTGCACTTTAGCACAATGAAGGGATCAAATCTGACAGTTGCCTTGGTGATGTGACTAAACCACGCACTTGCTGACTAGGAGTCAGGAGAACTTCATGTCTATTTGAAGAATATCTCTTGAACTATTGATCAGTGATTGTTTCGGGTAAACATTTGAACAAGTTTGATCAACTTTTTTGGGAGCAGGAAGCTTCTTATCAAAATCCATATTTTCCATAACGAAGCACCCAGTAATTTAACAAAGATGTTGTCATCACTTCAGTTTCACAGTCGCTTTCTTTTGCCAAGAGGCCTTAATATGAAAGCACAATTCACACTCCGTAAATCTAGGTGTCGACAGCTGGAGGTTTCTGTGCTCGAGTGTTTTTGATATTTTTATGGCAGTTTCTGTATTGGGAACCTGTATAATAGCGTTCCACTGTCTCCTAGCACCTGCTTCTTGTCCTTTGCTGAAATGTGTAATTTTATTTGTTCTGAGTGGCTTTTGCATTAGCTTCCCCTTGGCTTAGATGTGTGACAGGAGAAGTGTTGGATATGCCACTTCAGCTTCTTAAAAATGAAGACATTTTCACAGCCTTCAGGTGGATGGGGCAATTCATATTGGCCAACAGTCTGGCATATCTAAAGCTGATAGATTTAGGAGTTTTAAGTTGCTTGGTAAGGAGTCCTGAATTGAATTTTGATTAATTCTATTGTTAATACCAGTGTCCTACATTATTATTTCATTTGGGGCACCTATAATCATTGACTTGTCGAAAGAGCATGGCCATTTCTCTCTCTCCCTCTGCTTTTCAGTTTTCATACATTTCCTGGCCCCCTGCCCACTACTAACACCCTGTTACAAATAATCAACTTTACCAAGAAAAGGAATAATACTGCTTTTTGCTTTTCTTTATTCATTCTCTTTTTCAATATTATGTACGTTGATGTTCGTGTTTATTTATTGTACAGTGTAACGCAAAAAGGCTTTTATCTTACCTTTATATACAGATTGCTGTCGTCTAGTTTGGCGTGTCCTTTCTTTATTCATTCTCTGGATGTGGGCATAACCGACAAGGTTGGCATTATATTGTCCAACCTAGTCTCCCATATACAATAAGGTGGGCCTTCTTGAACTGCTTGTAGAGAATTGATTACAATTGACAGGGCTTTCCAGACCACTCACAAAGTAGTTAAGAGTCAAACACATTGGCGTGGCACTGGAGTCACAGACCAGATGAGGTAAGGATGGCAGGTTTCCTTCCCTAAAAGCATATTAGTGAACCATTCAATTTATCATTCCAGCAATTTCATAGTCTTACTGCTATGTTAGTCGTGCCATTGTGCAATGTAGTGAAATGATCACAGAACACGATTAATAGAATGAGAAGATAACTAGACAGATTAGAACCAAAATTACCACTCATCAATCTTGTTTTCGTTTATTTTTGAACAAAATAGACTTCTTAGGGAGCAGGTAGATGTAGTTTGTTCTGCAATTAACTTCCTTTGTGTTTATTGACCTGGGAACTCTTGAAGCTTGTACCATTAACAAAATGGCATTTCTTGTTGGCATTTATTAACAAAGTACTAACAGGAACAGGTCATTGGGCTGACTGGTCCAGAACCATTTTTTCAAAAATATTCTACTTGAATAACTGGACTGCTGTAATTAATGCTCGGAGGCTGACTGCAATTCTGTCTAACAAAATAGGGTACTATATCCCCTAGATTAGTCATGTGTGATGGCATTTTAAAAATAATTAAATATTACATTTTATGGAGCCTCAGCTTTTTAAAAAAATATATATTTATTCAAATTTTCAACAAATTTTCAACGAAACCACCCAACACAAAGAAATAAACAAGAACACAACAATCAGAGATTATACATTGGATTTCCCCCATATACAATAATCCCCCATATAACATTTAAAAACACAAATAGGGAGAAAAAAAATCACCTTCACCCAAACGCCACCCCAAAAGAAATCCCCCCCCCCCTCCTAATGCTCCGCGAGATATTCTAGCAACGGTTGCCACCGCCTGAGGAACCCTTGCACAGACCCTCGCAAGGTAAACTTAATCCTCTCTAGCTTGATGAACCCTGCCATGTCATTGATCCAAGCTTCCACACTAGGGGGCTTCGCATCTTTCCATAGTTGCAAACTCCACCGCCGGGCTACCAGGGGCGCAAATGCCAGAATATCGGCCTCTTTCTCCTCCTGCACTCCCGGCTCGTCCGATACCCCAAATAATGCCAATCCCCAGCTCGGCTTGACCCGGGCGTTCACCACCTTGGACATAGTCCTCGCAAAACCCCTCCAAAACCCATCCAGTGCCGGGCACGACCAGAACATATGGATGTGATTTGCCGGTCTCCCCGAGCACCTCCCACATCTGTCCTCCACCCCAAAGAACCTACTCAACCTCGCCCCTGTCATATGCGCTCTATGAGTAACTTTGAACTGTATTAGGCTGAGCCTGGTGCAAGAGGAGGAAGAATTAACCCTACTCAGGGCATCAGCCCACAGACCCTCATCTATCTCCTCCCCAAGCTCCTCTTCCCACTTGCCCTGTAACTCCTCCACCGAGGCCTCCTCCTCTTCCTTCAGCTCCTGGTAAATCGCCGAAACCTTGCCTTCTCCAACCCATGCACCCAAAATCACCCTGTCCTGAATCCCACGTGCCGGAAGCAATGGGAATTCCCTCACCTGCCGCCTCACAAACTCCCTCACTTGCATGTAGCCCGTAACAGCCTCCCCGAACAGGCGCCGGAATGTGGCGACTAGGGGCTTTTCACTTCATTTGAAGCCTACTTGTGACAATAAATGATTTTCATTTTCATGTACCTGAAAGCGTTTCCCGGGGGTAGTCCAAACTTCTCCTCCAGCGCCCCTAGGCTCGCAAACGTCCCATCGATGAACAGGTCCCCCATTCTTCTAATCCCTGCTCGGTGCCAGCTCCGAAACCCCCCATCCATCCTTCCCGGGACGAACCGATGATTCTCCCGAATCGGGGACCAAACCGAGGCTCCCACCTCGCCCCTGTGTCGCCTCCACTGCCCCCAGATCTTCAGCGTCACCGCCACCACCGGACCTGTGGTGTACCTTTTCGGCGAGAGCGGCAGCGGTGCCGTCACCAGCGCCCTCAGGCTTGTGCCCATACAGGATGCCATCTCTAGCCTCTTCCACGCTGCCCCCTCTCCCTCCATTACCCACTTTCGGATCATCGCCACATTGGCTGCCCAATAATAGCCACACAAATTCGGCAGCGCCAGCCCCCCCCTCTGTCCCTACTATGCTCCAGAAACACTCTCTTCACCCTCGGGGTCTTATTCGCCCACACAAATCCCCTAATGCTCCTGCTTACCCGTTTGAAAAAGGCCTTGGGGATCATAATGGGAAGGCACTGGAACAGAAAGAGAAACCTCGGGAGACTGTCATTTTGACCGACTGCACCCTACCCGCTAGTGAGAGTGGCAGCATATCCCATCTTTTAAAATCCTCCTCCATCTGCTCCACCAACCGTGTCAAATTGAGCTTGTGCAGGGCCCCCCAACTCCTAGCTACTTGGATCCCTAGGTACCGAAAGCTCCTTTCCGCCCGCTTCAGCGGTAGCTCGTCTATCCCCCTTCCCTGGTCCCCTGAATGCACCACAAAGAGCTCACTCTTCCCTACGGTAAGTTTATACCCCGAAAAGTCCCCAAACTCCCTAAGGATCCGCATGACCTCCGCCATCCCCTCCACTGGATCCGCCACATACAACAGGTCATCGGCATACAACGACACCCGGTATTCCTCTCCCCTCTGGACCAGTCCCCTCCATTTCCTGGACTCCCTCAGTGCCATGGCCAGCGGCTCAATTGCCAGTGCAAACAACAAGGGGGATAAGGGGCACCCGTGTCTCGTCCCCCGGAACAGCCGAAAGTACTCCGACCTCCGCCGGTTCGTAGCCACACTTGCCACTGGGGCTCTATATAGCAGCCTGACCCAACTGATGAACCCCTCCCCAAACCCAAACCTCCGCAACACTTCCCAAAGATACTCCCACTCCACCCGATCAAAGGCCTTCTCCGCGTCCATAGCTGCCACTACCTCCGCTTCCCCCTCCACCGAGGGCATCATAAATCACATTGAGGAGCTCCGCACATTTGTATTTAGCTGCCTACCCTTCACAAATCTCGTCTGGTTCTCATGAATCACCCCGGGACACAGGCCTCAATTCTCGTAGCCAGCACCTTCGCCAGCAACTTAGCGTCAACATTGAGGAGCGAGATCGGTCTATACGACCCACATTGCAATGGATCCTTGTCCCGCTTCAAGATCAAAGAAACAGCGCCCTGGACATTGTCAGGGGCAAGGTCCCCCCCTCCCTCGCCTTATTAAAAGTTCTCACTAGCAACGGGCCCAGCAGGTCCACGTATTTCCTGTAGAATTCAACCGGGAACCCACCCGGCCCTGGGACCTTCCCCGCCTGCATGCTCCCCAATCCTTAAACCAGCTCCTCCAGCCCAATCGGCGCCCCCAAACCAGCCACCTCCTCCTCCTCCACCCTCGGAAACCTCAGCTGATCTAAGAATCGCTGCATCCCCTCCTCCCCCGCTGGGTGCTCAGACATGTACAGATCCCCATAGAAGTCCCTAAATACCTCGTTTATTCTCACCGCACTCCGCACCGTATTCCCCCCTCTATCCTTAACGCCACCAATCTCCCTCGCTGCCTCCCTCTTACGAAGCTGATGTGCCAGCATCCGGCTCGCCTTCTCCCCATACTCATACGTCTCCCCCTGCGCTTTCCTCCACTGTGCCTCTGCTTTCCCCATGGTCAACAGGTCGAATTCCGTCTGGAGGTTCCGTCGCTCCCTAAGTAGCCCCTCCTCGGGGGTACCTCCTGTCCACCCTTAAAATCTCCCCCACCAACCTCTCCCTCCCCTCTCTCTTCTCCCTGTGGGCCCTAATGGAGATTAGCTCTCACCTGACCACCGCCTTCAACGCCTCCCAGACTACCCCACCTGCACCTCCCCGTTGTTGTTGGCCTCCAAATATCTTTCAATGCACCCGCCCGCACACCCCCTCGTCCGCCAACAGTCCCACATCAAGGCGCCACAGCGGGCACTGGTCCCTCTCCTCCCCCAACTCCAGCTCCACCCAATGCGGGGCGTGGTCCGAGGTGGGTATGGCTGAGTATTCCGTTCCCTCCACTTTTGGGATTAGCGCCCTACTCAAAATGAAAAAATCTATCCGGGAGTAGGCTCTATGGACGTGGGAAAAGATTGGAAAATTCCCTGGCGAGTGGCCTGGCAAACCTCCATGGATCCACTCCCCCCATCTGGTCCATAAACCCCCTGAGCACCTTGGTCGCAGCCGGCCTCTTACCCGTCCTGGACCTAGAACGGTCCAGTGCTGGGACCAGCACCGTGTTGAAGTCCCCCCCCCTTTATCAAGCTTCCAGATCTGGAATCCGACCCAGCATGCGTTTTATAAATCCGGCATCATCCCAATTCGGGGCATATACGTTCACCAGTACCACCCGCACCCCCTGCAACCTACCACTCACCATCACATATTGACCTCTATTATCCACTACAATATTCAGTGCCTTGAACGACACCCGCTTCCCCACCAGTATTGCAACCCCCCTGTTCTTCGCATCCAGCACTGAATGAAAGACCTGCCGTACCCATCCCTTTCTCAGCCTAACCTGATCTGCCATCTTCAGATGTGTCTCCTGGAGCATAACCACGTCTGCCTTCAGTCCCTTTAAGTGCGCCAACACCCGGGCCCTCTTGACCGGCCCGTTTAGGCCCCTCACATTCCAAGTTATCAGCCGGATCGGGGGGCTACTCTTTCCCCCCCCCCCCTCCCGACTGGCCATCTCCTTTTCTAGGCCAGCCATGTGCCCACGCCTCCCGTACCCTCCAGTCCCCCAGGCGGCGGACCCTCGCCCCGACTACCTCTCCTACTTCCAGCTCCCCTTTGGCCAATGCAGCAGCAACCCAGAACCCCCCCCCACTCCGCTAGATCCTCATCTAGCCATTTTGCACCCCCCATGACACTCCCGTAAGTCAGCTGACTGCTGCTGACCCCGGCCATTCCTGCCATTCCATCGACCCCCCAGTGTGAGAATCCTCCCACCCCTTAGCAGTCAGTGTGCACTCCTCTCCAGCACCCCCCTCACCCCCCCCCCCCCCCCCCGGCCCCCGGCCCCGTCCCCATCCTTCCCTAATTCCCTAACGCGGGAAAAAGCCTGCGCTTTCCTGAGCAGGCCCTGCCCCCTCTGGCACAGCTTCTTTTTGCGGCCTCACCCCAACTCCCCATCGCCTCCACCCCCACCCCTCCTCCATGGGGCCCTGCCCCTCCAACACCAACGCCCACACTCTCCCACAGCCCCCACATCAAATCCATTCACCCAATCCCATCCAGCACGCAAACAAAAAGAACATTCCCCAAACACAGTAAACACCCCCCCACGACAAACCCTCAATTTGAGTCCAACTTTTCAGTCTGTATAAAGTTCCATGCCTCATCAGGCGTTTCAAAATAGTGGTGCCGATCTTGGAACGTGACCCACAATTGCGCTGGCTGCAGCATCCCGAACTTCAGCCCTTCCGATGGAGCACCACCTCAGCCCGGTTGAAACCAGCCCTCTTCTTCGTCACCTCCGCACTCCAGTCCTGGTAAATTCGGATCTCCATGTTCTCCCACCTGCTGCTTCGCTCTTTTTTGGTCCATCTCAGGACACACTCTCTGTCCATAAAGCGGTGGAACCTCACCACTCCAGCCCTTGGCGGCTCATTGACTTTGGGTCTCTATGCCAGGACCCGATGAGCCCCATCCAGCTCCAGGGGCCTCGGGAAAGCACCCGCGCCCATCAGCGAATTGAGCATCGTGCTCATGTATGCCCCGGCATCGGGCCCCTCCACTCCTTCGGGGAGACCCAGAATCCGAAGATTCTTCCTCCTCGACCTATTCTCCAGGTCCTCAAATTTTTCCGCCCACCTCTTGTGCAGCGCCTCGTGCGCCTCCACTTTCACCGCCAGGCCCAAGATCTCGTCCCCGTTCTCCGAGGCTTTTTGCCACACCTCCCGGATCGCCGCCCCTTGGTCCTTCTGGGTCTCCACAAGCTTCTCAATTGCTGTCTTCATTGGCGCCAACATTTCTGTCCTCAGCTCCTCAAAGCAGCGTTTAAGAAACTCCTGCTGCTCCTGTGACCACTGCGCCCATGCTGCTTGGTCTCCACCCGCCGCCACCTTGCTTTTCCCCCCTCGCACTTTTCGCTGCACCAGGATCACTTTTTTAACCGCTCCACTCCTGGTCCAATCCATATAATGTCGGGGGGACCTTGCTGTCACCTTCCCACAGTGGAAGCCGTCGAACAATTGCCGTTGGGGCCCCTCTGAAGAGCCCAAAAGTCCGTCCCGGCGGGAACTGCCGAACGTGCGACCTACCTAGGCATAGCCGCAACCGGAAGTCGAGCCTCAGTTTTTTGAATTGAAACAAATCTGTTGGATTTCCATTTTGAAGCCTATCCTTGGGAATTGCATATGATCCATGGGAAGGATGGCTAACTGGGCATGTCTTCGGATTGTGTGCCAAGTCTGTAGGGAGCGATGCATTGATGGGGAAAGTAGGGGATGAATCTTCCTCTTCAATGCCCAGTACTCTCACTAACTATATAGTATTTTCACATTATATCAACAGATTATTTTCCTTCCAAACTGAACTGTGTTTGGAGAGAGGATGTTACATTTTATATTTATGTTATGTTTGGGAAGTGAGACATTGGCGATTATAGGTCTGTAATTAGACTGTGGAAGCTATTCAAAGTGATATTCTTAATTTATTATACTGAAAATATTGGTAGATTAAGTTACTAAGTGCCTGGAGACAACACCAAAACCTATCTTGATATATCTTGATTCCTTAATATCGAAAAATCTATTGATCTGAAATTTGAATACACTCAAGAACAAGGCTGCCAAAGCTCTTTGGGGTAAAGAATTCCAAAGATTCACAACCGATTGAGTGAAGAAATTTTTCCTCATCTCAGTTCTAAATGGGTGACCCCTTATCGTGAGATGATGACCCTAGTTGTTGATGCTCCAAAACTGTTTCACTATCTTGACCATTGCGAATCTGTAATACTTCCATGAGGCGCACAAAATAAAGTTGCAGCCGTGGCTTACAAAACAATTGTCCCAATAGGGAACTGCCGGTCTGGGTCTGGGGGCAACTATTTAAGGCCCCGCTGTTGAGCCCCTATTGGGCAGGCCTCCGCCCGCTCAACACAGAACTCATATTTCATGAAGCCCCCGGCAATCAATCCGTCGTGTCTGTGTAGGTCTCGATCCCACAACCCAAAGATGTGCAGGGTAGGTGGATTTGCCACACTAAATTGCCTCTTAATTGGAAAAACTATAATTGGGTACTCGAAAATTAAAAAAAAAAAAATCAATCCGTGACCCCCTGTGGTCTTAGTGAGGGTTATAACATCCCCCACTCCCAATTCCATTTCATCCCTTCCATTCCCACGACGATGGGGCCTCTTCCGCCTTTTGGCACTATATCTCGAGTCTGTGGTAGTTCTCCTCAGCCTCCATCTCGAATCCCAAATCTCCACTGCTGGGGAGAATGACCCTAGGGTCCCCCATTGGCTGAAATGCTGTGCTGGAGTTGGCTGTGATTGGCATGGGGGCATAGTTCCCATTGGAGTGCGCTCCTTACTCCTCAAGTGGGCTAGCAGCTTTCTTGTGGCCTTTCCTTGGATCTTGACTTTATTGGAGACAGGTCCAGTCTTCTCCAAAACGACTCCAGGGACCTGACGAGCCATCCTCGAAGTTCCGTACTTATATGCATTTCCTGTTTTAAATATTCTCTTAGGAACCCTGGCGTCATAATTCTTCTTTTGGTTCTCCTGCTTGGACTCCACTTTCCCTATCAAATTGGGAAATAGCAGGCTCATCCTAGTGTGCAGTCGTCCCCCCATCAATAATTCCGATGGGGCGACTCGCGGTGTGGAGTGAGGCGTGGTTCAGTAGTCAAACAGGAATCGAGCCAACCATGTGTCTGTGGAAACCGCTGGTAGTCTCTTCATTCCATTCTTGAATGTTACTACCACCCGCTCTGCCAGACCATTGGACGATGGATGGTATGGTGTGGTACAGATATGCTCAATGCCAGAGGTGGACTTTTAAAAAATTCATTTCCGGGATGTGTGTGTCGCTGGTTAGGCCAGCATTTATTGTCTATATCAGAAGGCGGTGATCAGCTGCCTTCTTAAACCGCTGCAGTCCCTGACGTGTAGGTACACCCACAGTGCTGTTCGGGAGGGAGTTCCAGGATTTTACCCCAGCGACAGTGAAGGAACGGCGAAATATTTCCAAGTCAGGTGCTGCTCTTGTCCTTCCAGATAGTAGTGGTCGTGGGTTTGGAAGATGCTGCCTAAGGAACCTTGGCGACTTACTGCAGTGCATCTTGTAGATGGTACACATGGCTACCACTGTTCGTCGCTGGTGGAGGGTTTGAATGTTTGTGGAAGGGGTAGCATTCAAGTGGGCTGCTTTGTCCTGGATGGTGTTGAGGTTCTTGAGTATTGTTGGAGCTGCACACGTCCAAGCTAGTGGAGAGTATTCCATCACACTCCTGAATTGTGCCTTGTAGCTGGTGGACAGGCTTTGGGAGTGTCAGGAAGTGAGTTACTCACTGTAGGACTACTAGCCTTTGACCTGCCCTGGTAGCCACAGTATTAATATGGATAGTCCAGTTCAGTTTCTGATCAATTGTAACCCCCAGGGTGTTGATTGTGGGGGATTCTACAATGGTAATGCCATTGAATGTCATGGGGCTGGTTGTTAGATCCTCTCTTGTAGGAGATGGCCATTGCCTGGCACTTGTGTGGTGCGAATGTAACTTGCCACTTGTGACCCAATCCTGGATATTGTCCGGGTCTTACTGCATTTGGACGTGGACTGCTTCAGTATCTGTGGAGTCACGAATGGTGCTGAACATTGTGCAGTCATCTGCAAACATCCCCACTTCTGACCTTATGATGGAAATGAGGTCATTGATGAAGCAGCTGAAGATGTTTGGGCCTAGGACAACTCCTGCAGTGATGTTCTGGAGCTGAGATGATTGACCTCCAATCACCACAACCATCTTTCTTTGTGCCAGGCATGACTCCAACCAGTGTAGAGTTTTCCCCGATTCCCATTGACACCAGTTTAGCTAGGGCTCCTTGATGCCATACTCGGACAAATGCTGCCTTAATGTCAAGGGCAATCACTCTCACCTCACTTCTGACATTCAGCTCTTTTGTCCATTTTTAAACCAAGACTGTGATGAGGTCAGGAACTGAGTGTCCCTGTTGGAACCCAAACTAAGCATCCATGAGCAGGTTATTGCTGAGTAAGTGCCGCTTGATAGTACTGATGACTCCTTCCATCACTTTGCTGATGATGGAGAGTAGACTGATATGGCAGACTTACATTTTTGAGTGCTCTGCGCTCTCCCTCTGGCATGCACGTCACGCCCCACCCTCAGCTAACACAGTGCAAGGCACAAAAACCCCAAATCATTGCTTGACAGACTGCCGTTGTCCTCTTTAACTTAAGATGACAACAAGCATGTACTCTTGACATATTCTTTGAAATGCACAATATGCAAGACACAGAAACTCAATCGCTGCTTGACAGACTGTTGTAGTGCCTTTACAAAACAGTAAAAACTGCAATTTTGTACTTTTCAAACTACTCTGCCAAAGATTTTACTTCAGCTTTCACGCGTGGTTTCTCTGAATTTGATGTGGCCGTCAGAGAATATTACGAAATATACGGAGCTTTGACAAAGGGTCATCTGGACTCGAAACGTTAGCTCTTTTCTCTCCCTGCCAGACCTGCTGAGAGTTTCCAGCATTTTCTCTTTGGTTTCAGATTCCAGCATCCGCAGTCATTTACTTTTATTACGAAATATTCAGTCATACCCAGTAGAACAGATTTTGTCCATAACGCAATGTCTTCAGGCTAGGGTTCTTCCCTCACTTCAGGAGCTGAAGAATAATGATCTTGAATAGTATCTTGTAGTTCTATTCCCATTTCAGAGTCCACGTCTTGTTCAAGTTTTTCAGGTGTGTTGTTTCTGGAAATCGGCAGATCGAAGCAATCAGACAAGTCACCAAATGCACTACATATCATATACTTCACCTGCTGTCTACATTTATGTATTTTCATTATGTATCCTCGTGTATTTATCGTATGTTCTCGTATGTTCTATGTTTTCATGTATGGAGCGATCTGCCTGGACTGTACTCAGAACAATACTTTTCTCTGTACTTCGGTACACGTGACAAATCTAAATCTAAAACCTTTTTGGATGTGGTTCTTGAGAATGAATGTGCAGTTTGGGTACTGATCAATACTTCAAACCTACTAAAGTAAAGTGCCAAACTTTCTTCTTGCAAAAGCAGCCGAATGTCTAAGCTGCTCAAAAGCAGTGACAAATTAAAAAAGCGTATGAGTTGGTAGGGGGGTAGTCTTCGGAAACTGAGAAAGAAATTGGTGTAAGGATGAGCCACAGTTTGCTGCCAAAATCCTACCAGAATAACTGGCTGCTGGCAATAATGTTTGGCAAAGCTGAGATGCCAATGGATGGTCAAGACGGGCCGGGTACCATAAAAGACACCGCAATCGATCAGAGAGAGAAATGACTGACACCAAAAAAGGCAGTAAATTCAACATTTTGCTTCTGGCCCCGCTTCCGCTGGCCACGGCTCCCCGACACCCTGGTGCTTGCCTGGCCTTCCTCACACCTCCCGACTGCTGCTCTGGTCACCTCTGTGCACTTGCTCGAGTGGCTAGGCCTTGAATCCCGCTGTAGGAATGAACTTCCAATGCATATGGGACTTGGCTGTGCCCTGAAATAATTTGGTACGCCGTCAGAATTCACATAGTTCTCTGCCCTCACTCATTTTATTTTACAGAGGCCCTCTTGGAAAACTTGGAGCATTTGTCAATAACCTTGTATATTCCCCTGATTCTTACATTAAACATTTACTGCCAGTTCAGCTGGATCTCTGGAACCAGTCCCTACCCTTCAACTAGGCCCTAGATCCTCACATGACTGTGAGTGGGAGCTGTGCTGTCCATAAGCTATCAGAGTTGTGGTGGTCCCCATAATCTTCAAAGGTTATCCCATGTAGGTGGCCAGTGTTGCCCTGGAGTCCATTAGGTTTAAGGGCAGGATACCTGTTTGGAGAGGCTAGAATGTCTGTTCCTCAATGATGGAGATGGCAGCTCCTGTATCCACCTCCATTTCCAAGGAGTGACTATTGGCAAGCAGCCTAACCCTTATCGGGGCAACCTTGGTAGTGACAATGTTTAGTTGCATCATTTTGTCCTCTGAAGGCTGGTATTCTTGTAAGGCATGGGCCTGAGATGTTTTTGGCTTTCAGTCTGAGCAGCATTAGTACTGCTGATCCTGGCTGCCTTGCCTGGGTTGTGCCCTTTGACAGCACCTACAGCAGTTCAGTGGCTGACACTTGTGATCCTCCGGGGAGGTTTCCCGGCTACTTCTGGGGTTGTCCGGCCATTTTCTAAACGCCAGTATGGCCTTTTGGAATGTCAGGTTGGTGGTGGGCCAGACATGTGGGTACCTTCACCGGATACGCTGGCTTGTCTATGAATTTCTCTGCCCAACCTGAGGACGCTTCTATCCGTCAGCCCTTGAAGTTCCTGTGCCCCTTTCTCGACATTCTCCAGGGACAAAGCTATTTCTATAGCCATTTTGAGGTCTAGGTTGGACACCGACAGTAGTTTTTTTCTCTGTTGTACACTAGCCTATTGTGTAACATCTCGGTTTGAAACGGGCAAAATTCGCAGTGCTCTGCCAACTTCCACAATCTAGAAAGAAATTCTGTAGTGGCTTCCCCCGGGGTCCTCCCGCTAACATCGGAGGATTATGGACAGTTTTGGGTTCTAATGGTTTCACACCAGGTCCACAAGCTCACCGAATTAGCGCCAGGAGCAGCTGGATAGGTTAAACTTTTGATAATGCTAAACGCCGGGGCCCCGCATGCTGTTAGCAGGATCACCGTTTGTCTGTCATCCCCTTCAATGCTGTTGTCGCAAAAAAAGTAATGCATGCGCTCGGCATACTGGCCCCTGTCCTCCACGTTTGCATCATATGATTCAAGTTTTCCAAAGAAAGGCATTTCAGGGTTTCATTCCTCACTGAAGTCGTCTTCTGAAGGTTGTTTTTCGAAAAGGCTGCTCAGAATCCTGTACTTGATCCTCGTCACCAATGTAATAATTCTGGGAGGCGCAGGCTAAAAGGCAAAGCAAGTTTATTTTCCAACACAAAATAAAGCCACAGCCTTGGCATACAAAACAAATATCCCAACCTGAGACTATCGGGAACTGCTTGTCCAGGTCTGGGGCCTGGCATTTAAGGCTTTGTTGTTGAGCCCCTATTGGGCGGGCCTCCGCCTGCTCCACACGGGAACTCTTGTTCCATGAATCCCACAGGGAGATCAATCAGTATACTCCCGTGGTCTTTGTGAGGGTTATAACAGAATCTATATGAATCCTAACTACTCCAGTTGGTTCACCAACAATGCTGAGTCAGTTTGGCCTGTTTGATCATTATTACTTTCAACACTGCCTCGGTCCACCTGCTCCTGAAGCTCTCATACAAGCCTTTTCATCTCCAAAATCTTTTATTCCCACACTCTCCTGGCTGGCCTCTCACAGCTTCCATCAACTTCGGTTCATACCAAATTCTGCTTCCTCCTTCATTGCTCAAATCATCTTGTGTATTTCCTTCACCCCTTGCCAGAACATTGGTCCCTATGTTTTATATTCCCTACTCTTCCCTATCCTTCTGCTCCTCCACCTTCCTCTTCTTTGTTCCTCCTTGAAAATCCATCTTTTTGACCAAGTAGTTGGTCAACTTTCTAATATCTGTTGCTTTGGCTCCATGTCCATTTCCTATTGATGGTCGGCCCCTCTGTAAAGTGCCTTGCAACATAAATGCTGCTGCTGCTGCTACATATATGACAAATGCAGACCGGTCCTCTCTGGAGTCATTTTCCAGAAACAAGCCATCAGTATTTCATCTCCAGTCAGGTGAAATGTCTTTGCACCGGTTCTCTTAACCCATTTTCTTTCCATCTTTCCTTCATAGTTGTGGATTTTGTGTATTTATTGCAACCTCAGTGGAATGGAAAAGATATTGAGGTGGGGAATAGCTGGCAAATAATGTTGAAATTTGATTAAAGCTCCACTGTAACCAGAGCTCAGTGCCTTAATTCACATAAATAGAGGGCTTCAACTTGAGCCCAATTGCACAGATATTTTCACTCTGCTTATTATATAATTTACATTTATAAAACATGTGAATCTCATTTTTGTGTAGCATGGAGAGAATAATTTTTTTTGGTCAGAGCATAAACAGGTCTTTGTTCTTCCTGGTTACTGAGCGACATTTGTGAACTGAAAGATTTCTCTAGACTTTCGAACTGTAGGGAGGCACACAGAGGACCACTGTGGTTGGTCATCCTGTGTGAAAACTTTGACCGTCGAAATCCATTTAAGCTATCATCACTGCATTGATTTTCTTTTGTCTTTCTTGAAGTAATTGTCTTTTGATATCTACGATGTTGATAAGAAAATGTACAAAAACTGATGCTATGCCTTCTGGATAAAGTAACATTCTAACAATAACTTGTGGTGGGGAAAGAAGTTCCGGTTTTAATGTTTTTACGATGCGAGTTCAATATCTGTGAGTCCAGTCAAGTGACAATGTGTTATTTAACCATGATGGGCTGAAGCTGACCTTGTTTTCAATGTTATAATATGTTAAAGAACCATAAAATTCCTACAGTGTAGAAGGAGACCATTCGACCCATTGAGTCTGCACCAACCCTTTGAAAAAGCACCCAACCTAGGCCCACTCCCCCACCCTATCCCAGTAACCCATACTTAGGGTTGTATTTGAATTAATGGTTGCTAAGATGTTCACTGTATGTTTCAAAAAGGTTAACTTGAGTTCATAGAATAAACATTGTTTTGCTTTAAAAAATACTTTTCCATTTCTGCTGTACCACACCTGTAGAGTGGGCCTAGTGCTCCCCATACCACAATCTATTAAAAGTTGTGGGTCAGGTGAACTCCATGATACACTTTGGGGTTCTCTAAACCCTGGCCCATAACACTGTAGTGCCATGTGTAACACAAGTCCAATATTCCATGAAGTCCAAGAGCTTAGGTTTTTGTTGTAAATTCATTCTTTTTAAAAAAATATATATATTTTATTCAAGATTTTTTGGCCAAACATAACAGTACGTAGTGCTTCTTTTACACAACAATAAAGCAATATAAATAACAGTGGCCAGTTTTAAACAAATAAATAAATAATATATAAACAAAAACAAAACTGAATGGCAACTGCCTTGTCCAAAATAAATACTCTCCAAAAATACAATCCAATATACAATTACCTATAACAAAAACCTATACATATTATACATATACAATAACATCTCTGAGAGTCCGCCCGATTCCTCTCCCCCCCCCTCCCCTCCCCCCTGGGTTGCTGCTGTTGTCTACTTATTTTCCATTCCCTCTATCTTTCTGTGAGGTAATCGACGAACGGTTGCCACCGCCTGGTGAACCCCTGAGCCGAACCCCTTAACACGAACTTAATCCGTTCTAACTTTATAAACCCTGCCATGTCATTTATCCAGGTCCCCACACCCGGGGGTTTGGCTTCCTTCCACATTAACAATATCCTGCGCCGGGCTACTAGGGACGCACAGGCCAACACGTCAGCCTCTCTCGCCTCCTGCACTCCCAGCTCTTCTGCAACCCCAAATATAGCCAACCCCCAGCTTAGTTCGACCCGGACCCCCACCACCTTCGAAAGCACCTTTGCCACCCCCACCACCTTCGAAAGCACCTTTGCCACCCCCACCCAGAACCCCTGTAGTGCCGTGCATGACCAGAATATGTGGGTGTGATTCGCTGGGCCTCTCGAGCATCTCACACACCTATCCTCTACCCCCAAAAATTTACTAAGCCGTGCTCCAGTCATATGCGCCCTGTGTAACACCTTAAATTGAATCAGGCTTGGCCTGGCACACGAGGACATTGAGTTTACCCTACGTAGGGCATCAGCGCACAGCCCCTCCTCAATCTCCTCCCCCAGTTGTTCTTCCCATTTCCCTTTCAGCTCATCTACCATGATCTCCCCCTCGTCCCTCATTTCCCTGTATATGTCCGACACCTTACCATCCCCCACCCATGTCTCTGAGATCACTCTATCCTGCACCTCCTGCGTCGGGAGCTGCGGGAATTCCCTCACCTGTTGCCTCGCAAAAGCCCTCAATTGCATGTACCGAAATGCATTCCCTTGGGGCAACCCATATTTTTCCGTCAGCGCTCCCAGACTCGCAAACGTCCCATCTACAAACAGATCTCTCAGTTGTACTACCCCAGCTCTTTGCCATGCTCCAAATCCCCCATCCATTCTCCCCGGAACGAACCTATGATTGTTTCTTATCGGGGACCGCACCGAAGCTCCCGTCCTTCCCCTATGCCGTCTCCACTGCCCCCAAATTGTCAATGTAGCCACCACCACCGGGCTTGTGGTGTATTTCTTTGGTGAGAACGGCAATGGTGCCGTCACCATTGCTTGTAGCTAGTCCACCTGCAGGACGCCCTCTCCAATCTCTTCCACGCCGCTCCCTCCCCTTCTCCCATCCACTTACACACCATTGAAACATTGGCGGCCCAGTAGTACTCACTTAGGCTCGGTAGTGCCAGCCCTCCCCTGTCCATACTACGCTGCAAGAATCCCCTCCTCACTCTCGGGGTTTTCCCAGCCCACACAAAACTCATAATACTCTTCTCGATTCTTTTGAAAAAAGCCTTCGTGATCACCACCGGGAGGCACTGAAACACAAAAAGGAATCTCGGGAGGACCACAATTTTAACCGCCTGCACCCTACCTGCCATTGACAGGGGCACCATGTCCCATCTCTTGAAATCCTCCTCCATCTGTTCCACCAACCGCGTTAAATTAAGCCTGTGTAATGTACCCCAATTCTTGGCTATCTGGATCCCCAAGTACCGGAAGTCCCTTGTTACCTTCCTCAACGGTAAATCCTCTATCTCTCTGCTCTGCTCCCCTGGATGCACCACAAACAACTCACTTTTCCCCATGTTCAGTTTATACCCTGAAAAATCCCCAAACTCCCCAAGTATCCGCATTATCTCTGGCATCCCCTCTGCCGGGTCCGCCACATATAGCAACAAATCATCCGCATACAGAGATACCCGGTGTTCTTCTCCCCCCCCCCCCCCCCCCCCCCCTGAGTACTCCCCTCCACTTCCTGGAACCCCTCAATGCTATGTCCAGGGGTTCAATCGCCAGTGCAAACAATAACGGGGACAGAGGACATCCCTGCCTCGTCCCTCTATGGAGCCGAAAATAGTCAGACCCCCGTCCATTCGTGACCACGCTTGCCATCGGGGCCCTATACAGCAACTGTACCCACCTGATATACCCATCCCCAAAACCAAATCTCCTCAGCACCTCCCACAAATAATCCCACTCCACTCTATCAAATGCTTTCTCGGCATCCATCGCCACCACTATCTCCGCTTCCCCCTCTGGTGGGGGCATCATCATTACCCCTAGCAGCCTCCGTATATTTGTATTCAGCTGTCTCCCCTTCACTTTGTATTCAGCTGTCTCCCCTTCACTTTGTATTCAGCTGTCTCCCCTTCACTTTGTAAATTAATTCTTGAGTCTGTATAATAAGTTGTGCTGGGATACATTTTTAATTTGGTATCTACTTCAATCCTGATGTTCTGTGTTTTATTTGGTTCTCTGAAGATTTGCTTTTTTAAATGGGGATAATGGCATAATGGTAATATCACTGGGCTAATAATCCAGAGTCCAGCCTAATACCCTGGGGACACAGAATCAATTTGCACCATGGCAGCAGGTTAAATTCAATTCATTAATAAATTCAGTTAATTAAAACAAAAGCTAGTCAGTAATGCCAATCATGAAACTATTTATGATCAAATGATGTAAAAACCCATCTATTCATTAATATCCTTTTAGGGCAGGAAATCTGCCATCCAAATGTGCCAGTGACTACGGCTGTCCATGCAGAGATGCAGAGGCTGCTATGAAGGAGGTCCTTGCATCCTTCATTTCCAACCACACATTACTTTAAGGAAGGCTGAATGATTGGAGTCCACAAACATATCTTGGGTGGCAGGTGCATCTCAAGCATGTGTGCCGGGTGCAAGGCACTCATCCGCAAAACAGTGTCATGCATTATCCTAAGTGTAAGCATCACATTCTGACAGGACGTGTATGCTCCAGAGAATACTTCTCGTCTGCCATTCTCGCTAATTTGGCAGCATTTGCATTCCAAGTGGCAAAAGATGTGCTGTGTGAGGGAAGCAGAGGTTTATGGGAGCATGGAATGTTGTATATGGCACCCAGCTCAGAAATTGGAATTTTGGCTGGAATGGATGGTGCCCATTTCAAAAAGCTGTTGTTGCACAGTTGTAGGTTCATCCTGTGCAATATGCCACGTCTGCTTGTTTTCTGGCATGTGGAGGGTGTACGGTCCTTAGTTAAGTCACTCTCAGAATTGTGGCCATAGTTTGATTATGAACAAGCGGCAGCTTGGCCCTTCATTTACAGGCACCGGTGTTATATGACGGGAACCAGGTTGTGAAGGACCTCTTACCATGCATGTTTGTAATATGATGAGGCCCATGGTTATGATAGTGATGGTTTCAACTATTTTAATGTGACTGAGTCAAACTCATTGATATTGGTACTTTCCCTTGTGGGGGATGGACATTCCCCATAATAATTTTGGTGTCAATGTAAAAGATTATTTACTTGGATGTTGCTCACCAGGGACTGACTGATTGCAAGTGTGAGATTGCAGGACTAATGAGAATCAACGTGATACAAGGACATGTCTGGCGATGAGCCCCTCCTGCACAGAGTCAGCCCTGGCTACCTGGCCATGCCTCCCTGCTGCTCTGCCAGTGGTGGCCTCCTTATTGTCCTCCATTTTAGAATTGGGCAGGACGTCCCCCGTCTCCTCAATCTCCTTGGAGATTGGAACTCTGCCCATGGTATTGTTGTCATCAATTTCTAGGCTCCTCTGCTGTCCAGTGTTGTGCAGCATGCAGCCCAACACTATTATTCTTGATACCCCTTTGATGCTGGGGCATACTGTAGGGCTCCACAAAGAACAAAGAAAAGCACAGCACAGGAACAGGCCCTTCAGCCTTCCAAGCCCGTGCTGACCATGCTGCCCGACTAAACTAAAATCTTCTACGCTTCCTGGGTCCGTATCCCTCTATTCCCATCCTATTCATGTTTTTGTCAAGATGCCCCTTAAATGTCACTATCGTCCCTGCTTCCACCACCTCCTCCGGCAGCGAATTCCAGGCACCCACTTCCCTCTGTGTAAAAAAACTTGCCTCGTACATCTCCTCTAAACCTTGCCCCTCACACCTTAAACCTATGTCCCCAAGTAATTGACCCCTCTACCCTGGGGAAAAGCCTCTGACTATCCACTCTGTCTATGCCCCGCAGAATTTTGTAGACCTCTATCAGGTCGCTCCTCAACCTCCGTCGTTCCAGTGAGAACAAACCCGAGTTTATTCAACCGCTCCTCATAGCTAATGCCCTCCATACCAGGCAACATCCTGGTAAATCTCTTCTGCGCCCTCTCTAAAGCCTCCACATCCTTCTGGTAGTGTGGCGACCAGAATTGAACACTATACTCCAAGTGTGGCCTAACTAAGGTTCTATACAGCTGCAACATGACTTGCCAATTCTTATACTCAATGCCCTGGCCAATGAAGGCAAGCATGCCGTTTGCTTTCTTGAGGAGTACCTTCTCCACCTGTGTTGCCCCTTTCAGTGACCTGTGGACCTGTACACCTAGATGTCTCTGACTTTCAATACTCTTGAGGGTTCTACCATTCACTGTATATTTCATACCTGCATTGGACCTTCCAAAATGCATACCTCACATTTGTCCGGATTAAACTCCATCTGCCATCTCTCCGCCCAAGTCTCCAAACAATCTAAATCCTTCCACCAACCTTTGTGTCATCTGCAAACTTACTAATCAAGTCCTCATCGCTATCCGCAATTCCACCAACCTTTGTGTCATCTGCAAACTTACTAATCCACTTGAAGCACATTTTAAAAATGCCAATGGCCTGCTCGATGGTACTCCTTGTGATGACATGGCTGCTGTTTTAGTTGCGCTCTGCTTCAGTTTGAGGGGTTCTAACAGGGATCATTAGCCAAGTTGCTACAGTTTTAAGAATTACAGGCAATCTCATTGAAATATCCAAAATTCTTACAGGACATGACAGGCTAGATACAGGAAGGCTATTTTTCTTGGCTCGGGGTCTAGAATCAGGGGACAGTCTCAGAATAAGAGGTAGGCTTTTTAGGCTGAAGGTGAGGAGAAATTTATTCACTTGAGGAGTGAATAAATTGGAAATCTTTGGAATTCTCTATCCCAGAGGGCTGTGGAAGCTCAATCATCAAATATGTTCAAGTTAAAGATCGATAAATTTCTAGATAGTAAAGACATCGAGAGATGTGGGGATGGTGTGGAGAAATGCTGTTGAGGTAGAAATTTGAATGGCAGTGCAGGCTTGAGGGGCTGAAAGGCCTATGCCTTCTCTTATTTCCTATGTTCCTCCCTGGTCTAGCCGACATGTGACTCCAGACCCAAAATCAGGTGGTTGATTCTTGACTACTCTCAAGGCCAACATAGATGGGCAACAAACGCTGGCTTGGCCAGTGACGGCTACATCGATTAACAAAATCGTGAGCATCAGTGCAAATTTAAACTTGGTTACCGTGGCCTAGTGTTATGGATCCAATTTTCCCTCCCTGCTCCCAAACACCACTCCCAGCTGCTGACTCCATCCCTCTCCCTGATTAAGCTAGTCTGTTTGCAGCCTTGGTGTCATGTTTGCCCCTGAGATGAGCTTTTGACCTTGTTTTCATATTATCACTAGGGCTGCCTATTTCCACCATTGCAACATCACTGACTTTGTCCCTATCTCAACTCTCATCTGTTGCTGAAATCCTTATTCATGCTTACGCTACCTGACTATTCAAATGTACTCCTGGCTTTGATAACTTGAGTCCCTTTCACCTGTCACTGTGTTCTCTGACCTGCATTGGCTCCTGGTCAGCTAAGGCATGAATTTAAACATTTTCATCCTTGTTTTGAATTCTCCCTATGGCCTCACCCTTGCCCGTGACTGTATTCCCCAACCGTACAACTTCCAAGCTATCTATGCCCCTCCAATTCTGGCTCATGTTTTAATAATTATAAATTTAGAGTACCCGATTATTTTTTTCCCCAATTAAGAGGCAATTTAGTGTGGTCAATCCAACTACCCTGCACATCTTTGTCCTGTGGGGGTGAGACAAGCAGACACTGGGAGAATGCGCAAACTCCTCACGGATAGTGACCCAAGGCCGGGATCGAACCCGGGTCCTCAGCGCCGTGAGGCAGCAGTGCTAACCACTGCGCCACCATGCCACTTTCCCAATCCCAGCTTTTTGAACATCTTGATTTTAATTGCTCCACCAATGGTGGCCGCGCTTTCAGTTCCCTGAGTTCTGGGATTCCCTTCCTACAAATCTCCATCCCTCTATCTCACTTTCCTACTTTTAAGACGCTCCTTAAAACCTACATCTTTGACCTAGCTTTTGATAATCTGACCAGAAATTCCTTCTGTGACTTGGTGTTTTAGTTTATTTTAGAACACTCCTGTCAAATGCCTTGATTTGTTTTATTACATTAGAAGTGTTACATTAATTCAAGTTAATATTGACACATGTCCTGGCACAAGCTTTGCAACAAATGGTGGTAGTCAGCAAATTTCCAGTAGTCTGATTTTTCGTGTTTTTTTAACTTTTGTCTTTGGTTATGGTGAATTAAAATGTGGCCTTCATTTGAAGCCATTACTGTGTTAAATGTTTGCCTCTGGCCATATTTTTGCCACTTTTGAAAAATGCAACCTGGAAAAGCAGTGAATCAGAGAATCTTAGGGCAGAGAAGGAGGCTGTTCAGCCCATCATGCCTTTGACAGCACTTTGAAAGAGCTAGTCCTACTCCCTGCCTTGTCCTCAAAACCCAGGAAGGTTTTTTCCCCTTCCAGTATTTACCCAGTTCCCTTTTGAAACTTTATGAATCTGCTTCTCCACCCTTGCAGGCAGTGCATTCCAGATCATTGTCATTTGTTGTGCAAATAAAATTTCCTCAGCTTGCCTGAGTTTTTTTGCTAATTATCTTAAATCTGTGTCCTTGAGTTACTGACCCTTCTGTCACTGGAAACACTTTCTTCTTAATTACTCTATCTAAACCCTTTGTGATTTTGAAAACTTCTATTAAATCTCCCCTTAACCTCTGCTCTAAGAAATCAGCTCTAGCTACCGTCACTACTCTCTCCAAGTATTTGAAGACCCTCATACTTGGTAACATTTCAGTAAATCTCTTTTATTTGTTTTCTTTGCTTGATGTCTTGGATTTTTTGTTCCCTCCCCGTTCAAATAGCTCTTCAAACTAATGATTTTATTGTCTCTCTCTAGCAGTCATGATTACTTGAGGACCAAGCGATAGCTTAATATATCGGGTAGAGAAAATAGCTAGAATTAAAAGCAAAATAAGAACAGATTCAACTGAAGGAGTTTTGTTGGAAATTCTGGAACGGTTAGGTAGCAGAATAGCTTGGCAAGACAGATTGTATTTCTGCTACATTTAGCAGCTACAAAGTTGACCTCCCTGGTCTTTCCAGCATGTATTATTTATAATGACGGTGTATTACAAACTCAAAAAAAAATCAGCTCTCTCCACGCAACAGGATTTCACTTCACTGCTCTGAAATTGTTAATGAAGGAATGTTTCCAACCAAATGGTTTTAAGTTAATAATGAATGAAAAAAAGTGTGTTATTAATCAACCATGCACTGTGTACTGCAAAGTTTAAGATGGAACTATCACTGTTTTCTCTACCTCTATTGTAGCCCAAAACATCAGTTATTGATGGGATATTCATTTTGTAGTTCAGTTTTGTTTTGTGACCCACTGAAACAAAATTGTTGGTGTCATAACTTGCAATTTACTTCCGATTCTTGAGCACAAAGTGAAACAGGCGCTTTCTTTTTTAAAACAGTACGTTGGAAGCTAACTTTATATGAATTTATGTGGAAAAATCCTGTTGCAATCGTTTATTCCCCACTATGGAAGGTAATTTGTTTTCATCGTTACCCCTATCGGGTGGGGCGGGGAGCGGGGTTAGGGTGGAATGGATGAGAGTATAAGAATTTCACAATGCCAGCTTGGCTCAGTCAGTAGTGTTCCAACACCCTGGGTCAGTGTGGGGTCACTTACAGCCCCACTTGACCCAGGGTCGCAACACACTTGAAATTAACTTTTAATTTTAAAAATGGCCGAAGTCTTTGGTCTATAGATGCCCAATAACTACAATCACCAGGGGCGGGATTCTCCGTAATCGGCGCGATGTCCGCCGACCGGCACCAAAAATGGCGCGAATCAGTCCGGCATCGTGCCGCCCCAAAGGTGCGGAATTCTCCACATCTTGAGGGGCCGAGCCCTTACCTTGAGGGGCTAGGCCCGCGCCGGACTGACTTCTGCCACGCCAGCTGGCGGGAAATGCCTTTGGTGCCCCGCCAGGCCGGCGCGGAAATGACTTTGCCGGGTGGCGCATGCGCGGGTACGTCAGCGGCCGCTCACGGCATCCCCGCGTATGCGCAGTGGAGGGGGTCTCTTCCGCCTCCGCCATGGTGGAGACCGTGGCGAAGGCGGAAGGAAAAGAGTGCCCCCACGGCACAGGCTCGCCCGCGGATCGGTGGGCCCCGATTGCGGACCAGGCCACCGTGGGGGCACGCCCCGGGGCCAGATCGCCCCGCGCCCCACCCAGGACCCCGGAGCCCGCCCGCGCCGCCGTGTCCCACCGTCCCAAAGGTGGTTCAATCCACGCCGGCTGGCGTGGGTTGACAGCGGCGGGACTTCGGCCCATCACGGACCGGAGAATCGCCGGGGGGGGCCGCCAATCGGCGCGCCGCGATTCCCGCCCCCGCCGACTCACCGGTGCCGGAGAATTCGTGACACGGCGGGGGCGGGATTCACGCCGGCGCCCGGCGATTCTCCGACCCGGTGGGGGGTCGGGGAATCGCGCCCCTGGTTTGTAAATTTAAACGCAATGAATGTTTATTACTAATAGTAACTTAAATTAAATAAGCAACAAATACAACTGGTTAACTACTATGTAATTTTTAACCACCCCGCCCCCCCCCAATTAACTCGCCCTACAATCTACACACACATAAGACAAACACAGAGGGGAAAGCGGATGTAAAAAGAATTAAAAGGATAAAAACCCCAGGGATCGATTCAGCTACCGTGTTGCACCCGGCGCAGATCGGGGTGCGCCGGATGAATGGCAGGAGAGGGCGTGAACTATTTTGCAATTCACCTGATCCACTCCCGATGGCAAGTTCCGGATCATGCCCAGAAATGGCGAGAATATCATTAGCCCTCCTTTGCATTCATTTCAACCTCATACGAGATTGAAGTTGAATTCAGTGGCTTTCTGGGAATTACCCGACTTCCCAGCAGGAAGTCACACAGGTGTTGTTTCGTACTCTTTTTTTAAAAATGGGAACCTGGTGCACAATTGCTACTGACGGGAAGTGAGGTGGGGGGGGGGGGGGGGGGGTGCGGGCAGAGAGTGGTTGGGCTTGGTCAGAACGCTGCAGCATTCCAGGCTGGGGTTTGGCCCTGGGTTGGGGGGTGTGAGTGGCTTTGCACCTGTGAGGTCTTCACGCCGTCTTTAATTATTGTGGAGACCCAAAACAGGGGCAACCACAGCTTGTAGCCTGTCTGTCCTACCATACTTCCAGAATCCCTGCTGCGGCTTCTATCGTGAAATTCAATTTTGCTCCCTTTGACTGTGAGCAGCCTCTAGCTTCACAGCTGAAGGCTATTTCAAATGAGGAATTTGCTTTGTTAGCTGTGGGAGCACCTCATGCTCCTCAGCTCTCAAGTTCATTCTCGAGGGGCATGCCTCAGAGGATGATTAATGCATTGCATGTCCAGCAACCTTTGGGGCTTAAACAGTGCAAATGAACTCAAGGAGCATCAGCACCATAGAATTTACAGTGCAGAAGGAGGTCATTCGGTCGGTCTCCTTCTCCAAATCCTTCCAGATAAAACAATGTTTACTGGAGTTGATCCCTCAGAGGTTGCCCTCAAATTGCTTGTGGCAGCTGAGGCGGCAGACGCCATAGAAGGCAGCAGTGACGTCGCAGGCAGCACCCCATGTGCAGGGGGCCGCTGCATACCCTGAAGGCCTGGCCACCCATCAGGCTGAGGAGGGACCCAGAAGAGAGGCCAGCGATGGCCCAAGGTGTATAGGTGTCGTTGGTCATTCTCAGCTATTCACCGGCCTCGTTTCACTTGAGCGAGAGCATAACACTTCCGGAGAATAGCGTCCTCTGTCTCTTCCTGCCACACTCTGATCACCATAACCCTGATTCCTATGTTGCTCTCTTTGCTTTGTCTTCTCTATTTAATTAATAACATCTTACCAAACTTGACTCTTTAGTTTTAAGCCGTGGGCAGCACGGTAGCATTGTGGATAGCACAATTGCTTCACAGCTCCAGGGTTCCAGGTTCGATTCCGGCTTGGGTCACTGTCTGTGCGGAGTCTGCACATCCTCCCCGTGTGTGCGTGGGTTTCCTCCGGGTGCTCCGGTTTCCTCCCACAGTCCAAAGATGTGCAGGTTAGGTGGATTGGCCATGATAATTGCCCTTAGTGTCCAAAATTGCCCTTAGTGTTGGGTGGGGTTACTGGGTTATGGGGATAGGGTGGAGGTGTTGACCTTGGGTAGGGTGCTCTTTCCAAGAGCCGGTGCAGACTCGATGGGCCGAATGGCCTCCTTCTGCACTGTAAATTCTATGATAATCTACCAGCTCAGTTAAATGACTCCAAGAACAAAGAAAAGTACAGCACAGGAACAGGCCCTTCGGCCCTCCAAGCCCGTGCCGACCATGCTGCCCGACTAAACTACAATCTTCTACACTTCCGGGGTCCGTATCCCTCTATTCCCATCCTATTCATGTATTTGTCAAGATGCCCCTTAAATGTCCCTATCGTCCCTGCTTCCACCACCTCCTCCGGTAGCCAGTTCCAGACACCCACTCCCCTCTGCGTAAAAAACTTGCCTCGTACATCTCCTCTAAACCTTGCCCCTCTCACCTTAAACCTATGCCCCCTAGTAATTGACCCCTCTGCCCTGGGGAAAAGCCTCTGACTATCCACTCTGTCTATGCTCCTCATGCCAGAACACTTGTAGCACAGTTCAGGTGAAGACAATCCCAACCATCACGAACCAGCTGTCAGTCAACTGAGCTAAACCTGCACAAATGCTGTTGTATTTTTCTTTGTTCAATTGAGAGAAATTGCTTCCTTTAATTAAAAAATATTTTCAAAGCATGTATTTTCCAGTCCCAGTGGAAATGATTGCAGAAAAACAGTACATTTTTAAACTGGTGCTTACTTAAGTGCTTAAGTTCATATAGGAAACAGTTGAAATGATTTTGAAGTGGCTTTGTGTTCCAGTCTGGTTTTTGATGTTTCTTCAATCCGCCTACACAAGTGAGATGGAATACATGTTTTAAATCTGTTTGTGTTGCAAACTGTAGTGACATCACTTTGATATTTTTTCCGGTGTTGTTTGTGCCTTTCCCTTGCTGGATGCCATGACTACAATAGTAGCAACGTACACTTCCGGGTGCGGCGATGACCAGCTGAGTCGCACGTTTCGGCAGCTCCCTGTGAAACGGACTTTTGGGCTCTTGATAGGAGCCCCAACGGCAATTTTGACGGCTAAAAACACTGTGCGGTAAACCAGAAGGGAATCCCCCCTGGATACGGATGGAAAAAGGAGGAGAGAGTGGCCAGATTGCAGTGGATCCTTTAGAACAGCGGCAAGGAAGGCAAGCAAAAACCAAGATGGCGTCGGAAGGTGGCAGTTTAACATGGGGCCCTGAACAACAAGAGTTCTTGAAATGCTGTGTGGAAGAGATCAAAAAGGAAATGAAGAAAGAGCTGTTGGCCCCGATACTACAGGCGATCGAAGGGCTAAAGGAGGAACAAAAGACCCAGGAGCGGGAGCTTTGGGTCGTGAAGGCAAAGGCAGCCGAGAATGAGGACGATATACAGGGCCTGGTGGTGAAGAGGGAGACGCAGGAGGCACATCAGAAACGATGTGTGGAAAGGTTGGAGGCACTGGAAAACAACGCAAGGAGGAACAACCTGAGGATTCTTGGTCTTCCTGAAGGTGTGGAGGGAGCGGACGTCGGGGCATATGTGAGCACGATGCTACACTCGTTAATGGGAGCGGAGGCCCCGGCGGGTCCGTTGGAGGTGGAGGGAGCATACCTAGTGATGGCGCGAGGACCGAGAGCAGGAGAAATTCCCAGAGCCATAGTGGTGAGATTCCTCCGTTTTAAGGATAGAGAAATGGTCCTTAGATGGGCGAAGAAAACTCGGAGCAGTAAATGGGAGAACGCGGTGATCCGCGTTTATCAAGACTAGAGTGCGGAGGTGGCGAGAAGGAGGGCGAGCTTTAATCGGGCCAAGGCGGTGCTTCATAAAAAGAAGATAAAATTTGGAATGCTGCAACCGGCAAGACTGTGGGTCACATATCGAGGGAGGCACCACTACTTTGAGACGGCGGATGAAGCGTGGACTTTTATTGTGGAAGAAAAACTGGAATGAGCGGGTTATTAAAAAGAACGTTCGAACAAAGTGGTGGGGCGAATGTGGGGGGCAAAGAGGGGTTTTATGTACTAATCCTGCGATGTGGTAACTTTTCTCTCTCCCACAGGTGGTGATGGGGGGAGGAGGGGAGGTGGAGGAGATGGGGCGTTGGCCATTGGGGGTGGGGCCAAGGGAGAAGCGCGGGCTTGGTTCCCGCGCTATGATAATCATGGCGGGAATAGAGAAGCAGGAAGGAGGGGGCGTCGCACGGTGCGAGCCGAGGTCACGGGGGAAGCCGAGGTCAGCCAGAGTTTGCTGACTTCTGGGAGCAACATGGGGGGAGTAATTACGCTAGCGGGGGATCTAGCGGGGGGGGGGGGGTGGGAGGGGGGAATTACTGGGTTGCTACTGCTGGGGAGAGGGGGGAGCTGGTATGGGAGAGGATGGGCGGGGGCGCACCGCCTGGGGGAGATACAGCTGCGTGGGAACCGGGTGAGGAGCTGGAAAAAGGTGATGGTTAATCGACAAGGGGGGGGGGTAGGAAGCCCCCCAACTCGGCTGATCACGTGGAACGTGAGAGGGCTGAACGGGCCGATAAAGAGGGCACGGGTACTCGCACACCTTAAGAAACTTAAGGCAGATGTGGTTATGTTACAGGAAACGCACCTGAAACTGATAGACCAGGTTAGGCTACGCAAAGGATGGGTGGGGCAGGTGTTCCATTCGGGGCTAGATGCGAAAAACAGGGGGGTGGCTATATTAGTGGGGAAGCGGGTAATGTTCGAGGCAAAGACTATAGTGGCGGATAACGGGGGCAGGTACGTGATGGTGAGTGGCAAACTACAGGGGGAGACGGTGGTTTTGGTAAACGTATATGCCCCGAACTGGGATGATGCCAATTTTATGAGGCGGATGCTAGGACGCATTCCGGACCTAGAGATGGGAAAGCTGATAATGGGGGGAGATTTTAATACGGTGTTGGAACCAGGGCTGGATAGGTCGAAGTCCAGGACTGGAAGGAGGCCGGCAGCAGCCAAGGTACTTAAAGATTTTATGGAGCAGATGGGAGGTGTAGACCCGTGGAGATTTAGCAGACCTAGGAGTAAGGAGTTCTCGTTTTTCTCCTATGTCCATAAAGTCTACTCGCGAATAGACTTTTTTGTGCTGGGTAGGGCATTGATCCCAAAGGTGAGGGGAACGGAGTATACGGCTATAGCCATTTCGGATCACGCTCCACACTGGGTGGACTTGGAGATAGGGGAGGAAACAGGAGGGCGCCCACCCTGGAGAATGGACATGGGACTAATGGCAGATGAGGGGGTGTGTCTAAGGGTGAGGGGGTGCATTGAAAAGTACTTGGAACTCAATGATAATGGGGAGGTCCAGGTGGGAGTGGTCTGGGAGGCGTTGAAGGCGGTGGTTAGAGGGGAGCTGATATCAATAAGGGCACATAAAGGGAAGCAGGAGAGTAAGGAACGGGAGCGGTTGCTGCAAGAACTTTTGAGGGTGGACAGACAATATGCGGAAGCACCGGAGGAGGGACTGTACAGGGAAAGGCAAAGGCTACATGTAGAATTTGACTTGCTGACTACGGGCACTGCAGAGGCACAATGGAGGAAGGCACAGGGTGTACAGTACGAATATGGGGAGAAGGCGAGCAGGTTGCTGGCACACCAATTGAGGAAAAGGGAAGCAGCGAGGGAAATAGAGGGAGTGAGGGATGAGGAAGGAGAGATGGAGCGGAGAGAGTGAATGGAGTGTTCAAGACATTTTATAAAAAATTATATGAAGCTCAACCCCCGGATGGGAGGGAGAGAATGATGGGCTTCTTGGATCGGCTGGAATTTCCCAAGGTGGAAGAGCAGGAAAGGGTGGGACTGGGACCACAGATCGAGGTAGAAGAAGTGGTGAAAGGAATTAGGAGCATGCAGGCGGGAAAGGCCCCAGGACCGGATGGATTCCCAGTCGAATTCTATAGAAAATATGTGGACTTGCTCGCCCCGGTACTGACGAGGACCTTTAATGAGGCAAAGGAAAGGGGACAACTGCCCCCGACTATGTCTGAAGCAACGATATCGCTTCTCTTAAAGAAGGAAAAGGACCCGCTACAATGCGGGTCCTATAGACCTGTTTCCCTCCTAAATGTAGATGCCAAGGTCCTGGCCAAGGTAATGGCAATGAGAATAGAGGAATGTGTCCCGGGGTGGTCCACGAGGACCAAACTGGGTTTGTGAAGGGGAGACAGCTGAACACGAATATACGGAGGTTGTTAGGGGTAATGATGATGGCCCCACCAGAGGGCGAAACGGAGATAGTAGTGGCGATGGATGCCGAGAAAGCATTTGATAGAGTGGAGTGGGATTATTTGTGGGAGGTGTTGAGGAGATTTGGTTTTGGAGAGGGGTATGTTAGATGGGTGCAGCTGTTGTATAGGGCCCCAGTGGCGAGCGTGGTCACGAATGCACGGGGATCTGCATATTCTCGGCTCCATAGAGGGACAAGGCAGGGATGCCCTCTGTCCCCATTATTGTTTGCACTGGCGATTGAGCCCCTGGCGATAGCGTTGAGGGGTTCCAAGAAGTGGAGGGGAGTACTTAGGGGAGGAGAAGAGCACCGGGTATCTTTGTATGCGGACGATTTGCTACTATACGTGGCGGACCCGGCGGAGGGGATGCCAGAAATAATGCGGATACTTGGGGAGTTTGGGGATTTTTCAGGGTATAAATTGAACATGGGGAAAAGTGAGTTGTTTGTGGTGCATCCAGGGGAGCAGAGTAGAGAAATAGAGGACCTACCGTTGAGGAAGGTAACAAGGGACTTTCGTTACCTGGGGATCCAGATAGCTAAGAATTGGGGCACATTGCATAGGTTAAATTTAACGCGGTTGGTGGAACAGATGGAGGAGGATTTCAAGAGATGGGATATGGTATCCCTGTCAATGGCAGGGAGGGTGCAGGCGGTTAAGATGGTGGTCCTCCCGAGATTCCTCTTTGTGTTTCAGTGCCTCCCGGTGGTGATCACGAAGGCTTTTTTTAAAAGGATTGAAAAGAGCATCATGGGTTTTGTGTGGGCCGGGAAGACCCCGAGAGTGAGGAAGGGATTCTTACAGCGTAGCAGGGATAGGGGGGTGCTGGCACTACCGAGCCTAAGTGAGTATTATTGGGCCGCTAATATTTCAATGGTGAGTAAGTGGATGGGAGAGGAGGAGGGAGCGGCGTGGAAGAGATTAGAGAGGGCGTCCTGTAGGGGGACTAGCCTACAGGCTATGGTGACAGCCCCATTGCCGTTCTCACCGAGGAACTACACCACAAGCCCGGTGGTGGTGGCTACACTGAAGATTTGGGGACAGTGGAGACGGCATAGGGGAAAGACTGGAGCCTTGGGGGGGCCCCCGATAAGAAACAACCATAGGTTTGCCCCGGGGGGAATGGATGGGGGATATGGAATGTGGCAAAGAGCAGGAATAACGCAACTGAAAGATCTGTTTGTGGATGGGAAGTTCGCAAGTCTGGGAGCGCTGACCGAGAAATATGGGTTGCCCCAAGGGAATGCATTCAGGTATATGCAACTGAGGGCTTTTGCGAGGCAACAGGTGAGGGAATTCCCGCAGCTCCCGACACAAGAGGTGCAGGACAGAGTGATCTCAAAGACATGGGTGGGGGATGGTAAGGTGTCAGATATATATAGGGAAATGAGGGACGAAGGGGAGACTATGGTAGATGAACTAAAAGGGAAATGGGAAGAAGAGCTGGGGGAGGAGATCGAGGAGGGGCTGTGGGCAGATGCCCTCAGCAGGGTAAACTCGTCGTCCTCGTGTGCCAGGCTAAGCCTGATTCAGTTTAAGGTATTACACAGGGCACATATGACTGGAGCACGGCTCAGTAAATTTTTTGGGGTGGAGGATAGGTGTGCGAGGTGCTCGAGAAGCCCAGCGAATCATACCCATATGTTTTGGTCATGCCCGGCACTACAGGGGTTTTGGATGGGGGTGACAAAGGTGCTTTCAAAAGTAGTAGGAGTCCGGGTCGAACCAAGCTGGGGGTTGGCTATATTTGGGGTTGCACAAGAGCCGGGAGTGCAGGAGGCGAGAGAGGCCGATGTTTTGGCCTTTGCGTCCCTAGTAGCCCGGCGCAGGATATTGCTAATGTGGAAAGAAGCCAAGCCCCCGGGGGTGGAGACCTGGATAAATGACATGGCGGGGTTTATAAAGCTAGAGCGGATTAAGTTCGTCCTAAGGGGGTCGGCTCAAGGGTTCACCAGGCGGTGGCAACCGTTCGTCGAATACCTCGCAGAAAGATAGACGGAATGGGAAAAAGAAGGCAGCAGCAGCAGCCCAGGATCGGGGGGGGGGGGGAGGAGGAACCAGAAGGACTCTCAGGGTTGTTAATATATACTGTATAGTATGTATAGGTCGTTGCTACAGATAATTATATATTGGACTGTTAAATTATATTTTTGGAGAGTGTTACTTGTGACAAGACAGTTGCCAATTAGGGTTAGTTTTCATTTTTGTTATTTATTATTTATTCATTTTTTGTTTATAAAATAGGTCATTGTTATTTGTGTTGTTATAATATTGTGTAAAGGATGCACAATGTACTGTGTTGGTTGACCAAAAATTTTCAATAAAATATTTAATGAAAAAAAAATAGTAGCAACGTACATTTATGTACTACCTTTTGACATAATAAAACATCCCAAAGCACTTTGCAGAAGTGTTACCAATGAAAATTTGACCTCTAGCCACGTAAGGAGATATTAGAACATGTGACTAAAAACGTGGTCCAAGAGGTCAACTGGAGGAACCTATTAAAGGTGGAGAGCGCTAGAGAAGTAGAGATGTTTAGGCAGGGATTTCAGAGCATAGGACCCACCTCGATACCCAAAGGCACAGTTATCATTAGTGGAGCAATTAAATTTGGGGCTGTGCAAGAAGCCATTATTGGAGAAGTGCAGAAATCTCAGAGGGTTATAGGGCTGGAGGAGGTGACAGAGATAGGGAGGGGTGGAGCCATGGAAGGATCCCAACTTGATGAGTAGTGAAGTATCTTTCTCCAAAGCCTCTGGCTGTGTTTCTTTTTAACATGCCAGAGGAGCGACATTGCCAATGGGGAAATAAATAAAATTCAGTTATTCTTTAAGCTGCTTTTTTATTGGGTTGAGTAGCATGCCGGTGCACCCAGCTACATTTGGTAAGATTGAGTCTCTGTTTCTAAACGCAGGAAGAGCTGCTTTCAGTGATAAATGTCTGTAATGCTGCATAGGTGCATACTGCAGACAAAGAGGATGTTCAATTACGATTATGATAGTGGATGAGAGTCGTTATAGGGCCACAAAAGAGTGACTTCTTTAAAAAAAACAAAAGACTTCCCTTGGGTGGTTCAGTGTGTAAAGGACCCAGTTAGCTGATCTCCACCAGTGTGATACAATGGATGCTACAATTGGACATAGTGTTGTGGATGAGGGGAATCTCCCATTTGTTGATGACAGATGCCATATTCCTCAGGTGCTAGGCTAAAGATATCAGAGAACCAACTCATATTTATATGACACCTGTCATATTTGTTGGAAGCACCTCACATTTCATGCATCAATTTCAACTGCACTGACTTGTTTTGTAGAAGAACACAGCTGTCTTTTTTTCCACACTGTAGGAGTTTACTAACAGCAATCAGATTACTGACAAGTTAATCTATTTTTGGAAAAGGGATGAATATTTACTAGGACCCTCAATGAACTATCTGCTCCTCCTCAAAATGTATCATGTGATTCAAGTCTTGACTGAACAATTCAGCTGAAGGATAGCACCTCCAGCAGCACAGCACACCTTCAGTGTTGCACTGGAATGTTAGATTAAATTATGTATTTGAAATCATTTGAGTGGGATTCAGTACACCACCACCTGACTCGGAGGCAAGCGTGCTAACAAATGAGCCAGGCTGAAGAGACTGATGTTTCAGCCAGAGTTCCTACTCTCTGTAGTTTTTCCCCTAAATGATTTTACTACTTGTTCCTTTTGTTTTCAAAAGCCTCCTTAAAAACTGCATTAAGAAAGATGTTCAAAGCTTGTTCAAAAATGTGGGGCTGGATTCTCCGTTTCAGGGACTATGCCCCCACGCTGTCATAAGAACTGTGGCCTTTCATGCTGGAAAACCATATTCATAGCCCTGCAGGGGGCTAGCAGGGACCCATCGTGAATCTAGCAGCTTTAGCTGCAGATACGGGCCCCCGCACCTCCGGGTCAGAGGCCGCGCATGCGCACGGCGACAGCCTCCAGCGGCTATGCCGTGCTCCATGGCGGACTCAGACCGTGAAGCTGGACCTCCCAAATAGTGACCCCGATCGACTGCACACCCAACCAGGACCGCCCGCCCAAAAATAGCCCCGTCCCGCATGAAGCCTTCCCGTCCTCCGATCGGCCCACCCCCGACCACGCTAGTATCCTGAACGGCAGGACCATGTTAGATCCACGCCATCAGGACTTTGGCAGGTCGGGGGGCGAATGCTGGGCGGGCCTCCAGCAATGGCCGCAGGTGGGGATACGCGGCGTATTCTCCGAGTACACCGCTTTTCGGGGCGCCGGCCTGTTTCCATGCGTGAAAGTGGATTCTCCGCCCTGGCGCCGGATGCGATTTTGGCGTCGGGGTGCGAAGAATCCTGCCCGTGTTGTCTGGCTGCTGCTGTAATGAGATGTTTCATGATTGGAAGAGTTGTAAATGGAACTGAGGACTATAGAATTAAACAGCGACTGTTTATAAACTGAGTTGGAAATGCTCAAAAGGCCAGATTCTGAGAAATGGAGAGGCTTCTAGAGAAAGGGAAGGAGTGAGACTTGTAGGGATTGTCATGTGAGGGTATCTTTAAGACATGGATGTTTAAGCAACGTACCTTTAAGAAAACAGTGATGTCATAGAGTGGGTGGAGCTCAGCTCAGTTCAGCCATTTTGCAGTTTTGCAGGGTTTGCAGTTTGTAAAGTGCCTGGCTGGTTTTGCTGAGAGCAGTTTAAAAGTAGAAAGCCAGTTTGAGACAGCAGCTTGAGAAGTCCTGGTTTGCTGTGATCTGCTGGAAGGGAGAAAGTCAGTTTTGAGAAAGCAGCGTGGGCGTGTCTGTGGGTTTCCAGAGAGCTGCATGAGGAAAGCAAGGTGCTGGAGCTGAAGTCACCCAAGCTAATATATCTCTGCCATTCTACAGAAAAAATATATATCCTTTAACCTGATGTGATACTGTTTAGAGGTGTTAAGTCTCTTGGAAGTTTGAAGGAACATTTTCAGGAGTTATTTACTGTTGCAATATTTTCTAAGTTATCTTTGAAGTAAGGGGTGTTAAGAGATCCAATGTTTATTTGAGATGTTAAGTTGAGTTCATGGAATAAACATTGTGTTGTGTTTAAAAACCCACGTGTCCACAACTGTAATCCCACACCTAGGGAAAAGCCGCGTGCTCGGAAAAGCAACAAATCCATTAAAGGGAGAGGTTGGTTGAACTCCATGATACATTTTGGGGTTCTGAAAACGCCTCGCCCATAACAGGATTTAAACTCACAGCATTGGAGGACTGGGAGTCAATGCAGGTTAGTAGGAAGGGGGCAAGGGATGAGTGAGGAGTTGGTGTAGGTTGGGAAACAAGCACCAAACAAATTTGTTTAAGTAGAACAAATTATTTGGGACAGCTGAAGTTTATTGATGATCCAGGTTTGTCAGGAGAGCCTTGGAATAGTCGAGTCTGGCGGTACAGTGGCATTGATGAGGCTTTCAGCAGCACATGGATTGAGCTAGCAGTAGAGGTGAGTGGGAACTGTTAGAGAGTTAGAAGTAAGTGGTCTTTGTGGTGGAAAAAACAGGTGGGGGATGCTGTTGTTGCAGGATTGAAGAGGAGACAGGGATTGGGGGAAGGTGAGCCATGACTGGCTTTGAACAAAAGGTGGGTGAAAGGAGGAGGAGGCAAGAACATAGCACAAGAAAAAGAGAAATAACAATAGGTTCTGATCTGGAGCACCGGTTGAAATGCACAATTTAAATTGCAAAATTGTTGGGTGCTTATGTTGATGAAAATATAAAACATTTCATTATCTGAGAAGACTGAGTGTTCTTTGGGAAATTTTACTCTGTCATTGTCTTTTTTTTTTGCAGATGAGTGGTGAGGCCCAGGAGCTGTACTCTGTCCGTAATGGTCCCATCCGGACAGCCCGAGTCCTGCCTGCACCACAGACAGGTAAATATTGAACATTGCTTCCAGTTCAATCAGACATATTTTCATTGGAAGGAAACTAAAATGTCTCATTTCCAAATCTGTGTCAATTTGTTTAAGTAGAACAAATTTCTTTGTGCAGGATATACCCGCTATGTATTGGACACAGAGTATCACTGCAGGCGTGTTGACAGAGATCTGTTCAGCCGTATTGTTGTAATTGAGATGTAAAGATGATTATCTTGTGAAAATGATCTATGTGCAGATCAAACTTTCAAACTTGTCATGAGAACCAATCAATGCTGTCACTATGGGAAAATACAGGAGAGTGGGTTTAGCTGATTCGCTCTCTCAAAGAGCTAGGGGAGGCACAGTGGAATGAATGGTCTCATCCTGTGGAATGAATGGTCTCATCCTGTACTGTATGATTCTTATTAGCTCAGCTCTGTCAAAAGGCTACAAAAGAATCACACCTAACCCAAGACAGTTTGCGTTGTATTCTAGATTTTATGAGAGAAGGGGTTGAAACATCTGGTGAGAAGATTTATTGAAAAGAAAGGAGTTTGTAGTCCTTTCCTTGTCCCCCAAAATCCTATGCAGAATTGGCACACAATTTAGTCAGGACTACTCTCTTGTGGTTTCTTGCAGATTCAGAACAGCATTGGTTGAGGTCAAGAAGCATGTTGTTGTCTGATCTAATGTCTTGGAACTTCAATGGAAGGCCAAATGTAAAAATTTTACAAAAGCATCGAGAAACCTTTTTTGAACTTAAATAATGAAAGTAATTTATATTCCTTTTCCCACTCCGATGAAAAGGAGGAAATTAATACTTTGCTGTTTTCAGCTTTGGCTAATTCTGTCCATTTGAAACTGGAATCTTTTGGAAGATGTAAACCTAGATTCTACCTGTTTAATTTCTAATTTAATTGAAGTTTTTATGATGTAAATTTGGCCCGAACAGAACCCTGGCTATACATTCCACAACCTACCCTGCTCAAACTGGCATGGTAGAAGTATGGTCCTTATCTGTTCCCCCACTCTTCTGATACCCTTTCTTTCTTTGAGCATCCCACCGTGTTCTTTTTAATCACTCATCTCTCTTTTAAATTCCTTATTCTCTACCTCCTACCCAAACTCGTGCAAAGATTTTCACAGATATCCAACAATATCCCGACATTCTTTACCAAATCTGCATGGACCACAACATAGGAACCTAGGAACAAGAGGAGGCTATTCAGCTCCATGAGCTTGTTCTTCCATTCATATGATCGGTATCTTAATTCCATAGATCCACCTTTGTTTTGCAATCCTTTTGCCTAATTTTTAACAAATCTAATATTGAAGTTTTCAATTGACCCCCAGCGTCATTTGTTTTTTTTGAGAGGAAGTTATAGATTTGCATTGCCCTCTGTGTGAAGGAATGCTGGTATAGATTTACCAGAATGTTGCCTGGTATGGAGGGCATTAGCTATGAGGAGCGGTTGAATAAACTCGGTTTGTTCTCACTGGAACGAAGGAGGTTGAGGGGAGACCTGATAGAGGTCTACAAAATTATGAGGGGCATAGACAGAGTGGACAGTCAGAGGCTTTTCCCCAGGGTAGAGGGGTCAATTACTAGGGGGCATAGGTTTAAGGTGAGAGGGGCAAGGTTTAGAGTAGATGTACGAGGCAAGTTTTTTACGCAGAGGGTAGTGGGTGCCTGGAACTCGCTACCGGAGGAGGTGGTGGAAGCAGGGACGATAGTGACATTTAAGGGGCATCTTGACAAATACATGAATAGGATGGGAATAGAGGGATACGGACCCAGGAAGTGTAGAAGATTGTAGTTTGGTCCGGCAGCATGGTCGGCACGGGCTTGGAGGGCCGAAGGGCCTGTTCCTGTGCTGTACATTTCTTTGTTCTTTGTTCTTGTTCCTGACAGCACCCTGAAAAACCCAACTCTGATTCTATGGCCATGTCCTCTTGTTCCAGACTCTCCAACCATCAAGCAATATCAGACCCTGTTCTCCTCTGCCAAAACTACTGCAGGAGCGTCGTGGAATGCTTCTTTTATCCATTACAAAAGTATCTCCGTAAACCTGTTTCTTCTGTCTCCTCCGGCCTCAACACACGCAAGGTGCTTTGTCATTAAGATTGAGAACATCCATTCAGCTTCCTTTATTGCATCATGCTCTTTCCCTTTCCAAGCTTCCACTAAGATTTTAATCTGCCCTAGTCCTGAACTTTCATATTTCTCTGGTTTCTGTCCTATCTGCTCTCAGCCCCGCCAAAGCTCTTTTTGTCAATAAGACACACATTCTGCTGTCTTGACCTTATTGCTGCGAAACTACAAATGACTTGACTTTCCACCCTGGCATCCATCTTAGCTGAACTAGTAACCCATTTTCTCGTCTTTGGTGCTGGTCTGGTCCCTTTCAAACCCAAAGTCATCACTCCCTTCCTCAAAAATATCGTACTCTTGACCCCTCAGTCCTTGCAAATGACGGTCTCATCTAAACAACAGCTACAAAATAACAATTTGTATTTCTGCCTGAGGCTCGATCAATGACTCCAGTAGCGAGATTGGATGACAATTGAAGGCTTTATTGGACTAGATGTTTCCCCCAGCAGCGCAGGTACAGAATGCAGCTGCCAGGGAGACACAGACTCTTATACTCCGCCTTACTGGGCGGAACCTGCAGGCAGGCTTCACCAATGATCTTCCTGTCTCAGGTACCTCCAACACCAATGATCTTACAGCCTCAACCTAGGTACCGTAATACCCCTAACACCGACTACCACAATGCCATCTATAAGATGCACTGCAGAAACTCACCAAAGCTCCCTAGACAGCGCCTTCCAAACCCATGACCACTACCATCTGGAAGAACAAAGGCGCCATTCATATAGTAACATCAGCACCTGGGGATTGCCCTCCAAGTCACTCATCATCCTGACTTGGAAGTATTTTACCATTCTTTCATTTTTGCTCGGTCACATTCCTGGAACTCCCTCCATTGTGGGTGTACTGATGCCATATGGGCTACAGCGGTTCAAGATGGCAGCTCACAGACTTCCGGTGGCATAATGTAGAGGGAAGATGTGCACGAGGTGGCTCATGCTAGAGTACTGCACTTTTTGCCTTTTTCTCTCAGTTTCAGCGGGCATTTTCTTTTGAAAAAGCCACATAATTAGTGGGATAATTGAAATGCCCAGAAAGGTTGGGGGAAAGAAAGTGGAGAGCAGAAGTTCATCGACAGAATCGGAGGCCCCCCAGAACTTGTTGGCAGTTAAAATGGCAGAGGCAGCCTCTGGGCCTCCAGCCACTCCACTAACGACGGCCAAGGTGCTGTCAAGTATCGTGGCGATGGTATTTGATTAACACTGGTGGGTTGTGGCGGAGGGCCTCCGGAAATCAATGACGGAGGCTTTGGCCTTGGCCCCCCATCCAAGCGCTCTGGAGAAGACCAATGAAACCGTGAAAGCCCATGGAGCCACGATAAAAGATATGGAAGTGGCCCTATCGAGACACAGTGATCAGATTGCTTCACTGGAAGCGGCGATGTCTTTGATGGCTGAAGCAAATAAATCGTTGAAGGCCAAGGTAAATTACCTAGAGAATCGGTCCAAGAGGAGGGTGGTCTTTCAAAGGGTCGGTGCAGACTCGATGGGTCGAATGGCCTTCTGCACTGTTGTGATTCTATTCTTTCTTTGTATAAATTTAGAGTACCCAATTCATTTTTTCCAATTAAGGGGCAATTTAGCGTTGCCAATCCACCTACCCTGCACATGTTTGGGTTGTGGGGGTGAAACCCATGCAAACACGGGGAGAATATGCAAACTCCACATAGACAGTGACATAGTGCCGAGATCGTCCCTGGGACCTCGGTGCCGTGAGGCAGCAGTGCTAACCACTGTGCCGCCATGCTGCCCGTGATTCTATTCTTCTATTCTAAAGACAATGACCCAGCAGAGTGTCAGTCGTATAGACCTATCTATCTTAAATGCGGATGTCAAATTACTTGCGAAGGTGCTGGTATTACGGCTGGAGCCTTGCTTCACAGAGGTAATCTCAGAGGATCAAACAGGCTTCGTTAATAGTCGACTATTGTTGACCAGTATACGTCGCCTGCTAAATGTTATCCTTTTCCCCACCTCGGTGCCCGAACCGGAGGTGATTGTTCCCCTGGATGCCGAAAAGGCATCTGATTGAGATTCTTGGGAGGCTTGGGTTTGGCCATCAGTTTATTTTCTGGATTCCACTTTTTAATAGGGCCTCCGCTGCTAGTGTTCGTACAAATGCCCTGAACTCTGGTACTTCCTGTTGAACAGGGGCAGGGGACAAGGGTGTCCACTAACTCCGCTCCTGTTTCTTTTGGCAATGGGACCACTCGCTTTAGTGCAGAGTTTCTTTATTTGATGGAATGGAATAAATCATGGAGATGGAGCATCAGGTGTCCTTTTATGCAGATGACCTACTTCTCTATGTTACAAACCCAGTAAGTATGCTCTATGGACGAGATAATGAAGCCGCTTCGGATATTTGGCTTCTTCCCTGGGTACAACAACTTGGACAAAAGTGAATGGTCCCTGGTCAATCCGCGGGGAGGAGAGCCCAACTGGGGATGTTACTTTTTCGCCTTGCCAAGACTAGCTTTCGTTATCTGGGGGTCCGGGTGGCCCACAATTAAGCCTCGCTTCATAAATTAAATCACATGAATCCGGTTGATTGTGTCAAGTCGAGTTACAGAAGTGGGATAACCTCCCCCTGTCCTTGATGGGCTGGGTTTAGACTATTAAAATGAACATGTTCCCAAGGTTTTTATTTCTTTTTCAATGTCTCCACATTTTTCCTTTTTGTCAAGGTCCACAAATTCATGTCCTCCTTTATTTGGGCGGGTAAGACTCCAAGGATCCATGGGGCTTTGCTCCAAGGAGATGGACAATCAGGGGGCTTGGCTGTACCCAATTTATTGTTTTACTATTGGGCAGTCAATATTCAGAAGATATGGTTGTGGTTCAGCGATCCTGGCTCAAATGGGGGGTGTTATAACCTGCCTACTTACCATTGGCTGGGGACTAATGACTATCCCACAATCCTGTGGGAGTATGAGCATCCCCAATGAGGGGGGTGGAGAAACCACTAGTAAACTCCTAGTATAAATAAAGCTGGCCAGTTCAGGAACCAGGAGGAAGGAGAATGTAGCAAGGGAAGTTACTGCTACTGTTATGTATAAATATTATAGTAAATAAATGTTATTACTTTGTATCCTTAAAACTCGTGCTGGATTCTTCGTGGCCCTTACAAAACTGGCGACGAAGGTTAAAGTGAATAGCTGTCTACACTGCTGAAGCCACCTCCCTGGATTTTTGTTGGATACAGGTTGGAAGTTGTTTTCTATTATACCATGCCTCTGTATGGACGTTTGGATGTTTTTGATGCTGCGCTGGAAAGCTGGAACCAGTACACACAACGGATGCGTTACTATTTCCGGGCAAACAATATCACCGAAAACGAGCGCCAGGTGGTCATATTGCTCACCGCCTGCGGCCCGCATACGTTTGGGGTGATTAGGAGCCTTACGTACCCAGCTGCGCCGGACACCAAAACGTTTGATGAACTTGTGAATATAGTGGGGCAACATTTTAACCCAACCCTGTCCACGATAGTCCAGCGTTACCGGTTTAATACTGCTGAGAGGACCCCTGGAGAATCCCTTGCCGATTTTCTATCCAGGCTACGCAGGATTGCGGAGTACTGTGACTATGGTGAGCCCTTGTCAGAAATGTTACGCGACCGTTTGGTTTGCGGTATTAACAATGCAGCCACCCAGAGAAAGTTGTTGGCGGAGCCAACATTGACTTTTCAACAGGCCATTCAAATAGTATTGTCCCGAGAGAGCGCAGGGCGAGGAGTACAGGAGCTACAGGGAATGGAAGTGCATGGCTTTGGGTGCAACCTCTTCCGTCCGAAAACGTCCCCCCGCACTCCTGCGGAACCTTGGGTGAGGCAACGTCCCGACCGACGCCAGTGGCCGTCGGACATTCCTCCCCGAAGGGAGCCTTCTCCAGAGCCAATGGACAAGGAGCCATGTCCGTGTCAGACTTGTAGGCGCCGAACCCGTCGCGGACGGCGGTCCTGGGGCGCCGTCGTTCCGACCGAAACTGGGACCGGCCCAGGGGCCGTAACTGGGACCAGCCCAGAGGCCGTACCTTCCATGTGGATGAACCTGCGGCGACTACTCCTGAGGACGTGGAGACGGAGGACGACTGCCTGCAGCTGCATTGTGTGACAGCTCCCCGTGTGGCCCCCATTAAGGTGACAGTACAGGTCAATGGCCACCCGCTTGAGATGGAGTTGGATACTGACGCAGCGGTCTCCGTGATCGCCCAGAGGATATTCGACCGCATCAAGCAGGGTATACAGACTCTTACATTAACCGACTCACAGGCCAGGTTGGCCACCTACACGGGGGAACCACTGGACATTGCAGGAACTACAATGACCCCTGTTGTCTATGGACGCCAGGAGGGGCGTTTCCCACTTATCGTGGTGCGCGGCCATGGGCCCAGCCTGTTGGGTCGGGACTGGTTGCGCCATTTGCGGTTGCAATGGCAGCACATCCTCCAAACAGTTTCTGAAGGGTTGACTGAGGTGCTAGGACGATACCCAGATGTATTCCAGCCTGGTTTGGGGAAAATAAAAGGGGCCGTAGCCCGTATCCAAGTTGAACCGGGAGCCACGCCGCGCTATTTCCGGGCGCGCCCAGTGCCTTACGCCTTGCTCGAGAAGGTAGAAGGGGAGCTCACTCGTTTGGAGAGTTTTGGTATTATCAGGCCCGTCCGTTTTGCTGACTGGGCAGCACCAATTGTACCTGTAATGAAGCCAGATGCCACAGTTCGCTTGTGTGGCGACTATAAACTTACAGTGAATACGGTTTCCCGACTCGACCGATATCCAATACCTCGCATAGAGGATCTCTACGCGAAACTTGCAGGTGGACTCTCGTTCACAAAATTACATATGAGTCACGCCTACCTGCAGTTGGAGCTGGACCCTGCCTCCCGACCATATGTAACGATTAATACACACCGGGGCCTGTATGAATATACACGGTTGCCCTTTGGAGTATCCTCTGCCTCCGCAATTTTTCAACGTGTTATGGAGGGCATTTTGAGAGGTTTACCACGTGTCGCTGTCTACTTAGATGACGTTTTGATTACAGGGAAGCCGGAGCAGGAACATTTGGAAAATCTGGAGGCTGTCCTTAGACGCCTTTCGGAGGCTGGAGTCCGTTTACGTCGCACAAAGTGCGTATTTCAGGCAAAGGAAGTAGTCTACCTAGGTTATCGGGTGGACCGTGAAGGTCTGCACCCCGTCGCAGAGAAGGTGCGTGCAATTCAACATGCCCCCACCCCGACTGACACTTCGCATCTTTGTTCTTTTCTCGGTCTCGTAAACTATTACGGGAAGTTCCTCCCCAATCTGGCAACTACGCTAGCCCCCTTACACCTGCTGCTAAAGAAAAATCACACCTGGGTTTGGGGTCAGCCGCAAGAAACCGCTTTCCGGCGGGTAAAGCAACAATTGTCGTCGTCTGGGTTACTAACCCACTATGATCCTGGAAAGCCTTTGCTCGTCACATGTGATGCATCCCCATGTGGTATTGGGGCCGTCCTGTCCCACAAGATGGAGAACGGGGCCGAACGACCGGTAGCTTTCGCCTCCCGCACATTGACTGCAGCGGAGAAAAAGTACGCGCAGATCGAGAAGGAGGGCCTGGCAGTGGTTTTTGCGGTGAAACGCTTCCACCAGTATGTGTACAGCCGCCATTTCACTATCGTGACTGATCATAAGCCCCTGCTGGGACTTTTCAGAGAGGATAAGCCAATACCGCCCATTGCCTCTGCACGGATCCAGCGCTGGGCTTTGTTGCTTGCTGCATACGAGTATTCTCTGGAGCACAAACCAGATACGCAGATAGCAAATGCCGACTCACTGAGCCGATTGCCTTTATCGACCGGCCCCATGTCGACCCCCACGACCGGTGAGGTGGTTGCAACCCTAAATTTTATGGACACCTTGCCTGTCACGGCATCACAGATCCGTGAGTGGACCCAGACGGAGCCAGTTCTGTCAAAGGTTCGGCACATAGTCCTGTATGGTGGGCAGCATAGTCAGCTCCCAGGCGAGTTGCGGGCATTTTCCTCCAAGCTGTCAGAATTCAGCGTGGAAGACGGCATCCTCTTGTGGGGGACGCGTGTGATTGTCCCAGAAAAAGGCCAGGAGCTGATACTATCAGACTTGCACAATGGGCATCCAGGCGTGACCAAAATGAAAATGTTGGCCCGGAGTTATGTCTGGTGGCTAGGCCTCGACACCGACATTGAGAAGGTGGCCCAAAACTGCTCCATTTGCCAGGAGCATCAGAAGCTTCCGCCGGCCGCGCCCCTACATCACTGGGAATGGCCAGGGCGGCCTTGGGCACGCTTGCATGCAGATTTCGCAGGCCCTTTTCAAGGATCCATGTTCCTTCTACTAATTGACTCCCAGTCCAAATGGCTAGAGGTGCATAAGATGCAGGGGACAACGTCCTGCGCAACAATTGAAAAGATGCGTTTATCGTTTAGTACGCATGGCCTCCCCGAGGTGCTGGTCACGGATAACGGCACTCCATTCACGAGTGAGGAGTTTGCGAGGTTCACGAAGATGAACGGCATCCGCCATATCCGCACTGCCCCTTACCACCCGGCTTCAAATGGGTTGGCAGGGCGCGCAGTGCAGACATTCAAAAGAGGCCTAAAAAAGCAGTCTTCCGGATCAATGGACACGAGACTGGCTCGCTTTTTGTTTACGTACAGGACCACTCCCCATGCAGTGACTGGGGTAGCTCCCGCAGAACTCCTAATGGGCCAGAGACTTCGCACCCGCCTTAGTATAGTTTTCCCGGACACTGGCGCAAAAGTACTCCACACACAAGAACGGCAGGGACAGGGATTTTCTCGGCATCGGCCGATTCGGCAGTTTGCGCCCGGTGACCCAGTGTTCGTTCGGAATTTTGCTGGTGGTGCCCAATGGGTTCCTGGTGTAATCCTTCACCAAACGGGCCCTATATCTTACCAAGTGCAAGCCCAGGGTCGTCTCCAGCGAAAACATGTAGACCACGTTCGGTCCAGAAGACCATCCCCTCAAAAGATTCCCCGCCCCCGGAGCTCATTTCAACAGCCGCAGAGACCAGAGACAAGGGAAGGTAATCCTCACAATCTTCCACTGGTGCCTCACTCGAAGCCTGCGCAGGTCGTTACGGGACTGAATGGAGATAGAGACGCTGACATGACGGAGGCAGCAGACTCTGACTCCGAGATGGAGATACAGGATGCATCAGAGGGGGAATCCTCGGGTCCACGGGCCATGGATGTACAACCGCGCCGTTCATCACGGAAGCGCCGGTCTCCGTCTCGTTATACGCCACCTGATCCAGCGCCGCGTGCAAATGGTGTCCGGTCTGCGGCCAAACGAGTCCCACGCCCCCCTTCGCCAGGGTCTTCGGTGGATTCCTTGGACTTTGGGGGGGGGAGGGATGTTATAACCTGCCTACTTACCATTGGCTGGGGACTAATGACTATCCCACAATCCTGTTGGAGTATGAGCTTCACCAATGAGGGGGGCGGAGAAACCACTAGTAAACTCCTAGTATAAATAAAGCTGGCCAGTTCAGGAACCAGGAGGAAGGAGAATGTAGCAAGGAAAGTTACTGCTACTGTTATGTATAAATGTTATAGTAAATAAATGTTATTACTTTGTATCCTTAAAACTCGTGCTGGATTCTTCGTGGCCCTTACAAAAGGGGGACAAATGGAAGCGAGCTCCTGCACTGTTTCTAGCCTTGGTGCAATGGTTACTGCATCGTTGCCTTTCTCTCCAGCCATATTTTCCCTGAATCGAGTGGTGGTGTCCACCCTGAGAATTTGGAAGCAGTTAAGGCAGCTTTTCAAGCTGTTTCCTTTCTTCGTTAGCCCCCATCTACAACAAGCGTTTTTTCTGCCAGTGGGATTGGACTCTACGTTTAAGTCATGGAAGGAGGACGTCCGGTGATGGGGATATGCTGAGCGAACGCACAAAAGATGGCTCTCCTAAAAGCCTCAAATTAGTCTCTTTTATCCGAAATAGCCCGTAAGAAAGTGGGGGGGGGGAGCATCCCCTCACCCTCTCCAATAGAAGCACAAGGAGTGATGCCGAACAACAGCAGTTCCAGAGGCTGAAAAGAGGCAACAAGTGGCAGACGTCAGGGGAGGCGAGCGAGCGAGAAGAAAACAAGCTGAAGAAACGTCGGCGACACCAGAACGAGAAGACCAACAAGCCGCACACAGAGCTCCTCCTCGCTGGAGGGTGGATGGAGGAGGTTCCTCACCAGGCAGCTCAAAGAAGACATAAAGGCCAACATAAAAGCTGCGGTCAGGGTGGTGGTCACAGAGGCCCTGCCCATGATTCAGGTGGCCCTGGACAAGGCAGCGAGGCAACTGGAGGCCCAGTGGAACACCATCAACGAGCTGAAAAGGGCCTCAACAGACCAGAGTGACTGGATTGTCAACCTGGAGGTGCAGATAGCGAGGTTGGTGGATAACCGATCGCGGTGCCAAAATCTGAGGATATTGGGCTTGCCAGAGGGAACCGAAGGCAGGAACCCTTCGGACTACATGGTCCAGATGTTGGGAAACCTGGTGAGAAGGGACTTCTTCTCCAACCTGCCTGAGATAGACTGAGCCCACAGGTCGCTCCTGCCAAAACCCAAGGGCTATAATCGGAAAGATGCACCGATGCCAGGACCGGGAAAGAATCCTACGCTGGGCAAACAAAGACATGCATCTGGGAAGCACACCAGATTAGGATATATCAGGACGTTGGGGCAGACCTAGCTAAACGCTGGGCGGAGTTCAACCGAGCAAAGGCAGCGCTGTACAAAAGTGAGGTGAAATTTGGGATGCTCTACCCTGCCAAACTATGGGTCACTTTCCAGAGCAGGGAGCATTACTTTATGGCCACTGCAGAAGTGGACAAAATTTGTACAAGAGAACAGGCTGGGAAGGCAGCAACAAAGGCAATGGTGAAAAGATCACCCAGAGAGATTAAAGCACCAAGAGACAATTTGCGGGGGGACTGTACTGCCTTACTCTGAACCTGGGAGCCAAAACAAAGGAAGGAAGGGGCGAGGGCAGAAGAGTGCAGGAGAGGGTGAGGAGGAGGAAGATAACTAGTGGGCGAAGGGTAGGCTTAGACTGACCCCAGCAGGACGGCCACCACATTAGCGAGAAAGCTAACGCCAGGAGACACGAGTGAGGGAGGTGTCCCGCCGGGGGAGAGCGTCTGGCGACAGGAGGGATATACACCACCAATGGGGGGTCAGTTAGAGGGGTAAATGGGGGAGGGAGAGCGTGGAGGGGAAACAACAGAAAGGGGGGAGGAGGGATAGGGAGAAACAGAACCATAGGGAGAACAAATGAGGGGGGGGGGAAGGGCTCAAATAATAATCTTTATTGTCACAAGTAGGCTTACATTAACGCTGCAATGAAGTTACTGTGAAATGCCACATTCCGGCGCCTGTTCGGGTACACAGAGGGAGAATTCAGAATGTCCAAATTACCGAATAGCACGTCTTTCAGGACTTGTGGGAGGAAGCCGGAGTACCCGGGGGAAACCCACGCAGTTACGGGGAGAACGTGCAGACTCCGCACAGACATTGTCCCAAGCCGGGAATCGAGCACGGATCCCTGACACTGTGAAGCCATAGTGCTAACTACTATGCTACTGTGCTGCCCCGTGCAGCTCTAGGCTGGCTACAACAGACCGCACATGGCAAGAAGAAACAAAATGGCACCGCAGACAGCCACTTTGGAGCGTCCCCAAACAAAGGGAAACCCTGGCGTGCAGGGGCTCTCCTACATGGCGTACACATAGTTGAAGGCCATGTTGGGTGGCCCCGGAACAAAGGAAAACCCTGGAGCGCAACTTCATGGTGAGTACGGTGCATTGACTTCTTTGAGGTGGGGACAGCGGTGCTTCAAGGGATAGTAAGAGCAGAGTACACAGAGGGCTTTCTTCGAGGTGGAGTGAGGGGAGGGTGTGGGGGCAATGGCGGCAGTATCTGGGGCTGGAGGGTGCCTCGGTGTGGGCGCTGATTTCTAATGACCATAGGTTTGCACCGGCGCGGCTGGACACGAGGTTTCGGGGGTGATGGCAGGCACGGATTGAGCGCTTTGACGATCTGTATATAGCGGCAAATTTGCAAAGTTGGAGGCCCTGGAGGAAGAGTATGGGTTGCCCAGGAGGCTTTAGGTAACTGCAGGTTCGGGACTTTGTAAGGAGAGAGTGCCATCCTTTCCTGGCCTGCCGGCCCTGGGGTTGCAGGACAAGGTGCTGTCGAAGGACGAAATAGGGGAGGCGATAGTGTCAGATGTCTATAAGGAGTTGATGGAGTGTGAGGGAGCCCTGGTGGAGGATATTAAGCGTAAGTGGGAGGAGGAGCTGGGAGGAGAGGTGGGGGCTAAGACCTGGGCGGAGGCCTTGCAGAGGGTGAATGCAAGGTCATGTGCTAGGTTAAGCCTCATCCAGTTCAAGGTGGTAGTTCAAGGGCTCATCTGACGGTGGCGAGTATGAGTAGATTCTTTAAGGGGGTATAGAATACCCGTGGGCAGTGTGTGGGGGGGTGGGGGGGCAGCGAATCACGACCACATGATCTTGGCGTGTCCAAGATTGAGCAGATTCTGGCAGGGGTTCTTGGACATGGTGTCCGAGGTGCTGCGTGTGGAGGTGGTCCCGAGTCCACAAATGGCAATATTTGGGGTGTCGGAAGACCCATAAGTCCAGGGAGTGAGGGAGGTCGATGTTTTGGTCTTCGCCTTTCTGATAGCCCGGAGATGGAATTTGGTCGGGTTGCGGGACTTGGAGCTGCCAAAAGCGAGGGTGTAGATGAGTGAGCTGGCAGAATTCCTAAGGCTGAAGAAGGTTAAGTTCACCTTGACGGGGTCGGCAGATGGGTTCACCCTCCCCTGAGCTCTGCTGCCGTCGCACCTTCCTTCCGTTGAGCGTGTTCCCTTACTCATAGCGAGGCAGTGAGTCCCGTGCAAAATTGTCCGTGTCCATCACTTTTTATGTCTGTCTTCCTTACCACTGCCTTGTTTGCCTTTTGTTCAGTCCGTTCGTACGGACGAACCCGTCCATCTCTGTTGGGGTAGTAAAATAATGTTCCTTATTCAGGTATGTCACCCAGAGCCTGACTGGGAATAACATCCAAATTTAACATTGTTTTTGTACCGGGCCCACTTCGCGTGGTCAAACTCGGCCTTGCGCTTTGCAAGGTCCATCCCAATGTCCTGGTATACGCTTATTCTGTGTACCTCCTCAACTGCTTGCTTTTGTCTGCTGAGCCTAGCGCAGGATCCTCTCCTGGTCCTGGTACCTGTGCAGCTTGGCTATTACGGCCCTTGGCTGCTCCTCGGCCTTGGGCTTTGGTCAGAGCGACCCGTGTGCCCTATCGATGTCCGGCGGTTGGGAAAGCTGTCCCTTCGAACTAAGTTGCCCAGCATCTGATTGATTGATTGATTGATTGATATTTATTGTCACATGTACCGAAGTAGTCAGTTGGGTCTCTGCCCTCAATTCCCTCTGACAGGCCCACTTTTCAAATGTTTTGTCTCCTGGATTGGTCCTCTTGGTCCTTGACCTCCCTTTCAGGCTCCCTTGGGACCCACCCAACCTCTTTATCTCTGCTCCAGGGGAACAATCCAGTCTGGGGGAGGTGCTGTCCGGGTCGCCGGTCTCCCTCTCCCGGGAGGGAGTGGCCGGGACCCTCACCTCATGTGTCCGCCGACCTTCTCACTCGCTGCTCCTGCCCTTTTCCGCCATTTCTGGCTTCCCTGCAGCTTCATGAGCTACTGCTTCCTGGCATACTTCACTTCTTCTCTGTCTTTGTGAGTGATGATGTAGAGATGCCGGCGTTGGACTGGGGTGAGCACAGTACGAAGCCTTACAACACCAGGTTAAAGTCCAACAGGTTTGTTTCGATGTCACTAGCTTTCGGAGCGCTGCTCCTTCCTCAGGTGAATGAAGAGGTCTGTTCCAGAAACACATATATAGACAAATTCAAAGATGCCAAACAATGCTTGGAATGCGAGCATTAGCAGGTGATTAAATCTTTACAGATCCAGAGATGGGGTAACCCCAGGTTAAAGAGGTGTGAATTGTACCAATTGTGAGTGAGGGGATGAATGAGTCCGATTTTCTGGGCTAAATTCAGCCAAAAGTGCCTATTTTGCTGTGTTCTGGAGGAGACTCACCTGTTGTGCAACTACTCAACACATCCCTGTCACCGGAAGTCCCGGTTTTCAGGAATATCTTAAAAAACAGACAGGTGGACAGGTTTAGGGAGGAAATTCCAGAACTTGGGGTCATCCAAGTTTTAAAATGCTGGTAGACAAGGATAAGAGTGGTCCTAGGGTGAATGTGCTAAATTGGGGAAAGGCTAATTGTAACAATGTTAGGCGGGAACTGAAGAACCTAGATTGGGGGTGGATGTTTGAGGGTAAATCAACATCTGACATGTGGGAGGCTTTCAAGTGTCAGTTGAAAGGAATTCAGGACCGGTGTGTTCCTGTGAGGAAGAAGGATAAATACGGCAATTTTCGGGAACCTTGGATAACGAGAGATATCATAGGCCTCGTCAAAAAGAAAAAGGAGGCATTTGTCAGGGCTAAAAGGCTGGGAACAGACAAAGTCTGTGTGGAATATAAGGAAAGTAGGTAGGAACTTAAGCAAGGAGTCAGGAGGGCTATAAGGGGTCACGAAAAGTCATTGGCAAATAGGGTTAAGGAAAATCCCAAGGCTTTTTACACGTACATAAAAAGCAAGAGGGTAGCCAGGGAAAGGGTTGGCCCACTGGAGGATAGGCAAGGGAACCTATGTGTGGAGCCAGAGGAAATGGGCGAGGTACTAAATTAATACTTTGCATCAGTATTCACCAAAGTGAAGGAATTGGTAGATGTTGAGTCTGGAGAAGGGTGTGTAGATAGCCTGAGTCACATTAAGATCCAAAAAGGTGAGGTGTTGGGCGTCTTGAAAAATATTAAGGTAGTTAAGTCCCCAGGGCCTGATGGGATCTACCCCAGAATAGTGAAGGAGGCTAGAGAGGAAATTGCTGAGGCCTTGACAGAAATCTTTGGATCCTCACTGTCTTCAGGTGATGTCCCGGAGGACTGGAGAATAGCCAATGTTGTTCCTCTGTTTAAGAAGGGTAGCAAGGATAATCCAGGGAACTACAGGCCGGTGAGCCTTACGTCAGTGGTAGGGAAATTAACGGAGAGAATTCTTCGAGACAGGATCTTCTCCCATTTGGAAGCAAATGGACTTATTAGTGAGGGTCAGCATGGTTTTGTGAAGGGGAGGTCGTGTCTCACTAACTTGATAGAGTTTTTCGAAGAGGTCACAAAGATGATTGATGCAGGTAGGGCAGTGGATGTTGTCTATATGGACTTCAGTAGGGCCTTTGACAAGGTCCCTCATGGTAGACTGGTACAAACGGTGAAGTCACACGGGATCAGGGGTGAGCTGGCAAGGTGGATACAGAACTGACTAGGTCATAGAAGTCAGAGAGTAGCAATGGAAGGGTGCTTTTCTAATTGAAGGGCTGTGACTAGTGGTGTTCCACTGGGATCAGTGCTGGGACCTTTGCTGTTGGTAGTATATATAAATGATTTGGAGGAAAATGTAACTGGTCTGATTGGTAAGTTTGCAGACGACACAAAGGTTGGTGGAATTGAGGATAGCGATGTGGACTGTCAGAGGATACAGCAGGATTTAGATCGTTTGGAGACTTGAGCGGAGAGATGGCAGATGGAGTTTAATCCGGACAAATGTGAGTTAATGCATTTGGAAGGTCTAATGCAGGTAGGGAATATACAGTGAATGGTAGAACCCTCAAGAGTATTGAAAGTCAGAGAGATCTAGGTGTACAGGTCCACAGGTCACTGAAAAGGGCAACACGGGTGTGAGAAGGTAGTCAAGAAGGCATACGGCATGCTTGCCTTCATTGGCCGGGTCATTGAGTATAAGAATGGGCAAGTCATGTTGCAGCTGTATAGAACCTTAGTTAGGCCACACTTGGAGTATAGTGTTCAATTCTGGTTGCCACACTACTAGAAGGATGTGGAGGCTTTAGAGAGGGTACAGAAGAGATTTACCAGGATGTTGCCTGGTATGGAGGGCATTAGCTATGAGGAGCCGTTGAATAAACCCGGTTTGTTCTCACTGGAACGACGGAGGTTGAGGGGCGACCTGATAGAGGTCTACAAAATTATGAGGGGCATAGACAGAGTGGATAGTCAGAGGCTTTTCCCCAGGGTAGAGGGGTCAATTACTAGGGGGCATAGGTTTAAGGTGAGAGGGGCAAGGTTTAGAGGAGATGTATGAGGCAAGTTTTTTTATGCAGAGGGTAGTGGGTGCCTGGAACTCGCTTCCGGAGGAGGTAGTGGAAGCAGGGACGATAGTAACATTTAAGGGGCATTTTGATAAATACATGAATAGGATGGGAATAGAGGGATACAGACCCAGGAAGTGTAGAAGATTTTAGTTTAGACGGGCAGCATGTTCGGCACGGGCTTGGAGGGCTGAAGGGCCTGTTCCTGTGCTGTACTTTTCTTTGTTCTTAGTTTATTCCATGGAGGAGATGGGGGAGAAAGATGTAGGGAATGCATAAGAACCCTGAATTGGAAGAAAGCTGACTTCTCAGATTGTTTTTAGAAATTTGTTCATGGAATATCAGGGTCACTGACAAGGCCAGCAATTATTGCCCATCCTTAATTGCCCTTGAGATGGTGGTGGTGAGCTTCCTTTCCCCAGGCGGTGGACCCTGCTCTGAGCCCAAACCGCCTCAGTACCTCTTAGGTACTTACACTCGACTCTGTCAAAGGCCTTTTCTGTCCAGGGAGATGATCACCTCTGGTGTTCTCTCTCCTGATGGGGTCGTTATCATGTTCAGTAGGTGCCTGATATTCGCTGTGAGTTGCTTACCGTTAACAAACCCACCTGGTCCTCTGTGACCATCTCTGGTACGCAGTTCTCCAGTCGCCTGGCCAGGATCTGGGACAATATTTTTGTGGTTATGTTAAGCAGCGAGATAGAATCATAGAATTTACAGTGCAGAAGGAGGCCATTCAGCCTATCAAGACTGCACCGGCTCTTGGAAAGAGCACCCTACTTAGGCCCACGCTGCCACTCTATCCCAGTAACCCCACCGAACCTATGGGCAATTCAGCATGGCCAATCCACTTAACCAGCCAATGTTGTTAATGTTGTTTTGTGTTGTGGAGGCGAAACTCACGCAAACACGGGGAGAATGTGCAAACGCCACATGGACAGTGACCCAGAGTCGGGATCGAACCTGGGACCTCGGTGCCGTGAGTCAGCAGTACCACTGCGCCACCGTGCTGCCCAACTGTAACCTTCTCATCTATTTTTATGTACAGTGCAAAAAATGTAAAACTTAAAAAAAAACACTTTTTAAAAACCCTACCCATTTGCCCAAACCTTTAGCTGTCCATCCTAATAACTCCTTCCTTGGCTTGGTGCTAACCTTTCTCTGATTATGATCCGATGAAGTGCCTTGGGACATTTTTTATGTTGGTGCTTTTTATGCAAAAAGAATACAACAGCGAAAGAATACCGTAAAATTTAAGAGTGAATTTTCCACAGTTTAGTGTTTTGAAGTTCTTGTTGCAACCACTCCCTTATCTTCTAGAAAATGAAGTATCTGACTCGCATTTTGCGTTTTCTCCTCTTCCTCCACCAGACCAGTATTGACACATGATTCCATAGGCATCCTGCATTATGTTGCCCCAGAGGCCACTCTTCCTGTTGTCAGGCTATTCATTCATTTCTGGAGATCACCACAACTGTGTCCTGTTCTTTCCTCAACCTGTGTCCTTACACACTGGAAAGCCATCAGAAGTCATTGTAGGGAGTCCTGGTGATTTTTCTGTCCCCCAGTTCAGAGTTGTTGAAATCTGTTGTAAAGTTTTTGCTGGCATGTTTAGTTAAGTGGGCACGGGGCAGGAATCAAATATTAGAGTTTGTGGTCTGCATTATTCCATTCTAATTAACTGATCTCTGTTGTTACCATTCTATCCAAAGAACCATTCGTACAATTTTGGGTCTTGCTGCAGTTAATTGCTCATCTGCAGTCAGGTCATTCCCATTAGCAGAAGGAGCATCTTACATGCAAAGGATGTGTTCCACTACTCAGCAGCAGCATTACAACCCAGAGATGTAACGATAGTAATCCTCAAGTTCTGAACTGGATTACTCGTGTGTCCTCAAGTGCCAGTTCAATCTTTTTGAAGGCAGACTAAGAAATCACTTGGTCTGGTGAGGTCAGAGAAGAATTGTTCAGCTGTTTTATTTCACAGTATGCACATATCAGTTATGCTCAGACTATCTGAATTGGAACAGTACAAATTGTCTTTGTGTAATAATGCAAAATAGTTGATTGTGGGATGCTTTCTTACATGTCAGTAAATCATCTAGCTTGATTTAAACAAAATAACTTTTAACTGCTCCCCTGCGTTCTCTTTCTGAGCCTGGTGATGGCTGTTCTTCCAGCTTTTAATTTGTAAAAAAACCTTTCTGACTGTCTCTGTTTTGTTGTTGTGTATCTCCAACGTGTTCACAACCCGAAAGGATGGCATATACCAGAGAGCCTGCGCTAATGCCTGGGACCCAGGACCTCCAATCACAATGGGTGTAAGGTTTTATCAATTACTGTGACACGCTAACAAATTATTACAGACTTTGGGAACATAATTTCAAAGTTTACCGTATAAGCATGCTAACCGTCTTTGCCTCAGTGCCTCTCTAGTTAATGCATGTGCAAATACACTTGCCATAAAACTTGATATTTTAATATAAGACTTTATTTTTAAAAATATTTTATTCAAGCAAAATTTCCATGATAACAAAAAACCCCACCAATAATTCAACCCCAACCCCACCCTATCCTTTAACTACACCAGCCTGACCCTCCAAACCCCCCCCCCCCCCCCCATAAAGAAAACAAGCTCTTAACTCAACCAAGAAGACAAACTCCTTCCCCTCCCTCTAACCACTGATGGTAACCAACTCACTAAAAAGGATGAAAGGCTGCCACCTCGAGTAGAATCCTTCCACTGACCCCCTGAAGGTATACTAATCTTCTCCAGGTGTAGAAATTCCATCAAATCCCCCAACCAAGCCGAGGACTTAGGCGGCACCGGGGACCTCCAACCAAATAGAACTCGCCTCCGAGCTTTTAGCGAGACCAAGGCTAAGACACCGCCCTCAGCCCCGTCTGCAACCCAGTGAGTCAGACACTCCGAGGTTTGGCCACCAACTGGCACAGCTGCAACTGAACACCCAAAATCCCAAATTAAAAAATGAGACCCAGAAGCTGACAAGCTTAGGGCAAGACCAAAACATGTGTGTGTGATTCGGCGGACTCCTGGAACACCGATCACACCTATCCTCCACCCCCGGGAAGAACCCACTCATACACACTCTAGTCAGGTGTGCCCTCTGCACCACCTTAAACTGGATCAGACTTAACCTCGCACACGATCGTGAGAAGTTGACGCTATGCAAAGCCGCACCCCAATCTCCAGGACCAAACCAAGCTATTCCTCCCACTTCCTCTTTACCTCCACCAAAGAAGTCTGCTCCATCGCCATCAACCGTCCACAAACCGAGATCCTACCCTCCCCTAGTTGACCCATGGCCAGGGCTCTATCCGACGACACTACGACGACACCAGAGGAAATGAAAGGAGTTCCTTGCACAAAATGTCGTGCAATTTCGAGTACCTAAATATATTCCCCTTTGGGAACTGAAATGTATCCAGTAGCTCGTCTAGGATGGCAAACCTACCCTCCAAAAACATCTCTAAACCTCGAAAGTCCTCCATTCTCCCATGCCTTAAACAATCAGTTTAAGCCAGATGGCACAAACCTATGGTTTCTACAGATCGAAGCCAGACGAGACATGGAAACCAGCTTATAATGTTAACCCTGCAAGAAATCGTCTTGGAAAGAAAGACTGGGAGACAATGAAACAAAAACAAAACCTCGGGGGAATATTTATCTTCACTGTCTGTACCCTTCCCGCGAGGGTCAGAAGGAGGGCATCCACCTTTTCAAGTCAGCCTTCACCCCGTCCACCGGACCAGAAAAGTTGAATCTATGAAGCATGGCCAATCATGGGCAACTCGGATCCCAAATATCAAAAATGAGTCTTGGCTTGATGGACCGGCAGCATCCCCAGATCAGCTGCCCTCCCCAGAGAGTTCACCAGAAAAACCTTGCTCTTGCTCAGATTTAGCTTGCACTGCAAAAAGGAGCCAAACTGCCTGAGCAGCTCCATTATGTTCCCAACATTGGAGAGGGTCTGTAACATATAGTAACAGATTGTCCGCATATAAGGACACCCTGCCTTCCCCCGCGCTCTATCCCCCTTCACGTGGTAGACGACCTCAATGCAATGCCCAGTGGCTCGATTGCTAATGTGAACAACAAAGGAGACAACAGTATCCTTGCACAGTTGGAAATAACCTGAACTCAGGGCATTAGTCCGTACACTTGCGGAGGTGGGCCCTGTATATAAGCTGAATCCATGACACAAATTTAGGCCCGAAGCCAAACCACCCCAAGGTTTCAAAGTGGGATCCTCACTCAACCTTGTCAAATGCCTTCTCCACACCCATCCAAATGATCATCTCTGGTTTGCTCTCGGGGCGGACGACAACACAGCTTTTAACAACCGTCTGATATTAACAAAGAACAAAGAAATGTACAGCACAGGAACAGGCCCTTCGGCCCTCCAAGCCCGTGCCGACCATGCTGCCCGACTAAACTACAATCTTCGACAGTGGCTGGGTCCGTATCCCTCTATTCCCATCCTATTCATGTATTTGTCAAGATGCCCCTTAAATGTCACTATCGTCCCTGCTTCCACCACCTCCTCCGGTAGCGAGTTCCAGGCACCCACTACCCTCTGCGTAAAAAACTTGCCTCGTACATCTACTCTAAACCTTGCCCCTCTCACCTTAAACCTATGCCCCCTAGTAATTGACCCCTCTACCCTGGGGAAAAGCCTCTGACTATCCACTCTGTCTATGCCCCTCATAATTTTGTAGACCTCCATCAGGTCTCCCCTCAACCTCCTTCGTTCCAGTGAGAACAAACCAAGTTTATTCAACCGCTCCTCATAGCTAATGCCCTCCATACCAGGCAACATTCTGGTAAATCTCTTCTGCACCCTCTCTAAAGCCTCCACATCCTCCATATTGACTGACAATTATCCCACATATCCAGTCTGCTCCACCAAAACCACCTCCAGTAGACAGGGTTCCAGTTTTGTTGCCAACACCATCGCCAACAACTTAACATCAGTGTTTAACAACGAAACTGGCCGATATGATCCACATTCCATGGGATCTTTGTCCTTCTTCAGGATCAAGGAAATCGATGCCTTTGTCAGCATGAGCGGTAACATCCCCCAACATATTGAACCTATCTAGCAAAAACGGGACCAGCTGTCCAGCAAACTGTTTATAAAATTCAATGGGGAACCCATCTGGTCCCGGAGCCTTACCAACTGTATTAACCTATTAAAATTCATGGGGTGAAATTCTCCGGTATCGGCACGATGTCCGCCGACCGGCGCCAAAAACGGCGCAAATCGGTCGGGCATCGCGCCGCCCCAAAGGTGCGGAATCCTAACCTTGAGGGACTAGGCCCGCGTCGGACTGATTTCCGCCCCACCAGCTGGCGGAAAAGGCCTTTGGTGCCCCGCCAGCTGGCGCGGAAATGACATTGCCGGATGGCGCATGCGCGGGAGCGTTAGCGGCCGCTCACGGCATCCCCGCGCATGCGCTGTGGAGGGAGTCTCTTCCGCCTCCGCCATGGTGGAGACCGTGGCGAAGGCGGAAGGAAAAGAGTGCCCCCATGGCACAGGCCCGCCCGTGGATCGGTGGGCCCCGATCGTGGGCCAGGCCACCGTGGGGGCACTCCCCAGGGGCAGATCGCCCCACGCCCCCCCCAGGACCCCGGAGCCCACCCGCGCCGTCTTGTCCCGCCGGTAAGAGGGGTGGTTTAATCCACGCCGGCGGGACAGGCATCCTAGCAGCGGGACTTCGGCCCATCCGGGCCGGAGAATCGCGGGGTGGGGGGGGGGGGCCCGCCAACCGGCGCGGCCCGATTCCCGCCCCCCGCCGAATATCCGGTGCCGGAGAATTCGGCAACCGCTGGGGGCAGGATTCACGCCAGCCCCCAGCGATTCTCCGACCCGGCGGGGGGTCAGAGAATCTCGCCCATGATCTCTTCCAGCCCAACCTGTGCCTCTAACTTCTATCTTTTCTCCTGCTCCACCTCTGGGAAGGTCAACCTGCCCAAAAATGTCTCACTGGTGAGTCCCCAACTTGAGACTGATTCATACAACCCACGATAGAAAGCCTCAAACACCTCATTCACCTTTGGGGCAAAAACAACCCTGCCAATTGAATCCCTTACCTGTATCATCGCCTCAGCTGATGCAGCAACAGATGGCTGGCCTATTCCCCATATTCATAGAAAGTCCCCCTCGAGCGGCGCAACTCGGTCACCGCCTTCCCTGTTGTCAACATTTCAATTTCCATTCACAACTTCTTTCTGTTTGCCAGTAATTCCGGCATTGGGGCAATTGAGTACTGCTGGTCCACCTCGAGAATGGAGTCCACCATCTTCTGTCTCACCATCGTCTCTGATTTATCCCTATGTGTCTTAAATGAAGTTATCTCGCCCCTAACCCCTGCTGTCAGGGCCTCCCAGAGCATGGATGGCGAGATCGCCTCATTCCTGTGAAACAAAACATGCTCCCTAACAGCAGAGGATACTCGTTCACAAAAACTCTTAGCAGCGCCATGTCCAGTATCCACGGGGGTCTCTGAGAGCGGCCCAGCTCCCAACAACAGATCTACAAAATCAGATATAATGATCGGCGAGTAACTCAGCTCTTCACCCCCGGGAGAAGGGAGCTACTCACCACAAAGAAGTCTATTCGGAGTTGACCAGGTGGATGTGATACCTGAACCTTACGAGCCTGCGGTCCCCATCTGTTCCATGAACACCAATAAAAATCTTGATCTGGGATAGACATCTGCACCTTGTTAATAAAAACTATGTCATCCCAATTTGGCGCATACACATTGACCCCCCCCCACCACACACACACACACACACACACACACATACTCTACAATCCAAACCCAAGTGGTGTACCTGTCCCACCCATCCCTTCTGCAACCTTATTTGATCCTTAATTCTTAAATGGGTCTCCTGTAAAAAGAAAATCACATCCGCTTTCAAACTTCTCAAGTGCCAAACACCCGGGGACTATTTAGTGGGCCATTTAGCCCCCTCATATTCCAGGCTATCAATAGGATCTGGGGTCTCCGGCCCCCTCTCAACCCAGGATCAGCCATATATCCATGTGAGGCAATCCCGCAGTGCCTCAACGTGCGCCAGCTCCAGATACACTCGATGGCCGCCACATCCCCTATAAAACCAGTCCAAGAACCAAGGAATCGTCACTGTCAGCAGTCACCTCCCTCCCCCACCTTCGTTCCCCCCCCTCCTCTCCCTGTCCCACCCCCACCCCACTCTGGGCACCAACAAATAACCAATAAAAAGCAACCCCCCCCCACCCTTAACTCCCAATCCAAATAAAACAGGAACCAAAAGCCTGAGCTCATTACCTGAGAAATATATTTTAAAAAGCATCCCACATGGTAACAACCTGCAGACGACCCCCCCCCCCCCCCCCCCCCCCCCCCCAAGTCTCAGCTCCTGTTAACTAGCTATACCACTAGCAGGTTGAGGTTCAATTCCTGCTGCACTCTGGCGATTGTATGACCCCCACACAGGGCAAATATCAAAGTCAACACAACAATATATCAGCGATCAACACCCCCTTCGAAACCGCACTTTAATACATAACCAAGAGGAAAAGGAAACCATACCCAGTTCCCCTCCCCCAAAAAACAATGCTCAACATACAATATATAATCCCCAACTTCGTCTCTTATAAACACCCCCCGCCAAGCCCAGACACAATCCTCCCCCACATTACTAACATCCCCTATCAGATACAAGAACCTGAAGACCGGCTGGGTACATCACATCAAACCTCACGTTGTTCTTGTACAGCGCAGCCGTGGCCTTATTAAACGGCGCACGTCTTCTCGTTAGCTCTGTTCCAAGATCTTGGTATATCCTGATGGCATGATCCTCCCATCTACAGTCCCGATGGTCCTTCGCCCACCCCACGACCCGCTTCTTATCCATGAAACCTGACGATGACCGCCCCAGGTGGCTCACCGAGCTGGGCTTCTGCCTCAGTGATCTATGGGCATGGCCCAACTCAGGAGGAATCGAAAAGACCCTTTTCCCCCACCAACTTTCCAAACATCTTGGACCTGTAGTCTTGACCCGACAATCCTTTAGTTTTGCAGTCTGGAACGGTTCTCCGTTGAGGGGCCCCAGCCTCAGCAGAAGCCGCCGCCATGTTTTCCCCTTCTGGGGCCCTAAGAGCTCCACACTCCATTGACGTTCCCTTGCCCGACTTCTGCTTGGGATTCCTTCTGCTGGACATTACACAAATGGGAGGATCTTATACTAACAAACTGTTCCTGATTCCTCAAAAATAAGCGGCCGTACATCAGGCGGAGAGTGCCCAGTTGGGAGTCACCATGAGTGCGTCCGCTCAGCACATCGCCTCCACCGAAACCACATAAGGGTTTATTTTTGAATCCTTTCTGTGGAAGAATGGTCAACAAAATCCTGAACTGTGACATCTTGCGTTTAAAAATATGTCTCCTGGTTATTTGGCAATTACTTTAATTTGATTATAAAACTGAAAATGCTGGGAATACTCAGCAGGTCTGGCAGCATGTATAGAGAAAGAAACAGAGTTAACATTTCAGATTGGTGACTTGTGTTCTTCTGGTTACTGACCCAGATAACATCGGCAACAATTTCCCCTTATTTACACAATCAATACTATCGAACATTTTGAACACCTCCATCATTTCTCCTCTCAACCTTCCTTACTCTGAGGAGAAAAAAATTCTGTTCTCAGTCCTGAACATGTGTAACCATTTTGGGAGATGGTGACACAGAAAGACAGCATGGTAGCACAGTGGATAGCACTGTTGCTTCACAGCACGAGGACCCGGGTTTGATTCCCGGCTTGGGTCACTGTGCGGAGTTTGCACTTCATCCCCGTGTCTGCTTGGGTTTCCCCAGAGTGCTCCGGTTTCTCCAGTCCAAAAATGTGCAGGTTAGATGGATTGGCAATGCTAAATTGCCCCCTCGTGTCGAAAAGGTTAGGTAGGGTACTGGGATAGGGTGGAGGCGTGGGTGCTCTTTCCAAGGGCTGGTGCAGCCTGGAAGGGCCGAATGGCTTCCTTCTGCACTGTAAATTCAATGATTCTGTGATAACCTGCACATCTTTGGACTGTGGGAGGAAACCGGAGCACTCTGAGGAAGCTCACACAGAAATGGAGAAAATGTGCAAACCCCATACGGACAGTCACCCCAGGCCGGAATCAAACCTGGGTCCCTGTGAGGCAGCAGTGCTAACCACTGTGCCACCGTGCCGCCCGTCATTGGAGTAGATGTGAGGACATTGATTCAAATCCCACCATGGCAGCTGGTAGAATTTAAATTCAGTTACTAAATCTGGAATATCTGAGAGCTTCAAAGGGGTAAAAGGGAATGACGAGGGTGGTGGGTGGGGGGGGGGGGGGGGGTGGGGGGGTGGGGGGGGTGAGGGGTGGGGGGGGTGTGGAGCACAGGGTCTCGCTCTATGCGGATGACCTGCTCCTGTACGTGTCGGACCCACTGGCCGGGATGGAAAATCTACTGGAAACATTGAGAAAGTTTGGCCGGTTCTCAGGATACAAATTAAATATGGCCAAGCGTGAGATGTTTGTAGTGCAGGCAAGGGACCAGGAGAATAGGCTGAAGGAGCTGCCATTTAGGCTGGTTGGGGAAAGTTTCCGGTACTTGGGGATACAGGTGGCACACGACTGGGGCAGGTTACATCAGTTAAATTTGACTAGAGTGATGGAACAAAGGAAGAGGGAGTTTCGGAGATGGGATGCACTCCCGCTAACACTTGCGGGGAGGGTGCAGACGGTAAAGATGACAATCCTCCCTTGATTCCTGTTCATCTTCCAGTGCCTCCCGACCTTTATCCCATGGACCTTCTTCAAAAGGACCGGCAAAATCATTATGAGCTTTGACATGGCGGGAAATCCCTGCAGGTGAGGAAGGTGATGCTTGAAAGGAACCGCAGCGAGGGGGGACTGGCATTGCAAAATCTGATCAACTATTACTGGGCGGTCAACATAGCCGTGATAAGGAAATGGATGGTGGGTACAGGGTCTATCTGGGAACGGGTGGAGGTGGCTTTGTGCAGCCCGTACCAGCCCGGTAGTGGGGGCGGCCCTGCGGATATGGGGCCAGTGGAGGAAGCATGTAGGGGAGGTGGGGTGCGTCGGTCTGGGCTCCAATATGTGATAACCATCGATTCGCCCCTGGGAAAATGGATGGAGGGTTTCGAACATGGCGGCGGGCGGGGGTGGGGAGGGTGGGCGATATGTTCCTGGAGGGGAGCTTTGCGAGTTTGAGGGCTTTGGAGGAGAAATTTGTGCTGGTAAGGGGAAATGACTAGGTACTTACAGGTGCGGGACTTTAGACGCAGACAGGTCCCATCCTTCCCACGCCTCCCGCCAATAGGGATCCAGGACAGAATAGTCTCGAGAGGAGAAGGAGGAGAGGGTAGAGTCTCGGATATTTACAAGGTGCTCATGAAGGGGGAAGTGTCCCAGACGGAGGAACTGAAACTCAAATGGGAGGAGGAACTCGGCGGGGAGATGGAGGACGGGATATGGGCGGAAGCCCTGAGTAGGGTAAACTCAACCACAACATGTGCCAGGCTCAGCCTGATTCAGTTTAGGGTCATTCACTGGGCCCACATGACAGTGGCTCGGATGAGCAAATTCTTTGGGGTAGAGGACAAGTGCGCTAGATGCGCGGGAGGACCAGCGAACCACGTTCACATATTTTGGGCATGTCCTAAGCTTAGGGGATACTGGGAGGGATTTGCGGGTGTCATGTCCGGGGTACTGAAAAACAAGGGTGGTGATGAGTCCAGAGGTGGTAATTTTCAGGGTTTCGGAAGTCCCGGGAGTCCAGGAGGAGAAAGAGGCCGATGTTCTGGCCTTTGCTTCCCTGATAGCCCGGCGACGAATACTGCTGGCATGGAGTACTGCTGAAGACCGAACTATGGCTTTCGGACATGTCGAATTTTCTGGGTATGGAAAAAAATCAAGTTCGCCTTGAGGGGATCTGTATTGGGGTTCGCCCGAAGGTGGCAACCATTCATCAACTTCTTCACGGGAGAGTGAACGTCAGCAGGGGGTGGGGGGGTGGGGTGGGGGGGGGGAGAGAGAAGATTAGAGTAGAGTAGGAGGGATAAATAGGAGGGTAGTGTTTATGGGAGAGGAACGGGTATGTGCATTATGGTTTGGTTGAAGTGTTGGTTTGACGTTGACGTTTGCATATTTCTGTAATCTGTAACTGTTTACAATGCCAAAAAATACCTCAATAAAATTGTTTGTTAAAAAAAAAACAATCTGGAATATAAAACTAGGTTAAGTAATGGCGACCATGACAGTTAACATCAATTGCTGTAAAAATCCACCTGGTTCACTGATGTCCCTTTGAGAAGGAAATCTGCCATCCTTACCCGGTCTGACCGACATGGACTCCAGACGCACAGCAAAGTGGTTTACTCTTAACATCCCCTCTGCAATGGCCTAGCAAGGGCAGTTGGGGAATAAAGGAAAATAAATCTGGAACCAACGAGTGAAAACTGCAATGTAACTGCACTGATAAGACGATCTCTCAGATCATGGCTTCAGCGTCAGTTTACATTTATATAGCACCTTTCAAATAACAATCCCCAGGCATGTTGGTAAGGGTAGGGTTCCCAACTCTAGGTGAACATATTCCTGGAAATTTCATGGCATGACCTTCAATCGCTCCACTTCCATATTCCTGCCAGGGGCTGCCTTACGCATTGATCCTCTTGGCCAACCAGAAAGAAAGCTGACTCTTAATTACCCCCTTCTTGATTGTCAGTCAGACGTTTCTTTTGCCTCACCTCCAATAGTTTTATAAGTAGCAAATGAACATGTTTGAAAAAATGGAAGAAAATGATTTTTTTAAAATGGTTTTTATTCGAGAGTTATGGCAGTGTTATGGAAATTCATTTTACATTCCTGAAGACTCCAGGACAATCCCCTGGGCGTGGGTGATGGATGACCAGCAGGAAATAGGAGAGGAAGAAATCAAAAGTAAAGTTGCCACAGTCCCAGGTGACCATAGGCTGCTTTCCCCTTTGAGGGGGAGAGCTGACTGGTGGTGATTTAACCCGAGGATCACCGCATCTCAGGCAAGGGGCAAGGTTAAGAAGGCGGGGCCTTCATGGATAACCTCAGCCAGTCCGGGAATTGAACCTCCGCTGCTGACTTCGCTCTGCACCAAAAACCAGCTTTCTAGCCCACTGAGCCAAGAGGTTTAGGAGAGAATTACTGAGTGCGGCTGCTGTCTGGTTTGGGGTAGCAGAGTTGCAAGAGGAGTGCAGAGTAAGGTCTGAAAGGCTATGCTGGGATTTAGGGCTTAAGATGTAGGGTTTTACTTTAGTAAAAGTGTCTTTACTTGATCTCGGAAACCATTGTATCAATTACACTTGCCAAGTTCAAGGTTTGCTGAAGACAAAATACTTGTTGGCAAGTATTAGATGAATAAAAAATAATTTGCTGTTCATCAGAACTATTTGCTTCTTTCTCCCCCACTCCTTTGTGTATTGATTTTTGTGGAGTCCTTCAGCTTTTTAGAATTGAACAGGGCCACATGGCTTATAGCTGCTCTCTTAATTTCACTGCAGCTGTATGGTGCATCTATCTCACTTCCAGTAAAATTCTAAGCATATGTTCAAAAGCTGGGTGGCAAGTCTGTTTATTTTCAACTGGCCCTGATCTGAACTTCAACAGATTTTCTGAGAGAGTAAAGTGTACAACAACAGTATCGAGGCTAGCTGGAAGCAGATAAAAGCCAAATGCTTCCACAGAGAATGAGTTGTAGATATATAACACTAGGGCTGAAAGATTCCAAGCTGAAATGAATAACTTGTGAAATGAATTATAACCGAGAATCTGATTGCAGTCAATATGGCACAAACAGTGTTTTACTGTGTCTGACTGTCAAAGAGGGATTGTTTGATGTGGGAGTTGAGGGTGGGTGGATTTGGCTCAACCTTAATATAGGTGACAGTCGTGATAAGAAATGTATTTCCAAGTGTGAAGCTAGTAATTCAAATAGTTAGTGCTTAACCCTTTGCTTCCGAGAAACCTGTTTACTTCCAAAATTAGGTACTGACAAAATTGTTTATTTAACCGTCTTTGCCCCAGTTTGGCAAGACAGTTATAAATAAGGAGAAGCATTTTGTCCAAATTAGTACAACCATTCAAAAATAATACTCCATTTGGTGTTATTAAATTCAGCATTTTCATAAATGGGCAGCACGGTAGCACAGTGGTTAGCACTCCCCCTCTCTGTTTTTGACCCCACCCTCACCAATCCATACCTCGGGGTGGTCCCTGGAACTGTCAGAGTGCCCTGAATGTCAAAAAGAGTGTCAGGGTGCCACTCTGCCTTGTCCCCAACCACCCAGGGGTCTCCAAAGGCCTGGGAGACCCCTCAAGTGCCATTTATGACTGGTGCATGTTTGTGGAAACCAGTACTAAATGGCGCCCTGGCCAAGTCTCCCAGGCATTAGTTGCCAGGCATCAGGGGAATCCCACAAATGCATATTTAAATGAGCCAAATGGCTCAATTAAATATGCTGATCTGGATCACGCCCAGTGAGGGCGAGATGTAGATCATAGCATCTCGCGACGTGTTTTGAGCATCATAAATCTCGCCAAAGGTCTCTCGCGAGATTCAATGGCCTAGTCCTGACACCACATTAGGCGCAACGGGGCCGCTAAATCGCACCCAATATCTCGTTATGTGGCTCAGTATCAGCATTTGTTTGATGACATTCCTGTGAAGAATCTTGAGACAATTTGTTGTTATCTGTCTATTTAGGATTCCACCTTCAAAGATTTGGATACCAGAAACCCAGTACTTTTTTGGTTCCTGCACTTCCTTCAAAGTTATTTAGTTTTTATCGTCTTGAGCATATAATCAGGCTATCACGTCAAACAAAGAACAAAGAACAAAGAAATGTACAGCACAGGAACAGGCCCTTCGGCCCTCCAAGCCCGTGCCGACCATACTGCCCGACTCAACTACAATCTTCTACACTTCCTGGGTCCGTATCCTTCTATTCCCATCCTATTCATATATTTGTCAAGATGCCCCTTAAATGTCCCTATCGTCCCTGCTTCCACTACCTCCTCCGGTAGCGAGTTCCAGGCACCCACTACCCTCTGCGTAAAAAACTTGCCTCGTACATCTACTCTAAACCTTGCCCCTCTCACCTTAAACCTATGCCCCCTAGTAATTGACCCCTCTACCCTGGGGAAATGCCTCTGACTATCCACTCTGTCTATGCCCCTCATAATTTTGTATACCTCTATCAGGTCGCCCCTCAACCTCCTTCGTTCCAGTGAGAACAAACCGAGTTTATTCAATCGCTCCTCATAGCTTATGCCCTCCATACCAGGCAACATTCTGGTAAATCTCTTCTGCACCCTCTCTAAAGCCTCCACATCCTTCTGGTAGTGTGGCGACCAGAATTGAACACTATACTCCAAGTGTGGCCTAACTAAGGTTCTATACAGCTGCAACATGACTTGCCAATTCTTATACTCAATGCCCCGGCCAATGAAGGCAAGCATGCCGTATGCCTTCTTGACTACCTTCTCCACACGTCAGCATAGTCCTGAGAGGGTATGGTACTGCATTGTTTCGGCATGCCATCTTTCACTTCAAACATTAAACACTGATCTTTGTCCCATTGGTTCAGGTGAACATGAAAGATCCCATGCCATTATTTAAAGTATAATAAGAATCTTTATTAGTGTCAAAAGTGGGCTTACATTAACACTGCATTGAAATTACTGTGTAAATGGAAGTTCTTTCAGTATATTACCCAGCATTCCTTTCTCAAAAATTGCTTAACCAATCATTTAATATGTTATGGTGCTTTCATAATTAAAGGAAGCATATTGACATCCACAGTTCCTCACATAATAAATTCCAGTTTTAGGTTAAATCAAAGCAAAGTACTGCAGATGCTAGAAATCTGAAATAAAAACAGATCTGGCAAAACTCAGCAGGTCTGGCAGCATCTGTGGCAAAAGAGTTTTGAGTCCAAAGAAGACTCAGATTTGACTTGAAATGTTATGTTTCTCTCTCCACCGATGCTGCCAGACCTGCTGATTTTTTCCAGCATTTTCTGTTTTCCCCCAGGTTTTGGTTGTATTGCCAGGGTGATGACATTGTGATGCCTATTTTGATCCATTCTTGCAAAACGACTATAGCCAAATAGGAAACTTTATTCATCTTCTAGGGATATTGTGTGTAATAAACCATGCTGCATGTGTGCACAATTAAGTTCTGCTGGGGAGCACACAGAGAGAGAGGAGAGTGAATATAAGCAAGTCCATCTGTAGTCCACAAACTTGACAACAAAGTTGCAGTTTCCTCAATTAATTAGTTCCTTAAATGTAATAGAATGTTCAGATAGGAGATGGAAATACAATTTTAAAAGCAATTCATAACTTTCTTTCGTGCTTGAGGCTGTGCAAAGAAAATGTAACATGCCAGTAAATATCAAGTGTGAAATCAAGTCGATCAAAGTTTCTGTGTGTCACATCCTATTGAAACAGATGGAAGGAGGCCCCCAAACAGAATATGCTGGAGGTCCGGACTTGGACCCTGGTCTGCTGTTTGTTCCCTGTTGGATGTTTTACAATGATTTAATCCAAATAGTTTTCTTTTTGAAGTTTCAATGGCACACTAAGCCAGCCAGAGCTTCTCAGAACATATTCTCAGTGCCTTTTAATTGAATTCTAGGTTAAATACAGAAATTGACACAAATGCATAATTTGCTGTGCGTAATGCAGAATAAAAGTCTTGCATTTATTTTAGATTTTCCCAGATGTTTCTAACCTAAAACAAAAAAAAAAACCCAAACTTATTCCACTCGGATCAGACTCATGCATTCTTTCAACGCTCTCGCTCACATTTAGATCTCTTCCCGCCTTGAAGACACACTCACTGAAAATGAATCGATTTTGTATTAATACTAAATGTCGCAGCAGGTTGTGTGTAGGGAAAAAAAATCCACCTTTTATAAGAATTGTGTATCTTGCATCTGACTTTAATTTGTTTTTAATTTCTCTTTTAAAAAAAAATCTCTTCCCTGTCTATTTGCCTTCCTCTCTTCTGTTGATTAATCTCTGTTAGTAAAATACTTGCTTCAGTCAGAGTTATATGTGTTGCATATGTGTCATATGTGTAGGAAGCGGTTTAATTTAGCAGCCCTGTGCCACCCATCGTAGACAGAAACGTTTTTTGATTTTGATTTCCCCCGTTATAATTGGTGGCATATTTTCCCAGTCCCTCAGCTTTGGTGTGATCTAATTTCTATCAATAACTCCACAGCAAGCTTGAGACGGGGCAAACTAAGTGGGTTATTTTATTTTGCACACACTCAAAAGGCAAGAAGAGGGTTTGCAACGCTCCCTCTATTTGCATTCATACAGTAAAAGAGGAATAAAGAAAATAAACAGGTACAGGGAAAAACCACAGAGAAAATAAGAATTATTGTTTTGTTTGAGTCCACAGGACAGAATCAAACGTTCAATGGTGTATTCCTTCACAGAGGACAGCAGACTGAAACTGGATGCTGGATAATCCATTTCTCCAGCAGAGAGACCTTCCACGATGCGATGGGCATGCAGAGGTGAATCAATCTTGTAGGCGATGGTACAGAAATTCAAGTAGAAACAACATGGATGGGGGCGAGGCTTTCAAACCTGGACAGAGCCTTTTTCTGAGTGCTGCTTGGTTGATGGAAGATGGCAGTCTCAGCTTTGCAGCTCCACAAGACAATATTACAAGTTCCACCAGCTTGGGGGAAGGCAAATGACTCCCACTGTACCACTTTGGTTTTGTCAAAAAGTACATCCCTTTGTCTGGATTCTAATGTTTCAACCATTAAGAATTTCTAAAAAGGATTCAGGGTCCTTTTTCCAGCAGACTGATCTTCATTGGCTAGGCGTGGCTTAAGAAATGTTCAATGGCCTTTTTATAATTCCTCTGGAAGTTAGTCTTCTGCAGGTCATCGGGTCATTATCATATCTTCAGAAATAACATGGGGCAGCATTTCTGACTGCTATAAGGTTCCTCTTGTTTGTGTCATAGGCAACCATGGCTTCAGTCATTTTAAAGTTTTTGTCCATTAGCCAGGATGATATATAGGGTGCGAATCAACGGGAAAATTTCTAAATGTCGTTTTAGGCGCATTTGGCGGGGTATTTCTTGACAGCCACGTTGGCAAGATCACGGCCTGTATTTAACAGCACTTTGTGCCTAAAATGAGCCCCCTCAAGCTTCTCGCCAATATTGGCTGTCTTGCCGTCTGATTTGGCTGACCCGTGCCTCAGAGTCTCACCGCTAACAAGAGGGAGCTGCTTTTAAATGCACCCTCGCCACTCTTCTCACTCAACATGCAAGCATGGCAGCACGCAGACCTGTTCCTTGCTTTGGGGATACCGACCTGGCCAGGCTTCTCGACGTGATGGATGCAAGGCGGGACATCCTGTTCCCCAAGGGGTTTGAAGGACCAGCAGCAGCGTCAGCAATGCTGCCTGGGAGGTAGTGGCAGCGGCTGTCAGTGCGGGCAACATGACCAGGAGGCACAAGGTGGTGGTTAAATCACGGCCACAGATTTTATAAGGATATAGAGTGGGACATATTCTTGATGCAAACAAAAGTCATTTTAAACAAAATGGTACAATTTTGATGTTTGGTGCAGGAATTGTACCAGGATGAGAGACTTCAGTTATGTGGAAAGATAAAAGAAGCTGTGATTGTTCTCCTTAGGGCAGAGGATGTTATAGGAGACTTAATAGAGGTATTAAAAACCATGAGGGGTTTGGTACAGTTAGTAAGGAGAAATTTTCCACCAGTGGGTTAATAAGATAATTGCCTGATCAGCCAGAATGAAGCGAGAATTTGTTTTATGCAGCAGGTTTCTATGATGTGTTGTGGAAGACTGGTGCAATGATATTAAGTGATAATTTGCAAAAGAGAATTGATCAAAATGCTTGAATTGGAAAATTTATAAGGCAAAGGTGGAAAGAACAAGGGAGTGGAACTGATTGAATAGCTGCTTCAAAGGGCTGGTCCAGGCATAATTGACTGAATAGCTGTGTCATTCTGTCATATCGACATCACGAGGGGTGGGGGAGTTTTCCAAGGCGAGGGGATGCAGGTATGCTTGTGTGCCGGCAGTTAAACCCCTTAAAAGTGATGTTGGTTCGGGATCTCAACATGATCCCTGCCTTCTTCCTGTTTCACTTGGGCAAGGTTGAAAGCAGGGAACACCCCCTTGGATCAGTTGGGTAAGTTATTGAAGTACCTGGAAAAACAGTAAAGACCTGTTTTCAACCTCAATCCTACATTTTCCGTGTTATGGGCCAGGGTTTAGAAAACTCTAAAGTATATTATGGAGTCCACCTGACCAAGAGCCTTTATGTTGAATTTGGCTATGATGAGCACAAGAGCCTTCCTTTCAGGTGTTATTCAACAGACTTCTTCAGCGCTTTTAATTTAAAAAAACAAGCTTTATTTAAAGAATTTAGTTAACATTTGTATAAACACACAGCAAGAATTTTTATCAATTACAAACATAAAGACCCCACACAGCTGCAGTAATCTATGTATAACCCTAAATAAATTCCCCTTTAACTGTTCCAATTCAATAACAAAATCCAATTAAAAATAGAAACCCCTTTTCAAAGGCGTGGCTCAGCACACCGCATTCTCACTTGAATAAGACTGTTGTTACCGATACTCTGTTCCACTTTTCAAATCACAGAAATGTGAAAGCGAAAGTAAAACTCACAGCCACAGCTCAGCTCCACCCACAGAAATAACATCACTGAAGCCATGTGATAAGACAAAAACCTTTCTGAAAAGGACACTCACATGACATCAGGGCACCAGTTTCCCAACCTGTTAGCAACTCGCCTGAATCACTGAGGCGAGTGCATGGCGGAAGAACTTATTCAGTGAAACTTGACAAGTTGGGAAGGCTTTGACCAGTGGCATTAAAGAGATACAATCATGGCCAAGTGAGAATTGATTTTCCGAGTATTTCTTCTCTCAGAGAGTTCTATCGCTGTTTGACAAGAGATTGGCACTTGTTAGATAGCACGTCACCTGTATTGCATTTCATTCTCCTTGATCATGACCCGGGAGCAACTTTTCCAGCTTCAACTTACACCTTTGATGAAGGACAATAGGAGAAGCCACACGATTGCCAGCTGCAGCACAAGCTGCTCCAGCACAGGATCTCCAGGCAGAGGATCAGCTCTTCCGGTCTGCCTTGAGCACCAGTGCCTCAGGAGGCACAGATTTTCATGGCAAGGCGCAGCTGACATCTGCAGCCTTCTGGACGAAGGTCTCCTTCTATTGGGATGTGGATTGTTAATGGCCGACAAGGTGCCTGACACTGGAGCACCATCTTATGGGTCTCTACCTGTCACCAAGTTGTGTGCTCCCTTCTGCAAGGCGAGAAAGCAGAGAGGCGAGGGGCTTGTGTGGAATGGAGGAAAGGCCAACACTTATCCGTGGTTACTGTGGGGCATCCATGAAAGAGGCAATAGGTTGAGGGTGAATGTGAGTGTTGGCTATTCTGATGCAGATCTGAGGTATCTGGAACGAGAGAATGAGGGAACTGCAAGGTGTGTTTTCCTGAGGTTTGTGGTTCAGGAGAGCGCTATGTAAGTGAGTGAAGTAAGAACATTTGAATGCAGTAGGCCATTTGGCCCCTTGAGCCTGCTCTGCCACACGATAAGATCACGATCTGATTGTGGCCTCAACTCGCTTCCTTCCTACCCCGATACCCTTTGATTAATTTGTTAGTCAAGAAACTATCTCTGCCTATGTGAAAAAGTGGCTTTCGGTGACAGTGATGTGCTGAGCAGATGCACATCAGGTGGCTCTCCTCCAGAACATAGCCCAAACATTCGGTAGTATCTCATCCACAATTAAGAAAGGGAAAGGACAGAATCATCATGTCAGCAAATGAAAGCTTGAGAGGCTGCAGAGACGGCAGACGTGGAGGGAAATGCCACGGGCAGCGTGTGGTCGAGTCAGCGGACCCATGAGGCGAGGCGGGCCCCGACCATCACGGAGAGAGGGAGACCGACGACCTGAACAATGGCCTCCCTCTCCCACATGGCAATGGATGGAAGTTCTTGATGAAGGAACTGACGGCGATGAGGGAGGCAATAAAGCTGGAAATCCAAGTGGCGGTCAAGGAGGCAGTAATGGAGGCATTGGTCACCATGCAGACGGCGATCGATCTACTGGAGAAGAAGGTGGAGGCGCAGGGGGAGATGATTCTTGAACTGGAAAAGGCTCGCGCTGGAGGCCGAGATCAAAAGGTTGGTAGCGACCCAGGGGAGCTCGAAGAGAAAGTCGAGAACTAGGAGAATAGGTCCTGACGCCAGAATATCTGGATCATGAGCCTGCCAGAGGGGATCGAGGGCAGGGCCCTGACGGGGCCCAGATGTGGCCCAGATGCTGGGCAACCTAGTCGGGAGGGACAGCTTCCCCAATGCGCCGGACATCGACAGGGTGCACAGATCGTTCCAGCTGAAGCCCAAAGCGGGGGAACAACCAAGGGCAATAATTGCGAAACTGCATCGTTATCAGGATCGTGCAAGGATCCAGCGGTGGGCAAGGCAGACAAAGGCGAGCAGCTGTGAAAGACATGGAATCCGGGTCTACCTGGACATTGGGGGAGACCTGGCAAAGCGCAGGGCCGGGTTTAACCAGGCAAAATCGGCTCTGTACAGGAGCGGAGTGAGATTTGGAATGCTGTTCCCAGCCAGGTTCTGGGTCACGTTCCAAAATAAGGAACATTATTTCAACACCCCGGCAGAGGCGGACGGGTTTGTTCGGGCGAACGGCCTGGACAAGGGGCAGGCAAGGCATTGCTGAAGGCGAAGCAGAGGAGGAAAGAGCGGAGCAAGAAAGAACTATGATGGGCGCACACTATGTTTGCATGGGACTGTACTGCCTCGCTTTGATCAGAAAGAGCAGACCACAGGGAAGGGCAGGGGAACGCAGGAGACTGTACTGCCTCACTTTGATCAGAAAGAGCAGACCACAGGGAAGGGCGAGGGCAGGGGAACGCAGGAGACGGTGAGGCAGGGGCTGGTTTAGCACACTGGGCTAAATCGCTGGCTTTGAAAGCAGACCAATGCAGGCCAGCAGCACGGTTCAATTCCCGTACCAGCCTCCCCGAACAGGTGCCGGAATGTGGCGACTTGGGGCTTTTCACAGTAACTTCATTTGAAGCCTACTTGTGACAATAAGCCATTTTCATTTCATTTCAGAGGCAGTTATTTAGCGGGTATGGGAAAGGGGTAAGATCAGCCCTGGGAGGGGGGGCCAACACACTAGCGGGGAAAGCTGGCGCTTTGTCCTTTATCTGCTAACAATGCCATACCAACCTCCATGGTGGGCGCTGAGAGGGACCTTACACTAGAACCATGTCTACAAAATGTGGAGCATAGTCCGAAAACACAACAGCCAAATACCCCACCCTCTTCACCCAGGAGAGAAGAGACCTACCCCCAGAAAAAGATCAATCCCCCCCTCCATTTGTTCCATAAATCTAGAACTTGTTTTAAGTATTGTTTTCTCTCTCTCTCTCTCTCTCTCTCGTCTCTCTCTTCCCCCTCCCCCCAAGATTAGTGGACGCATGTCCAAGTCAGGAATGGAGGCCAATAACTTCTCTATAAACCTGATATCATCCCAGTTCGGCGCAGACGTTGACCAGGACCACCAAAGCGCCCGTCTGAACATAATGTATCTCCCACCAGTATCTGCCATGATCTTGGCGGCTGATAATGGAATGAGTCCTACCGTCAAAGCCCGAATGAAATACCTGGCTCACCCACCCCTTCCGCAACTTGCTCTGGTCCCTTACCTGCAAATGGGTCTCCTGCAAAAACACCACTTCAGCACTCAAACTTTTCAGGTGAATGAATACCCTTGACTGTTTCAATGTGCCACACAACCTCCTTATATTCAAGGTTACCATCCAAATCAAGGGTCTCCCAACCCCCTCTTGACCTCCACGAAGTCAGTCGTTTCCACCAAAAATGGTTATCCAGAAATTACTTCAAGAAAAAAAAGTACTGGCATGAGGCCCAACCAAAATGCCCGCCAAACCCACCGCAAGACAAAAAGAGAAATCTGTAGTCACCGTCAGCAAACTAACCTACTTGGATCCATGCTGGCTGCACCACCTCAAACCGAATTCCACTCTTATGCTGAATGACTTTGGCCTTGTTAAATGCCGCCAGCTTCTTTGCCAGCTCAGCTCCAACATCCTGATGTTGTGACCATCCCACTTATATTCCCGATGCTCCTTAGTCCATTTCAGGACCAGTTCCTTCTCCTGGTAGCTATGGAAACGTACAATAACAGCCCATGGCGGTTCGTTGGGTCGGGGCTTCTGCCGGAGTGTCTCATGGGCTCGATCCAACTCGGGAGCGGACGTGAATCCACCCTCTCCCACCATCTTCCCAAACATCTTTGAGAAGTATTCTGTTGAGTTGCGCCTTCCATACCCTCCGGCAACCCCATAATTCTGAGATTCTGTCTCCTTGCACGGTTCTCCATATACATAGAAAATAGAAGCAGGAGGAGGCCATTTGGACCTCCGAGCCTGCTCCGCCATTCATTATGATCATGGCTAATCATCAAGTTCAATACCTAGTAGGCTTTCTCTTGTAGCGACGGGCTTGTCACCTGAAAGTGTTCTGCCACTTTACCCTGTGTTGCCTCAAGCTGTCTTAGATCTACTGTCTCCATGTTATGCAGATATCTAGTGCTGACTTCTTTGGCCTCTTCCAACTATTCCCGGTTGGTTGGGAAGGCTGACTCTTATTCTCACCCTTGGGAGTGCTCACGTCTGCAGGCTCTCAGATCCCACAAGAAGAATGAGCGACCTGGAGAATAGCCTTCCCAGTCTCTTTTCCATTTCTGTGGAAATATTTGCATTAGTTCAGTAAAATCATGTGACGTAACTTTTTTTTAAAAAGGGAAAATTTTCTTTGAGTTTCCACATACTCAGTAGTCTATTCTGTTCACTAATTTTTGGAATCTGTCATGTTAATAAAAGTCTCTAAAAGGGTCTGGGTATGAGACATAAGACTGTTTCCTGTTGCGATGAATTTGTTGGGAAATAAAAGTGTTGACCATAAATATTTCCCAGTTTCCAGATGACACAAAACTACATGGTAAGTGAGTTGTGAGGAGGATGCAAGAACACTTCAAGGGAATTTAGAGAGGCTACGCACATGAGCAAAAATATGCCAGATGGAATACAATGTAGAGAAATGTGAGGTTATTCACTTTAGGAAAAACTGAAATATAGAGAGTACTTCTTCAGTGATGAGAGGCTGGGAAGTGTTGAACTTCAAAAGGACCTTAGGATCCACAAGACGTAGAGAAGTACGCCATTCAGCCACTGAGCTGCTCCGCCATCCAGTAGGATCATGACTGATTTGATATGATAATCCTAATCTCCACTCTCCCGCCTTATCCCCATAACCCTTGATTCCCTTACTGATTAAAAATCTGTCGCATCAGCCATGAACACACTTAGCGACCCAGGCTCTATAGACCTTTGCAGTAAAGTATTACACAGATTTACTACCCTCTGAGAGAAGACTTTCCTCCTTATCTCTGTCTTAAATGGGTGACCCGTTTTTCTGAGATTATTCCCTCTGGTCCAAGACTCTCCCACAAGGGGAAACATCCACTCAGCATCTGCCCTGTCAAGCCCTCTAAGAATCCTATATGTATCAATAAGATCCCCTCTTGTTTTTCTGAACTCCAATGAGTACAGCCCAACCTACTCAACCTCTCATAAGAAAATCCCTTTTATACCCGGGATTAACCTCGTGAACCTTCTGTGGACTGCCTCCAATGCCGGTATATCTTTCCTTAGATAAGGGGAATAAAACCATTCACAGTATTCCAGGTGCGGTCTAACTAGTGCCTTGTATAGTTTTAGCAGGATGTCCCTATTTTTATACACCATTCTCTTTGAAATAAAGGCCAACATTCCATTTGCCTTCCCTATTACTTGCTGAAATTGAATGCAAGTTTTTTATGATTTTTGCACGAGGACCCCAAATCCCTGCAGCTTTCTGCAGTATTTTTCATTTTAAATAATATTCAGCTCCTTTATTCTTCCTATCAAGTGCATAACTTCACATTTTCCTATACTATATTCCATCTGCTAAGTTTTTGTCCACTCACCTAACTTGTCTACATCCCTCTGTAGACTCTCTGTGTCATCCTCACCACTTGCCTTCCCACCTATTTTTGTATCATAATAATCTTTATTATTGTCACAAGTAGGCTTACATTACACTGCAATGAAGTTACTGTGAAAAGCCCTAGTCGCCTGGTCGGGTACACAAAGGGAAAATTCAGAATGTCCAATTCACCTCACAGCACGTCTTTCGGGACTCGTGGGAGCACCCGGAGGAAACCCACATGGACACAGGGAGAACGTGCAGACTCCACACAGACAGTGACCCAAGCAGAATCGAACCCGGGACCCTGGCGCTGTGAAGCAACAGTGTTAACTACTGTGCTACCGTGCCATCCTGAGACACAGACTCAGCAATAGTGCATTCACCTCCCTTGTCAAAGTAATTAATATACATTGTAAATAATTGTGGCCCCAGCAGATGTCGCTGTGGCACTCCAGTAGTTACATGTTGCCATCCTGGACAGGTAGGTAAGGTGGTTAAGAAGGAATATGGGATACCGTGCCTTTATTAACTGAGGCAGAGAATATAAGAGCAAGGAGGTTATTCATAGAGCTGTATAAAAGACTGATTAGGCTGCAGCTGGAGTACTGTATGCAGTTGTGGCCACCATGCTATATGAAGGATGTGATTGCACTCGAGAGGGTGCAGATGAAATTCCCCAGGATGTTGCCTCGGCTGGAACTTTTCAGTTATCAAGAGAGACTGGATAGGCTTGGGTTGTTTTTCCTTGGATCAGGGAAGGCTAAGGGAGTACCTGATTGAGGTGTACAAGGGCATAGATTGAGGCATAGATAGGGTGGATAGTAAGGAACTTTTCCCCTTAGCAGAGGGGTTAATAACCAGGGGGCATAGATTTAAGGTAATGGGCAGGAGGTTTAGAGGGGATGTGAGAAAAAGCGTCTTCACCCAGAGGGTGGTTGGAATCTGGAACTCACTGCCTGAAAGGGTGGTAGAGGCGGGAATCCTTACAACATTTAGGAAACATTTAGATGAGTACTTGAAATGCCATAGCATACAAGTCTACTGATCAAGTGCTGGAAAATAGGATTAGAGTAGAGAAGGGCTTGATGACTGGTGCAGACACAATGGGCCAAATGGCCTCTTGCTGTGCTGTAAAATCTCTATGACTATCCTGAAAATGCCTCTCTTATCCCAATTTTCTGACTTTTATCAGTCCAATCCTCTGTCCATGCTAATATACTATCCCCAATACCATGGACTCATCTTAGTAAGCAGCCTTTTATAAGGTGTGGACCTTATAAAATGCTTTTTGGAAATCCACGTATATTACAGCTACTGCTTCTCCTTTGTCCTGCTCAAACATGCAGAAACAGCAAGCAATTAGGAAGGCAAATCGTATGTTGGCCTTTATACAAGAGGATTTGAGTATAGGAGGAAAGATGTCTTACTGCAATTATGTAGAGCCTTGGCGGGACCACACCTGATGTATTGTGTGCAGTTTTGGTGGTCTTGCCTAAAGAAATATATGTAATCAGAGAGAGAGTGGAGCAAAGGTTCATTAAATTAATTCCTGAGATGGAGAGATTGTCCTATGAGGAAAGATGAAATAGAACAGGCCTTTATTCTCTGAAGAAGAATGAGAGGTGATTTCTGCAAACATACAGAAATCTTAAAAGTCTTGACAGGGTAGATGCAAGAAGGATGTTTCCTTTGGGTTGGGCGTGTGGGTGGCTGTATGTCTAGAACCAGGGGGCAAAATCTCAGAATAAGGGACCATTCAGGTCTGAGATGAGGAGGAATTTCTTCACTCAGAGGGTGGTGAATCTTCGAAATTCGCTGCCCCAGTGGCTGTGGAGGCTGTTATTGAGTATGTTGAAGACAGATCAATGAGTTTCTACACATTAAAATCATTAAGGGCAATAGGGATAGTGTCGGAAATGGTGTTGAAGTAAATGATCACCCATAGTTGCATTAGGTGGGCTTGAAGCATTGAATGGCCTACTCCTGCTCCTATTTCCTATGTTCTTATGTTTTGTGTAAGCTATTAAGAATAACAAGCATGTTAAAAATGGGATCATCCCAGATGGAAGGATCGAGTAATTTTGTCAGGAAGAAGGTTCGACTTGGTTAATGCGTCAAGGTCTCTTCTTGCCCAGAAGAATTTCATTTGACTACAGCTGTATATAATCTTATAATTGTGATGATTGGTGGATTTTAGGAATATTGACTTCTAAATGTTGGGGCAATTTAAGGGTTAAACGCCTGGGGTTACAGTGTGTTTGACTGCAGTGGGCATGTTTTTAAAATGGATTTTGTTTTGCAGAGCTTGGGAGCTTTTAGGAGCCAGAAGGTGGAATTTACCTGAGAAATGCAGTTTTCAGTCTGGGCCAATGCACTGTGCTTTAACTGGGGAAGTCCCTGGGGAGTTTCAGCCTGGAGGTTTAAGTTATTTTGTGGCTTGGGGAGATGACTTAATTGCTGAGTGGAGCCAAGGGTTGCAGAACTACATTTTGGAAAAGCTTTGGAGATGCATTGAAGTCTGATCTGTCTGACACAGAGCCCACAATTCTCTCACAGTAGGATAGTTGGAACAGAGTAATAATATTTAAAGCAGAGCAGTCTTGTCTGAGGACTTTGGGGTGCTCTGTTACAGAGGGATATGGAGTTCATCGTTCATGAGTCACAGAAAACCCGCATGCAGGTACAGCATTTAATAAAGATAGCAAATGGAATTTGCAATTATTTGAGGAAAGATGTAGTGGTATTGGAGGCAGCTCAGAGAAGGTTCACTAGGTTGATTCCAGAGATGAGGGGTTTGTCGTATGAAGAGAGATGAAACAGTTAAGGCCTATATTCTCTAGAGTTTAGAAGTATGAGGGGAGATCAAATTGAGGTATGTAAGATGATAAAAGGTATGGATAAAGTAGACATGGAGTGGATGTTTCCTCTTGTGGGGCATTCTAGAACAAGAAGTCATAGTTGTAGGATAAGAGGTAGTAAATTTAAAACAGTTAAGGAGAAACTACTCCTCCCAAAGGGTTGGGAATCTGTGGAATTTTCTACCCCACAGTGCGGTGGCTGCTGGGACAGTGAGTAAATTTAAGGAGGGGTTAGACAGATTTTTAATTGGTAATGGTTGAAGGGTTATGGAGAATGGGCAGGATGGTGGAGTTAAGGCCAGGATGAGATCAGCCTTGATCGAATGGCAGAGCAGACTCGCTGGACCAAATGGCCTAATTCTGCTCCTATATCTTTATGAACTTATGACAAGGAAGAAACTGAAACACGGCAGGTGAACCAGCTTTTTGAAGACATTCAGCCAGTGTCTGAAGGGGTTCTAACAGGTGCCATATCTGTTCTGTAAAGCAAGTATTACTCTATGCCATGCTGAGTAAGGTGGATTGAGAGTTGTATGTTTAGTTTCTTGTTGTTTAAGGGGTAATTGCAAGCTGCTCTTTTCGGGTGTGAAATTAAAGAGTTTCATATTGTATTCTCAATAAACTTTTGTTTTAAAAATGCCAAATCCCTATTTCTTCATGCAATCACTCCTGAAGCGAAATATTCTTCCCGCACAGCCTTACAAATAAACTAATATTGGGGTTTTCGGTCCAGTATCCTAGCCACTGTTTGGGTCTGGCCTGAGATCTTAATAATAATATATTCCCCTTCAATCATGTCCTTCCTAATCCGTATTGGCTCCCATTCTGGCAACAGCTTTATTTTAACAATTCTTATCCTTGTTTTCAAATCCCTCCTTGGCCTCACCCTTCCTTCTTATTCCAGTTTCCTCCAGCCGGACAGTCCTTTGAGATCTCTGCATGCCTCCAATTCTGGTCTATTGCACATCCTTGCTTTTCATCGATCCACCGTTGGGGGCCATGCCTTCAGCTGCCTCGGGCCTAAGCGTTGCAGCTCCCTCGCCACCACTTTCTTTCCTCTTATAAAACTCTCCCCAAACTCTACCTCTTTGACCTAGCTTTTGTTTTTTTTTAAATTAGCTTTTGGTCATTGCCCTCATGTCTCATTAATTGGATCATTATCAAACTTTGGTTAAAAAGCCTCCTGTGAAACACTGGGACATTTTAGCATATGAAAGATGATATAAATGCAAGATGTTGTTCCACATGCTGCTGCATAGTTGTCTGTCTAGTTGGCCTTTATTTCAAGGGGTTTGGAGTATAAGAATAAAGAAGTCCTGCTCCAAATGTACAGGGTTTTGGTGAGACTATGAGATTACACCTGGAATGTTGTGTGTGGATTTGATATCTATATTTATGGAAGGATGTCCTTGTATTGGAGACAGTATAGGGAAGGTTCACTAGATTGGTCCCTGGGATGAAAGGGGTACCCTATGATGAGAGTCTGAGTAAATTGGCCCTATGTTCTCTAGAGTTTAGAAAAATGAATGGTGATCTCATTGAAATGTATCTAATTCTAAAGGGGCTTGACACGGTGGACTTTGAGAGGTTGTTTCCGCTGGCTGGGGAATCCAAGATACATTGACACAGTCTCAGGTTAAGGACTTAGATGAGAAATTTCTTCACTCAAAGGGTTGTGATACTTTGGAATTCTCTACTCCAGAGGGTTATGGATGTTCCATTGTTGAATATATTTATGGCTGAGAACGACGATTTTTGATTTCTCATGGAATCAAGGGATATGGGGAGTGGGTGGGAAAGTGGAGTTGAAGCCCAAGATTGAATGGCAGATCAAGCTTGATGGGCAGTATGGTCTCTCCTGCCTCTATCCCTTGTGTTCTTGTGTGTATGGTACTGGAAACTGATTGCCTGCTATAAGTGCCTGAACCTTGTCCTAAGCTCCATGGTGCAGCATGTAATACCCTATCTAATTGTACCGCAGTATTCACTGCCTCCTCTCGTTTCCTGCCTTCAATAAATACTGTACTAAAATAAAATTGACTCGTTGATACTTAGCACTTCAGTGGCGTATTGGAAGTAAAGAGCCTAAGTCCGTTGCCTGTTAGTATCTCTTGTCTGAGTGTGTCTGTGCATGTGCTCCCATATTTCCTTGATTAAAATGCTGTGGTTCTACTGAGCTCATTTACTCAACAAATATTTGGGAATTTCCACTGACATTTTGAAACTTGTGTGTGTTAATATGTAGACACCACAACCCAGAGAGATCCCACAATGCAGTGACGGATTTCTTGTAACTAAACACTTGTTTTTTATAAAATGTCAGTTTGTGTTTATAGGAATGACGATGAATTCTTTTTAAAGCTGCATGTCTGTAACATTTTTTTGAAGAAAGGCATGTTTAAAATCGTTTGAGAGAATACAACATAATTGATATAATTAAATGTTACTTCTCAGATCATACCTGGTCAGTTAATTATCAAATGTCTTTAAGTCATAGCTACCATCTTGAATTCAGGCAGCAAGTATCCAGTGCAGTGTGGTGTTGCACTTGAGCTTACAAGGAAGATGAAGCACACAGATGTATGATCCTTCCCCCAAATCCAAATATATCATCTGCAGGATGAACAACTTGCTTGGACAAGTTGAACAAGGTTTAAGGGAAAATTGTAATGTCAAAACAATGCATGTTTCTCCTCAACAGAAATATTATTAATCCATCATTAATCCTTTAACACCTCCGTGAACATGCTTTTATAACGTTTTTGTACCTGGGGAGTAATTATAATAACAACTGGAGCCATTACTGGGCTTTTTAGGGAAATAAGACATGCACTCATTATTTAAAGCTGTTTGCTTGCAAGGTTAATGTCCCTCCTAGGTAAAATATATTCATCCTGCAGCTGATTCTTCAGCTCTAAAATACTTGCCATGTCTTCATTTTCTCTTTCGTACTTACTCAACCCCCCTCAGCTAATTTCTCTTTTCATAGTTTGTTGCCATTTGATCTCTCTGCTCTTTGTTTATGCTCTTTTTTTTAGAGGGGACCAAACGTTAAGACTGTGGTTCAGCAAATAACCCACAGAAAAGAACGTCCTGTTTTCATTTTTTGACTTTGGAAATATTTATATCATGATTTGATTATAGAGTAACAGTTGTAATTCCATTAACACACTTCCTGCCCCTAAACTGCATCTTCATGTGACTAATGGACCAGAGTGGGTGGGTGGCGGACTGAGGGAGAGAGAACTGGCAGACACTGAAGCGCTGACATATGTGTTGATGAAAGTGCCCCTTTGTTCTGAATTATATTTTTTCTCTCTCTGCTTTCATTCACAGGTCTTCACAGAATTGATAATTTTGCTGAGAAAAGGCCACTCCTTGGTGTGTGCAAAAGTACAGGATCAGCAGGGTGAGAGGAAACACATTTGACAAAAATGTAAACCAGATGCAGAGTGGTGGGAGTGAAGTACCAGGACAGTGGGGAGGGCATTTGGTGGAGTAGGAGGACTGGGAGTGAGGCGGAGTGTGAAAGGAATCTGAGTTTTCCAGCTACATTGTCTGCACTTTGGAGCACAAAATATGCATGGCACCAATGATGTAGACTGCTAGTGAGGGGAGTAGTGTTAAACTATCAGTCTTTGTGGTTAGTAAAATGTGCCAATGCCTGAAGCTCGATGCTGCATTACATAGTTCACATGAGAAAACGTTTAAGTATCACTACATGTGAAACACAAGTCAGTGTTTCATTTTATTTTGTACTTTTGAGCTACTTTTGCTGTTAATGCTTTATGTATGTACAAACGACTATCTTGAATAATTTCATGAGGAGGAGGAGACACAATAGGTGACTGAATAAACTCTTGTCATTCATGCGAGGCAAAGCTATGTTGTTATTATAAAATTAGTGGCTGAAATCGTACCAGCTCTGCTACACATTGATAACTATAACACACAAATGAAAATGTCTTCATTCCATGTGTGCAGGTACTGTTCTTTGATCATAACCAAACCAAATGTGCTTTGCTTGTATGGTATGTGCTGAATTGGCTGTTTGCTAGCACAACATGGATACCACGTCAAAAGATCAGGAGTCAGTAGACCTAGGGGGGCTGCCAAGGACTGTTTGTGTCGGCTTCAGTTCCTCGTGTTCAAAGTCAAGCTTTGCTGTGTGATTTTTCAAATGTTTTGTAAATGATGTGTAGGTGCCGTTGTGGTTGCGTTACTGGAGATGACGTCTGTTGTCTGTTTGTACTGTCTGTAAGGCCTCAGCTGTTCCCGCTTGACCTTGTAGGCCATGATGTGATTGGTTTCGAAAGATTAACTAAGTGGTGAGAGACACTGCTTATTTCCACTTCCTGCAAAGCCCACTCTATAAGTACCAGTGACTGTGGGCCTATAACCCAAAATTGACCTGAATTTATGTGTAATTCTCAGCAACGTTGGAGGGTGTATGTCCTAAATGAGAACATATGTTCCCTACCTTTTTCCTTCCCGACCATCACACAACGTCTCTCTCCCCTTTACTCCGTCCCACGTTTTTTTCTCTCTCTCTTCCCCCCCCGCATCCCCCCAGTTCCATGCGATACCTCTCTTCGATGTCAGAGAGAAAGGACTGAAAGGATGTTGTCTCAAAAGTTTGAGCTGTTCGAATGATTGGATCTGCAGGGCTGTGTCTCTTAGTTGTTTAAATACTGCGATTTGCCTCGCTTTGGATGGGATATTAACAGATTGGACCAAATTGAATTTTGTACGAGCCTGCTGTAAATGACTTACAATTGATTTAACTTTTCCACAAGCCACATCCCGAATGCTGATGGCTACGTTCACTAATCTTCTGGGACATGAGTTTGTTCAAAGTTCTCAGCAATCAGTCAACAATATTGTGAATAGCCGAAACAAGAGAAGCAATGTATTTCCACTCATAGGAACCTCTTCACTTTAGTACCTCTTCCATCAGAAACATCACAAATTCCGTCTCCACTGCTGTTTAGCATTGACCAAACTAACCTACAGCAAAACCAATGCTAACTCAAGGGAATCCTTCTTAGCAGCAGACTGAAATCTGAAATAAATTATTCAAAAGGCGTTGACATGTATCATTTGTGTATCTTTTCTATCTGAAATTGTGGCCTTGAGTTCTGAAAGAATTTAAAGGGAAGGCAGTATGTGAGCAGGAGAAGGATATCTCTAGTCTGATAAGCCTATATTTCAAGGCACAAAAAAATTTGTAGATGGCAAATTCCAACAGATGACTTTTCACAATGGAGCATTGGTTTTGCAGGCAACCAAGACTTGGCAGGAATAGCATCGTCTTTTCGATCAGTGGGTCATGTGTAAGCAACAAGATTCATTGGAGGGTCTAGGTTTGTGCTGAGGAGCGACCAGTCACTTTCTCACAGCAAAGTTGAAGAGTGAGCCAACACCATTTTGTTTACACGCTTCCAGCTGCCAATTTGAGTATCAGTGTCAGAAGCACTAGTCACATGGCCCTTAGAAAGAGGAAGGATGATAAAGGAAGACGGTCAAGGCTTTGGAGAATGTACAGAGAAAATGTTACAACATCACACCAGGGATGAGGGAGTTCACCTATGCGGCGAGACTGGAGAAGCTGCAACTGTTCTCGTCAGAGTAGAGAAGGGAAAGAATAGAACAAGCAAAGAGACATTATTTCCTCAGGCAAGTGGGCCAGTAACAACACCTCCTCCACAATAGTCCTCAATACCGGGGCTCCGCAAGGCTGTGTACTTAGCCCCCTACTATACTCCCTGTACACACACGACTGCGTGGCAAAATTTGGTTCCAACTCCATCTACAAGTTTGCTGACGATATGACCATAGTGGGCCGGATCTCGAATAACGACAAGTCAGAATACAGGAGGGAGATTGAGAATCTAGTGGAGTGGTGCAGCGACAACAATCTCTCCCTCAATGCCAGCAAAACTAAAGAGCTGGTCATTAACTTCAGGAAGCAAAGTACTGTACACACCCCTGTCAGCATCAACAGGGCCGAGGTGGAGATGGTTCGTAGGGGCACACATCTCCAGAAATCTGTCCTGGTCCACCCATGTCGATGCTACCACAAAGAAAGCACAACAGCGCCTATACTTCCTCAGGAAACTAAGGAAATTCAGCATGTCCACATTAACTCTTACCAACTTTTACAGATGCACCATAGAAAAAATGCTATCTGGCTGCATCAGAGCCTGGTATGGCAACTGCTTGGCCCAAGACCGCAAGAAACTTCAGAGAATCGTGAACACAGCCCAGTCCATCACACGAACCTACTTCCCATCCATTGACTCTATCTACACCTCCTGCTGCCTGGGGATAGCGGGCAGCATAATCAAAAACCCCTCCCACCCGGCTTACTCACACTTCCAACTTCTTCCATTGGGGAGGAGATACAAAAGTCTGAGAACACGCACGAACAGACTCAAAAACAGCTTCTTCTAAGGAAATGGATGGTGGGTACGGGGTCGGTTTGGGAGCGGATGGAGGCTGCTTCGTGCAGGGGCACTAGTTTGGCAGCCCTTGTTACGGCGCCTCTGCCGCTCCCGCCGGTAGGTACTCCACCAGCCCTATAGTGGTAGCGGCTCTTCGGATCTAGGGCCAGTGGAGGAGGCACATGGGGAAGTGAGAGCATCAGTGATCTGTTCTTGGAAGGGAGCTTCCCGAGCATGAGGGCGTTGGGAGGAGAAGTTTAGGCTGGCGGGAGGAAATTACTTGAGATACTTACAGGTGCGAGATTTTGTGCGCAGGCTGGTGCCGTCCTTCCCACGCCTCCCGCCAAAGGGGAGGCAGGACCGGGTAGTATCGAGGGGAGAGGTGGGTGAGGGTAGAGTTTCAGATATTTACAAAGAACTAATGGGAGCAGAGGATACACAGACTGAGGACCTGAAGCTTAAGTGGGAGGAGGAGCTCGGTGGGTGGGGGGGCAGGGGGGGGGGGGGGGGGGCAGGAGATGGAGGACGGTATTTGGGCAGAAGCTCTGAGCAGAGTAAACACGTCCGCAACATGCACCAGGCTCCGTCTGATCCAGTTCAAGGTCGTGCACCGGGCCCACATGACGGTGGCCCGGATGAGTAAATTCTTCGGGCTGGAGGACAAGTGTGCCAGATGCGCTGGTGGGCTGGCCAATCATATGCACATGTTCTAGTCGTGCCCTAAACTCAGGGGGTACTGGCAGGGTTTCGCGGACATCATGTCCGGGTTTTGAAAACTGGGGTGGTAATGAGTCCTGAGGTGGCAATCTTTGGGGTGTCGGAAGACCCAGGCGTCCAGGAGGAGAAGGAGGCCGACGTCTTGGCCTTTGCTTCCCTGGTAGCCCGGCGATGAATACTGTTGGCATGGACCGAAGTATGGCTATCGGACATGGCGAGCTTTCTCGGTCTGGAGAAAGTTAAGTTCGCCTTGAGAGGCTCACTATCGGGGTTCGCCCGGAGGTGGCAGCCATTCATTGACTTCTTGGCGGAGAATTAATCGTCAGCAGGGGCGGGGGGGGCGGCTAGGATAGAGTAGAGTAGGGGGTGGTTTAGGCAGGCCCTTGCGAGAACGGAGTTGTGGTTTGTACTATGCACTATTTGCTTTTCTTTTTGTACAGTACTACACAATGTCATTGTTTTATATGCCAAAAATACCTCAAAATTGTTTATTAAAGGAAAACAGCTTCTTCCCCGCTGTTAGCAGACTCTTATGGACTGACCTCATTAACACTACATCCCTGTATGCTTCACCTGATGCTGGTGTTATGTAGTACCCTGTGTTGCCCTATTATGTATTTTCTTTCATCTCCTTTCCTTTTCATGTACTTAATGATCCGTTGAGCTGCTCGCAGAAAAATACTTTTCACTGTACCTTGGTACACATGACAATAAACAAATCCAAACAATCCTTCTGTGCAACAATATTCTATGATTCTTTTTTATTTAGCATGTTGGGACACAATATGAAACATCTAGTTTATTCTATGGATGAAGATACCATAAAATCATAGATGATTAAAGGGTTAAAAGGATTAGGTGAGGTTGCTGGGTTATGGGGATTGAGTGGAGGTGTGGGCTTAAGTCGGGTGCTCTTTCCAAGGGTTGGTGCAGACTTGATGGGCCAAATAGCCTTCTTCAAGACTCGGGATTCTATGATTCTATGACATGTTCTAGAAAAATAACTGCAAATCCATCTGGTTTGCTAATGTTCTTTAGGGAAGGGAACCTGCCATACCTAACCAGTTTGGTCTCCATACCGATAGGATAACTCCTCAAGTATACTCCATTGAAGACAATCATTGCAAAATAGAACAATAAAGAGATGTATAGGATAGCCCCATTGACAATGACCCAGGCAGTAGTTTCGGGCAAAGACTCGGGTTGTCCATACCCAAGTGGCCCCTTCAATAACATTTGGAAGTTGCTGTCGCAAAGCTAATTTATACGTGAACTTGTGAGCTAAATTCAAAAACTAATGCAAGGAGAAAAATGAGCAAATGATGTAGTTATGGCTTGGGCAGTCCCTCGGGGTCAAGGATGACTTGCTTCCTCTCCAGGGAGCTGGGTTCTGCAGTAGCTGAATAGTCCACTCCTGGATCTGCAGATTCTGCCACTGGTTTGGCAGGTGGTGCTTGATGAGGTGGTTGGGACGCTCTGGATTCTATGCTCTCTTACAGCTGTTTACCGTTGGCCTCCACGTGCTCCACCCTGTGATGCTTGAGGTGATTGGTACCTCCTTCTCCAGTTTGTGAGTTCTAAGGCAAGCGATTCCGACGTGTTGATGGGATGTTGCATTTATTTAGGAAGGCTTTCAGAGTATCCTAGTAGCGATTGCTCGGCTCTCCTAGTGATCGCTTGCCATTGTGGAGCTTGCAGTAAAGGACTTGTTTTGGGAGTCTTGTGTCGGGCATGTGACCCGCCCACCACAGCAGGTCGAGCGTGACCAGTGTCTCATTACTGGGGGTATTGGACTAGGAGAGGACGTTTCTGTAGGTATGCCCATCATGCCTGTGGATTTGCAGGATTTTGCAGAGGCAATGCTGGTGATAGCTCTCCAGGGATTTAAATGTCTCCTGTACATTGTCCATGTTTCTGTTGCATGCAGGAGGGTTGGGACCAGGGCTGCTCTGTAGATCATGAGCTTGGTGCTGGATTTGAGCTGGCTGGATGGCACTGCCAGGCTAACAGGGGAACTGCCAAAGTGCCTGGGTGGCACTGCCAAAGGCCTGGGCCTGAGAGGGGGGGGGGCATGCCCATGAAAGGGGTGATGAGGGGGAGTATGAAGGCTGTGGGAGGTGAAGAGTGTGTATGAAGGAGCCTCATAAAGGTTGGGGGTTTAGGGTGGGCGGCTTGAAAGGGGGGGTTCCTGAAAAGTGGGGACCAGCAAGGTGGGGTGGGGGAGTCCTGAAAATGGTGGGGTCCTCACTTGAGGTGGTGTGGGGTAATGCCCATGTGTACGGGAAGTGACAGTGCCTGTGGGTGGGGGGATGGGGTGGGGAGGGGGGGGCCTCAAACTCACTGAGAGATCAGGGCACCCTTCCAAAATGGTGGCCAGTTTAACTCCCCAGTAATGAAAACATTTCAAAGTATGGCCTTCACCGGGGAGAAACCCCAAGGCCCAAAAAAGTGACTAAGGGTGCGATCTAACGAAAAAAAAGAGTCCCTTTCTGGGCTGGATTATTCCGGTACTTAGGAACACAGGAATTAGGAGTATAAATCGGCAATTCAGACCTTCGAGCCTGCTCCTCCATTCAATCAGATCCTGGCTGATCTCTTCCTGGTCTTAAATAAACCTCCCCACCTGAGCCCCATATCCCTTTCACCCACTTTTTATAGAAATATAATTATCTCCTTCTTGAAATCATTTAATGACCCCGATTCCACTGCACTATGGGGCAGCAAGTTCCACAAATTCACCACCCTCTGCGAGAGGTAGTTCCTCCTCATCTCCGTTCTAAATTTACCGCCTCGCAACCTATATCCGTGACCTTTAGTTCTCGCTTGTAGCGGTGGGAACGACCCTGCTATCGAAAAGCACAGTTATGAGCCACACTCAGTCGCATTTCCTGCACTGAGGAGTTCCACTCACCAATGCAGGAAGAGATCAAAAATGGTGCCTTAGTTTCCTGAGGAAATATAGGTGCTGTGGTGCTCTCTTGTAGCGTTGAAGTAGATGGGCCATGTCAGCTTGTTGGTGATGTGTACACCTCGGAATTTGAAGCTGTCAATCATCTCCACCTCAGCACCATTGATGCAGACAGGGGTGTGTACGACACTTTGCTTCCTGAAGTCAATGACCAACTCCTTAATTTTGCTGACATTAAAGGAGCGATTGTTGTTGTTGCACCATGCCACTAGGTTCTCTATCTGCCTCCTGTACTCTGATTCATCGTTGCTTGAGATCCGACCCACTACGGTCGTATCATCAGCAAACTTGAAGATGGAGTTACAGCCGAATTTTGCCACACAGTCGTGAGTGAGTAGGAAGTACAGTAGGGGATTAAGTACGCAGCCTTGCAGGGTCCTGGTATTAAGGATTATCGTGGGGGATTTTTCATTATTTATCCTTACTGATGGTGGTCTATGAGTCAGGAAGTCGAGGATCCAGTTTCAGAGGGAGGAGCCAAGTCCTAGGTTTGAGTTTTGATATGAGCTTGTCTGGGATTATGCGTTGAAGGTGGAGTCAATGAATAGGAGTCTGGCATAGGAGTCCATGTTGTCGAGATGCTCCAGGGATGAGTGTATAGAATTATAGAATCATAGAATTTACAGTGCAGAAGAAGGACATTCAGCCCTTCGAGTCTGCACCGGCCCTTGGAAGGAGCACCCTACCTAAGCCCACAGCTCCACCCTATCCCTACACCTCCACCCGATCCCTATGTTAAGTAATGGGTTAAGAGACATTGCAATTAGTTGTCTCATTTATGTTAAGTATCCATTAATTGACACTGATATGTAAAGGGGTTTCAGGTGGCCTCTGTTGGGTGGTGTGTTGTTAAGAGTTTTATGTAGAGGCTGTGGAAGTGAAATAAATGGTGTTTGGTGAAATGAACAAGAACTTTAGACTCTTCATTTCACAGCAACTAAAACGTCTAACACCCTACTTCTCCACCCTATCCCCGTAACCCACCGAACCTTTTCTGGACAATGAGGGCAATTTAGCATAGCCAATCCACCTAACCTGCACATCTTTGGACTGTGGGAGGAAACCGGAGCAACCGGAGGAAACCCATGCACACACAGGGAGAACGTGCAGACCCCGCACAGACAGTGAGCCAAGCTGGGAATCGAACCTGGGACCTTGGAGCTGTGAAGCAACTGTGCTAACCACTGTGCTACCATGTAGGGCCAGGGTGATAGCATCTGCTGTCGACCGATTGTGGCGGCATGCACATTGCAGTCTATCAAGGCATTCTGGCAGTATGGAGTTGATGTGTCTTTTGACCAACCTCTCAAAGCACTTCATAAAGATAGATGGCAAGGCCACCGGACTGCAGTCATTGAGGCACGTTGCCTGGTTCTTCTTTGGCATCGATATGATGGTGGTGTATGCCAAAGTTGGAACTGCATGCAACTAGTAGGGGTGCGTGCAGGTGATATTGTTCCCCTGAGGGTTTCTGTACCTATCCTTCTCCATGGTAGAGATAATGGGCTGGAAGGTTCTGTTAGATAACCTTGCAAATTTCTGCAGCGTACCCCATAGAGAACATACGGTTGCCACGTACACCAGTGGTGGTGAAGGTGGATATTGAACAAGCTAATACTTTGTCACAGAGAGCACCAAGCCTATTGACTGTGCACCAGTGAAATTCCAATGGTCTACAGGCTAATATTATTCCTTAACTAACACCCAAAACGAGCAGGGGAAAAAATGGAAACATCATGTACTCCAAATCCTATTACCTCGATGGACATCCTGTCCCATGTGCTGAAAGATCTGTGGGTCAAGAATTGACCTGTTCAGTCACATGAAGACCTATGCCAGAACCCCTTGATCCTGAGTAAACAGTTACCCTCGAATCAAGGGACAGCTGATGACAATTATCAATAAAAGTATTGCAGTGGCACAGAGAGAACACCCGACTCCAATTCCTTCTCAGGGCAGTAAATATGGTCCTGCCAGTGTTGTCTGCATTCCGAGAAGATATTTAAAAGAAGAAGACAAGGTAGAATGAATTCAGTCGAATTAAAAGTAGACAGGTTTACAACAAGTAGACATCCTGCTTCGCCAGTTTACCGTGCCTTCAAGCTATTCTCTGTTGTTGTCCATAAATTTGTCTTGCAGCACCGTAAGTTAAAGGCACATCTATCTTATTTTTAAACAAGAGACTGTTCAAAATGGATAATCATTGTTCTACAAGAACAGACTCTCACAATCAATTTGGGTGTTTTTCTTCTGTTTCTGGTTTCTATGACATTGCACAGTTCCTTGCATTAGTGAAAAAGAAAGCTGTGCAAAAGGACTGTGTCGCAACAGATTTGCTATGTAATAGATCAGTGTTTTTCCTGTGTGTGTAGAGTTTTTGGTTGCTGGTTATAAAATTTACTTCAACTGCAGGAAATCTATCCCTGATGGTCACGGCAGATGTCTCCTGTGCTTCCCACAGGTCCACGACTTTTGAGAATTCTGATAAACATTTTCATGGAAGGTCAAAGAAACAAAATACTTTTGAGACCCAATTGCCATTAGAGACGTCAACGTACTGAATCGTACTCTGTGCGCACTAAGAATCAAAAATTCAACAAGAGTAACAAACCAGAACTCATCCCTTCTTGACCCTTCTTGACCACAATGTGAAGGAGGCTTGTGGATCTTACCCAAGTTTCATGGTACATGTCTGCCTCCTTACAGCAGCGCGCTCTTCAGTGACTATAATTGGAAAGCTTAATGCAAAGAAACTGATTTGTTATGTTGTAGGTGTAACATAGGCTTCCTTGTGGTGCACTTGACAAAGAAAGGTTCAGACGTGGAGATAACTTCAACACGTTTATTAAACTATTTACACTTCTATTACTCGGGTTCGACACTACTGCTCATCCTACTATAGCTTCCCAGACTGACTAACCAGTTGCTGCAATCCACATGGTGGGTGTAATTTTGAATCAACCCTGTGTCTCTACTCACTGACTGTCTCCACTGGAAAGAGGCAGATCATGTGTGTGGTGTCCTTTATATGTGGATTGGTGTAATGCCCCCCTGTGGTAGTGTCACCTCATTGTGTATCGTGAATGTCTATTGGTCGTGTCCTATCTACTTGATCTATTGGTTAAGTGAAGTGTGTGTGATGTCTCTTGTGCTCCCTCTAGTGTCTAGCTAGCCTACATGTATTTACATTGATGCACATCACCACAGAAACAATTTAAAATATCAAATGTTATGAACTTTTAGATTCTGGTAGCTGGAAAGAGTCTGGTGTGATTACTTCATGACACCAGGTCCTGAGGTCTTGCATGGATATTGAGCTTGGAGACAAGCTTTGGTCTTGCTGTGAATGTCATCATTTGCAACTTGTCTGCGCTTAAAATTGGAGGTATGAACATTTGTGATATTGATATTGATTCACCTTGGATGTTCCTCCTATATGAAGAGACTGTATCGTTCTGTTGGAAAGTTCAAACGCCATTATAGGATTTTTCAGACATGTATCCAAGTAACATTCACGCCTCACAAATACCAGGCAGTGACCATTTCCAATGAGAGATAATCTAACTAACCCCTCCATGAGTATTCAATGGCATTGCCATTGCTGAATCCCCACTATCAACATTCTGGGGTTACCGCTAACCAAAAACTGAACTCGACCAGCCATATAAGACTACAAGAGCAGGTCCAAGTTTGGGAATTGTGCGGTGAATAACTCGCCTCCTAACTCCCCAAAGCGTTTACACCATCTACAAGGCGCAAATCAAAAGTGTAATGGAATATTCTCCACATGCCTGTATGAGTGCATCTTAATGACACTCAAGAAGCTCGACATCATTAGGAACAAAGCAGCTCTTGATCACTACCCCATTCACCTTAAACATTCACTTTCTCCACCACTAATGCAAAGTGACAACTTTGTGTATGATATTCAAGATGCCTGCAACAGATCGGCAAGACTCCTTTGAATGCACCGTTGAAACTTCTACCACCCTGAAGGACAAGGGCAGAAGATGTATCGTAACCAGCTGCAGAATTCCCAGACTCTGACATGCTCATGTAGCCACAATATCTATATAGCTAGTCCAGTATCTGGTTAATGGTGAATCTCAGGATATTGATGCTGGAGATTCAACAATGGTGATGCCATTAGTAGCGTGTACGAGTGAGTCATAATGGAACTTAATCTGATGCGGAAGATTTATTTGTTAAACTGAGGCAACTAACTTTGATGAGTGACTCGTTAAATTCCATAGTTCCAAAGTAAAAATGCTGAATAAATTCCTCAGATTTTAATTTACAAGTGTTCAGTCGAGTACTCCACTGGATTATGCGAACCATTCAAGTAGCATTGCTAGGATTGATGGTAATGTTCATGAAATTGTAAGGGGAATGATTACAGTGCAAATTGCCCCTAGTATGTGAAATGAAGCATTTTTGTTGAAGTTCTTTATGAATTGACTTGTGAAGTTTTCATTGTACATTCAATGACTGGTGAATGTGCTCCCAGCATCAAACAGGATAACGGAATTGTTCAGTAAAATACTTTGGCTCAGAGCAGGGATGCTTTCAGTTTTGTTTTCTTTTCCAAAAGGTTGATGCAGATGTTACAAAAGATGTTGAAGCTGGCATCTTTTTTATTTTAATGTACGTTCATCCCTACTGAGAGTTGAATCTTTTAAAATAATTTTACTTTAAAGAGCTAGGAAGTTAATTGCTCAATTCTGTTCGTCCGGATCAGATGGACAGAGAGCTGACCACATCTGCCATTTTGCTGCAAGTTGTTTGTGAAATTGAGTCAGACAGATGTGACTAGTGCAGAATTATAGTTCTTTTAACTTCTTCTTCATTCAAAATGGTATCTCTGATGGTGGAGGGCTTGACATTTTAGTACCAATTCAGTATGGGAATTGTTAACTGTAGAATTACAATATCCATTCTACTGCCAGCAATGTCAAATTAAGAAATACAATTTTAAATATTTATACGTAAGAACAAAAAGGGACTTGCATTTATTTAGTTCTTTAGATGCTTTCCGAAATGTTTCAAAGTGCTTCAGACGCACATACAATAGCCATTTTGCATTCAGTACTATCCAACAGAATGATTGAATGTGCGTGAGGTTAATCTGTTTTGCTTTTATTGGTTTAAGGGAGGAATGTTGGCTGGAATGGCAGGACAACGCCCTATTATTCATGGGATCTTTAACTGAATAAGCTCCAAGTTGCTTGTATAGGATGGCTACTCTGGCAGTAGACCCCTTCCTCATTATGCACTAGTTACTGTCTAGATAATGTGTTGAAATCCTGGATTGGGGTTGATCCCAAACCACATACCTACATTTTCTTTTTGGTGTCTTTAATATAATAAAGTGACTCCTGGCTTCATAGAGTGAGTAATAGGAGAAACTAGTGCACAGTCAAAACAGCAAATTTTGAGGTAAATTTTAAAAGTAGGGGTAGAAGGAATAGGTGGCTGAAGGCATTGGCACCAACAGAGAAATGAAGGAGGGGAGGGTGGATGAGTTGTGTGCAGGTAATGCACAGAATACCAGAGAATTGAACTCAGAATGTCAAAGGTATGAGTTAACTTGCAAAGGTAGAATGAGGAGTGAGTCAATGAAGGAATTTTTAGACAATACATAACTTTTGGCTTTGTGCCAGAAACAGAATAAAACTGTATCAGCCATGGCTCAGTTGGTAGCACTCCCTCCAGGACAGGAGCATAAAATCAAGCTTGACACTTGTTACGATCCCAGTTAATGATATAACTGGACTTGAAGATCCCTGAATGGAACCCTGGCTCAAAAGACTGTAACTTTATTTTGCTTTTAGAAAATATGGAAGGATAGAGTCACAGGACTGCTAATTAGTTTTAACAACAAGGAAAAAAATATATTAAACATGAAAAAAATTAAGATTCTTATACAATACGCCTTTACTCCCTCCTCAGCTTGATAAACACAGAGATTTGAGGATTACCATGGATTACAAAGTACATCTTGAGCCACAGTGGTCTCATTAACACAAAAAGGTTCTTTTAAGTACGGAAATTGAACCCGCGCTGCTGGCCTTGTTCTGCATTACAACCAGCTGTCTAGCCCACTGAGCAAAACCGGCCCATGCTTTCCCTTGGCGATTTGCATTCTGAAATCCAGTCCAGATGTTACATATGACACTTTCAAACAAAGCTTCCACTCCACTTTTAACAATGAATCCAGTCCAGGATTTTACACCAGCCCCTTTAGGATTTCTTGGTCTTGGCTGCTGTGCAATCCGCTCACAATTACTTTAACTCTCAATTCCAAGACTGTATTAAAATTACATAAAGGGGACTTCTGGTGGCAGCATGTGAGGGATAGGTCGCTCATTAGGTAGATCCGACCAGGATCTCTGTTTTTAGGCCTTTTTGCGTGATTTTTCGGGAGCTTTTTGCAGGAAAGCACCCTGGATCGGTACTACAGGGTTCCTGCACCGAACATATGCCGAAAGTGAAAGGAAGATGGAAACCCACAGTGGACAATTCTTCAGCGGACTTGGAGGCTTCGAGCAATTCCTCAGCAGAGAAAATGGCAACGGTAGTATTGCTGATGTCAACAGCTCCGATAAGATTTTAAAAAATTAAATTTAGAGTTCCCAATTCATTTTTCCAACTAAAGGGCAATTTAGTGGACAATCCACCTATCCTGCACATCTTTGGGTGTTTGCATGCCATGCAAACACGGGGAGAATGTGCAAACTCCACACAGATGGTGACCCAGAGCCAGGATCGAATCTGGGACCTCGGCGCCGTGAGGCAGCAGTGCTATCCACTGCGTCACCGTGCTGCTCTAGTCCCGATAATATAATAATATATAATCGTTATTATTGTCACAAGTAGGCTTACATTAACACTGCAATGAAGTTACTGTGAAAATCCCACAGTCCGGCGCCTGTCCGTGTACATTGAGGGAGAATTCAGAATGTCCAATCACCTAACAAGCACGTCTTTCGGAACTTGTGGGAGGAAACTCCAAAGCACCCGGAGGAAACCCACGCAGACACGGGAGAACGTGCAAACTCCGCATAGACAGTGACCCAAGCCGGGAATCGAACATGGGACCCTAGCATTGTGAAGCAACAATGCTAACCACTGTGCTACCGTGCTGCCCTTGCGGCGCTCTTGGGTGTGCTCGTAAAGGAGTTTGAAAAGCATTTCAAAAGCAGTGGATGTTGGCGTCGGAGAGTCTGCGTAAATCGATTGAGGAAGCACTGGGCCCTGACTGGGTGAAACGCGATAAGACTGCCGAGGCGGTAAAGAAGCATGACGAGGTGCTGGATGGTGTGGAGGTGGTTTAGGCAGCATTATAAGCTGAGCGCTCTGTCATTGCTGGCCCCCATATGTGGTTACCATTTGTTTGCGCTGTCGGGGTTGGATGCAACGTTTACGTCATGGGAAGGAAAGGGCCTGGAGTACTTTAGGGATCTGTTCATGGAGGCACGGTTTGCCAGTTGGCAGGAGTTCTCGGTGAAATTTCAACTGTCGGGCACACTTATTCAGTTAAGTGATTTTATCCTCCAGGTTTGTCCATCCTACGTTTCCCAAAGTGATGCAACCCGTCCTGTTGGGGAGAATCTTATTGTTGGCATAGTCTGGGGATGGGGGCAACATTTCAAATATTTATGGACAGATCATGTCAATGAAAGCTGCTCCTCTGGAGTGGGTGAGGGCAAATTGGGAGGAGGAGTTGGGACCCATTCTGGATGAGTTGTGTGGAATGAGGCCCTTTGTAGGGTGAATTCCACCTCCACATGTACACAGCTCAGCTTGATTCAGCTTAAGGTGGTACATTGGGCTCATCTAACTAAGGCTAGGATGAGTGGGTTCTTTGGTGAAGTGGAGGACAGGTGTGAGCGGTACTCTCATGGGCCCAATAATCACACCCACATGTTCTGGTCGTGTCCAAGGATGGTAAGGTTTTTTTTCTTTAGCACCGTGTCAGCGATTCTTAACATTGATCTGGAGTCTTGTCCGTTAGTGGCCATTTTCAGGGTGTCGGACGCGTGAGTGCTGCAGACCGGGGTGAAAGCAGATGTTCTTGCCGTTGCCTTGCTGATAGCTTGGAGGCGAGTTCTGCTGGGGAGGAGATCTTCGGTTCTGTCTCGGCCCGGTTGGGTGACCTCATGGGATTTCTGTATTTGGAAAAGATCAAGTACACCGTAAGGGGATCGATGGAGGGATTCTACCTGAGGTGGCGGCCATTCAGATCATACTTTAAAGTCACCATCAGCTGTTAGAAGGGGAGGATAAGAGGGATGTGGCGGTTCTTCTTGTTTTGGGGGTAGGTAATTTTTGTTGGGCTGGTGGGAGTTATAAGATCGGTTGGGGTTTTCTTTGTTGGTTTAAAAGAAATATATTATCATAACACTACTATGTCGGAGCCGCTTTCTGGGCCGTTTGATCTTGTGTTTGTTATCAATGAAATTTTTTTAATGAAAATATATATTTTAAATGACAATGTTTCATTTACCTCAGAAGTCTGGTGTCCCACTTTAAATCTGTTTATGTGATTGTCTCTTTAACTCATAACAGTTTGTTTACTTTTCCTTGAATTCTTCTAAATAATACCTTGGTCTCTGTTCACTTAACTCCAAACTTCTTAGACAGTCTTTCTGTCCCAATTCCCTGGTTATCTGGACTGTATATTTTTCCGTAGGAAGATTGCATCTTTGTCCAGCTTCTCTTGGCAGAGTTGAGAGCTGTTCACTCCAAAGACCTGTCTCTAACTACTCTAGCTTCCAGTTAAAACTAAGAACAAAGGAAAACCTTCTGTTGCTAAGCACTGACTTTTATTTATTTTTGACACCATAGCCCTCTCTGAGTACAATAGAAACATAATGGGAACTTAACTAACCCCAAACACCTTTGTCCAGCATGAATCTAAGTATAAGTTTTACCTTTCGAGGCACAGAAACATTAAATTAAATACACCTAGAACTGTGTGAACCAATGTGAACCAATACTAATATAATTTTTAATGTGAACCAATACTAATATAAATCCCTTAAAACTATCTTTGTTTTCCTAACACACTCCAGTACAATACTGAGGTAGTTTTGCACTGTTCGCACTGCTATCTTTAAGATGAGATATTAAACTGAAGCTCTGCCCTCTCAGCCGGGCCTAAAAGATCCCAATGCAATTTTAAAGAAGAGCAGGGGCATTATACCCAGTGTCCTAGCCAATATTCGTCCCTGAATCAAAATCACAAAGACAGATTACCTGGTTGCTTGTGGTTTGTGGGATCTTGCTGTATAAAAATTGGCTGCTGAGTTTCCTACATTACAACAGTGACTACACTTTAAAAGTATTTCACTGGCTGTAAATCTCTTTGGGTATCCAGTGGTCATGAAAGAAGTTACAGAAACGTAAGTTTATCTTTTATTTCCTTTTTCTGAGGTGACTGTACTACCAATTGAGCTAAGCTGCCACATTTTCAACCTTAAAAAGCGCAGATGTCAGAGCATTTTAATAAGGGCACATTTAATGTTGGCAGCTTAAAAATGTTTTTCGCATGTTGGATTAGTATTCAATCATCTCACTGTTTGGCAATGTTTGATCTTGTGCCTGTTGTTTTGGATGAAAGGGAGAATACTTAAATTAAGTCAGTACGTTTTCAAGTCAATAAGTATTCTAAACAAAAAATCTCTCATTGAAGTGAATCTGTAGAATCTGATTCAAATGTTAGAAATTCTTAACCTTTATTGATTGTTTCATTCAAAAAATATGTAGTGGGATGAAATGTACCCAACGCTGTATTAGTTGATTGCTGGAGTTCCAGTCAGCAGGTTGGGAAATTAGACTCCAGCTGCAATTGACATTTACAGTAAGCTAGTCTCTCCTCTTTGGCTACGTTTTCAGATGTCTTGATTTAGCCAACCCAAAGAATGAGTGCAATAAACAGCATTGAGCAGATGTCGGTACATTTGGTGGCATGACGAGGAGAGAGATTTTCTTCAGTGGGCAAATCATTCTGGATGGGCGAGATGGTGCAATTGGAGGAGAAATTGAGTGAAAGTTAATGCTGGCCTCGATCTTCTTCTTCTTGCTTCTGATTGACAGGAGTCTGAACCAGGTCCCCAGTGCTAACCAGCCAATGAGAAAATGCCCTGGATAGTGAGCAGTAAACTGGGAACACCCACTTGTGCTGCATTAAAATAACATCTACACCTTGTGTCAGTAGGAAATCTGGGGGCTGTGCTGATGTGTTGGAATGGAACAAAGAACAATACGGCACAGGAACATGCCCTTCGGCCCGACAAGCCTGTACCGGTCATGATACCACCCTTGGCCAAAACTCTCAGCACTCTCTAGTGCCGTATACCTCTATATCCATCCTATCCATGTATTTGTCGAGATGTCTTTTGAACATCGGTAATGTATCTGCTTCTACAACCTCCCCTGGTCACGCGTTCCAGTCATTCACCACCCTCTGTGTAAAAAAAGCTGCCTCGCACATCTCTAAACTTTGCCCCACGGACCTTAAACCTATGACCCCTGGTGACTGACCCCTCCACCCTGGGAAAGAGTGCCTGCCCATCCACTCTATCCATGCCCCTCATAATCTTGTAGACCTCTATTAGGTCACCCCTTAACCTCTGTCGTTCCAATTAAAACAGTCTGTGTCTATTCAGCCTCTCCAAATAGCCAACACCCTCCAGACCAAGCAACATCCTGGGAAACCTTCTCTGCACCCTCTCCAAAGCCTCCACATCCTTCTGGTAGTGTGGCGACCAGAATTGTGTGCAATATTCCAAGTGCGGCCGTACCAAGGTTCTATACAACAGTAGCATGACTTGCCAGTTTTTATACTCAATGCCCCATCCAATGAAGGCAAGCATTACGTATGCTTTCTTGATTACCTTGTCCACTTGTGTTGCCACTTTCAAAGATCTGTGGACCTGCACCCAAAGATCTCTCTGACTTTCTATATTCCTAAGAGTTTTGCCATTGACGGTATATTTCCCCTCTATGTTAGACCTACCAAAATGCACTACCTCACATTTGTCTGGATTAAACTCCATTTGCCATTTCTCTGCCCAAGTCTCCAACCTATTTATGTCCTACTGTATCCTCTGATAATCCTCAACATTATCTGCCACTCCATCAACCTTGGTGTCATCAGACCAGACCAATGACAGTTTCCTCCAAACCATTTATGTATACTAAGAACAACAGAGGTCCTAGCACAGATCCCTGTGGAAAAACACTGGTCACAACCTTCCATTCAGAAAAACACCCTTCTCCTGCTACCCTCTGCCTTCTGTGACCGAGCAGGTTCTGTGTTCATCTTGCCACCTCGCCTCTGATCTGTGTGACTTCACCTTTTGTACCAGTCTGCCACGAGGCACGTTGTCAAAGCCTTTACTGAAGTCCATATAACAACATCCACCGCCCTCCCCTCATCAATCTTCTTTATCACCTCCTCAGAAAATTTGATCAATTTAGTGAAGCGTGACCTCCCCTTCACAAAACTATGCTGTCTATCGCCAATGAGTCCATTTATTTCCAAATGGGTATAAATCCTGTCCCTGAGAATTCTCTCCAATAATTTACATACTACCGATATGTGACTCTCCGGCCTACAGTTTCCTGGATTATCCCTGCTACCTTTCTTAAACAGCAGTACCACATTAGCTATTCTCCAGTCCTCTGGGATCTCACCTGTAGCTAATGAGGAAACAAAGATGTCAGTCAAGGCCCCAGCAATTTCCTCCCTTGCTTCCCTCAATATTTTGGGATAAATCCCATCTGGCCCAGGAGACGTATCTACCATAATGTCTTTTAAAACACCCAATACCTCCTCCTTTTTGATGTCAACATGACCCAGACTGTCCACACACCCTACCCAAGAATCATCTTCCACAAAGTCCTTTTCTTTGGTGAACACTGATGAAAAGTACTCATTTAGTACTTTGCCCATTTCCTCTGGCTCAACACATAGATTCCCCCCACTGTCCTTGAGTGGTCCAATCCTTTCCCTGGCTACCCTCTTGCTTTTTACATATGAATAAAAAGCTTTGGGATTCACCTTAAACCTACTTGCCAAGGACTTTTCATGACCCCCATCCTAGCCCTCCTAATTTCCCACTTAAGTACCTTCCTACTTTCTTTATACTCAGCAAGGGTGTTGACTCTCTCCACCCTTCTTGATCGTACAAAAGCCTCCTTTTTCTTTTTGACGAGGTTCACAATATCCCTCGTTATCCAAGGCTCCCTAAACTTCCCATACTTATCCTTCGTTCTCTCAGGAAAGTGTCTTTTCTGAATCCTAATCAACTGTTGCTTTAAAGATTCCCACATGTCCGATGTTGATTTACCCTCCAGCAGCTTGCACCCAATCCAAATTTTTCAATTCCTGTCTAATGTTATTGTAATTTGCCTTTCCCCAGTTTAGCACCCGAGGGTTATCTCATCCCTATCCAAAAGTACCCTAAAACTTACGGAATTGTGGTCACTACTCCCAAAATATTCCCTTACTGAAACCTCAATCACCTGCCAGGCTCATTCCCTAATACCAGGTCCAGTACTGCCCCTTCCCTAGTTGGACTATCGACATATTGCATCAAGAAGCCTTCCTGGATACACCTTATAAGCTCTGCTCCATCCAAGCCCCTAACACTAAGTGAGTCTCAGTCAATATAGGGGAAGTTAAAATCCCCAACCACAACAACCTTGTTACTTTTGCACTATCCAAAATCACTCTTCCTATCTGCTCCTCTATCTCTCACTGGCAGTTGGGGGGCCTGTAATTAACTACCAACATTGTGATTTACCCCTTCCTGTTCCTGAACTCAACCCAGATCGCCTCATTATATGAGCCCGCTGAGGTGTCCTCCTGCACTACGGCTATAATATTTTCCTTTTTTTAAATTAAATATTTTAATGAAAATTTTTGGTCAACCAACACAGTACATTGTGCATCCTTTACACAATATTATAACAACACAAATAACAATGACCTATTTTATAAACAAAAAATGAATAAATAATAAATAACAAAAATGAAAACTAGCCCTAATTGGCAACTGCCTTGTCACAAGTAACACTCTCCAAAAATATAATTGAACAGTCCAATATATAATTATCTGTAGCAACGACCTATACATACTATACAGTATATATTAACAACCCTGAGAGTCCTTCTGGTTCTCCTTCCCCCCCCCCCCCCCGATCCTGGGCTGCTGCTGCTGCCTTCTTTTTTCCATTCCGTCTATCTTTCTGCGAGGTATTCGACGAACGGTTGCCACCGCCTGGTGAACCCTTGAGCCGACCCCCTTAGGACGAACTTAATCCGCTCTAGCTTTATAAACCCCGCCATGTCATTTATCCAGGTCTCCACCCCCGGGGGCTTGGCTTCTTTCCACATTAGCAATATCCTGCGCCGGGCTACTAGGGACGCAAAGGCCAAAACATCGGCCTCTCTCGCCTCCTGCACTCCCGGCTCTTGTGCAACCCCAAATATAGCCAACCCCCAGCTTGGTTCGACCCGGACTCCTACTACTTTTGAAAGCACCTTTGTCACCCCCATCCAAAACCCCTGTAGTGCCGGGCATGACCAAAACATATGGGTATGATTCGCTGGGCTTCTCGAGCACCTCGCACACCTATCCTCCACCCCAAAAAATTTACTGAGCCGTGCTCCAGTCATATGTGCCCTGTGTAATACCTTAAACTGAATCAGGCTTAGCCTGGCACACGAGGACGACGAGTTTACCCTGCTTAGGGCATCAGCCCACAGCCCCTCCTCGATCTCCTCCCCCAGCTCTTCTTCCCATTTCCCTTTTAGTTCATCTACCATAGTCTCCCTTTCGTCCCTCATTTCCCTATATATATCTGACACCTTACCATCCCCCACCCATGTCTTTGAGATGACTCTGTCCTGCACCTCTTGTGTCGGGAGCTGCGGGAATTCCCTCACCTGTTGCCTCGCAAAAGCCCTCAGTTGCATATACCTGAATGCATTCCCTTGGGGCAACCCATATTTCTCGGTCAGCGCTCCCAGACTTGCGAACTTCCCATCCACAAACAGATCTTTCAGTTGCGTTATTCCTGCTCTTTGCCACATTCCATATCCCCCATCCATTCCCCCCGGGGCAAACCTATGATTGTTTCTTATCGGGGACCCCCCAAGGCTCCAGTCTTTCCCCTATGCCGTCTCCACTGTCCCCAAATCTTCAGTGTAGCCACCACCACCGGGCTTGTGGTGTAGTTCCTCGGTGAGAACGGCAATGGGGCTGTCACCATAGCCTGTAGGCTAGTCCCCCTACAGGACGCCCTCTCTAATCTCTTCCACGCCGCTCCCTCCTCCTCTCCCATCCACTTACTTACCATTGAAATATTAGGGGCCCAATAATACTCACTTAGGCTCGGTAGTGCCAGCCCCCCCCTATCCCTGCTACGCTGTAAGAATCCCTTCCTCACTCTCGGGGTCTTCCCGGCCCACACAAAACCCATGATGCTCTTTTCAATCCTTTTAAAAAAAGCCTTCGTGATCACCACCGGGAGGCACTGAAACACAAAGAGGAATCTCGGGAGGACCACCATCTTAACCGCCTGCACCCTCCCTGCCAGTGACAGGGATACCATATCCCATCTCTTGAAATCCTCCTCCATCTGTTCCACCAACCGCGTTAAATTTAACCTATGCAATGTGCCCCAATTCTTAGCTATCTGGATCCCCAGGTAACGAAAGTCCCTTGTTACCTTCCTCAACGGTAGGTCCTCTATTTCTCTACTCTGCTCCCCTGGATGCACCACAAACAACTCACTTTTCCCCATGTTCAATTTATACCCTGAAAAATCCCCAAACTCCCCAAGTATCCGCATTATCTCTGGCATCCCCTCCGCCGGGTCTGCCACGTATAGTAGCAAATCGTCCGCATACAAAGATACCCGGTGTTCTTCTCCTCCCCTAAGTACTCCCCTCCACTTCTTGGAACCCCTCAACGCTATCGCCAGGGGCTCAATCGCCAGTGCAAACAATAATGGGGACAGAGGGCATCCCTGCCTTGTCCCTCTATGGAGCCGAAAATATGCAGATCCCCGTCCATTCGTGACCACGCTCGCCACTGGGGCCCTATACAACAGCTGCACCCATCTAACATACCCCTCTCCAAAACCAAATCTCCTCAACACCTCCCACAAATAATCCCACTCCACTCTATCAAATGCTTTCTCGGCATCCATCGCCACTACTATCTCCGTTTCTCCCTCTGGTGGGGCCATCATCATTACCCCTAACAACCTCCGTATATTCGTGTTCAGCTGTCTCCCCTTCACAAACCCAGTTTGGTCCTCGTGGACCACCCCTGGGACACATTCCTCTATTCTCATTGCCATTACCTTGGCCAGGATCTTGGCATCTACATTTAGGAGGGAAATAGGTCTATAGGACCCGCATTGTAGCGGGTCCTTTTCCTTCTTTAAGAGAAGCGATATCGTTGCTTCAGACATAGTCGGGGGCAGTTGTCCCCTTTCCTTTGCCTCATTAAAGGTCCTCGTCAGTACCGGGGCGAGCAAGTCCACATATTTTCTATAGAATTCGACTGGGAATCCATCCGGTCCCGGGGCCTTTCCCGCCTGCATGCTCCTAATTCCTTTCACCACTTCTTCTACCTCGATCTGTGCTCCCAGTCCCACCCTTTCCTGCTCTTCCACCTTGGGAAATTCCAGCCGATCCAAGAAGCCCATCATTCTCTCCCTCCCATCCGGGGGTTGAGCTTCATATAATTTTTTATAAAATGTCTTGAACACTCCATTCACTCTCTCCGCTCCCCGCTCCATCTCTCCTTCCTCATCCCTCACTCCCCCTATTTCCCTCGCTGCTTCCCTTTTCCTCAATTGGTGTGCCAGCAACCTGCTCGCCTTCTCCCCATATTCGTACTGTACACCCTGTGCCTTCCTCCATTGTGCCTCTGCAGTGCCCGTAGTCAGCAAGTCAAATTCTACATGTAGCCTTTGCCTTTCCCTGTACAGTCCCTCCTCCGGTGCTTCCGCATATTGTCTGTCCACCCTCAAAAGTTCTTGCAGCAACCGCTCCCGTTCCTTACTCTCCTGCTTCCCTTTATGTGCCCTTATTGATATCAGCTCCCCTCTAACCACCGCCTTCAACGCCTCCCAGACCACTCCCACCTGGACCTCCCCATTATCATTGAGTTCCAAGTACTTTTCAATGCACCCCCTCACCCTTAGACACACCCCCTCATCTGCCATTAGTCCCATGTCCATTCTCCAGGGTGGGCGCCCTCCTGTTTCCTCCCCTATCTCCAAGTCCACCCAGTGTGGAGCGTGATCCGAAATGGCTATAGCCGTATACTCCGTTCCCCTCACCTTCGGGATCAATGCCCTACCCAGCACAAAAAAGTCTATTCGCGAGTAGACTTTATGGACATAGGAGAAAAACGAGAACTCCTTACTCCTAGGTCTGCTAAATCTCCACGGGTCTACACCTCCCATCTGCTCCATAAAATCTTTAAGTACCTTGGCTGCTGCCGGCCTCCTTCCAGTCCTGGACTTCGACCTATCCAGCCCTGGTTCCAACACCGTATTAAAATCTCCCCCCATTATCAGCTTTCCCATCTCTAGGTCCGGAATGCGTCCTAGCATCCGTCTCATAAAATTGGCATCATCCCAGTTCGGGGCATATACGTTTACCAAAACCACCGTCTCCCCCTGTAGTTTGCCACTCACCATCACGTACCTGCCCCCGTTATCCGCCACTATAGTCTTTGCCTCGAACATTACCCGCTTCCCCACTAATATAGCCACCCCCCTGTTTTTCGCATCTAGCCCCGAATGGAACACCTGCCCCACCCATCCTTTGCGTAGCCTAACCTGGTCTATCAGTTTCAGGTGCGTTTCCTGTAAAATAACCACATCTGCCTTAAGTTTCTTAAGGTGTGCGAGTACCCGTGCCCTCTTTATCGGCCCGTTCAGCCCTCTCACGTTCCACGTGATCAGCCGAGTTGGGGGGCTTCCTACCCCCCCCCTGTCGATTAGCCATCACCTTTTTCCAGCTCCTCACCCGGTTCCCACGCAGCTGTATCTCCCCCAGGCGGTGCCCCCCCTCCCATCCTCCCCCATACCAGCTCCCCCCTCTCCCCAGCAGTAGCAACCCAGTAATTCCCCCCTCCCACCCCCCCGCTAGATCCCCCGCTAGCGTAATTACTCCCCCCATGTTGCTCCCAGAAGTCAGCAAACTCTGGCCGACCTCGGCTTCCCCCCGTGACCTCGGCTCGCACCGTGCGACGCCCCCTCCTTCCTGCTTCTCTATTCCCGCCATGATTATCATAGCGCGGGAACCAAGCCCGCGCTTCTCCCTTGGCCCCACCCCCAATGGCCAACGCCCCATCTCCTCCACCTCCCCTCCTCCCCCCATCACCACCTGTGGGAGAGAGAAAAGTTACCACATCGCAGGATTAGTACATAAAACTCCTCTTTCCCCCTTTTTAACCCCCCTCTTTGCCCCTTCACATTCGCCCCACCACTTTGTTCAAACGTTCTTTTTAATAACCCACTCATTCCAGTTTTTCTTCCACAATAAAAGTCCACGCTTCATCCGCCGTCTCAAAGTTGTGGTGCCTCCCTCGATATGTGACCCACAGTCTTGCCGGTTGCAGCATTCCAAATTTTATCTTCTTTTTATGAAGCACCGCCTTGGCCCGATTAAAGCTCGCCCTCCTTCTCGCCACCTCCGCACTCCAGTCTTGATAAACGCGGATCACCGCGTTCTCCCATTTACTGCTCCGAGTTTTCTTCGCCCATCTAAGGACCATTTCTCTATCCTTAAAAGGGAGGAATCTCACCACTATGGCCCTGGGAATTTCTCCTGCTCTCGGTCCTCGCGCCATCACTCGGTATGCTCCCTCCACCTCCAACGGACCCGCCGGGGCCTCCGCTCCCATTAACGAGTGCAGCATCGTGCTCACATATGCCCCGACGTCCGCTCCCTCCACACCTTCAGGAAGACCAAGAATCCTCAGGTTGTTCCTCCTTGCGTTGTTTTCCAGTGCCTCCAACCTTTCCACACATCGTTTCTGATGTGCCTCCTGCGACTCCGTCTTCACCACCAGGCCCTGTATGTCGTCCTCATTCTCGGCTGCCTTTGCCTTCACGACCCGAAGCTCCCGCTCCTGGGTCTTTTGTTCCTCCTTTAGCCCTTCGATCGCCTGTAGTATCGGGGACAACAGCTCTTTCTTCATTTCCTTTTTGATCTCTTCCACACAGCATTTCAAGAACTCTTGTTGTTCAGGGCCCCATGTTAAACTGCCACCTTCCGACGCCATCTTGGTTTTTGCTTGCCTTCCTTGCTGCTGTTCTAAAGGATCCACTGCAATCCGGCCACTTTCTCCTCCTTTTTCCATCCGTATCCAGGGGGGATTCCCTTCTGGTTTACCACACAGTGTTTTTAGCCGTCAAAATTGCCGTTGGGGCTCCTATCAAGAGCCCAAAAGTCTGTTTCACAGGGAGCTGCCGAAACGTGCGACTCAGCTGGTCATCGCCGCACCCGGAAGTCCTATAATATTTTCCTTAACCAGTCATGCTTCTCCCCCACCCCTTTTACATCCCCCTTTATCTCTCCTGAAGCATCTATATCCTCCAACGTTCAGCTGCCATTCCTGCCCTTCCTTTAACCATGTTTCTGTGATAACCATAACATCATAGTTCCAGGTACTAATAAGTGCTCTAAGTTCATCTGCATTACCTGCTATACTTCTGGCATTGAAACAAATACACTTCGAACCACTACGTTTGAGCAGTCAGGGTGATGTTCTCTTCTTGTTGTTCTCTATTTCCCCTTCAGTTATTACACCTTTGAAGCCAACGCTCTGGTTCCCACCCCCCTGCCATACTAGTTTAGATCCTCCCAGGTGACTCTCACAAACCTCCCAGCCAGGATATTGGTGCCCCTCGTGTTTAGATTGAACCCGTCCTTCTTGTACAGGTCACACCTACCTCGGAAGAGATCCCAATGGTCCAGCACTCTGAAACCTTCCCTCCTACACCACCAGTTATTTCTAGCCCTTTTATGTCTTAAATATTGCACAGAAGTTACATAACAGAAACCGGCCATTTGGTCCAACAGGTTTCATAGATTATCATAGAATTTACAATGCAGAAGGAGGCCATTCGGCCCATCGAGTCTGCACCGGCTCTTGGAAAGAGCACCCTACCCAAGGTCAACACCTCCACCGTATCCCTATAACCCAGTAACCCCACCCAACACTAAGGGCAATTTTTTTTGGACACTAAGGGCAATTTATCATGGCCAGTCCACCTAACCTGCACATCTTTGGACTGTGGGAGGAAACCGGAGCACCCGGAGGAAACCCACGCACACACGGGGAGGATGTGCAGACTCCGCACAGACAGTGACCCAAGCCGGAATCGAACCTGGGACCCTGGAGCTGTGAAGCAATTGTGCTATCCACAAGGCTACCATGCTGCCCAGGTGGCTCTAGCACATGGTCTATTTTTCCTTTTGATGAGCCTCCCCTATCCCCACTTCATCCACCCTTACCTATATACTCTTTTGTCCCTTTCTCCCTTCTGTACTTCTAACTTCCCCTTAAATGTATCTGTGCTATTCTCCTCAACTACGTCCTGATAGCAAGTTCCATTTTCTAACTTCTCTATGTGTGAAGACATTTATGCCCAATCTTTTATTGGATTATTAGCGATAATAAATCAATTTCTACTCTATCCCTAATGAATGCCTGTTTCCCAGGTGCAGGACTAAGGAAAATCTACTTTGGGATGTCTTCTGATGTACAATCAGTGGAAGTGGTAACTGAGAAAAGACATACTACAGGCTTAAGAAAGGCAAGCAAAAGGCTTATGAGCGAGTAAAGTTTACAATGACTACACTGAATTTTAATTTCCTGGTGACTTCACCAGCATGGAAGGATTCTATCTAACACTATTCTTGCATTATAACTATTGGCTCTTCCACCCTGCTGCACTGCTACTTCTGTAAGATTATGATAGATTATGGGTGTTATTCATCCAAAAAATGACTAAGTATCATTTTGCACAGGTTTGACGGGATGTTTCCCACTGGCGTTTCTTTTTGGCCTTATTTGGGCTCGATTGACCACTTTATTCTGTAGCTCATTGGTTTCTGTGATTGTGTGGTTTCCGAGTTCTGGAAATTCATCCCAGTGATCCAACTGAACTCCATTCACTCTACTCATGCAAGTTTTTAATGCTTTTTATTCTTCTTGAGATAAAAATGTGGCTCACTTGATTCCTTTACTTAAGTGATTTTAAAAAAATTGGACAACTGTTTGGTGTTAGAGCTGAAATATCCAAGATTTTCTTATTTTTCAACAGCATATTTTGTTTCATTGCGCCTCAGGGGTCACAAATAAAATTTAAATCCATGCTGCATAAAGTTTTGTACATATTTGTTGCAGTTGTTGCCATTAATCTTGGTTTCCATTGAGACAACAGCACTAAACAGCCTTTTACAAATCGCCAGGACTTGCTGATGATGGGGCAGGTCCGTTTGGTGTGTCCCGCCCCCAAACCAGTGCCGGAGCCGAGCACTGACGGGGAGAGCAGCGCGGACGGCGGCCCTTGACCCAAGACGCAGGACACTCCGGAGCTCGAATCTGAGGATGACATTGATTTCCCGTCACAGCTGTCTCCAACACCCTCCACCATCCCAGAGATACTCACCTCGGTTGGGCACTTTACTGAAGAGGCTCCTGGGACACTATCTGGTGCGCACCACACAGCTGATCTGGTACATCAGGTGGAACCCTCAAGGAGGTAGCTGGCATCCAGTCGAGTTTTGGGCTTCAGGAACAGACAGTCCCATCAATTGTGGAGATGCAGTCGCAGAGCCAGGGACTACATGAAGGGTTGTCGGTGAACATTCAGCACCTGCAGGCGCAGGTGGAGGAGTCCAACCGCCTGCAGGAGCAGGATGTGGTGCCGACAATGCGAGCTATCCAGGTGATCACTGCACGGGTGGTGTCCGTGGTGGAGGCATTGGGGGCTATGCATCAGCATGGCCAAGGGGCATTCTGTGCAGATGCTGGCCGCGCAGGACAGTGGTGCCGCCTCACAGGCAGCCATGTGCTAGAGCCACCTGGTCACCGCACTGGTGCTACTGAGCATAGCCCAGTCACAGCAGGCCATGGCTGGGATCGTCGGTGGCATTGGCCAGGCGCTGGCCGACGTGGCACAGTCCCAGAGTGAGATGGTGCAGTCACCGGCTGATGTGACACAGACTCAAAAGTTGGTGGCACAGTCAGTGGGTGATGTGGAGCAGTCCCAGATGGAGGTGGTCCTCAACCTGTGCTCCATGGCCACGAGCATGCAGACCCTGGTTGAGATCAGAGCGAGTCTCCAGGACTGGCAGCGCCAGGTGGTGAAGCAGCCTCAAGGGTTACCTGCACCCCCGTCCCATGGAGTAGCTCGGGGGCCATCAGGCAGCCTGAGGGAGTAGGAGGTGATTCGGCCCGGTGACGGTGACTCCCACAGGGTGGGTGCTGGAACACCACAGTACCTCTGACCACCCCCCCCCCTTCCATTTCTGGTGCATCTGGTGGACAGCGCACAGAACAGTGTGGCACCATGCCATTTGAGACACCCGAGCAGACAGGCCCCAGAAGGCGGCCGCCAATGGGGACCCAGGTCGCAGGGCGGGAATCTCAGCAGTCCGCCTCCACTGCCGACATACCATCTGGGGATCCACCTAGACGTAGCATTAGGGCCCGTAAGACCAGAAAGTTAGACACCAGTTAAGTTGGCATGGGTATAGGGCACAGTTTAGTGATAGGGGCTAGGGCACAAATCTGTATATACGTTGCAACATTAAACACCTGTTACAATTTGCCCTGGTGCTCTGTCAGATGGGTGTGAGGGGTGGGATGGTCTGGGCTGGTTACAGAGGGGGTGCAGGGGGTAGGGGGAATGGACAAACGTTGTGGGTGGCCTGGGCTCTCCCCCTGCCCCCACCCCACCGACCATCCCCACCAGCGTCATCCCAGGGATCCGATGGGACTGTGTGATGGAATGGCCAGCTCGCATGTAGGAATCACCCAGATGCACGGTGGGAAGTGCTACCGTGGGCAGGAGTCCGATGTTGTCAAACGATGCTTTGTACCAGAGCTCATCGCAGAGTGGGTTGACATCATCCTCGATTCCATGGACCAGACCCGGTATTATTGCCAACCCAGTATGTGGCAGGCATGTATTACAACGGAGGTCTGGCATTCATCCTCTTCATCCAGCACATCGCCCCTCTGCTGCGCGATGTTGTGGAGGATGCAACAGGCTGCCATAATGCGGGCGATCTTCTCAGCATCATACTGGAGGGCCCCTCCAGAGCGATCCAGGCACCTGTCTCCGCATTGGTCTGAGGTCTCTGGATAGTTATCATCAACCACGACTACAGTGGATAACCCCTGTCAAGCAGGAGCCAAACCCCCAGCCAGGGGGACATCTCGAACATGTCAGGAATCATCGAGTGTGCAAGAATGAAGGCGTCGGGCACACTGCCCGGGTATCAGGTGAAGACGTGCATGATGCGCATCTGTTGGTCACATATGAGCTGCATGTTCATTGAATTGCGATTTGGCGTCAAATTGGTGCCCGCAGTGGTTTTGCCGTTGGAACCTATTCTCCACCCAATCGAGTTTCGGTGTCAGCTAACGAAGAATCCCACCATGATGTTTTGTATTTTTCAGCTCATATTCAGAGGAAGCTGAGGGTCCTTATTTATTCCGAGCCAATTTCTGAATGTTGACATTTGTCAGCAAAGATGCTGAAGATTTTCAGACCTTCTGACTCCATTTATGAATTACAGTGTTCAGTGACAGAAACTTAAATCCCTGATGTCATAGTTGACATCCAGATATGTTGACTGGACATTTTATGTGGTTATACATTCAGTAATATATTGTAAGTGGCAATGTCCATTTCACTTATTAAAAAATTATTTTGCAATTTGTGCAGCGTCTGTCTTTTCTTTCTCAGCCATCATGTTCCTTCCCATCTATTTTACATAATTTCCTTTTTGAGGCACTACGTGGATTGGTGGAACAAGACCCCTGGGTGACTGTGAGGACCACATGGTCTTGCAGACAGAACAGACAATAATTTCTGATATCTCCACCACAAAGGGTTGACTATCTTAACAAAAAAACAAAACTAACTTCAAAAGCCAGCTTGATAGACCAACAAAGAAAATCTGCAACAGAAATAAAATTCTGACCCAGCTACACGTTAGCAGCACGTTCCTACTGAATTCATTCAACTCACATAGTTTAATAGATGTTTACCAATTAAGTTCACAATGATTTATATCTGAGAGATTGGAGCCCACAATGCATTTTCCCTGCTACTAGCCGATACCATGGAAGACAAAGATTGGCTTGTAGTGGTTTAATTCCTAGAAATTACATCCAGAAAGTGGCAGAATAATTAATTTGAAAAGGAAGCAGCTCTATAAAAGCTAAACGTGTTTTTAATATGGGCTCTAAGGGAGGGTTCAGTTCAGTACAGTACAGTACAGTACAGTGAATGAGGGGAAGTTAATTTCTGGCACAGCTTTAGACGTGGAGCTGTGGTTGAACTTTTTACCCTAATTACGCTTCTGCTAATGCCTGCAGTGCTGTGGAATCAAAGTAGCCCTTCAGGCCTTGAAAAGCCTCTCATGTGGTGAGCGTTTGTTGTGTGATGAGGTCGGGCAGAAAAGCGGAATATTGTGACAGGATTTATTTTTACAGAACTTCTCAGTTACCACCCACCTTACTTGTTGCCTACAAAAATAGATTAATTGTTTTCATCTGTGTGATTTTTTTTTTTGTCCTCCAATATAATAACTATGATTAATCAGCGACGTGACATTAAGAGCCAACCTGGTCTCTAAATGGTTAGGCTTTTCTCATCATAGTATTTTAATAGTTCAAACATTTCTTATCATGCATAGGCTATGTAAGATAGAACTTTAAGACAATTAATTGAAAAAGTTGTTTTAAAAAAAATTTAACGGCAGTATGCCCAGAGTAATAATACAATATTCATGAACTGAGTCACCTCACCAAGCTCTTCACCTCTGTGGTTCGGATTAGCTTGGAGAAGGATGATCTCAAACCTGGCTGCAACTTCTGGCCATTGAGAATTAAATTGTTACAAAATGTTGACATTTCAAGGCTTGGAAAGAGCAGCGAGTGATTGAATCAGGATGAACAGCTTCAAACGTTTTAGGCATCTCCTGCTGTGACTCTACAATGCTCCAAAAACATTTACACCGAAGCGGTTCTTTACCCCATAATGACAATTATTTACATGTGGGAGCACAATTGTGAGTGCAGCAGCCAATCTGAGCTAGCGGCATGTGGCCCACTTAATTTTTAGTTTAAAATGCTACTATTTTCCTTAAACTGTATCAAAGCACTTCCTGCAAATAAAACTTACTTCTAGGTTAAATAAATAGAACAATACAGAAGCAATGCCTTTTTTGAGATCTGCCCTTTTAGAGGTTCTTTAACCTAGCTGACAAACTCAGTTGAAATACTTTGCACTCTAACACATGCTGCATCTTACATTGATTTATGCGACACTTTCAATTAGTTTGGTATGTCGAAATATCAAATTGCAGTTTAAAATTTTCATTGCTATCCAAAATATTTATTTAGGATGAAGCATCAGTTTATTTTTTCCTTCCCTCTTTCCGCTTGTCACTATTTCTTTCACTTTTTCTTTTTTACTTTCACTCTTTCTTTTGCTCTTCGTTTCTTTCAGTAGTTTATTCTTTGAGGGGTGGATTCGTTCCCAAAATAGGTGAAATGTAATAATGTTAAAAATCTGAAACCTGCCTCCAATCTGCCCACACTCCATTTTAGTGGAGGTGAGGCAGGAAGTGAGTAACTAACCTACTCACAGGAGGCGTGTTGGTCATTTAAATACTAGAATGAGGCTGAGTGCTTCAGAATTAACCACCATTTAAAATTTAACCTGGCAGCTCAAGAGAGGCAGTGGATGCTGGATCCAGGAGGCAAATGCTGAATCCAGTTTACTTGCTGCAACCAGTCCCTGTCCCCTGATTTCCACTCTTCCCTCAGTTTGCCAAACATTTCTGATCCCTCTTCTGGGACCAAGCTTCACCAGAGATCTCTGATCTCCCGTCTACTCTGGACCCCTGATTAAACTTCACATTTGATGAAGTTTCATGCATTTATAACAAACTATATTTTGGAAATGTGGAATGTGTAATTCAGCAGGCGTAGGAACTGAACAGCAAGAAGAGTCTTTTTGTTTGTAGCTACCCTTATATGCTTACAACACCCAACAATCAACCATACTGAGATTTGTATTACTTATAGCTATTGATGTGACTTAATCATTGGATGAATGTAATCCTTATTGAGAGTTTGGACAAGCTGGCGTCGGCCCCATCTTGGATTTTAAGAGACATGATAGGACATGTTTATTGCAACTTACAGCAGCCAAAGCCTTGGAGCTGTGGCTCAGAGATTCTAAGCTCATGTTGGAGGGATTGCTACAATCCTGGTTGCAACTTGAAAGTTAGATGAACACTGGCATTTCAACCCTCTAAGAAAGCAAATGTAACAACACAAAACATGTTCCTAATTCAGACTTGGCTCTGAAACATCTGTTGCAAAGTGTGGAGAATTGAAATGTCAGTTAAAATAACTAAAGAGGGATGGTGATGCCATTTAGCAATGATCAACATAGTCACTAATGGGTTACAATGCAAACATTCCTTTATTGTTAATTTTCTTGTGGCCTACCCTTCAGGATAGTGCCTTTATATTTGTTGCTCCCCAACATTGAATAATTTTGCTCTTGAAATGTTCTACCCAAAGCTGTGCCTTGTTGAAGAACTCAAACCATATTTTAACACTATGAGTGAGCTAAATAGCTGGCTTGCAATGCAGAACAATGCCAGCAGCACGGGTTCAATTCCCGTTCCAGCCTCCCCAAACAGGCGCCGGAATGTGGCGACTAGGGGCTTTTCACAGTAACTTCATTGAAGCCTATTTGTGACAATAAGTGATTATTATTATTATCTGAATATGAATTCTAGCACTTCTCTAAAGTATGCATGAAGAGAGGAGGTAGAGAAACAGCCAAAGGTAGCTCGAAACTTAATGGAAAATGCTGCAACTGTATTGACCAAGGGAATACAGTCACCTTGGATTCTGCACATTTATTCAACATCATTTAGGACAAACCCTTAAAACCCAGTGTAGAGCACATTCACTCTTGAGAGGATGATACTGTTACACCAGAGAGATATTAGGAAATTAGGTCCAGAAATGGGATCGAAGATGGAGCAGGTGATCTAGCAGTTAAAGAGGCTGAGGGGAAAACAAATCTGATAGTACGGAATCAGAGGGATACGCCCACACCTGGCCTGAGTTACATTGTCCCAGTCAGACTTAAACTCGTTAGTTTGAATGAACAGGATGCCCAGATCCATTGTCTTTCGGGGCACTCCTATCTGACCAGCCATTAATCCATTACAGAGACTGATGGCCTCTTTGTCTGTCAATGGGAGATTAGTTGTATATCAATAGCATGGCTCTGTTCTCTTGTAAAAATGGGAGTGGGAAATAAAACAGCCAACGTAACGATGAAGGGTTCAAGTCTAGAAACTGCAGGAGAGCACCTTTGTTTGAAGGGCTGGGCAGAGTTGAGGGAGAGAGAGAGAAGGAATCCTATTTTGAACAGATAGAAGGCTTTGGAAAGCGATCGAGAGAGGTCATGAAAGTTCCTACCGAGGCAGGCTTTGGAAAAGGATTCCCTCCTAACAGAATAAAAATTGCTTCGTAAATACAAGTATCACCGTTGCCTGCCTGTGTAAGTGGAATGAGAACTACATGTTAATTTAAAGGGCTGTTTAATGGAAACACATGTGTTAAAGTTAAGAAACTACATGTAATCTGTTATTGTTGAAGTTGAAGTTTAGAAATTTAAATATTGTTTTTCTTTTGTTTTATAAAAGAACCAAGCCTATTTCATATGTTCTTATATACCCTGAGAGACAATAAAAATCCACTCTTTTTACAGACAAGGATACTTATAAAACATCCAGAAACGAATTGACATCTCCTACGGTTGTAATGGGAGATGACTATCATCTCATCAAGAGATATCCGCTGCGTAATATTCAGACGGATTTGTGGATTTTGCCTTCCAGGTGGCTCCAGAAATAGTGGATGCATTGGTGATCACCTTCCAGGATTCTATAGACTGCGGAACATTTCCTGCAGATTGGAGGGTGGCTAATGTAACCCCACTATTTAAAAAGGGAGGTACAGCGAAAGCAGAGAATTATAGACCAGTAAGCCTGACATCAGTAGTGGGGAAAATTCGACAATCCATGATCAAAGATTTGATAGCAGAGTACTTAGAAAACAGTGGCAGGATCGGACAGAGTCAGCATGGATTTATGAAGGGGAAATCATGCTTGACAAATCTACTGGATGTAATAAGTAGAATTGATGAAGGGAAGCCAGTGGATGTGGTGTATTTGGACTTTCAGAAGGCCTTGATGAAGTCCCACATAAAAGATTAACGTGTTAAATTAAAGTGCATGGGCTTGGGGTAGCGTATTGAGATGGTTAGAAAACTGGTTGGCAGACAGGATAAAAAGAGTAGAAATTAACTAGTCTTTTTCAAATTGGCAGGCAGTGACTAGTGGGGTACCGCAGGGATTGGTGCTGGGACCCCAGCTATTCATAATATATGTTAATAATAGATGAGAGTACTAAATATCATGGGCGGGATTCTCCGGTCGCCGACGCTGAATTCAGGACGTTGCCTGAGGCCTGAAACCCCCCCCCCCCCAATGCTCCGCCCCCAACCGGCCAAATTCCTGACAGGCTGGGTCTCTCATGGTCTCAGCTGTCGGGAACTAGGCATGGCAGCTGCAGCCTCAGTCCAGCGGCGCCACAGTTGGGGAGGGCCGATCCGCGGGAAGGGGGGGAGGGCTCACATGGCTTGGCGCACTGTGGGGGATGGTAAGGGGCACGCGAGCCGGCCAAAAGGGGGGGGGGCACTATTTTGCAGGCCGGGTCAGCGAGCAGCCGGCACCATGTTGCACAGTGCAACCACTGCAGGCTGCCGCCGTGCGCCTGCGTGGCCACGGACCCTGCAATTCTCCGGGCCATATCAGCAGCTAGAGTCTGGTGCAGTACTCTGCCTCGATGCTAGCCCCCAGCCAAACGGAGGATCGGTCATTTTACGCCATTTTTTCTGTCGTAAAACGCCACCGTTCCCAGGCCGGCATGGGGACATAGCCTTAAAATCAGAGAATCCAGCCCCATATCTCAAATTTGCAGATGACACCAAGCTGGGTGTGAGAGTGAGCTGTGAGGAGGATGCCGAGATCCTTCAGTGTGATTTGGGCAAGTTGAGCGAGTGGATAAATGAATGGCAGATGCAGTATAATTTGGATAAAAATGAGATGATCACTTTGGTAGCAAAATCAAGAAGTCAGACTATTATCTGAATGGCTTTAAATTAAGAGAGGGGAACATGCAATAAGACCTGGGTGTCCTCGTACACCAGTCACTGAAGGTGTGCATGCAGGTGAAGCAAGCAGTAAAGAAGGCAAATGGTATGCTGGCTTTCATTGCAAGAGGATTTGAGTACAGGAGCAGGGATATCTTGCTGCAATTATGCCGGGCCTTGGTGAAGCCACACCTGGAATATTGTGTGCAGTTTTGGTCTCCTTATCTGAGGAAGGATGTTCTAGCTATAGAGGGAGCACAGTGAAGGCTTACCAGACTGATTCCTGAGATGGCAGTATGACGTACGAGGAGAGATTGAATCGGTTAGGATTGTTTTCGCTGGAGTTAAGAAGAATGAGGGGGGATATCATAGATACCTCTAAAATTCTAACAGGATTGGACAGGGTTGATGCAGGAAGGATGTTCCCGATGGGTTGTCCAGAACCAGGGGTCACAGTTTGAGGATACAGGGTAGACTAGGACAGAGATGAGGAGACATTTCTTCACCCAGAGAGTGATGAGCTTGTAGAATTCATTACCACAGGAAGTTTTTGAGTCCAAAATATTCAATGGTTTCACGAAGTACTTAGGGTGAAAGGGATCAAAGGATATGGGGGAAAGAAGAATTAAACTATTGAGTTGGATGTTCAGCCATGATCTTAATGAATGGCGGAGCGGGCTTGAATGGCCAAATGGCCTCCTCCTGCTCCTATTTTTTTCTATGTTTCTACGTACAAAGACTGGGATAAAAACCAGCTGAAATGCTATCCCCCGGTGCGTGTGCATGTAAAAAGTCAGCCAGCAGCAGCACCCTTGCAAACATATAGGTATATCTCTATCTTTTCTCTGATTGCTGAAGTAAACCAAGTAAGCAAAGACCCTGGGGACGATGTTCCAGCCGCAATGCGCCTGGTGCCAATCCCGCTATGTCGGGAAAATTCCGGGAGAGGCTTGAAACAGGTTTTGCGCTGGGTGCCAAACAGTTCGAGATGTTACTGGGCCCTCCCATGGAATGTAATCAAGTTCATGTCCAGCGAGGGCCTGGACTTGATTGCCATACATTGAATGGATATTAATATTCAAAATCGGCTTAACGCTGAATCTTACAGGAAGGTGTAATGTTCCCACCCGTTGGCGTGATGTGGCGCTGGTGATAATCCACAACAGAGACCAGACATTACCACCCCTGGGGTCTCTGAGGCCATAATAGCCCCCGAGTGGCCATTGCCCTACTGCCAGGGGGCAGTGCCAAGGGGTGGTGGTGGAGCCTGAGAGGGCCAAGATGTAATAGGGCAGGGCTTATGGGGCAACACATTGGGATGGCCCCAAGGCCAGTGATCTATGTCTGTGGGTGTAGGGGGAGTTCAGGCGGACAATTTATATTTGGGGGAGGGGAGGAACATGCCATCAATGAGGGGAGGGGTTTTAATTTCACTTTGAGTTTGGGGTGCCCTTTAAAAAGGACCCAGATCTCGTTGGAGAGCCATTGCCAGACCTGATCGAATGCAGATTCAAGGCACCTGGCTAGAATCACAAAAGGCAGAGCAAAAGTCAAGAAAAGAAAAAGCCTAAAAGGCAGCAGAGAATAATCCACTGTGCAGAGGAAAAGCCTGACTTGATCGAATGCAGAGGCTGAGAGAGTGGACCTGGCCAGATCAAAAAGGATGAGCAAAATTTACAAAAATAAAAAAGGCTGGAAGTCAGCAGAATAATCCACTGTGTGGATGATAAGAATCTGAATGAACGCAGAGTCATTGTATCTAGCCAATAAAAAAGTGAGCAAAATTTGGAAGAAAGCTGAGATTATCTTTTAATGCAGGCAATTATAAGAGTCAGTATTAGCATTCCAGTGCGCAGTTGCAAGAAAGCTGCAGCAATGGGTCCATAGCCGGCACCATAACCAGAACAAGTTTGACTGAATCAAAAGACTTTATTAAAATAACAGGCAGAACTGGAAATTACCTTGCATTTGAGCCCCAGGATTATTGGTTTTTGCATTTAGTTGTATCAACATTACAAGGAACAAAGGAGAAAACAATAAACAGATACAAATACATAGGAAACATATGCACAGATACGTGGCATATCAACACTGGGTTCCCAATAATCGGTTACCACTGTTCTTTTTCTATTGTCTATTTTGATGATCTTCCCTCCCTGCTCCCCCCCCCCCATTGTTTGCTGGTCACGAACAGGTCCTCCAACAGGCTGGTAAATTGCTTCCATGTGTACCGGAATTCTTCCTCCGATCCTCTGATGGCAAATTTTATTTTTTCCAATTTGAGGAATTCTGCTAAGTCGAACAGCCAGTCTGCGACTTTGGGTGGCGCTACTGATCTCCAGCTGAGTAGGAGTCTCCGGCGGGTGATCAGGGAGGCAAAGGCTATGGCGCCTGCCCCATTCCCCGCAAAGACCTCTGGCTGTTCCGATACCCCGAAGATTGCCACTTAGTGGGCATGGCTCCATCCTCACCCCCACAACCTTGGACATGGCCTTGAAAAATACTGGTGGGTTAAAAGGGCCTGGGTTGAAGTTCCCATAAGAACTAGGAACAGGAGTAGGCCATCTGGCCCCTCGAGCCTGCTCCACCATTTAATGAGATCATGGCTGATTTTTGTGGACTCAGCTCCACTCTCCGGCCGGTACACCATATCCCCGAATCCCTTTATTCATAAGAAAAGAGAGGCTGCTCAGCTTATAGCCATCACCGGAATTCCCAAATGACATATTTTGATGGTTTCCTGTGGAAAGACCAAGTTTAAAAAATAGCCCCATCGGTGCAACAGGAGCTGGCTGAAACCAGCAAGCACATGAAGAACAAAGAGAAGGAAAAGAAATGGCAGCTGTGAATCCATCTTGAAGTGGGAAAAATAATTTAAAGAGGTACTCACCTGTTACAAAAAACAGCCATGGATATTAAATTAAAATACCAGAACAATTTAGGCTACGGTAAGGACCAAACCAGACCCAAAATTAGTTGTCTTGGAGGTGAATATTTTTAGATTACAGGAGTGCATCAAGATTAAGTCAGAAATCAGAAAAAGTCCAAGTTAATATGTTTTCTACTTGTTTGGTATATTTGCGGGTGAAGTAATCCTAAGGCAAGCTATAGATGAATCCTCAAACACATTTGGTGAGATATTAAAAGCCTTTGACAAATATTTTAAACCAAAGTTGTGGACAGCAGAGCCCTTGAAAAAAGGTCCAGAACAACTCCAAAAACCTTACCTATCCTCAAAGGTGCAAAGGGACCCCAGGTTGAGAGAGACAGGAGACCCAGAGCGAGAGAAACCGGAAATCCCAGACCAATGGAGACGATACCGAAGCAAACCACAAGATGGTTGCAGACCATGTCGGTGCAATGAAGTGCATAAGCTGAAGAGTTTAGTGCAGAAGAAAGAGAAGCAGCCAATTGGCTTAAAAGTAGAGCTTTTGAAAATGCTGAAACATTTCCCAAACTGCAACAGCAGGTAGAATGCGCCGTGAGCAGGTGGCTTTGTATGGTGGAAAGCAATCTGAGGTCACCAAAAATAAATAAAACCTGCAAAAAGAAAAGGAAGCTATTCCACAGGAATATGTTTGCATCAAAGCTGAGTTGTAAGAACTCAACCAGAAGTACAGCCAGGTACAACAGCAGCTAGAAAAGGTACACAAAGAATTCTGAATGTATGAAATTGATATGTGTTATATTTTGTATTTGTGGCAGTAACATTATTAAAAACTCTGATTTAAAATACAAATAGGCTGTGTCTCTGCTGAAGATGTAATTAAAGAGTCATAAAAGGTGAGGTAATGATTTGTTCCAATCACTTACATGATTACAGTTATAGGTCTAATGGAATATTGTTATGATTGCTGGCGATTCCCTGGAGAGTAGATAATTTATGAGGGAGTGGTGTTCAGACCAACTAATAGGTCATGGAACTTAGTAGGATACAGATGATGTAATTAATGGGAGGAGCCAGATCTGTCAGTAGATTTGCAGTCTGTTAGAATATTTCAAGTTGAACAGCAGTTTGCCATAGTTTGAATCTGACAAGAAAGAAGTGTACTGGATATGCTCGTGAAAAGTATCTCCTAAAAGTCTCATCAGATAAGCAAGTAAACTTGTTGGGTTAACTTTATTTATAAGTGGAAAATGAGCTGTGATGGGTTGCTTAATTAGAGTTAGTAGCAAGTAGAGACAGTAAGTTCAAATTTTTGCTGTTATTTAAGAACTTATTAACTGATAATTGTAAAGCTATTAATGTGGTTAATTTTGTGTTTAAATTAAAGTTTGTTTTAACATAAAATATACCTATTAGTCAGAGTCATCAGTCCTGGAGTGAAGAATCCTACTTCACAGTTTTACAAATTAAAAAAAATTGTTTGGGGTTCTCGTCCGGTATCCGAACAAAAGTAGGGGTCTGGTCCAGGTACACTGAGGGAGAGTTCAGAATGTCCCATTCGCCTAACAGCACATCTTTCGGGACTTGTGGGAGGAAACTGGAGGAAACCCACGCAGACACGGGGAAAATGTGTGGACTCTGCACAGACAGTGACCCAAGCCGGGAATCGAACTAGGGACCCTGGCTCTGTGAAGCCATAGTGCTAACCACTGTGCTACCGTGCTGCCCATCTTATGACATCTTAATAGCACCTCCTGCATCCAAAAAGTCTGTCTTTCTTTTAAACCAGGATTTAAATGAAATTACTGCAGCAGATATTTTTTTTTTGTTGTAAAATTTAGAGTACCCAATTCATTTTTTCCAATTAAGGGGCAATTTAGCGTGGCCAATCCACCTACCCTGCACATTTTTGGGTTGAGGCGAAACCCAAGCAAACACGGGGAGAATGTGCAAACTCCACACAGACAGTAACCCAGAGCCGGGATCGAACCTGGGACCTCGGCGCTGTGAGACCACAGTGCAAACCCACTGCGCCAGCATGCTGCCCTACTGCAGCAGATATTTACACACCCTAACCCAGGCTTTTAAAACCATTACTGCACCAGATACATATAATGCAACTTATATACCAATTTCTTACATACATCACAGAGGTACAAGGAAGCGAGTGAAGCAGCTGAATGGATGAGAGGAGAAATTAAAAGAAAAAGCTGTCGACCTTTCCAAGCTGTGAGCAGGTAATGAAGCCATGAGTAGCACAATTACTGAACTGAATGAAACAAGTTATGATTTTGCTGGAGTCAGACCTGGCCAACAGTGAAACTAAAATGAAGAACACAGACACAGCTCTGCTGCAGACAGAAAGAAAAGACAAGAATGAGAATGGCAAATGTAAATCTGACACCAATGCTCAAGGAACTTGAAAAAGATGCCTCAAATACACTGAGAACCATTGAGTTGTTGAAAAATGTTATGGCTGAAATCAAAATCAAGAACCTAGAATGCCAAGAAAAAGTTGAAAAATTGCAAGAGAAAGTAGAAATTCTCACAAAGGAATGTAAAAAGTCTCTGAAACCATTAGCAGAAGTAAAATTAGAGAATTTGAACTTACAGGATAGCACAGAAGAACTAGCAAAAAGAAAACTCAGAAATTGCGAACTCCAGGATAACACGACAGCATGAAATTCATGCTAGAACAGGAAAAGGAATTGCTGATGAATCAGAGCAGTTGGTTGAATGCAGAGTTAATAACCAAAACTGATTAAATGTTGGAACTACATTGTAAAAAGTGCAATGAAATTCTTGAGCTTCGGTCTGATCCGATGAACATGAAAGATGAGATGCGCAGTATGGAAGAGCAAATCCAGATTAAAAACAGAGAACTCTGAAGCAAAAACAACTGAATTTACCAGAGTAGTTGCTTAGCTGAATAAAAAGATTCATAAGCTTGAAAAAGGATTGGAAAATAAACGAATAAACAAATATTGGCTGAAATTTCAAAACAAGTGGAAATTAAGGTTTCCATTTTGAAGCGCCAACTTCCAGTCAGATCATGGTGGACCGAATGGAAAAAGAAAATCCAAGTTCATTCTGGGTGGTGGTGGGGGGGGGGGGTTAATGGGCAGGTAGAAGGGGTAGCTCATAAAAGAAGATTGTATTGAAAATATATTTGGGGGAGGTGTAGTACAAGGGCAGAGCATAGGTTACTGTGGGATTCGAGAATAATATTACCCACGGTATAGATTGATTGACTGTATACAGAAGAGTCTGGAAGGAACCAGCATGGAGACAACACCTATGCAGTGATGTACCTTGAAGTTGTATGGGGTTACCAATTAACAGTTTATGTTCAATTATACAAGCCTCCAGACCTCTTAGTCAGACACCAAAACCATACAACATTGAGGTTTGAGAGGTAACTGCTGATGGGGAAATTGTTCTGAGGTTTGGGAGTTAATGAGTTCTCAGCTACTTCTCAAAGTGAGAAGAAATTAGGAATGATTTGGAGACTTTTATTTTCGCTCTTTAAAAAAAAGGGTATAGAGCTAGACTACTGGAGTTTAGAAGACTGAGACGTGATCCAGTCCTGGCTAAAGTAACTTGATAAAGTGAATATGGGAAAATATTTCCATTGTAGGGAAGCCGAGTACACGAGAATGTAATCGTAAAGTAAGAGCTAGGTCACTCAGGAGCAAAATCAGGAAGCACATGTTTGTACAAAGTTTCATGTTAATCGGGAATTGTCTTTCCCGACAGGCTGTGGATGTTGGGACAATTGGAACACTCAAGACTGAGTTAGGTAGATTTTTTTTGTTAGTTAAGGGTATAAATGGATATGGAGCAAACATGGGCAACAACAGCAAAAGCTTTTATTTGTATAGAGTCTTTATAAAATGCCCCAATGCACTTCATAGGATTGTTAGAAAGCAACATTAGACATTAAACCACAAAAGGTGACATTAAGACAGATGGCCAAAAGTGGTAGAGTTTGAGTAGCACCTTAAAGTAAGAAAGGGAGATAGAAAGCTGGATAGGTTTAAGAAATGTATTCTGGAGCTTGGGACCTAAGCAGCTGAAGACCAGTGATGGAGTGGTTAAATCTGAGGATGCTGAAGACGTCGAGAGAATAAGATGAGTGGAAATATATCAAAGAGTTGTGGGCTGAAGGAAATTATAAGGATAAGGAGGGGTGAGACCATAGAGAGGTTTGAAAACAAGGGTAAGAATTTAAAAATACAAGATGGTGCTTGTCAATATAGGTTAGTTAGTGAGCACAGGGGTGATAGGTGAATGGGATTAAAGATATGCGTATTAAGATATGGCCTGCAAAGTTTTGGATGACCTCAGATTTACAGAGTAAGTATGAATAAATGGATTTGAGGTAGCAATCAGCCATGATCTAATTTGATGGTGCAGCAGACTTGAAAGGCTGAATGGCCTACTCCTGTCTCTGAAGAGTGATGAAAATGCTCTGGCTGCACAAATATACAATTTATTTCAGATCTTCCTTTATCTATATTTAATTTGAATTTAAGTTTAGATGTAATTTTTTCTTCTTTGGTTTTTAATTTGTTGACTTGTAATAATCGTTCAATAAAATTACGCTCAAAAGGATTTCTATTATGTACTTTTCTTCCCCCCCCCGCCGCATCATATCAATAAAGTCAAATGTAGATGAAACAGTTTGCTTACTGATACTTTCTTGACAGAACTGTCCCAGAACCCAAACATTAATTTGGTCTGGTTTAAATTTGCTAGTTCAAATCACATTGATACTTCCCATTTTCAACTTTAATTACTTGCACATTTGTGATGCGCTCTGACATTTCTGTCTGTTTCAGATGTCTTGGAGCATAATCAGAATTCTGTGTGCTGAAATGTGAATTTAATTTACTTTGTTCCATTCTGTCCTCATCATCTTTACTGGTGACTTTTTTGCGTATATTTTACACGCGTTTTCTTGAAATTAACGCATCATGGATGAGACGATTGTTACAAAAAAAATTAAGTTTTAAAAACTATCGAGTGCATATTTTTCTCATTTGCCACTTGAGTGTTTCCATCTCTGCTGTTTGGTGCCAGCTTCAAACCCCATGTACAATTCTTTGTGTGTGTGTCATAAATGTGTCCATTGTATTCCAGTAAATGGCGTGCTGTCCACACTAGTTCCAACAAAAGGAAGACACTTTCTAAATGGACATTGAGAATGAATATTAACAACCCCACCCACCCTTTTGATTAAAAACTGGGGGTATTTGTTGTGGTGAACGATTCTTTTCCTGAACCACATTGATGTTGATCCAAAATTTGGGAATTAAATTTCGTGACTTAAGTAATTGATTTGTCATGAGCATTGTAGTGTGAAAAGGTCACTGAATTCATTGACTGTAACCACACCATAGCATTTGTACTGCAAGTGGGAGCACCATATTTAGTTATTGTACAGTTGTTGGCATTTGCAAAGTAATGTCATTCCCATACCTATACATTATAAAAGATTTAAATGCTAAAATTGATTACGTCCTGACTTTTAACATGGAACACCAAAGCATTTTGCTGATCTTGCACCAAAATTACTTCCTGGTGCTTCTTTTCCCCTGGATGGTTGCATATTCTGAACATTATTGATGAGTAATTGGTTTTGGTGGCTTAAGTGATTGAAACTATATGTTGTCGGCCAAAAGGGCTGACTTCAAATCACTGTTCAATCCCCTTCAACTGAATACCTTTGTCAATTGCTATCAAACACGCCGTGACTGGCTGGGAAGAAGTAGTTGCTTGGAAGATAAGTAAGTGCTGATGGGTTAATGTGCTGAAGTGCCTTTGCATTAATTGTAGAACATGCTGTGGTGTTTGTTGCTGACTGCAGGAGGAAATATTGTGAAGTGTCATGCCATCGGTGATCATAGCAGATAGAGGAGGGAGTCTGAAAAGAAAATTAGTCGCTGAGCAGCAGTCTTGTGCCACTGGGGTTGTCTTCTGGTTTCTTGGTGGTGACAGTACACAAATGCAAGGAAGTTGTATTTGTCTGATCCAGTAAGTTAGTGGTTGAGTGGTGCCCTTCACTCTGTTGTGAATTTGACTCTGCAGCCTCAGCATGTGTTTATTGCTGCATGTGGGGTAAAACATTTCTTGTTGCTCAGATCTGCTTGCAAATTGTCATTTTTCATTGGCTCTATGCCAATTTATGCAAAATTGGAATATTTGAGCTGCTATATGCAGTCAGTCAAGGGCCATGCCAGATGATTTATCCTATTGATCAGATGATGGTAAGGCCACAAGATCATAAGACATAGGAGCAGAGTTAGGCCATTTTGCCCACCGAGGCTGCTCTGCCATTCAATCATGACTGATACGTTTCTCATCCCCATTCTCCTGCCTTCTCCCCATAACCTCTGATCCCCATATTAATCAACAACCTATCTATTTCTGCTGTAAAGACACTCAGTGATTTGGCCTCCACAGCCTTCTATGGCAATGAATTCCACAGATTCACCACCCTCTGGCTGAAGAAATTCTTCCTCATCTCTGTTTTAAAGGATCGCCCCCTTGGGTTCTAGTTTCTCCTACAAATGGAAACATCCCCTCCACCTTCACTCTATCTAGGCCTCTCAGTATTCTGTAAGTTTCAATGATATCCCCCCTCATCCTTCTAAACTCCATCGAGTACAGACCCAGAGTCCTCAACTGCTCCTCATATGACAAGTCCTTCATTCTTGGGATTATTCTTGTGAGCCTCCTCTGGACCCTCTCCAAGGCCAACACATCCTTACTTAGATATGGGGCCCAAAATTGCTCACAATATTCCAAATGGGGTCTGACCAGAGCATTATAGAGCCTCAACAGTACATCCCTGCTCTTGTATTCTAGCCCCCTTGACAAGAATGCTAACATTGCATTTGCTTTCCTAACTTCCAATTGAACCTGCATGTTAACCTTAAGAGAATCCTGAACTAAGACTCCAAAATCCCTCTGTGCTTCTGATTTCCGAAGCCTTTTCCCATTTAGAAAGTAGTCTGTGCCTCTATTCTTCCTACCAAAGTGCACAACTCACACTATTCCACATTGTATTTCATTCGCCACTTCTTTACCCAGTCTCCTGGCCTGTCCAGGTCCTACTGCAACCTATCTGATTCCTCAACACAACCTGTTCCTCTACATATCTTTGTATCATCTGCAAACCTAGCAACAATGCCCTCCGTTCCATCTTCCAGATCATTAATGCATATCATGAATAGCTGTGGTCCTAACACTGACCCCTGCGGAACACCACTAGTCACCGGCTGCCATCCTGAAAAGGATCCCTGTATCCCCAGTCTCTGCCTTCTGCCAGTCAGCCAATTTGCTATCCATGCCAGTACCTTGCCCCTAATGTCATGGGCTCTTAACTTATTTAGCAGCCTCCTGTATGGCTGGAAATCCAAATAGATCATGTCCACTGGTTCTCCTTTGTCTAACTTCCTCGTTACCTCCTCAAAGAATTCTATCAGTTTTGTCAGGCATGACTTTCCCATGCTAACTTAGTCCTATTTTACCATGCACTTCTAAGTACTCTGCAATCTCATCCTTTATAATAGACTCTAAAATCTTACCAACGACCAAAGTCAGACTAACCTGCCTAATTCCCTGTCTTCTGCCTGTTAAACTGGGGTGTTACATTCGCCATTTTCCAATCCTCTGGGACCCTCCCTGCCTCCAGTAATTCCTGAAAGAGCACCACCAATGCCTCCAAAATCTCCTCCGCTATCTCCTTCAGAACCCTGGGTGTAGTCCATCCGGTCCAGGTAATTTATTCACCTTCAGACTTTCAACTTCCCCAGCACCTTCTCCTTAGTGATGGCCACTTCACTCGCTTCTGCCCCCTGACTCTCTTGAAGTTCTGGTAATCCACTGGTTCTTCCACTGTGAAGCCTGATGCAAAGTACCTAGTCAATTCCTCTGCCATTTCTTTGTTCCTTATTACTACCTCTCCAGCCTCAATTTTCCAATGTGGTCCAATGTCCATTCTTGCCTCTCTCTTAAAGTTTATATATAAAAAAAAACCTCTTGCAACCTTCTTTACTATTTTAGCTTTCTATTTCATCTTCTCCCCCCTTATTGTTTTTTTAGTGTCCTCTGCTTGCTTTTAAAGGCTTCTCAATCCTCTGGCTTCCCACTAATCCTCGCCACGTTGTAGGCTTTTTCCTTTGCTTTCATTTCATTTCATTTCCTGTCGTTGACGTCCCTTGTCAGCCATGGTTGCCTTGTCCTCCACTTCGCATGTTTCAAAGAATTTTCATAAAATTTACAGTGCAGAAGGAGGCCATTCGGCCCATTGAGTCTGCACCGGCTCTTGGAAAGAGCACCCTTCCCAAGGTCCACACCTCCACCCTATCCCCATAACCCAGTAACCTCACCCAACACTAAGGGCAATTTAGCATGGCCAATTCACCTAACCTGCACATGTTTGGACTGTGGGAGGAAACCGGAGCACCCGGAGGAAACCCACGCACACACGGGGAGAATGTGCAGACTCCGCACAGACAGTGACCCAAGCGGGGAATTGAACCTGGGACCCTGGAGCTGTGAAACAATTGTGCTAACCACAATGCTACGGTGCTGCCCACCTCCTCCTTGGGATGAATTTCTGTTGTGCCTTCTGAATAACCCCTAAAAACTCCTGCCGTTGCTTTCAGCTGTCTTTCCTGCTAGATTCCCCTTCCAATCAACTCTGGCCAGGTTCTCCCTCATGTCTTCGTAGTTACCTTTATTCAATTGTAAAACTGTTACATCTGATTCCAGCTTCTCCCTCTCAACTGCAAGGTGAATTCTATCATATTGTGGTCACTGTCTCCGAAGGGTTCCTTCACCTTAAGTTCCCTAATCAAGTCTGCCTCATTATACATCACCAAATCCAGAATTGTCCATGATCAGACCCTTTTAGACACTCAAAATTGGAAACTGGAAATCAGATTGGTCCCTAGAGGTATTTAAAAACTTCATACAGGTTTTCTTGTTTACTGTAATAGAATACTTTACATTTCCACATTTGAGGCTAGTACTTTCCTAGAACAATTAAGTAACTTGGGAAAATTTAAAAGCTCACTCTACTGAAGAGTTAACAAGTGTAGCTCGGCAGTAGGGCAGCACGGTAGCACACGTGGCTTGCACTGTGGCTTCACAGCGGCAGGGTCCCAGGTTCGATTCCCCGCTGGGTCACTATCTGTGCGGAGTCTGCACGTTCTCCCCGTGTCTGCGAGGGTTTCCTCCCACAGTCCAAAGACGTGCAGGCTAGGTGGATTGGCCATGATAAATTGCCCTTAATGTCCAAAAAGGTTGGGAGGGGTTATTGGGTTATGGGGATAGGGTGGAAGTGAGGGCTTAAGTGGGTCAGTGCAGACTCAATGGGCCGTATGGCCTCCTTCTGCACTGTATGTTCTATGTATCTATGTACCTGGAAGCCAATAGGCTAGGAAATACGATATCCTCAAACTTGAGGACACCCATTTTGCGATTGAACCTGAAGAACAGAAGGTAGACATGGAATCTGAAATGGATAGCCTAGCATTAGCACAATACAGCTGGAATAGCAGAAACTAGAGCTAGAATTCCTAGCAAGAGAAAAAGAAATGGAAAGGCAGGAGAGAAAGGAAAAGGAGGAATTAGAATTCCAAGAAAAGGCCCTGTCGATTATCAGGCCCTGGGGATTTATCAAAGAACAAAGAAAACTACAGCACAGGAACAGGCCCTTCGGCCCTCCCAGCCTGCGCAGATCCAGATCCTTTATTTAAACCTGTCGCCTATTTTCCAAGGATCTACTTCCCTCTGCTCCCCGCCCATTCATATATCTGTCTAGATGCATCTTAAATGATGCTATCGTGCCCGCCTCTACCACCTCCGCTGGCAAAGCTCTCCAGGCAACCACCACCCTCTGCGTAAAAAACTTTCCACGCACATCTCCCTTAAACTTTCCCCCTCTCACCTTGAAATCGTGACCCCCTGTAATTGACACCCCCACTCTTGGAAAAAGCTTGTTGCTATCCACCCTGTCCATACCTTTCATAATTTTGTAGATGTCAATCAGGTCTCCCCTCAACCTCCGTCTTTCCAACGAAAACAATCCTAATCTACTCAACCTTTCTTCATAGCTAGCACCCTCCATACCAGGCAACATCCTGGTGAACCTCCTCTACACCCTCTCTAAAGCATCCACATCCTTCTGGTAATGTGCCGACCAGAACTGTATTCCAAATGTGGCCCAACCAAAGTCCTATACAACTGTAACATGACCTGCTGACTCTTGTCTCAATACCGCATCCGATGAAGGCAAGCATGCTGTAGCCCTTCTTGACCACTCTATTGACCTGTGTTGCCACCTTCAGGGTACAATGGACCTGAACTCCCAGATCTCTCTGTGCATTAATTTTCCCCAGGACTCTTCCATTGACCGTATAGTCCGCTCTTGAATTGGATCTTCCAAAATGCGTCACCTCGCATTTGCCTGGATTGAACTCCATCTGCCATTTCTCTGCCCAACTCTCCAATCTATCTATATTTTGCTGTATTCTCTGACAGTCCCCCTCGCTATCCGCAACTCCACCAATCTTAGTATCATCTGCAAACTTGCTAATCAGACCACCTATATCTTCGTCCAGATCATTTATGTATATCACAAACAACAGTGGTCGGAGCATGGATCCCTGTGGAACACCGTTAGTCACCCTTCTCCATTTTGAGACAGTCCCTTCCACCACTACTCTCTGTCTCCTGTTGCCCAGCCAGTTCTTTATCCATCTAGCTAGTACACCCTGAACCCCATGCGACTTCACTTTTTCCATCAACCTGCCATGGGAAACTTTATCAAACGCCTTACTGAAGTCCATGCATATGACATCTACAGCCCTTCCCTCATCAATTAACTTTATCACTTCCCCAAAGAATTCTATTAGGTTTGTAAGACATGACCTTCCCTGCACAAAACCATGCTGACTATCACTGATAATCTATATTCCAAATATGAATAGATCCTATCCCTCAGTATCTTCTCCCAACAGTTTGCCTACCACTGACGTCAAGCTCACAGATCTATAATTCCCTGGATTATCCCTGCTACCCTTATTAAACAAAGGGACAACATTAGCAATTCTCCAGTCCTCCGGGACCTCACCCGTGCTCAAGGATGCTGCAAAGATATCTGTTAAGGCCCCAGCTATTTCGTCCCTCGCTTCCCTCAGTAACCTGGGATAGATCCCAACCGGACCTGGGGACTTGTCCACCTTAATGCCTTTTAGAATACCCAAAACTTCCCCCCTTCCTTATGCCGACTTGACCTAGAACATTTAAACATCCATCCCTAACCTCAACATCCGTCATGTCCCTCTCCTTGATGAATACCGATGCAAAGTACTCATTAAGAATCTCACCCATTTCCTCTGACTCCACGCATAAATTCCCTCTTTTGTCTTTGAGTGGGTCAAACCTTTCTCTAGTTACCCTCTTGCTCCTTACATACGAATAAAAGGCTTTGGGATTTTCCTTAACCCTGTTAGCCAAAGATATTTCATGACCCCTTTTAGCCCTCTTTATTGCGCGTTTGAGATTTGTCCTACTTTCCCGAAATTCCTCCAAAGCTTCATCAGTTTTAAGTCGCCTAGATCTTATGTATGCGTCCCAGGTTTGATCCCAGCTCTGGGTCACTGTCCGTGTGGAGTTTGCACATTCTCCCCGTGTTTGCGTGGGTTTCGCCCCCACACCCCAAAGATGTGCAGGCTAGGTGGATTGGCCACGCTAAATTGTCCCTTAATTGGAAAAAATTAATTGGGTACACTAAATTTATAAAAAAATAAAATAAAAAAAAAGATCTTATGTATGCTTCCTTTTTCATCTTAGCTAGTCTCACAATTCCACCCGTCATCCATGGTTCCCTAATCTTGCCATTTCTTTCCCTCATTTTCACAGGGACATGTCTGTCCTGCACTCCAATCAACCTTTTTCTTAAAAGACTCCCACATTTCAAATGTGGATTTACCGTTAAAGAGCTGCTCCCAATCCACATTCCCTAGCTCCTGCCGAATTTTATTATACTTGGCCTTTCCCCAATTTAGCACTCTTCCTTTAGGACCACTCTCGTCTTTGTCCATGAGTATTCTAAAACTTACGGATTTGTGATTGCTATTCCCAAAGTAATCACCGACTGAAACTTCAACCACCTGGCCGGGATCATTCCCCAATACCAGGTCCAGTATGGCCTCTTCCCGAGTCTCCTGGATGCTCCTTACAAATTCTGCTCCATCTACGCCTCCAGCACCACATGAGTCCCATTCAATGTTGGGGAAGTTAACATCTCCCATCACGACCACCCTATTGCTCCTACATTTTTCTATAATCTGTTCCAACAATGTTACTGCACCCTTCCTATTTCATAGCTCTACCCATATTGCCTCAGTGCTCAAATCCTCCATAGTGCCCTCCTTAATCACAGCTGTGATATCATCTCTGAGCAGTAATGCAACTCCTCCACCCCTTTTACCTCCCTCTCTATCCATCCTGAAGAATCTATACCCTGGGATATTTAGTTGCCAATCTTGCCCTTTTCTCAACCACGTCTCAGTAATATCAATAACATCATATTCCCAGGTACGAATCCAGGCCCTAAATTCATCTGCCTTACCTGCGACACTTCTCGCATTAAAACAAATGCACCTCAGACCACCTGTCCCTTTGCGTTCATCATTTCTTCCCTGTCTATTCTTCCCCTTAGTCACAATGAGTTTATTATCTAGTACCTTACTGGCTTTAGTTGCTGCTTCTTTACTGACCTCTACCTTCCTAATCTGTTTCCCATCTCACCTGAGGAAGGAGCAGCGCTCCGAAAGCTAGTGACATCGAAACAAACCTGTTGGACTTTAACCTGGTGTTGTAAAACTTCTTACATTAGTTTAAAACCTCCCCAACCGTGTTAGCAAAAGCACCCCCTAGGACATTGGTTCCAGTCCTGCCCAGGTGTAGACCATCCGATTTGTAATGTTCCCACCGCCCCCAGAACCGGTTCCAATGTCCCAAAAATCTGAACCCCTCCCTCCTGCACCATCTCTCAAGCCACGTATTCATTCTGACTATTCTTGAATTTCTACTCTGACTGTCACATGGCACTGGTAGCAATCCTGAAATTACTACCTTTGAGGTACCTGTTTTGGAGGGAGATGACCGCAGGGGACACCTGCACTGCCTTCCTGCTCTTTCTCTGCCTTTTAGTCACCCATTCCCTGTCTCCCTCAACAATCCTAATCTGCGGTGTGACCAACTCACTGAACGTGCTATCTACGACCTCCTCAGCATCGCAGATGCTCCAAAGTGAGTCCATCCGCAGCTCCAGAGCCGTCATGCGGTCTAACAGGAGCTGCAGCTGGACACACTTCCCGCACATGAAGGAGTCAGGGGAATCGGCCTGAACACCCACATTGAGCACGAGGAGCATAACACGGGCCTGGGATCTCCTGCCATTTTTACACTTTACCTTAACTGATTACAAATATAATATCAAATAATGAATAAGTGAAAGGAATAAAGATTTTACTTACCAATCACAATACTTACCAACACACGAAGAGTTACATTTCTCCCAACTTCCGCTAATTGGAGCACTTTCCTTACCAGCCAATCAGGTCACTGCTTTGCTGTGATGTCACTCTTCATATTTATCCCCAAAGACCCTGTGGCCGCTGTTTAAGCAGCTAGTTTAAATACACACCGCTCGACTCTGTAGCTCCACCCACTCCAACAGCTGAATTCCTGCCGAAAAGACTCAAATCCGCGAGCAGCTAGTTTAAATACTCACCGCTCGACTCTGTAGCTCCGCCCACTCCAACAGCTGAATTCCCAGGCTTCAATCCTAACAATTTCCCCAACACCATTCCTCTACTAATATTGATCTCCTTCAGTTCCTCTCTCTCACTAAACCCTGTGGGGTGGCGGGAAATGGGGGGAGGATTGGAGGAAGGGGAGATTGGCAGTTGAGGAATGGAGGGGAGGGAGGGAATTGGGGGGAGGGATCGGGTTGAACTGACGGACACAGCCTTGCTCTAAGAGAATCTGGAGATGATGAAGGCCTCACTGGTCCTGCTGGCATTTATGGACCCTTGCAGCCGCCTGTCTTCCATCCTCTGGCGCGTCTCTGGCTCACCCTCCATCTCCTCCTGGACCGCATCATCCTCCTCCTCAGACGAGGCCTCATGTCCCTCTACCTGCTCCTCCTCCAGCATGTCGTCCCGCTGCTTTGCCAGATTGCGGAGGGCACAGCAGACCACCACAAATGATGAGAGATTGCAGAGCTCTGAACTGCAGAGGGATCTGGGTGTCTTAGTGCATGAATCATAAAAGGCTGGCATGCAGGTGCAGCAAGTAATTAAAGCAAGCTCTTAGAATGTTGTCATTTATGACGAGGGGGATTGAATACAAAAGTAGGGAGGTTATGTTATACAGGGCTCTAGTGAGACCATGTCTGGAGAACTGTGTACAGTATTGGTCTCCTTATTTGAGGAAGGATGTAAATGTGTTGGAAGTAATTCCAAGAAGGTTTACCAAATAATACCTGGAATGATTGCGTTGTCTTGTAAGGAAAGGTTGGACAGGCTAGGCTTGTGTTCACTGCAGTTTAGAAGTGTAAGAGGTGACTTGAGTGAAACACATAAGATCCCGAGGGGTCCTGACATGGTGGATGTGGAGATGATGTTTCCTCTTGTGGGAGAATCTTGAAAGAGGGATCACTGTTTAAAAATAAGGAATCCCCATTTTAAATAGAGATGAGACAATTTTTTTTCACACAGAGGGTCGTGAGTCTTTGGAACTCTCTTCCTTAAAACATGGTGGAAGCAGAGTCTTTGAATATTTTTAAGGCAGAGGTGGATAGATTCTTGGTAAGCAAGGGGGTGATATGTTATTGGGGGTAGGCAGGATGCCATTTGAGGTTACTATCAGATCAGATGTGATGTTATTAATTACAGAGCAAGCTTGAGGAGCTGAATGGCCTACTCCTACTCCTTGTTTGTATATGTCATGGGAGTGTCACTTTAAGAAAGGTTTTTGTCTTATCACATGGCTTCAGTGATGTAATTTGTGTGGGAAGAGCTGGTCTGTGTCTCTTTTGCTTTGGGTTTTGGACTGGTTTGAACTGCACAGGTTGAAAGAAGTGTTTTTCTCTATCTTCATTTTAAAAGCTGTTTCCAGACTGGTAACTTAAAAGAGATAATTGCTTTGTGGAAGGAATTCAAACCTGCTGTTTGAAAAGGGGAACAGAGAATCAATAACAAGTCTTATACCAGTGAGAATGTCGTGTGCTGAGCCACACCTTTGAAAAGGGGTTTCTCGTTTTAACTTGATTTTGTTATTGAATTGGAACAGTAAAGGGGGAATTCATTAACGGTTATACATAGATTACTGTAGCTGTGTGGGGTCTTTTTGTTTGTAATTGATAAAATTTCTAGCTCTGTGTGTTTACACAAATGTTAACTAAGTTCTTAAAATAAAGCTTTTGTTTTGATTAAAAGCGCCTAAGAAGTCTGTTGAATAACACCTGAAAGGCAGGCTCTTGTGCCTATCCTAGCCAAATTCAACATAAAGTTATAAGTCAGGTGAACTCCATAATATACTTTGGAGTTTTTAAAAACTTTGGCCCATAACATATATAATTTATTTTGTGAGCATATTCTTTGTAGATTAGCCTCCATCTTTGAACCACCAGTCCTGTACATTGCTTCCATTTAGACATGGCATCCCCACTCCACCCCTTCCAGCTGAAGGACATCCTGGATGACCAGAGATGAGTGTTCCTCTCATTCATACATGACTGTACATCACCTCAATCATGCCAGATACCTGGCAGTAGTAAATGTAAACATTCTAATTTCTGACTGGGGGGAACTTAATTCTGGCAAGATGGCCTTTTAATGAGCATGCATTCTGTGCTGTTGTATGTTCATTGGGAATCTTGAGCCTCCTTTTAAGTCCCGAGAAAATAATTGCAGAAGTTCATCCCATTGCTGGGAGTCCGATGTTTGGCCTCCTGTCAAATTAAGTTGCCTTGCCCGCCAAGCTCTCTGCTGCTGGCAAGCCTGGAAGATTCCAGCCTCAATGTCTGGTGGAACTAAAATACTCAAAGCACTATGAATAGATGCCAGTGAAAATCCAAATACTCTTGACGACACATAACAGGAATTTTAGAAGGACAAAATGGACAGAAGGCGCTAGGTTTTCTAAACAAAAGCCTTCCTTCGGCCAGACCCCCCCCCACATCCCAAAAGAGATTTAATTATAATTGTGCTGCATACAGAGAGGGTATGAGAAACTCAAACTTGAACAGAGAATAGCTGTTGCAGACATACCAGCTGTAGTAGTTGAAAGATCAATGTGAGAGAGTGTTTAGTGTGAATGTGTCTATTTTTTTTTGCTGAACAACATTGTAATGAAATGCTTGCAGCATTTAATATTGCCAGGAGATGTTATAAAGCCAATCTTTATATCGAAAATGATTTTATTTAATTCATGTGCTGAAACCACTGGTTGAGTTTTCAAAGTCTGGAAAAGCATTCCAAAGACATAGCCGCTGCTAAGGTGGATAAGCATTTGTAAAATACTGCAGATGCTGGAAATCTGGAATAAAAACAGAAAATGTTGGAAAGACTCAGCAGGTTTGGCAGCATCTGTGGAGTGAGAAACAGAGTTAATATTTCTGCTCCATATGTCTCTTCTCCAGCTGAACCATTAACTCTGTTTCTCCGCTAGACCTGCTGAATCTTTCCAGCATTTTCAGTTTGTGTGTGTATGACTGAACCTTGCACGTTTCAAAGCCATTAAAATGGAGCCAGCCTGCCTGGAAGAACTATCAAGGACAATCATCTTTGAAGAATGTGAATGACTGCATCTCCTGACCCATTCATAAAATATCCAGACAACCCCCATGTATTCAATTGGATTAAACCATGAGACTTAATCACTTTGGCCAATGGACTCTGGCTGAGAAAGGAGCTTGTTCAGCCATAATAAAATCATGGCTTGCACCATGGACCTGGAATTATGATCGTATTTGGGTAACTGGTCAGTTGGTGACACCCCCTCCCCCGTGTTTAAGATATTGCTTGGCTCCAGGCCACAAAACAGAAGGGGAAATGCCGAAGAAACAAGACCCTTGAGTGGATACACACTCTCTTTCCATCCAGCCTGCAAACTCAAGCCCTGTCTGTTGTTTGACCACTCCTTTGCTGCAGGCAGTGTTTTAAGAATCAACCCAGCAGCTGCTGCCTTTGGAAAAACAGAAATCATCTGTCAACATCTTTAGACAGTCTTGCGCTGAATCCCGAGGGACTATCTGGCCCAGCTTGAAACCATCCAATGGACTTTGAAAAACAGTGCAGTCTACTCTCTACCTTTGTAATGTGGTGTGTGTGTGTGTGTGTGTACGTACCATTGAATACATGTATGCGTCACAGTCGGAGCGTTCTTATGACTATGTGTTAAGTATAGTAAATAATAGGCTCTTTTCTTTTTTGAAAATTAGAAGGAAACCTGTCTCTGTTCTTGTACAGTCAGAGCGTATAAACAGTTAAACAAGCACTTGGCAAGCGTATCCTTTAAAAGAAACAGTTGCAGTCAAAAGAGGGGAGCAAGTCCACTCCTCCTCAACTGATCGTAACACAAATTTGATCATAAAACTGAGGATAATTTCTTTTTAATAACTTAGAGTACCCCCCAATTATTTCTTTTTCCAATTAAAGGGCAATTTAGCGTGACCAATCCACCTAACCTGCACATCTTTGGGTTGTGGGAGTGAAACCCACGCAGACAGGGGGAGAATGTGCAAACTCCACATGGACAGTGACCCAGGGCTGGGATCGAATCCGGGTCCTCAGTGCCGTAAGGCAGCAGTGCTAAGCGTTGGGCCACCATGCCGCCCCCGAAAACGGAGGGTAATTTCTCGACCAATGCTCTCCTTTGAATCAGTTCAGCATGTTTGTGTCTTAACTCCTTTTTTTTTCTTTCTCACCAGCCCACCCTACTGCTGTGTGGATCTCTACTCCCTTCGAAGTGGCGAAATGGTCAAGTCCATCCAGTTCAAAACCCCCATCTATGAACTGCATTGTAACAAAAGGTAGGGAGAAATCAGAAAAGCATTGTAAGATCTTATGAGTTAGAAATCTTTTCATTCTTCTTTGGCATTCAGGCTAAACCGTACAAGATGGTACAGCTAATGACTTTATAATGGCATGCATAAACTGAGGTGACGCAACCTTTTTTCCTTTCTTAAACCATTTTTCAATGGTTTTCAAAATATTTATCTGTGGCTTTTCTGTTTCAAATGCAATGTCGTTAAAAATGTTAATACTAGAATGTGTTTTGGTGGGGCCCATAAATGCCAGTGAGGCTTTTGTATTTACTGCAGCGAATATCAAAAGCATGATCCTATCACTGTTGTCTGTGGTTTCAAATATAAGCTGCTTGATTTAACCTTTCCATGAGCAGTAGAGATTGATGTTTTCTTGAACCTTGGGAACGCTGGTGGACACTTTGGCCTATAAATTCAGAGATGCTGCATCCATTTTTCAGGCTCAAAATGGGCACCAGTACATCTCAGGTGGTAGTTAGGGCATTAGTTCTGTTTATGCTCTGGAGCTACACAGCTCACCATATTGGTAAAGGCAAAAAGAAGCATCCAGAAAATATGCCTGAAACAGTTGTTTGACTCTTTACATATACAATTAGGTGGCCGAACATCTTTTTTTACCAAATTGGGCTGCCCTGAACGACATTACCCTCTTGATTTCCCTATCTCTCAGCAATGGCTCAGTTGTTCTACTCCTGCCTCCGTCTCAGAAGACCAAAGATTCTAGCCCAACTCAAAAGACTTGAAAGTAAAGATCTAGGCTGATATTCCCGTACAGTACTGAGGGTGGGAGGCACTGTTTTTCAGATGGGATGTTTTATTCCTACTAATCTTGTCAGGAGGAAGAAGAAGAGATCCACTGAGGTGCACGTACAAATACAAACACCGAGAATAATCAGAGAGGTAACTGGTGACCTATCGGAAGGGAAAATACACAAAACATTTCTTCCACTGCTAGAGTAGCGAAAGAGATCAGTTACAACGAAGGTGAGAACCTTAAAAGGGGGAAAATTGTTATAACCTGCCTGCTTACCATTGGCTGGAGACTAATGACAATCCCACAATACTGTGGGAGTATGAGCTTCCCCAATGAGGGGGGGCGGAGAAATCATTAGCAGACTCCCTGTATAAATAAAGCTGGCCAGTTTGGAACCAGCAGGAAGGAGTGAGCAGCAAGCAAAGTTGCTGCTGTTGTTGTATATATATGTTATTGTAAATAAATGTTATTTCTTTGTATCCTTAAAACTCGTGCTGGATTCTTCGTGGCCCTCACAAAAACAATGAAAGCTTGAAACCGCATGAGCATGAATTATAACTATTTGAAATGATCGTCATGTGTTGATGAGGGAAAATGTGAACTCTTGCCCTACCTAAAAAACATCTGCCATGATACATGAGATTGAAGTCAAGCTGAAAGGAATCGAAGTAAATAAGTACCAAGATAATGAGATTTATCTTAGACTAAATAGTGGGGTTTGCGAAATATTTGAAAGATTATCATGAGGGTCAATAGAGATGGGGCTGTTCTGGTAGAATAGTAAACAAGCAAATGTTCCTGTATTCAGAAAGTTCAAATTTTAGAAAATGCAGAAGGAAAACCAGAGGGCACATTTTGCATATTTGGTGTTAAAATAGCCAAGGAAGACATTGGGGGAAATACTAGGAATCTGAGTAGTCTTTACAGCCAATCTATGTAGAGAAACCATTAACAAAAGCAATAGAATGTTATTCCACATAGCTGATTCATCAGAATGTGTCTGAGAAGAAAGTGATGAACAAAGAATAAATTTCAGCAACATTTCATTGCACGTGGTATGTTAATTCAGCACTTCATTAAGTGTTTTTATAAAAACTGTCTCCCTCCCCCCCCGCCCCCAATCCTAAACAAGTCAAAACCTGCTAAAGTTCAGTTTCATAGATGGTGACAGTTCTCCGTATCTTGTTCAACTGTCCATTCTTCATGTGTTAGCCAAGTTAATGAATGTTGGCAGGCTTTTCCTCCACAGGGAAATTACTGCTGAGCCAGATATTTTCTACACCCAACACCTACACATACGCACTTTCCAATAGTTCAAAACATTGTTTGAAACAAAAGTGTATATTTTTAACAATCCTCTGATTTAGTCTGGGAACAAAAGGTCGATGACAGTGTATCACACAGTTGTCATGTTTTTAAAGATGCTAAAAAACTTTTTAAAATTCACGTCCGTTGAGGCTAATAGTGCATAGCCGTAAACAGCTTCTACCACTTGGTGTCACTAAAACTATGTGCTTTTCCACATTGCGTTGCCAAGCCACAGTTCTCATATTTAATAGAATAAAAGACAAGGTTAAAGTGTAACATTTACAGATTTAGCCCTGGAATTCAGATACTGCACCCTAACAGAGCAGATTGTGTTGATTTTCTGCTCACATAGCGTACGCCAACAAGCAGTGTGGTTTGAAAGTATTGCGAAAACATAGTTGGGGAGAATTGTTTTCCAGGGTAGTGGGAAAGTGATGTAGGGCACTGGTGCTTCAGATCCCAATAGGATCTGTACGGTGCTTTTGTGAATTCAATCTTCAAGATAGTTACAGCTGAACAGGGCCACTTGATCCAAATGAGCCCATCCATCTCATAAAAACAACAGTCTCTTCAGTTTAGTTATTTTTCAAATTAAGTTTTTGCTATTACTGTCTTGAATGTCCAAATATCGATCACTCTGTATGAAGAACTGCTTGTTAGCTGTCAGTCCTAAAGTTACCCTTCATCAGTTTATACCTGTCCTCCCTGTGCAGCTGTCAAGCTTTACTGTGATGTGGCCCAGATGTGCCTTTTGTATATTGTATAATATATAATTAGATGTGTAACTGATTATGTTGATGTGTAGATGTTACCTGCCGTTAACTCATGGACGGAGTTTTCAAACAACCAGTGTATTTGAAGCCAGGAGCATGTAACATAAAATGGTTGGTCAGTCTACCATCTTCCTGCACACCACCACGTTGTCCCCTTTATTACGGTGGGTAAGTGTCAGCCAGGCCACCTACCCTGAGGCCTATTGAGGTAATTAAGTTGCATGGGGATTCCCTACTCCCTACCCTTCTATGTGCCCCCCCCGTCAAAAAAAATCCTCTTGCTAGGATTGCCGATTCTTCCCTGACCAGAAACTCCAGACTTACCTGTAACTCTGGCATCTATGATCCTCATTCTTGATGCCCCCTTGTAGCAGCAACTAGTATTGCATTCTGGCACAGCTGGGACCATCAGCTGCTGGCCAATCAGCTCTGAGTGGCAGAAGTCCCACTCTCAGCTTTTTGAGGTAGCCCTCAGTATATTATCACTGCAGGGCAGCCTTTTTAAAAGTTGGTGAGATGCCCCGCAGCGTGCAATCCCGCCCCACACCACCTGTAAAATTCACCTCCATATTTATTGCGTCCCATTGTTCCCGAAGTGAAATTCTGAATAAGCCAAAAACTTGGGACAATTAAACATTAACAAAACAGAAGCCAACTTGTTTGATTCTCATAAGGAACTCCAAATCCTGATTCCATTCTTTTTCCCCAGTTGTTTTTTCAGGGTACATCTTATGATGCGCAGCTACTGTTTCTAGTTTGACTCTTGAGTCTCTCAATCTCCTATTTCATCCCAAATTGTTAACTGCCTCTGACCCGATCTTACTCTTGCTGCAGAACACTTCACCAAAACCTTGTGAATCTCTGTTAGCAGTCAATTCCTTTCTTCTCTGGTTCACAACATTTTTCGAGTAAACATGAGACGTTTGAGAATGTCGAATATGGAGTTACTGGCACCTAGGATGCTCAACCCGGATCAAGAGAGTGGCTTTTGGGTTTTTCGTCCTATAATTCAAGCACTCTGAAGAGTTATTGGATACCATGCTACTTCCCACATTTTTCCGTTGTTCTGATGCCCTGGCTTACTGCACGGTCAATTCCACGTGTCCCAGAATCATAACACAAGTGAATTAACCAATAATTCTTATAAAAATACCCAACGTCTTCGGCTACCAACTAATTACAGTCACTAGGTTTGTAAACGTAAACACAATTACTGTTTATTTATAACAAGATCTATTGTGAAATATGCAGTAAATACAACTGGTTAACTATTGAAAGGAACCTCTTTCAAATCCTTGTCTGATCCTGGTTTCCTTCTTAATGTCTGTCCTGTTGTCTGTTTTAAAAACCACAGACTTCTGGTTTTGAACTGACCCCCCCCCCCCCCCCCCCCCCACCAGTTGCAAGCTGCTACTTGAAAACTGGCCCAGGCACACCTCTTGATACAGCATGCTCTGTGGCATTGCTCGTGATGTCATTTTGATGGTGTTGGCTGGCAGCCAATCCCCTTTTCTGAAACTTCAGGTCATTTCTTGTTTTCGATTGGGATTGGTGGAGCCTTTCAGAAGATTCTGGAGCAAAAGGCAGGTTCCTTTTTGGTTTCAGTTTCGTTCTGAGAAGGAACTGGGCAGAAGCCTGTTAAATATCTCTCCCAGAAATATATCTCTCTGACATCTCGACTGGAGTGAGCAGCTCTGGACACTCTTATTAGTTCTGTGATGGCTTAATTCCTGATTTAAATGCTGCAAGCATTCTCTAACCAGCCAGGCCTGTGAAGGTTAAACCTCTGTCAGGAAAGCTGGGAAACACCCAGACTGATATCTCTCCTGCGAATCCAAAAAGTGTCCTGAAGTCCAGGCCCATTTCTCTCTCTCTCTACCACAGCCAGCAACCCTGCACAAAGAGCAGGCAAGCAGCTAAAAAGCAGAGTGGATGTTGAACCTGCTGTAAACTCCCAGGTAGAGAATTCAATACAATCTCAGTGAGACTGAGAATCAATCTGGTGGAGGCCTGTACAAGCAAAGGTGATTCTCCAGAGGAATTTTTGCAACCTTCGAGGTCTAATTGAAGGTAAATTCTACAAGATCCAAACCAACAGATCGTTTTCAATACCTTGTATCCTGAGAAGATCACTGCCTGCAAAGACTGTTACCTCAGCAGCGAAGAGTCTCATCTCTCATCCAGCTTAATCCCTGTTATTTTGAACCTTTCCTCCCCCTCCATTGTGTGCTTGTCTCATGTGTCTTTGTGGAGGGTGGGACGGGGTTTGGGGTAGAGTTAGATTAGTATACCCCACTGTTCTATTGTTTATATTACATGTTTATCTCTTCTTTTACAAATAAACCGTCTTTAAAAAATGTTTTACTTCTAAATCTGGTGTCTGTAAGTCATTGGAGCAGTTGAGGGTCAAAGATCTCAGAAAACAAATTAATCATTCGTTAATTCCCTTTTTTGGGGGACTCTGGGTCCTGTGTAGCTGGAATTGACCACGTACTAGCCCAGGGTGTTGTAACACTACCTCCCATTTTAACTGCCTCTACCACCACAGACAAGATAGACAAAGACAGTGCGGGTGGGGGGGGGGGGGGGGAGGTGCAAAATAATAAGGATGAAAGTCACGAGATAAGGGACGGGATTCTCCATTAGCGGGATCATCCACTTTGCCGGCAGCTCACTCATGCCTGCGGATTTCCCAACGGTGTGGGGGTGGCCACAATGGGAAACCCCATTGGCTGGCTGCCGGGACGGAGGATCCCGCTGTCGGCGGAGGTGCGGCGTGCCAGAAAGCTGGTCTGGCGGGAAGGAAAATCCCGCCCAAGAGTCCTTTGCTTCAGATGGTGTTTTATTAACTGCTTTGCTTCAATCCCGGCCTTCAGTTCAAGGCTTTTGCTGTTGATTCATTCAAGTATCTGTGGTTTCAGATGTAAACACTCACAGTCTCTCTGGAGAAAAAGTAGATTCTTGTATTTTCTACAACCCGTGATGATTTTCATTGTTCGTCTTCAGGCTTCTGTAGTCTCAGGAGAACAGCACCCAGTGGCTTCCTGAAGAGAGAGTCAGGCCTCACAGTGGCCTTCTGACGTGGGTTAGCTGGATCTTTATGGTGAGAGTTAGCTGGAACCCTTCACCAGGCTGTTAGAATCAAAACTCAAACCAAACTCAAACCTTAGACTCTGAAAAGCTTTCCAGCGAGATCAGATCCAATCACTGCCTGTTCCTGGGCAGAATGCAGCCTTTTGGGCCAATCCATTCCCAACTCATCTCTTTGTCACTGATGCCGGCTAGTCTGCAGCTTCTAGTTTAAATCAGCACAACCTTCCGGATTCTTCCTGCTTGAATTAAAGATACAGGGTGAGATTCTCCACTCCCGCGCCGGTTGGGAGAATCGCCTGGGCCGCCAAAATTTCCCGGGACGCCGGTCCAACGCCCTCCCGCGATTCTCCCAAGCGGCGGGAACGGCCCCGTCGAGTTTCGCGGGCGGCAGGCCGGAGAATCGCCGGAGACACCCAAAATGGCGATTCTTCGGCACCCCCACTATTCTCAGGCCCGGATGGGCCGAGCGGCCATGCCAAAACGGTGGGTTCCCCCCGGCGCTGACCACACTTGGTCGCTGCCGTCGGGAACAGCGCGGGAACGCTGGGGGGGCGGCCTGCGGCGGGCGGGGGGGGGGGGGGTTTTGGGCAGGGGGACCCTGCACCGGGGGGGTACCTCAAATGCGGCATGGCACGCGATCGGTGCCCACCGATCGTCGGGCCGTCCTCTCTGAAGGAGGACCTCCTTCCTTCCGCGGCTCCGCAAGATCCGTCCGCCATCTTCTTGCGGGGCGGACTCAGAGAGGACGGCAACCACGCATGCGCGGATGACGCCAGTTATGCGGCGCCGGCCGTGTCATCTATGCGGCACCGTCTTTACGCGGCGACAAGGCCTGGCGCGTGAAGATGACGCGGCCCCGATCCTAGCCCATTGTCGGGGCCTGAATCGGTCGGGATTGTCGGGGCCTGAATCGGCCGGGATCGGGGCCGTTCACGACAGCGTTCACGACTGCGTGGGCACTTCGGCGCGGGAGTGGAGAATCCCACCCACAGGCTTCTTGCCTTAAAGTGAGATGTCCATTAATCAACCGTGGAATAAAAATGTAACAGCAAAAATAAAAGAAAGCGGAAATAAGCGAATAAACGGGGAGTAAACAGGAAGGAACCTTACATTGTCTGCATTGGAGGCACATGTTCAAATAAGGCCTTGTGATGTAACTATTCCCAAATCCTTTTGAAGACAGCCCATTCATATGAACAGCTGTAGTTGTTTACTCCAAAGTTATTTCTCACAACCCGACTTCCTGACCTAACCAATCTTATCTTTGAAGAACAAGCTTTATTAAACGTTTCTGTATGACAGTTAATGAATCTGTCCATGTTTATTACCTGAACAACAAAAGATACACTTTAAATATTCATGGCTGACATCATTACTGTCATGTGTTTCCTTGCACAAGACACATTTCCTATCAGAAGACAAGCTATGCATTCCTGTCAGACCACTTCAAAGCCACCTGTATCCATTGGAAACCTGTTGCTCCAAGTGTTATGATCTCCATAGAGAGTGACAACAGTTTAAAAAGAAATTTAAACTCCCAGTTATTAACTAAAATGACATATGCACAATGCTTCACTTTTCAAACAAAAATCTTTACTGCATAAGAATTAAGCAAACCAAGCACTATTAAAGTAGCACTATATTTTGTAATTACTTTAGTTTTAAATCTCATCTACTTTTTATTTCCATCCAAAAGTTCCTTTATACATTTCAAGATCTTGAGGATTCATTCTCGTCTCCTGAGACCAAATCAAGACGTGCCTCAACTTTCTGTAATTCACTTTAATTCTCCTAATTTTTCCAGTATTCTCTGAGGTATGAGATTTCTTGGGCTCCTTTCAATTACATTTGACATGGTGACCTTTTAGCTCACTTTCTATACCTCACAAACATGGGCTCCCTAGCTGAAGCAAGGGTCTTGTTGTATTCCTGTGCAGTGGTCCCACAGCTGCTGTTCAGCTCCTAGCAGATGCCTTATCTACCCATTTCAAAGCTGCTTCTAAGTTGAGAGTCTGTTTCTGTGAGAAAACACAACGGATAAAATCCCAAAACAAAAGAGTACCTCCTTTCTAACCTATTTCCAGGTATGCAATGTGGCATACCTGGGATGTTCCCAACAGAAATCAAGTTACCTTGATTTTACCGTTAAAATTACCCTTTGATTTTGAGACCCACATGAATAATTTATATACCTTTTGGCGATAACAAGCCATCTTTTGGTTCCATCAAGAAACCCAAGTTGCTATTACAAGTTACCTTTCAAGCTTCTTTGGTCTGGGAACTGCATGAATAACTTTAGTTTAAAACGTATTCCTCCAACTAGAGATCCCTCACCTTGACCAGCCCACTTCCCTCCACCTCCAATATACACTATCCACCCCCTCCTGGCTCAAACCCATGATTCTCGCACAGCGACGTTAGCACCAACATCCTTTCTATCCTAAAATGCCTCCTCAGCTGATTCCATATCTTCACCGAGGACTGCACCACTGGGCTCCCTGAATACCTATTCGGAGCCATTGGCAATGCTGCCGTCACCATAGCCCTCAAACTAGACGCCTCACAAGATTCTTCCTCCATCCTAACCCACTCTACCCCTTCTCCTTCCCAACACCGCTGCACTTTGTCCACATTCACCGCCCAATCTGCATGAATAACTTGTACTTCTTAGGGAGATAACTGTAGACATCCCTTCACAGCTGGGTCACACATTGCTTAGGGCTTTCCTACTTCCAACTCTGACCATATTAAAATAAACACAGGACATCTTTTAGTTTGTACTTACTTTAGATTTGTTCAGCAGATTCTCAACCAGATGTTTACATTTATCTTGCATTTAAAAATGTGATTTCCCCAAAATTAAAAGTTAGACTTGTAAACCATATGTATCATACAGTAAAATTTACGACACAAGGTGCAGGGATGTTTGGTTGTTTATCCTTAACCCCCGCCAAGATATCCACCATGCAACGCTTGAGGTTGTCCAGCAACTTCCATGCTTGATTCCTTGAAAGTGATTCTCATCGGCATCCCGAGCTTCACGCTCCATAATAACAACTTATCCAAATCTGTAACTACATCCAATCTAGCACAGAGTCCTGCTCATCTATCTTCAAAGGCCTCCACTCGCACTTAATTCTCCATTTCATTGATTTCAAAATTATCATCCATATTTCTGAAACACTGGAACTTACTCAATACAATCCCTGCAATCCCCTTCAATCCTATGTTCTAACTGTCACCCTCCATTCTTCTGAGTGCAGGTCACTATGGAGAGCAAGCGACTGGGCACACTGCATCAATTATGGTGCTGTGGGTACCACTCTTACATTTGAGTCAGAAGGTGGAAGATTCAAGTCTTACACCAGAGACTTTGGCACATAATCTAGATTGACACACCAGTGCAGTATTTGAAGGAGTGCTGCAATGTTGGCAGTACCATCTTTCAGCTGAGATGTTAAACCAAAGCCTCGTCTGCCATCTCAGGTGGACATAAAAGATCTCATGGCATTATTCTACAATAGTTTCCCTCTTCCCCCACACCCAACCTGATGTCCAGGTCAGCAGCACTAAAGAACGGATCGGTCACCTTTGTGGAACCTTGCTGTGTACAAACTAGTTGCTATGTTCCTCTACATTACAGCAGTGAATGCACGTCAAAAACTACTCTAAAGCACTTTGGGATGTCCATCAGTCATGATAGGCACTACATAAATGCGAGCCGTTCTTATTTTAACATCTTGCCTGTTGAACATTTGATGAAAGTAATTGTTGAGTATATATTAAGTACTTTATATGCTTTATTATCATGCTCACTGGTCATTGACTTCAGAAAGCAAAGTACTGTATACACCCCTGTCAGCATCGACGGGCCCGAGATGGAGATGGTTAGCAGTTTCAAATTCCTAGAAGTACACATCTCCAAAAATCTGTCCTGGTCCACCCACGTTGACGCTGCCACCAAGAAAGCACAACAGCGCCTATGCTCCCTCAGGAAACTAAGGAAATTCGGCACGCCCACATTAACTCTTACCAACTCTTACAGATGCACCATAGAAAGCATCCTATCTGGCTGCATCACAGCCTAGTATGGCAACTGCTCAGCCCAAGACCGCAAGAAACTTCAGAGAGTTGTGAACACAGCCCAGTTCATCACACAAACTTGCCTCCCATCCATTGACTCCATCTACACCCCCCGCTGCCTGGGGAAAACGGGCAGCATAATCAAAGACCCCTCCCACCCGGCTTACTCACTCTTCCATCAGGGAGGAGATACAAAAGTCAGAGAACACGCACAAACAGACTCAAAAACAGCTTCTTCCCCACTGTTACCAGACTCCTAAATGACCCTCTTATGGACTGACCTCATTAACACGACACCCCTATATGCTTCACCCGATGTAGTTACATTGTGTACCTTGTGTTGCCCTCTTATGTATTTTCTTTTTTTTTCCTTTTCTTTTCATGTACTTAATGATCTGTTGAGCTGCTCGCAGAAAAATACTTTTCACTGTACCTTGGCACACATGACAATAAACAAAATACAAATCCACTTGTGGTGCTGTTCATATCCTTTGGAGTTCTCATTTCTTCCCTGACCGGTGTTGGAAGGATGTCTGGTTTAGCACAGTGGGCTAATTAGCTGGCTTCTAAAGCAGACCAAGGCCAGCAGCATGGGTTCAATTCCGGTACCAGCCTCCCCAAACAGGCAACTAGGGGCTTTTCACAGTAGCTTCATTTGAAGCCTACTTGTGACAATAAGCGATTTTCATTTCATTTCTTGTCTCTCAGTTGTGTTTATAATCCGAAATGTGTCGATTTTCAGTTTCCTTTTGCTCTCCCTTTCTGAATATTTAATTATTCATCCATTTATTCCCCTTTTAGAATTTGAAATGCTTGCTTTTTTTTTGGTTCACTTTTGATTGTTTTGCTGATTCATTTGGAGTTTTGCACACTCTAAATCTGCAAATGTGGTTGATTTTGCCTTTAACGAGATTTCAGTTTCCTCAGGTAAAGATAAAGATAAATTGAAAATTTAAACTGTACCCTCAGTCAATTTGTTTAAGTGCTTTCTGAAACTTTTGGAATTCTTCCTTTTAAAACGTTATACTTGGATGCTCAACCTTGTTGTATTTAGTTTCTTTAGATATTTGTGGCAGGGATTAAAATTTCTGATCCATCATTTTCCAAAACTTTTTTTTTGAACCGTAGTACATTAAATCATGCTCCATAGAAGTCGTTTTGAATGAGCCAACCACAGAATGTGTACAAATTAATTACGTTTAGTACTGGAAACTTTAATTAGAGGATTATTTTTTTAAAAAAATATGTTTTATTGAAATTTTTTTCACAAACAACAATTTTTCCCCTCTTACAAAGCAAACGCAACAATAACAATACAGAAATTTTTAACAATACACAAGTAACAAAACCCCTTTATCTTTGACCTAAACTAAACTAAACCCCCCCCCCCTCCCCCCTCCCCCCACTCCCCCCTCCCCCCTGGGTTGCTGCTGCTGGTCATCTGTCTTCCCTCTAACATTCCCCTAGGTAGTCGAGAAATGGCTGCCACAGCCTGGTGAACCCTTGAGCCGATCCTCTCAGGGCAAACTTTATCTGCTCCAGTTTAATGAACCCCGCCATATCATTTACCCAGGCCTCCAGTCCGGGGGGTTTCGCCTCCTTCCACATGAGTAGGATCCTGCGCCGGGCTACTAGGGACGCAAAGGCCACAACGTCGGCCTCTTTCGCCTCCTGCACTCCCGGCTCTTCCGCAACTCCAAATAGAGCTAACCCCCAGCCTGGTTTGACCCGGGCCTTCACCACCCGCGAAATCACTCCCGTCACTCCCTTCCAATACCCTTCCAGTGCCGGGCACGCCCAAAACATATGTACGTGGTTTGCCGGGCTCCCGCCACACCTCCCACATTTGTCCTCCACTCCAAAGAACCTGCTCAATCTTGCTCCCGTTATGTGTGCTCTATGTAGCACCTTAAATTGAATCAGGCTAAGCCTGGCGCATGAGGAAGAGGAATTTACCCTGCTTAGGGCATCAGCCCACATACCCTCCTCTATCTCCTCCCCTAGTTCTTCTTCCCACTTTCCTTTTAGTTCGCCCACCGACTCCTCCCCCTCTTCCCTCATCTCTCGGTAAATCTCTGACACCTTGCCCTCTCGACCCACACCCCTGAAAGCACCCTGTCCTGTATCCCCTGTGTCGGGAGCAACGGAAATTCCCTCACCTGTTGTCTAGTAAACGCCCTCACCTGCATATATCTCAAGAAATTTCCCCGGGGCAACTTATACTTTTCCTCCAATGCTCCCAAGCTCGCAAAAGTCCCATCTATAAATAAATCTCCCACCCTCCTAATTCCCAACTGGTACCAGCTCTGAAATCCTCCATCTATTCTTCCTGGGGTGAACCTATGGTTGTTCCTGATTGGGGACCCCACCAGGGCTCCCCGCACCCCTCTCTGTCGCCTCCACTGTCCCCAGATATTCAATGTTGCCGCCACCACCGGGTTTGTGGTAACCTTTTTAGGTGAGATCGGTAGCGGCACCGTCACCAGCGCCTCTAAACTCGTCCCTTTACAGGACTTTCTCTCCAGTCTTTTCCACGCCGCTCCCTCACCCTCCATCATCCATTTACGTATCATTGCCACATTGGCGGCCCAATAGTAATCGCCCAAGTTCGGTAGTGCCAATCCTCCTCTGTCCCTACTACGCTGAAGGAACCCCCTCCTTACTCTCGGAACTTTCCCTGCCCACACGAAGCTCGTGATGCTCCTGTCTATTTTATTAAAAAAGGTCTTGGTGATTAGTATAGGGAGACATTGAAATACAAATAAGAACCTCGGGAGGACCATCATCTTAATTGCTTGCACCCTGCCCGCCAGTGATAGAGGCTGCATGTCCCACCTCTTGAAGTCCTCCTCCATTTGTTCTACCAACCGTGTCAGATTAAGTCTGTGCAAGGTTCCCCAGCTCCTCGCGATCTGAATCCCCAGGTATCGGAAGTTTCTTTCCACTTTCCTTAGAGGCAAGCCTTCTATCTCTCTACTCTGGTCCCCTGGATGTATCACAAATAATTCACTCTTACCCATGTTTAGCCTATACCCCGAGAAATCCCCGAACCCCCTCAAAATTCGCATAACCTCTATCATCCCCCCCGCTGGGTCCGACACGTATAACAATAGGTCATCCGCGTATAACAAGACTCTGTGTTCTTCTCCCCCTCTAATCACCCCTCTCCATTTCCTGGAGTCTCTCAACGCCATGGCCAGAGGTTCAATTGCCAACGCGTACAACAATGGAGACAGCGGGCATCCCTGTCTTGTTCCCCTATATAGTCGGAAATACTCCGATCTATGTCGACCTGTAACTACGCTTGCCGTTGGAGCCCCATAAAGAAGTCTAACCCAGCTAATAAACCCGTTCCCAAACCCAAACCTCCTTAACACTTCCCATAAATACTCCCACTCCACCCTATCAAATGCCTTCTCTGCGTCCATTGCCGCCACTATCTCTGCCTCCCCCTCCACTGGGGGCATCATTATCACCCCTAATAGTCGTCGCACGTTAACATTCAGTTGTCTCCCTTTTACGAACCCTGTCTGGTCTTCGTGCACCACCCCCGGGACACAGTCCTCTATCCTCAATACCAGTACCTTTGCCAACAATTTGGCGTCCACGTTCAATAATGAAATGGGTCTATAGGACCCGCACTGCAACGGATCTTTATCCCTCTTCAAAATTAACGATATTGTCGCCTCCGACATCGTTAATTAGAGGATTATATTGCCTTCACTTTAAAACAATCCCTCTGAAATGTTTTTAATCAAGTTTCTGCTTGAATTTAGTCTTATCTTCTCTCTCTTCGTCTGTTTCTGCTAGTCTCCTTTATTCCCTTTTCAGCTCTTTAGCTTTCATTGATTTTTAAAATTTAATTGCTTGTGTTTAAATCTTTGAGCTCTTTCATTTTTATTATTTTATCCATATATAATCTTTCACTTGTTTTTACTCTTCCTTAAACTCTTGTATCTACGTGTCTCCCTCCTTATACACAGTGAGAGCCAAAATTTATGTTGGTGTGAGATGGAGAGAGTGAGTTTGGAGACTAAATAATTCAATAATCTATAGAGAGAATAGAAAGAACTTGCGATTAAAAAATACTTTCCAGAAATTTAGGCTGTCCCAAAGCCCTTCACAGCCAATGCAGTACTTATTCTTATAGTTTCTTACAGAAACATATAAAATTATGAACGGAATAAATAAGATAGTAGCAGGGAGGTTGTTTCCACTGGTGGGTGAAACTAGAACTAGGGGGCATAGCCTCAAAATAAGGGGGAGTAGATTTAGGACTGAGGAGGAACTTCTTCACCCAAAGGGTTGTGAATCTGTGGAATTCCCTGCCCCGTGAAGCAGTTGCGGCTACCTCACTGAATGTTTTTTAAGGCAAAGAGAGATAGATTTTTGAACAGTAAAGGAGTAAAAGGTTATGGTGTGTGGACGGGTAAGTGGAGCTGAGTCCGCAAAAAGATCAGCCATGGTCTTATTGAATAGCGGAGCAGGCTCGAGGGGCCAGATGACCGACTCCTGCTCCTATTTCTACGTTCTTATGTTGTGCACTGCATTCACTTGCAATGTAGGAATGCAGCAGCCAATTTGCACCCAGCAAGTTCCCACAAACTAGCAATGTGATCATCTGTTTAATGATGGATGAGGCACAAACATTGGCCCAGACACTGGGGAGCTACGAGATTTGTCATGTCCACCCAACAGGGCAGACAAGAGGGTACAAGTTCTTGACTAATGCATTAGCTCTCCTCGAGTGGGGCTGAAAATAAATTGATCAACTTCCTATTGGGTAAAAAGAGAGACATGTTGCCAAAGCTTTTCATCTTGCACTTATCAGGACAAATAACATAAGCCTCAGCCAAACTGAATTGATTTTCCAGCCAATCAGCACCTTTTTCTCTTGTAGTATGACTTGTTATGATTAATTGAAATTTGGCATTCTTACGTTTGTCCTGATGGGTGTAAGATGAAAAGCTATGGCAACATGTCTCTCTTTTCAGCAATATTCAAATTCTACTCTGCTGTTATTTCTTCAATATTTTTCTTACATATTTTCCTCTTCTCTACCTGTGACAGACAGTGTCAATGCTAAGGTATAGCTTGCCTAAATGGTTTCATGTGAGAGTACTTTTAAGAAATGAATGTTTAAGCAATGTACCATTAAGAAAACAGTGATGTCAGAGAGTGGGTGGAGCTGAGCTCAGTTCAGCCATTTTGGAGGTTTCAGTTTTGCTGAGAGCAGCTAAAAAGTGCCTGGCTGGTTTTGCTGAGAGCAGTTTAAAAGTGCCTGGCTGATTTTGCTGTGAGCTGCTTAAAAGGAGAAAGCCAGTTTGAGACAGCAGCTTGAGAAGTTCTGATTTGCTGTGAGTTGCTTGAAGGGAGAAAGCCAGCTTGAAAAAGCAGCTTGTGTGTGTCTGTGTGTTTCCAGAGAGCTGCAGGAAGGAAAACAATGTGCTGGAGCTGAAGTCAACCAAGCTGATATATCTTTGCCACCCAACAGAAAATATATATTAACTGTGACCTGATGTGTTACTGTTATGAATGTTTGAAGCCTTTTGGATGTTTGAAGGAACATTTTGAGGTATTATTTAGTGGTGTATTATTTTCAGGGTTATCTTTGAAGTAAGGGGTGTTAAGGGATCCAATGTTTATTGAAAAGGTTAAGTTGAGTTCATAGAATAAACATTGTTTTGTGTTTAAAAACCACATGTCCATAATTGTAATATCACACCTGGGGAACAAGTCGTGTGCTTCAAAAGCAACAATCCATTAAAGGGAGAGGTTGGTTGAACTCCATGATACATTTTGGGGTTCTGAAAACGCCTCGCCCATAACAATGGCTAATTGAGACTAGGAACTCTTAGTATGGAGAATCCCAAAATAAGATGATGCCTCCAGGTATCTGCTAGAGTCAGTCACCTTACCCATCCATGTTAGCCAATAATCGTGGGCGGCACGGTAGCACAGTGGATAGCACAGTTGCTTCACAGCTCAGGGTCCCAGGTTTGATTCCGGCCTCGGTCACTGTGCGGAGTCTGCACACTCTCCCCGTGTCTGCGTGAGTTTCCTCCGGGTGCTCCAGTTTCCTCCCACAGTCCAAAGATGTGCAGGTTAGGTGGATTGACCATGCTAAATTGCCGTAATGTTCAAATAGGTTAGATGGGATTACCGGGTTACGGGGATAGCGTTGAGATGTGGGCTTCGGTAGAGTGATCTTTCCATGGACAGGTGCAGGCTCGATGGGCCGAATGGCCTCTTTCTGCGCTGTAAATTCTGTGTCTAATTCTCCAAGACTTAGCTGTTTTAATTTCTCCTCTACTCGTTCCCAGCCTGTTATCACTTTTTCAAATATTAAATATCTTTCAAATATAATCTCACCAAGTCTTCCATCTGATTGTTTTCTCTATTCTGGGAAGGAAACAGATGATGTTGCATTAATGTAGCACCTTTTACTATTTTAAAGTGTTGCATAGCCAGTGAAGTATTTTTGAAGTACAATCACTGTTGTGATGTAGGAAACAAGGAAGCCTATTTACTACCAGCAAGCTTGCACAAACAACAATGTCAAAATGAACAGACAATTTGTTTTTATTGACGCTGCTTACAGGATAAATGTCGGCCAGGACTTTGGAGCAAACCCCCCTGCTGTTCTTTAAATTGTGTCATGGGATTTTTTTACATTCAGCTGAGAAGGGAGCCTGAATGAAAATGCTGTTTAATGCCTCATCCGAAATGTGGTATATCTTGTGTATCAGTCCCTCAATGGGATAATTCGATCTCACTTTTCATAGGTATTGATTTGTTGCAAAACTAGCAGACCCACCCCTTACCCATTGCAATCTTATTGCTGGATTTGATTTGAATATAGGTGTGATAAAAATTGTGTGTGACAATCAATATTTTTGAAGATTACATCTCACAGTGAACACAAGCAGAATGCAAAATATTCTGCTCCCCACATTCAATCTGAAATATTTACTTGCAGCAATGCTAGGGGAAATGGGATAAGAAGTATTTCCTGATTGTTCTTTTCTTTCTCTCTCAGGGTTTTGGTGGTTGTGTTACAGGAGAAGATTGCCACCTTCGACAGCTGTACCTTCACGAAAAAATTCTTTGTCACAAGTATGTACCAAGGCAATATAAACTGTAAAGATGTCACAATATTTATACATCTTGTTATGTGAAGTTCTGTTCTTTTGGAATTGGATTATGGCTGGACAGACTGATTTAGTTTGGGATTAATGGTAGCCAACAATGAGAAGAAATGGTTCCATGGACCACAGATGTGAACACATTATATGTGCTTAGGAAGATTCTCTAAACCATGGTCGGCACAGGCTGGGAGGGCCGAAGGGCCTGTTCCTGTGCTGTATTTTTCTTTGTGCTTTGTTCTTTGTTCTATGGGCGGAATTCTCCGACCCCGTGCCGGGTTGGAGAATTGCCGGGGGGTGGCGCGAATCACAGAGAATAGGCGCCAATGGCGTGCCGTGATCGGCCCGGCGGTGGTCAGAGGCCGCTCAGACCCCCCCCGGTGATTCTCCCTGCGCGATGGGCTGAGGACCTGCCGAGTTCGGCAGAGTCTCGCCGACATTGTTCTCATGTGGTCCTGCCCGGCGGGACGTCAGCATTTTGGCTGCGGGGGGGGCGGCCACATGGGGGGGGAGGGGGGGATCCAACACCGAGGGGGGGCCTCCACGGTGGCCTGGCCCCTGATCAGGGCCTACCAATCAGCAGACGGGCTTATCCCGGTGGGGGCCTTTGTTCCTCCGCGCCGGGCCCCTGTAGGTCTCCTCCATGTTGCATCGGGGCCGTGGTGCGCATGCGCGAACCCGTGCCTGTGGTGGTGCGCATGCACGGACCCGCGCCACCCATGCTGAACCCGTATCGACAGCTGGAGCAGCGTGAGGGTCTCCAGTGCCGTGCTGGCCCCATGTGCGGCGCAGGATCGCTGATCCTGGGGGCCAGATTTCGCCATCGTAAAACGCTCCGGCGTTTACGACGGCATCAACACTTAGCCCCAGGATCGGAGAATCCCGCCCCATATGTCTATTATTCCTGTGATCTATGTAGGAAAGGATAGGGTGGGGAGAGATTGATTATTTTTGTTATTTCTTCTTGGATTATGGGCACTAAAAGGCCAGCATTTGTTGCCATGCCAATTTGTCTGAAGAAGGCATTGGTGGACCTTCCCCTTGAACCATTACATGCCTTGTGATAATGTTGCCACAATAATGATAGGTATGGAATCCCAAAGTATTGATCCTGCATTGATGCAGGACTGCAGATAAATGCCTAATTCAAGGTAGCTTACAACAAAAACAGAGTATCCTAGAAAAGCTTAGCAACATCTGTAGGGAAGAAGGAAGAGGGCGCAGTCCAGGGGAGTAAACACTGTAAATGGAGTGTGTTTCTGGCAGAGTTTACGCTGGGTACATGGGGTGTGTCTTTGCAACAAAGTAGCAGCAAAAGTTAAGAACACATTTTTTTTGGGGAAGAGGGATTAACTGAGAAACAACACAAGTAAGTGAAAATCAGGGCCATTATAATAAAATAATATAAGTCAGCAAAGTAGGGTAAGAGATGTAAAGTTAGCGTAAGGGACGTAAGTTAGTAGTATTCTTATAAAACATAATTTTTCTTTCAAAAAGGGAGTCAATGCCAGATATACTCCTCCTGTGCTATGTTATAAATCATGGAAGCTTCAGTTGTCTCTGATGACCATGTGTGCAGGAAGTGTGTCCAACTGCAGCTCCCGGCTAACCGTATTTCGGAGCTGGAGCTCAGGGTGGATTCATTGTGGAGCATCCGTGATGCTGAACAAGCTTTGGATAACGCATTCAGTGAGAATTGAAGATTGAACAGGCAGAAAGGGCATGAGTGGCCACCAGGCAGAGTAGGGGAAGGCAGGTAATGCAGAAGACCCTTTCCAGTTGATATACTATTTTAGATACGGTTTGGGGAGATGGCTGTGCAGGGAAAAGCAGTGGCAGCCAACTTCATGGCATCATGGGTGGGCCTGCTTCACAAGAGGGGAGGAGGAAGAACGGCAGGGCTATAGTGGTAGGGGAGTCAATTGTAAAGGGGGACAAGTCGTTTCTGCAGCCGCAAAAGAGACTCCAGGATAGTATGTTGCCTCCCTGATGTCATGGTCATGGATGTCACTGAATGATTGCAGGGCATTCTGAAGGGGGAGGGAAAACAGACAGATATTGTGATACATATTGGTACCAACGATACAAGTAGAAAAAGGGATGAGATCTTGCAAGCACAATTTAGGGAGCTAGGAAGGAGATTAAAAAAATAGGACTCAGAAGGTAGTAATAGATTACGTCCGATGCCACGTGTGAGTGAGGTACTCTCTCCTACCTTGAAGGCGCTGCATGAATGTAAGTTGTGGCATTAGGGCTGGCGTGTTGGTGTGGAAAGAGAAGGAAGAGAGCTGGCTTGCAGTGCCTGCCTGACCCTTGTTCTGGCTCTGCTGACAGCAGTGCCCATCGGACCAATGTGGAATGGCAGCAATGTGCAGGCCGCAGGCTGGTGTGGCGTCAGCAGGGCTTGCAGTTTGCCCTTGGGGGAGGCGGAGAAGAAAGAGTATAGAAAAAAAAGGTCAGTCCAGATGATTGTGTGGCTGGAGAGATGGTGCAGGAGGGAGGGCTTTCGATTTCTAGGACATTTGGAAGATTTTTGGGGAGGGTGGGACCTAGAAAAGGCAGACAGTTTGCACCTGAACTGAAATGGAACTAGTGTCCTTGCAGGGAGGTTTGCTAGTGCTGTTGGTGAGGGTTTAGACTAACTTGGCAAGGGGCTGGGATACTGAAAGAAGGTTCAGAAGGGTGAGATACAAAGAACAAAGGAAAGTACAGCACAGGAACTGGCCCTTCGGCCCTCCAAGCCTGTGCCGACCATGCTGCCCGTCTAAACTAAAATCTTCTTCACTTCCTGGGTCCATATCCTTCTATTCCCATCCTATCCATATATTTGTCAAAAGAAAATGCACAGCCAAAATTCGAAGAGACAACAAGTGAGTCAGGAAGGCATTGAGGTTATAGGCCAGTTAAGGCACAAGGCTTGGCAAGATTGGATGGTATTTATTTTATAGCAAGGAGTCTGACGAATAAGGCACGGTGGCACAGTGCTTAACGCTGCTGCTTCACAGCTCCAGGGAGCCAGGTTCAATTCCGGCCTCGGGCCACTGTCTGTGTGGAGTCTGCACTTTCTCCCCGTGTCTGCGTGGGTTTCCTCCGGGTGCTCTGGTTTCCTCTCACAGTCCAAAGATGCATGTTAGGTGAATTAGCCGTGCTAAATTGCCCCTTAGTGTCCAAAAGATTAGGTGAGGTTACTGCGTTATGGGGATAGAGTGGAGGCGTGGGCTTAAGTAAGGTGCTCTTTCCAAGGGGGGTGCAGACTTGATGGGCTGATTGGCCTCCTTCTGCACTGTAGGGATTCTATGAAGGCAGATGAGTTGAGAGTACAAATTAAAACATGAGGGTATGATGTAATTCCTGTCACTGAGACATGGGTGAGAGAGGAGCAGAATTGGCAGCTCAGTATTCCAGGATATAGGGGGCGAGATCTACCGGTCGCATTATGCCCGAAAGGCAGCGTGGCCGGTCAATGCCAGGACATCCCTCGTCCGGGATCTACCTGCAATCTCGCGAGACGTTGCGATCTGAATCCCACCCATTGTGGGCAAAATCACTATCTTATAAATCTGCACATTATAGTGAGACTCGCTGTCTCTCCCATGATCTACCCGAGGCATAGGGATCTAACCCCTTCGCCTCGGAGACCTTGGGCGATTGCCGTTCAGTGCTGGTCGCCACAAACGGGGACCAGACGGATCGGCACTTGTGTGGATCTCCCAGTGGATCGGCGGCTCCCAGATAGTTGTCTTCTGGGCAGAGTGCCACCTGGGCACCTTGACATTGCCAGCCTAGCACCCTGAACTGTCATGTTTTAATTTTTCATGGGACGGGGATCGGGCATGGGGTTCCCTGTGCAAGTGCGGGCGGGCCCGAGGATCCCTTCATAGGTGAGTTGGGGGGGGGGGGGAGTCACATCAGGGGTCAAGATATTGGACGCCATTTAGAAATGCTCCTCACTGCAGGAAATGTGGTCTCGGCGGGGCATTTGCTGTTGACCCGAATAGAACCAGAGTCCCGGTAGAGAGCGTGGTGTTTCTTGGCGCTGCGAGCGCCAGGAAACACCCGGCCCAACGTGCTCGTTATGGGACTTGTTTCCATTCAGTTAGATCGTGCCCAGGATCTTCAGGTGAGACAGGGAAGGAGGTAAAAGAGGAGGCTGTGTCGCAATTTTGATCAGGGAATCAATTCCAGCAGTAAGGAGGGACGTCATCTTAGAAGGCTCTTCAAATGAAGCCATATGGGTAGAACGTACAAACCAAAGAGGAGCAATCACATTGCTGGGAGCTGTTGGTGTTCCTATGAGGTTGTTGTTCGCTGCAGTAATATATGGTTAGAATGTTTGCTGAGTCCTGAAGTGTAAAGGAAAATATTGCATAGGTGGCTTTCTGTGTTGCTTCAGTGATGCCTTAAGATCCACATCTAGATATCTCACAAAGGTGAGTCCTATAGTTGGGAAAAGCACAAAACTAGATCATAATCGTAGTGAATAGTGCAGAAACTGACCCTGGTAGTACTGAATAGTATAAAAAGATTGAAATTGTGTTGGGTAATTTATAAATTAGATATCCAATTTTATACTTTAATCATCAAGCGTTTCTCAGGATTTTAAATCCTCCATGACATACAACGGCTTCCTAGTATGTGGACAGGAGTGTGGACACTTTGGTATTTCATGCAATCTTCCAAAATATGCATTGGAATTAGGGACAGCTGAAATAGTCTTGTTCCTGGTGAAAATATCTATAGTAGCTTGAATATAAGCAAGTGGCGAAAATGCTGTACAACAACATAGCTCCTGTTGAGACAGAAGCACCTTCAAGAAAATTGTGCCAAAATACTTTGCAAAAGCTGGAATAAATTCAGACTTGAGAAGGCAACAGTAAGGTTGGAAAGGTTTGTTTATTATTCGTTCATGGGATGTGAACGTCACTGGCTAGCCCAGCATTTATTGCCCACCCCTAATTTCCTTTGAGAAGGTGGTGGTGAGCTGCCTTCTTGAACCACTGTAGTCCGTGTGGTGTAAGTACATCCACAGTGCTGTTAGAGAGGGAGTTCCAGCATTTTGGCCCAGTGACCGTGAAGGAACAACGATATAGTTCCATGTCAGGATAATGTGCGGCTTGGAGAGGAAGTTGCAGATGGTGGTATTCCCATGTTTGCGACACTTGTCCTTCTGGATGGTAATGGTCGTGGGTTTGGAAGGTGCTGTCAAAGACAGTGGTTTCCAACATTTGTTACATCATGGCACACCTTTATACTATGAAACATTTTGAGAAACACTCCTATTTTCCCCAACTGAACTGCCCTCTCGGAACAGCCTTTTATTTCTAAAACCTCCTAAAAACATGTCAAGCCGTCAGTTAATTCAAATTTCATTCTCCTTTTCTTAACTTTATTGGTTCATGCTTCTTAACTCTGTCTTCTTCCCTTACTGGGAACTTTGTTTTCTTTTACCTCTCCATGTCTTCTCTCCTGTTTTTTTGACATCTCCTTGTCTCCTTGCTTCTTCTGGAGAAGGGGGCAGTGTCAGCGGTGTACGGAGCTATTTTGGAAGAGGATAAGGCACCACTGGAAGGGATCAAAGCAAAGTGGGAGGAAGAGCTGGGAGAGGTTATAGAGGAGGGGGTCTGGTGTGAGGTGCTCCGGAGAGTGAATGCCTCCACCTCATGTGCGAGGTTGGGGCTGATACAGCTGAAGGTGGTATATAGAGCACACCTCACGAGGGCGAGGATGAGCCGATTTTTTGAAGGAGTAGAAGATGTGTGTGAGCGTTGCGAGGGGGGGGGGTGCTAATCAAGTTCATATGTTTTGGTCCTGTCCAAAGCTAGAGGATTACTGGAAGGAGGTTTTCAGGGTAATTTCCAAGGTGGTGCCTGGGTGAAACTGGGATGGAAAGCAGCCTCTCCACCCTGTGCCCTGGCGTGACGGGGGGACCTGTTGGAATACTTGTCCCTTGAGAAGGTTAAGTTCGAACTGAGGGGAAGCTCGGAGGGGTTCTACAAGTCATGGGCACTATTTATTGTGCACTTTCAAGAACTGGATAACATCGAACATTAGTTGGGGGGGATGGGTGGGAGGGTTGGGGGGGAAGGGGGGCTGTATATATTAAGGATGACTATGGGTAATCCCTGATTCCTTTTTGTCATTTGTTTATGTAAACATGCAGGCTAATGTTTGGGGGTTGGTGGGAGGATGGGATCGTTGCTATTGTTATGAGGATTGACATATCTGTTGCTGATTATTGTTTATTGTTGGTGGGTGTAAATTCAGGAGAAAATGTGAAAAAGGAGGAGAATAAAAATATATTTTTTTAAAATACAAAACAAAAAGAAAAACCAGGAAAGGGCTGTACATGCACGATTCGGAATGTTTTATGTTGGTGATGCGAACCATATTTGCTCTGACCGACAAAGGGCCATTCATGAACACTTCTGAATTTTACACCAGCTAGGTCCATGCACCTGATCGATGTAAAAAATCCGAACCGCGCATGTGCAGCCCATTCCCTGCTGGCGCATGCATGGCTCCCCGAGGTTCTTTGTGATTTGGAGATGCCGACCACGGAGCTGAAAACAAAGATTAGATTTACTTTATTTTCATTAATGTTTAATCATTTTGAACCTTATTTTGCGGCACACTTGTGGAGCCTTCATGGCACACCAATATGCCGTGGCACACCGGTTGGGAACCTGTGGTCTAAGGAGCTTTGGTGAATTGCTGTAGTGCATCTTGAAGATGATACACACGGCTGCCATTGTACATTATTAGTGGAGGGAGTGAATGTCGAAGGCTGTGGATGGGGTGCCAATCAAATAGGGCTGTTTCAAGCTTCTTGTGGGTAGTTGGAGCTGCACTCACCCAGGCAAGTGGGGAGTATTCCATCATAATCTTGGCTCGTGCCTTGTGTGTGGTGGACAGGCTTTAGTGATCCAGGAGGTGAGTTATTTGCCACAGAATTCCCAGGCTCTGACCTGCTCTTGTAGCCACAGTATTTATATGCTGGTTTTCAGCAATGGCAATGCCATTGAATGTCAAGGGGAGTTGGTTAGATTACTTCTTGGGTGTGAAGGTGCTTTTGAAGATAGGAAGGAGGGAGGCATGGTGGCCCAGTGCTTAGCACTGCTGCCTCGCAGCACCAGGGACCCAGGTTCAATTCCAACCTTGGGTGGACTGACTGCGTGGAGTTTTGTGTCGGCGGGGCTTTCCTCCAGGTTCTCCAGTTTCCTCCCACAGTCCAAAGATGTGCAGGTTAGGTCAGTTAGCCATGCTAATTTGCCCCTTTGTGTCTAAAGATGTGCAGGTTATGTGGATTGGCCATGATCAATGTGCGGGATTACGGGGATAGGAAGGGGGGTGGGCCGAGGTAGAGTGTTCTTTTGGGAGGTCAGTGCAGATTGATGGGCCGAATGACCCCCTTCTGCACGGTAGGAATTCTATGGAGTCAGTGTAACAAATCCAAGAGATTTAGGGACAGAATTTCAATGATGGCTTCTCCAACCACAAATTACTGGTATGTTTATCTTAGATTATGCACTCAAGCCCTGTATGGAACTTGAATTCACAACTTCTGATTGAAACCAGGAGCAGTACCGTGCTACCAACTGTGAGAAGTGTCAGATCATAATTTTATGATAGCCTGTCAGGAATCGGTTGTTACAAATCCCAAATATGAGCCCAAATGGTGATTTAATAAACTCTAAATTGTGTGACCATCCCTGAATATTGTGTGTCACAAGCTGAATTTGCACGTGTCAAGCTTAATGCTGCAAATAATTGAAAATTGCTGGCTTTGGTGATCTTAGGTTGTATTTTTCAGTGTTGTTTATGGGCTTTAGTCGTTAATATTTGATAAGGTCACATCGGAAGGGATTAGGCAACAGTGCCTTGTGCAGGTCACAGAGCATGTCCATCACATTCAAAATCAGTGGTGTTTTGCTGACCTCAACAGCCAGGAAATCTGGCTAGCAATGCCAAAGTCTATTTCTTAATTTGCTTATTTATACTTCTTAACACTTTGAGGACTGAAAGAAAGTACCTTTGCACTGAGAATAGATATGAAAAGAAATGAAAATCGCTTATTGCCACAAGTAGGCTTCAAATGAAGTTACTATGAAAAGCCCCTAGTCGCCACATTCCGGCACCTGTTCGGGGAATTGAACCGTGCTGCTGGCCAGCCTTGATCTGCTTCCAAAGCCAGCGATTTAGCCCTGTGCTAAAATATTTGGAGTATCAATAGCAGCATTGACCAGCTTGGCTGAATGGTCTGTTCTGGTGCTATAAATTCAATGTAATTAGAAATAAAGAAATATATGAACAAAATAACTATCTATAACACATCATGCACTTCCTGTTTGCACCATTTGACTTCCTGCTTTTGACACACTTTTCCTATTATTTGTACCTCCGTCCCGAGAATCAAAAATTTATCTGGAAACTCATCACTATGATTTTGTAATTTGACCGTGGATTCCCACAATTCCCTCAAATTGTTTTCCAGTTATTATTTCATCCACCTTTTACTGAGTCATTGAAATTTTCAATGCCCTCAATACTGGAGTATTGTTGCTGAACCAGTAATGCAGAGATCCAGGGTAATTCCCGGGGGACCTGGGTTCGAATCCCGCCACAGTAGGTGGCAGAATTTAAACTCAATCTTTTAAAATCTGGAATTAATGATGACCATGAAACCATTGTCGATTGTTGTAAAAACCCAACTGGTTCAGTAATGTCCTTTAGGGAAGGAAACTTGCCACCCTTACGTGGTCTAGTCTGGCCCACCGCAATGTGGTTGATTCTTAAATGCCCTCTCTTATAACCCTCACGAGGATGATGGAGAATCGCTCATTGATCTCCACATGCGGCTAGTGGAGTACAAGTTCCCATGATAACAGGCGGAGACCTGCCCAGCAGGGACTCGGTATCAAACCCGGCCTCAACCTAAGCACTGGAAACGACAACGGCAAACCCTGCAAAGTCCTCCTTATTAACATCTGCGGGTTGTACCAAAGCTGGGAGAGCTGTCTCACAGACTAGTCAAGCATCAGCCTGACATAGTCACACTCACAGAATCATACCTTACAGACACTGTCCCAGACACCACTATCACCATTCCTGGGTATGTTCTATCTCATCGGCAGGACCGATCCAGCAGAGGTGATGGCACAGTGGTATATAGTCGGGAGGGAGTTACCCTGGGAATTCTCAACATCAACTCTGGACCCCATGAAGTCTCATGGCATCAGGTCAGACATGGGCAAGGAAACCTCCTGCTGATTACCACATACCATCCACCATCAGCTAATGATGAATCAGTACTCCTCTATATTGAACGCCACTGAAGCACTGAGGGTGGCAAGGGTGCAAAATGTACTCTGGGTGGGGGACTTCAATGTCCATCACCAAGAGTGGCTCGTTAGTACCACCACAAACTGAGCTGGCTGGCTCCTAGGGACATAGCTGCTAGACTGGGACTGCAGCAGGTGGTGAGGGAACCAACAAGAGGGAAAAATGTACTTAACCTCATTCTCACCAACCTGTCTGCTGTAGATGTATCTGTCCAGGACAGTATCGGTAGAATAGTCCTTAAAGAGACAAAGTCCTAGCTTCACATTGAGGATACCTTTCATTGTGTTGTGTGCCACTACCACCGTGCTAAATGGAATAGACTTCGAACAGATCTAGCAACTCCAGACTGGGCAACCATGAGGCGCTGTGGGCCATCAGCAGCAGCAGAATTGTACTCTACTACAATCACTGACCTCATAGCCCGGTATATCCCCCACTAAACCATTACCAGCAAGCCAGAGGATCAACCCTGATTCAATGAGGAGTGCAGGAGGGCATGTCAGGAGCAATCCTTAATGAGAAGGCTGAAGCATTCGCAACAATCTTCAGCCAAAAGTGCCAATTGGATGATCTATCTCGGTCTTCTCCGGAAGTCCTCAGCATCACAGATGTTAGTCTTCAACCAATTTGATTCACTCCACGTGATATCAAGAAACTGCTGAAGGCACTGGATACAGGAAAGGCTATGGGCCCTAACAATATTCCAGCAATAGTATTGAAGACTTGTGCTCCAAAACTTGCTGCATTCCTAGCCAAGCTGTTCCAATACAGCTACAACACTGGCAACTATCGTGCAGTGTGAAAAATTGTTCAGGTATGTTCTCTATACAAGGAACAGGAAAAATCCAACCTGGCCAATTGCCACCCCATCAGTCTACTCTCGGTCATCAGCAAAGTAATAGAAGGGGTTATCAACAGCACTTGCATAGCAAAACCTGCTTATGCATGCCCAGTTTGAGTTTTGCCAGGTTCACCCAGCTCCTGACCTCATTACAGCCTTGGTTCAAACATGGACAAAAGAGGTGAATGCCAGAGGTGAGGTGAGAGTGACTGCCCTCGACATCAAGGCAGCATTTGACTCGAGTATGGCATTAAGGAGCCCCAGCAAAACTGGAGTCAATGGGAATGGGGAAATGATCTACCGATCGGCGGGCCGGTCTCTCGGGCTGGGGGCCTCTCTTGCTCCGCGCAGGCCCCTGTAGCCCTACGCCATGTTGCGCCGGGGCCGGCGCGGAGAAGGGAGCCACTGCGCATGCGCACATTCGCGCTGGTCGCGCCGGTCGCAGTGCGCATGCGCAGACCCGCGGCGCCCATTTGACGGCGGTATCGGCAGCTGGAGCGGCGTGGCTCGTGCTGGCCTACTGAGGGGCTCGAAATCGCTGCTCCTGGGGGCCTGTTGTCTTAGCCTCAACTACTTCCTGTGGTAATGAATTCCACAGGCTCACCACTCTTTGGGTGAAGAAATGTCTCCTCATCTCTCTCCTAAATGGTCTACCCCGAATCCTCAGACTGTGACCTCTGTTTCTGGACACACCCACCATCGGGAACATCTTCCCTGCATCCACCCTATTTTTTCCCGTTAGAATTTCATATGTCCCTTTGAGGTCCCCCCTAATTCGTCTGAACTCCAGTGAAAACAATCCTAACCAAGTCAATCTCTCCACATACGTCAGTCCTGCCATCTCTAAAATCAGCCTGGTAAACCTTCACTGCACTCCCGCAAGAGGAAGAACATCCTTCCTCAGAAAAGGAGACCAAAACTGCATACAATATTCTAGGTGTGGCCTTACCAAGGCCTGTATAATTGCAACAATATATCCCTGCTCCTGTACTCGAAACCTCTCGCAATGAAAGCCAACATACAATTTGCCTTCTTTACTGCCTGCTGCACCTGCAGCTTACATTCAGCGACTGGTGCACAAGGACACTCAGGTCCCGCTGCACACTCCCCTCTCCCAATTCAGGTAGTATTTTGCCGCCTTGACTTTGCTTCCAAAGTGAATACCGCACATTTGTCCAAATTATTCTGCATCTGCCATTGATTTGCCCTCTCGCCCAACCTGTCCAGATCATGCAGAAGGATCTCTGCATCCAGGCAGATATGGGGAGAACATGCAAACTTCACACAGACAGTCACCCAAGACTGGAATCAAACCTGGGTCCCTGGCGTTGTGATTCCAGGTTTGATTCCAGTCTTGGGTGACTGTCTGTGTGAAGTTTGCATGTTCTCCCCATGTCTACCTGAATGCAGAGATCCTTCTGCATGATCTGGACAGGTGAGTGGGCAAATCAATTATACAGGCCTTGGTAAGGCCACACCTAGAATATTGTATGCAGTTTTGGTCTCCTTTTCTGAGGAAGGATGTTCTTCCTCTTGCGGGAGTGCAGTGAAGGTTTACCAGGCTGATTTTGGCATTGTGAGGGAGTAGTGCTAATCACTGTGCCATCGTGATGCCCATTCTCTTGAAGAAACTATCAAATTTGTATGAGACAAATTGATGTGCTTTGTCACTTACCAATTGTTCAGGGAATCTAAAATGACTAAACACTACTCCTAGACTCTCAATAGTCTTCTCCGATGCTTCTCCGATGAAGTCAATTGACCACAGTGACCTCTGGATACTCGTTGTGGGCATTGACTATTACCAAGAACATATATCCTTCAAAAGGTCCTGCAAAATCCACATGCACATGTTGCCAAGCCTCTTCAGGCCATTCCCATGGATGCAGCAATGCTAAGGGGTGGCTAGTTTCGTACCTTTGCACAGGAAGAACATGTTGTAGCTTTCTCTTCAATTTCTGTGCCCAGTCCAGACCACCAGAAATAACCTCGCGCTATTTTCTTCATGTATACGAATCCACAATGACCCTCATGTAGCTTCTCTAACACCCTTTTCCTCAATAGTAGCGGACTAATTACACTGAACTCCCCATGAAAGACATCCTGATTGTACTGACAGCTCCAAAATCCTGGAGATGTAGGGTTTCAGGTTAGGTGCTGCTTCTCAAGTCATCCCTCGTAATACTATATGCATCATTCGGGTTGCTCTGAGTGTGTTTCCTCACTTGTTTACAAGTGACTGGTGTGTTGTCCACTTGTTCAAAGTAGATGATCTTTCCATTTGAGCTGTTTGATGAACTACCTGGCAGTGGTAATCTTGAAAGTCCATCCGCATTACCATTCTGACCTGACTGTCAATGCTTAATAAGTATGTGCAGACAAGAATTGATGAAATGTCTTTGCTCCAAAAATGGTCCCGAATGCTTCCCTTTCAATCTGGTCATAGTTACTTACAACTTTGCTCAAGGTTTGAGAAACAATGCATCTTTCTTCACCTGATGGCATGATGTGAGAGACCACCGCTCCTACACCGTAAGGAGATGCATCACAAGCTATCGGAGGGTAACGTTGGATCAAAGTGCATGAGAACTTTAGATTTAAGTCACGCTTCTTCGGCTTGCACAAGAGTGTTATTGTATTGATTCGACCACTTCCACTTCTTGTCCTGACACAAGAGGTTATGTCAAGGTTTCAGAGTTGTTGCCAGGTTTGGGACAAATCTTCCATTGTATTTCAACAATCCCAGGAAGAAACGCAACTGGTTAATATTCTGAGTGCAGGTACCTCTGTCATAGCCTTAACCTTTGAAGGAGATTTGTGAGGGTCAGTAGCATCTATCACATGTCCCATGAGGATTGGAAGAGCTCACACTTGCCTTTACAAATTCTCAGACCACAGTCTCCCAATCTCTGGAGAGTGGCATCCAGATTTTGAAGGTGTTCCTCTTCATCTCTTCCAGTGATTAGCATGTCATCCAGGTAGCACTGGACTCTGCTCAGTCCACTCAAGATTTGATCCATTGCTCTTTGAAACAATGGCAGGAGCTGATGTGCTACCAAATGGCAATCTTCGGAACAGGAACGAGCCTTTATATGTCACAATTGTCAGAGGTTCCTGCGACTTCTTGTCCACATTCATCTGTTAGCAAGCTTGGTTCTGATCAATTTTTCAATTTGACAATCCCGCAAACAAATCATCAATGTGAGGCAATGGGTTCTGTTTAGCACATACCACTGGTGACCTTGAAGTCCCCGCAAATCCTTACGGATCCATTCTTCTTGATGACTGGAACTATTGGTGTTGCTAAACCACAGTGTGTCTTAACCCGTATACGGTGGACAAATGGCTGCAAGTCTGTTTCATTAAACAATATTTATTCATGTGCACTCAATGTTAAGGTTATACAATCACACAGACACACAACATAAGTTATACAACAGAGCAAGTTCATATGAGACCTTGACTTCACTTGAAAGTGACTGACAAGTACTGGACAGATATGGCCTTTATCTGTTATACTAAGTCTTGCAGTTCGGTCCTGGGTATGGTCTGTTCCTGGCTTTGGTCTTCCTTCTGTCGTTTGGGTGATGATCTTCCTCGTTGGCTGGTGAAGGTCCCCGGTTGTTTGGTTGCACAGCATCTTCTATCCTTGGAGACTTCAAGCCCTTTTGGGTGGTTTCAGGTGGGCCACCAATCAGTCGATCAAGGTTTGATCGCCCTGATCAATAAAGTCCAATCAAGGTCCGCCACCTTGATGGAGGGGCGTGCCCTTACTGGCCATGTCGTAGGTGTCCAGGGCACGTAGGCCCTTCCAAATAAGAAAGGTATTGTGTCTGTTAGCTAGCTGAGTGAAATTAACATGCATGTATGGATGCAATTTTAGGTGGCCACATTGGCATGGCTCATTCTCTGATGCTGACAGGTTCCCAGACTCCGGACTTCACATGCCACTCTAAGTCATCCTCTACCGTTGGCATTTTGCTTGGCTTCATTATTTTATTTTCAGTTTAACTGTAATAGCTTTTATGCTCCCTTATTCACCATCGAACACAACGGTGGGCTTCTTTAAAATTTATGTGAGGCCTGATTCTCCATTGGTCATCATGTTGACTTTTCCCAGTTCAGTCAAATCTTCTTCAGCCATGATCAAACCCATCAACATTGGATAGTTTTCCTTTACTTCCTTTAGAGACAAATCTGCTGTTTGCCCATTAAGTCGCACAGCTTCTTCAATGCAGCCCTTCAGTGCAACCACTTCTCCTATCTATGTCTTCAGCATTATCCTTGACGGCCTTCAGGGAATATATTTAAGGCTCTCTTTGTGGACAGTCTCTGGCACCAACAAGACTGCTGTCCCAGTGTAAGCTTCTATCCTTACTGGCTGTCTACCCAGCAGTGGAGTAACCCAATATTGATGAGTAATACCAGCAATGACTAGCACATTCAGTGCTAATTTCTCCTCTGACTGTGAGTCACTTAATTTTCCTCAACCCTTTTGTAAAGCAGAGACATTCCTCCTTGTATTTTGTATAAGTGCTGCCTTGGTTCGTTCCTGCTTCTTATTTTTACTTAGAGCTTGCTTTTTCTTCCTGCAGGCACGTTCTATGTGTCCTTTTTTCCACGGCTTCAACTGACCATGTCCTGAATTTTCCACCACCAGAGATTCGGCGGGGGCGGGAATCGCGCGCCGGTCGGCGGGCCCACCCCCGGCGATTCTCCGGCCCGCGATGGCCCGAAGTCCCGCCGCTCTTCCGCCGGCGTGGATTAAACCACCTTTTGAACGGCGGAACAAGGCGGCGCGGGCGGGCTCCGGGGTCCTGGGGGGGGGGGGGATGTGCGGGGCGATCTGGCCCCGGGGGGTGCCCCCATGGTGGCCTGGCCCGCGATCGGGGCCCACCGATCCGCGGGCGGGCCTGTGCTGTGATGGCACTCTTTTTCTTCCACCTTCGCCATGGTCTTCACTATGGTGGAGGCGGAAGAGACTCCCTCCCCTGCGCATGCGCGGGGATGACGTCAGCAGCCGCTGACGCTCCCGCGCATGCGTCGCCCGTCGAAGACCTTTCGCCGCCGGCTGGCATGGCGCCAAAGGCCTTTCCTGCCAGCTGGCGGAGCGGAAACCACTCCGGCGTGGGCCTAGCCCCTCAAGGTGAGGGCTTGGTCTCCGCACCTTTGGGGCGGCCCGACGCCGGAGTGGTTCCCGCCACTCCATTACGCCGGATCCCCCGCCCCGCCGGGTAGGGGAGGATCCCGCCTCATGTCTTTACATTCAGCAGCAGAATGCCCTGGCTTTGTGCATCGGTAACATGCACGAGTCTCGGGATTCTTGGCTGTCGATTCAGCAGCCATTTTGTGTATTCGAGTACACAAACTGAATGGCTGAGCTTCCTTTGCAGCCAGCTCAATAGACACAGTGATTTCCATAGCCTTCTGCAGAGTAAGATTAGTCTCAGTTCGAAAATGTTTCTGTCTAGCTTTGCTGCATCGACCACAAACCAATAAGTCCCGAATAGTGTCATTCAGCACACCTCTGAATAAAAAAAGGAAAAGAAAATTAAGTGCCTCATGACATTTTATTACATTAAAAGTGCTATATAATTACATGTCTCAAAAGAAATTACATTTTTCAGAATAAAATGATTACATTTATTGTGTCGTTACTTGAAGGTAACAACTGCTACCAAAATATGAGGGTTTTTTTTGGTACTTTCCCTGGTGCTGTCATGCTCCGATGAAATCGTTTTTCCAAACTCCAGAGAGTATCAGCAAATTCTACTCAATCTCTCATCACAGGACATCTCTCGTTCCAGGAATCAATCTAGTGTATAATCTACATTATAACTTAAATATCTGCTGTCATTTAGTCAGGAGGTTAACAGGAGAGAATTTAATCCCCATCTCAAAATTCCAATGAGAAGTCAGATTTGATTCACCATTACCCTCTCCCACCCCCATCCCCTCCGGTTTACTCATCAAATATTATGTTCTTTGTATTTCCCTCGACGTGCGGATTGAGCAATTTTGCTAACACAAACGACTGTGCATCCATTTGTAAGTAAATGCCTTCAGGATAGCATTAACCTATATTTAAGTTTGAATTCTATATCTGTATTTGGTGTGCAGTTAAAGTGGATATGGTATCCTGTGAGTAAGCACAAAGCAGGTGCACATCAGGAAATGCATTCGGAAACGTATCACCCTTCAGGCTTTCTTAACAAGTTGCTCCTGATAATAGTAACGGATGGGTTCAGTTATCAATAAAAGAGAAGAAATACTAACAATATAATAATAATCACTTATTGTCACAAGTAGGCTTCAATGAAGTTACTGTGAAACGCCCCTAGTCGCCACATTCCGGCGCCTGTTCGGGGAGGCCGGTACGGGAATTGAACTCACGCTGCTGCCTTGTTCTGCATTACAAGCCAGCTATTTAGCCCACTGTGCTAAACCAGCCCCTGCCCCTGAAATTATGTCGTGGGATTACAGAATGCAGAAGTGTTTGCTTAAAATTCCACTCTGGTTTAGGCACAAATATTAAACTATTCATTTGAAACAATTTTAAAATATACACGTTTGTAAAATCATGCTTTCTTCGTCTCCTGCTGTACCATTGGTGTCCTCTCATTCAGCCATATATATCTGCTCTCTCAACTCGTTGCGTTGTTAAACTTCTCACCAGTTGGTGAAGGAGGAGACGGGGGGCGCAATTCTCCGATTGCGGGACAGAGTGTCCGCGCCGTCGTGAACGCCGTTGCGTTTCACGACGGCGTGAAACGGTCGTGGGCAGTACAGGGGGCCAGCATGGCGCGGGAGTGGTTCACGCCGCTCCAGCCTCTTTTCCTGGCGCGCACTGGGCGCCAACCCGCGCATGTGCAGTGGCGACGCGCCAACCCGCGCATGCGCGGTTGCCTTACTGAATGCTCCAGCCCCGACGCAAGATGGCGCGAGGGTTCAGGGGCTGGAGGCGCAACAAAGTAGGCCCAGGGGGGGGTGGGGAAAGGCCGGCCCGCCGATTGGTGGGCCCCGATCGCGGGCCAGACCCCAACGGAAGCCCCCCCCCCCACACAGGCCGCCCCACCCGACCCTTTGTGCAGAGTTCCCGCTGGCAGCGACCAGGTGTGGACGGTGCCGGCGGGACTCTGCTTTTTCCGTGCAGCCACTCGGCCCATCCGGGCTGGAGAATCGGCGGCCCGCTGCATACAGCAGCCCACGACCGGTGCCGTGCCAAATGCGCCGGCGCAAATGGCGCCGATTCTCCGCACTTCGGAGAATCGCGCGCCGACGTCGGGGCAGCGCGGCGCGGTTGCGGCGATTCTCCGGCCCGGCGCAGGGCTGGGAGAATCGCGCCCCAGATGTCAATCTTTACTTGGTTTATGATTTATTCACACAGTGAGACATTGCGAATGTATAGTTCCTAGCTCTACAACACACCACCAGTGTCAATTCGTGTCTCTTTATATTATTTAAAAATCGAATAATCAAAAAAACAAATTAACTAATTAAAGGGGTAAGTGTCTCTTTATAATCTTTTGAGGAAACAGAAAACAAATTAATAAATGATCAATCACTTTAAAGGGGTACTGAAATTAAAACAAAAACTTCAATGGAAACCTATCAAATTAAAATATCATTACCAGTCTGATGATGCACTCCAGCCCCTGAGTGCCCCCAACCTGTATACACTTAGCCTTAAATTTATACAATTAACATGTCGAGTTTCTTCATACACTTTGGACTTTACTCCTGGTTTCAAAATCCTATTCAAAATCTTTCTCCTTGTCCTTGTCCTGGGTCCCCACCCTAACCTTCTGCATTTCCTCCTCCTGCTATTGTTCTTGTTCCTCGGAGTGTAAGTGACGATGCCATTAAGATATGGAATTAAGAAATGTCACATGAATGTATGGCATTTGTATGCAAGTATCCCACAGCACAATTTGAAGCATCCAAATACAAAGAATATAGATGTTTTTAAGAGAAAGCTGTATAAACAAATAAGGAAGAGAGCAATGAAAGGTTATGTTTTCTTTTAAAATATTTTTATTCTCCATTTTCACATTTTCTTCAGAATTTACACCCCACCAACAAACAGTAAACGGTAATGAATACAATGTCAATCCCCTTATTAACAACAACGATCTCATCCTCCCAAACAATGGCCCGCCTGACAATATAAGCATCAAATAAAACAAACCCTCCCAAGGTGGAAAAAAGATAAAGGAATCAGGAATCGCTTATGGTCACCATTGACATGTATAGCCCCCCCCCCCCCCCCCCCCACCAGTCCCCGAAAGAGTACCGTGAATGATACCCATGAATTGTAGACCCCCTCCCCCCCCACCCCCTCCCAGACTCCTCCCCTCCACTTCCTCTTGTAAACTCCTCCCCCCAACATCGGTTCCTTCCCCCACCTTTTCACCCCGGCTAGACTCACCGAAACCTCTTCTACCAGGCTCCGATGGCCGCAGCCCCTCCCCCACCTCACTCCCGTTCACTGGCCGGCTTACATCAGCCCGCCCGGGTCTCCTTCCCCCTTGCCCGGTCCCAGGAAAACCAAGAAATCCCCTTCAGCACACAACCCCAGCATACACACCCAAGCCCCAAAGAACCATCATTGCAAATGAAAGTCCCAACTCTCCCCTTGTCCAAATATACAGCATCGACTCATTTAGTACATGCACCAACACGCAGTGAAAAAATAAAGTTACATGAGGCTAATGAAAGGTTATGCTGATAGATTCAGATGTTAAAAGACTCATGTGGAGCATAAACACTTCTATTGACTAGTTGGGCTGAATTGCCTTTTACTATGCTGTAAGTTTAATTCCATGTATTATTCATATATCCAGCTACAATACATTAAAAGTCACACAATTTCTTTTATATCACTTGACTCAAAATTTCTTCGCACTTTGCTATTTGTCATGCTTTACTCATGCCCGTAGCTGGGGGTGAAAGTGGAGGAAATACCAGTCCCTAGTTTCCATATTTTAAAGACACATGCAGAAGTTAATTCTCGAATGGTATATATATAATATACCTGGATAATGCTTACTTATATAAGTCCTAAACTATCCTTACTTATTACTAGACTTGTGTTTCAATCTTCCACCACAGGACGCCTAAAAGTATCTTCCAGCAGCGTACAAAACCAGCTAAAGGGAAGGCATTTTGTAATTATATTGTATTTTAACAATGAATGAATGCAACTTCTTTTTTGAATTGAGTTTGGTGCACCAGATACAATCTGGTTTTCGGGGCAGCATGCCAGCAAGCAATTAATTATATAAATAAATGAAACCTCAATATGTAGGTGGGGGCCAACTGCCAATTAATTATTTGATTCATGCAGCCTCAATAAATTTTACCAGCCAACACAGAAAGTGGGCCACTCAGCGAGATGCTGCCTAAATAGGTTGTATTGGTTTTCGGAAGATGGGGGGGGGAAGAAAGCGGCACAATGCCAGCCAGTAATTAGTACATTAGTGAATTTGTCTTCCTCAGATGGGCTCAGGTTGAGGGAGGCGAGCTTGCCAACTGTTAATGCAATAAATGCTGATGCATCCACCCTCTGTGTTGACTCCAGCTTCCCGAGCAGTAGGCTAACCGGGGACTGATGGATAAAAAGTGCAGCACTATAAAATGCAGTGAAACCTTGTGGGGAGCAGACACCACTGCAATTAATTAATTCATTAAAAAATACATCTGATCCTTGGTAAATGTGACCAAGTTTTAGTGGCACTAATGCAGGTGTACATCCATAAATCCAGGAATAGATTCAATAGAACCTTGGAAGGAGCATGGTGGCTGCTAATTAATAAATGAAGCACCCTGGATATATGCAGAGCAAGGAGGCCATCCATATATCAATCAATTCAATAAATTGCATCTGAATAGATGCAGTCTGGCTAGGAGACATACGGACAACAGCACAATAATTCGCCCATTCTCTCACTTCTGCCACCACCACATCATAATCACTTTCTTCTCAGACACTATTTCCTCAGATTTCTCATTAATTGTGCAAGTGAAGATTCTTACTGTATGGTGTGCATTTCCACCACACTCTTGGCTGTGGATGATGTGTAGCTACCTGAGAAGAGAATACTTAATGCTTTTTATTTTTTCTCTTTTTTTCAGGTTGTTTTCCTTGTCCAGGGCCAAATCCTAACCCAATAGCGTTAGGAAGCCGCTGGCTTGCCTATGCTGAAAACAAGGTATGATAGATATTTTCTTGTACTTTATAGAGCTGGAGGTGTCCTGAGTACCAATATATTCAGCAAGTGTGATAAGCCAGCAGAGGATGATAAATTTTGTGCCTAAAAGAGCAGGTCAGTTCTGTGGCTCAAGAGTTACCTCCTGATCGCCAATGCTTTTTTAACAATCTACAAGCCACAGATCAGGAGTGTGATGGAATGCTCTCCACTTGCCTGGATAGGTGCAGCTGCAACAACGCTCGGACGATGCTCAGCACCATCCCGGACAAAATAGCTAGCTTGATCTGCACCCTACCCATCACCTTATAATATTTTAAATAAAACAAAAATATCAATAAATTAAACAGAAATAACAGGGTGACAGCATCTGGTGGGTCACTGTAACTAAAACAGAACATCAAAGGAAACTTAACTAACTAAATCAAAATATCATTCCTGGGGGTGATGGGAAATGATGTACCCCAGCCCCCATGGAGCCCACCAATCACGGAAGGCCTGAAGCGTGCTCCCTCTTCCAGGCCACCCAGCCGCAAATGTAGCCGTGGTAGAGGGCAGACAGTCGGGTCAGATGACTTGGCCAGGCTCAGGAGCAGGCTTACAAGGAGGTTGATCGCTCTCCCTACCCCTTCACCACACTGGCTGACAGAAGATTAGGTCCATAACCTTATATGTTCACTACCTCCACCACCGGTACAATAAGGCTGCAGTGTGTACCACCTCTAAGATGCATCACAACAACTTGTTAAGACTTCTTAATAGCACCTCCCAAACCTGCAAGTGCCTGCCACCTGTAGGTTTCCTTCCAAGTCAACTACCATCCTGACTTGGACATATATCCCTGCTTTTCCATTGTCACTAGGTTAAAATCCTGTGAACCCCCACCCCAACAGCACAGAAGGAGTGGTTTCACCACACAGACTTCAATCGTTCAAGAACTTTCTCGAAGGAAACTTTGGATGGGAAATGTGCCAGCAGTGCACACATCCTGTGAATGAATTTTTAAAGAAGTTCATGGCAGCTCAGAGAAACGTATGGTATATTGGGGACAAATCACCATGTTGTGTATCCAGCAGGTTGTTTTGATGCATCGAGTATGTGGGTGAAGAGAGTCAGCATGCTTCTGCTTTGGTGTGCTAGTTTGCTTCTGATTTTCAGCCCACTCTACTGGCTACCAGCAAACCGGAAAAGGGAGCCAAATATATAAATCTGTCCCTGTCAGTACACAGCCTCTCCACTTGCAAGTGCTCATTTGTGCCTCCTCATGACAGCACACGGAAACTTGTGGCCCCAGGCTAAAGTTTCAGAGAAACATGGAAGAGGTTGGCCCCCAGGCAGGCAATATGCAGGCCCATTATCATGTGGACATGCCCTGCTACTCATGAGCCAATTCACAGCTATGAACAAATAGCTCCACTGCTTTGTGGATATCTCAAGACATTTGAAGGCAAAGGGTTAAACTCCAGATTTTCTTGTCAAAGGTGGACTGATGTCTAAATATGTCATCTTTCTGGCAACACCTGGAACTGAGTCAGTGCCAAACATACCACTTTTCATTCCTTTGGACTTAACAGGGACGTTTTGGAGGGGCCTTTGATGGTGGGAAGGACCATCGTGTTTCACTGGTCAGTCACTGCACACTTGAAGCCCCTAACTAGAAAGTTGCTGATCCACCAAAGTCCAGCTGCTTCACTGGGTGCTTGGAGTACAGAATCTCTGCTCAACAAGTGGGTGTGACCAGGCAAACAAATGAACCAGAGGAAAATGCCAATAGTTCAGTTGGCAAGCTGGAATTTCACGACTCTGTGCAGAGAACTGACAAGTGACTTGCAGTTGGTCGTAAAACACAAGACAGCAGTGATTGACATGCAACCTGATATGCTGTGCCGAAGTTCAGCCTATCTGCAGGAGATCAGGCTTGCTGAGAGCGGATCACTGTAGGAAAAACATTACACGTTCAGCTGGCAGAGAAAGAGCCCATGAGCAACGTATGGGCTTTCTCTCCATGTTTCTCTCCATCTGCCTCTCGACTCACACAGGATCAGCTAGTCACACAAATGTCTGTACTGCACAGAAGCGAAGACCAGTCCTATGAGGAGCTTGACTTAGCTATCAACAGAATCCCATAAGTCAGAACTCCTTTACCTCCTGGGGATATCAGTGCAAGAGTGGATGCAGACCATAAAGCATGGTCCACCTGCCTCAGAATCATGGCCTGGGAAAGATAAATGAAAACGGTCAGAAGCTCCTTGAGCTTTGCTGTTACCATGAGCTTTTTGTCACTAACATCTTCTTTCAGAACAGACCATGCCACAAGGTGTCTGGGAGACACCCAAGATCAGGGCATTGACACCAGCTGCATCAGATCATCACTCTTTGAACAGCATTCTCAACATACACCACTACCACAGTATTGACTGTGATGCAGATCACTCCTTGGAGTGCACAAGCGCGAGGATGCAACCCTTGAAGTTTTTTCATTCAAAGCAGAAATGCCATTGTTATATCAAAGTTAGTCACACTGTCTACCCAGATAAAATCCAAAGTTCCACAACTCGATTGAGCAGATCCTCTCCGGCATTCCAAACAGACAGCAGAAACGAAACAGAACATACTTCGAGACACCATCTACTATACTGCACTCTCAGCACATAGGACGCAGGAGCAGAAAAATGCTGATTGGTTTGAGGCTAACATCACTGATGGAACCTGTCATTGAAGCCAAGCAGTCCACTTTCATTGGTTACAAGAGAAAACTCAGAGCAAGAAAACTCAAATGTATTAAGAGCCGCTTAAAATAAAGTCCAACAAGTTGCTTGGAGTTGCACAAATGAATACTGCTGACAACTGAATATCCTGATCTCCTTCGTCACATGTCAGGGGCATGTATGAAAGGATCAAAAAGGCAACAGATCCATCAACAAAAATAATTGGCTCATTTGAAAACAAAGACAATAAACAGTTGATGAGATGAGTGAAGTATTACATTGAGTTTATAATCTTAGATAGAGCATTGTCACTCGAGGACGCTTTAGATACCATAGCAAGCCTGCAATGACCCTGCCATGGCAGAGTTGGATATTGAACCCACAGTGGAGGTGCTTGGACAAACCAGTGACTTGCTTGCCATGGGCAAAGTTCCAGGTGCTGATGCTGCACTGCCTGAACACATCAAGCACAGAAAACCAGCACACCTGGAGATTTGCACAAATCTCTGTCTATGCTGGAGGGAGGGGCAGTTCCCCAGAATATGCATGATGCAAAGATTGTGACCTGGTATAAGAACAAGGACAACTATAGTGATTCCAACAGTTATCAAAACATCTCGCTGCTGAACACTGGGAAATGCCCTTGTCAGACTGCAGATCTTCACTGAACACGTCTATCCTGAATGCCAGTGTGGTTTCAGAACTGGAAGTTCGATAATTGACATCTTCTCAGTCTGGCAGCCGAAAGAGAAATGCCGTGAACAAAGGAGATCTCACCAAGGCATTTGTCATGTGAGCAAAGGCAGTCTATTGAAGCTGCTGGAGAAAACTGGCTGTCCACTGAATCTGCTCAATGTAATCTCCTCTTTCCATGACAGCATGGTGGATAAAACAGCTATGACCGAGCAGCATCGGAACCCTTTGAGATCTGCAGTGGAATTAAACAGGGTTGTGTTCTGGAACCATCATTCCATGGCATATTCTTCTCCTTGCTGCTGTCACATGCCTTCTGTATGGTGAATGGGCCACTGGGTCACGACCTCCTGGGTGTTCATGCCTCCGGTGCAAGTCAGATATAGAGATGGTGGACATTGATACTGACAACTGGTGGACTGTCGCTGATGGCCATGACCGTTAGAGATTGACTGTTTGGAAGAACATGGAAGAGGCAAGCAGAAACAAAAAGCTCAGCGGCCGAGAGGAGGATCCAGAGAAAACAGGCCAGTGATTCAAGCACCTTGTCAGAAAACTGTCTTCTTCTGCAGCACTTGTGGCAGAGATTGCTATCCCAGGATGCCCTGAGCCACACCAGGAGATGCTTAACACAGAGTTGGCCAGGAGATGGAAGGCTGCCACCAATCGGTATCTTCACAATTTGTACCAGTCTGATGTATGTTTTGTAGCTGGTTCTGAGTGCGCCAGATATAAATTCATTGGCTGGTGGTTTTGGGCATAAGGCTGGCGATGTAGCTTTAATGTATTTCTGAATTGGAAAACCTGGGCGTCAGCTCAAAATTGGACCTTTTGCCTCTAATACAAATTCGCTGAATTAGCTGCTGGTTCCTGTTGTGCCTCCTCAGGCATCTTGCAAAGTTGAAGAAATTAATATTGGGCTGCTTGCCTTATCGAAAGTGACCTGAAGGTGAGTCCCAGGAAGGTGGAAGGGGTGTGTTGGGGGTGGCATCAGGGAGGGAGGCTGGGAGGAGTGATGTGGCCTCTGGGAATGTTCCAACTTCTCCTAGACTCATAACAGTGATTTAAAATAAACATCTTTTTGTAGCGATAATTTCCCTTATGGTGTAATTTGCCAGATACTGCTGAAGTGTTCTATATGGAGAAGGCTGGCCTCTGCCCTGTTCTGCAATATCAGATTTCTGTGTTGGGACCTAAAAATGTCATTAGGTCCTGTACTAACATGTGATAATTGAGGAATAATTGGATCAATGGATATTTGGTTTCTAATTTACAGTCATAAGTTCTGCCTTTATTTTTATATATTTTCCTTGTAAATTCCTATATCCACCTTTATTATGGAAATTGCCTATGTAAATATGTCACGGTGTCATAACACTCACTTTACAGTGGTAGCGCTGTAACACTTCAACCAGGGAGTTGGGGTGGGGCAGGGGGAACTTGTGATGACACTGTGACAGATTTACCTGGTTCCATTGTAAAGGTGGCCATAGGCATTTAAAATAGAAACGTTGACACAGTGGTGTGAAGATGTAACATCTTAATATATTGTAGATTTGTGCCTGAAATATGTTTTCTCTCTCTGTATAATGGGAAACATTTCATGATTTTAGTCAAAATTTTAAAAATTGTATATTAACATAAATGACAAAAATACAAAATTATTGATTACAAAAAATTCTGATTGTTGGAGGGCAAAAGAAAATTGCCAAGTCAATAGTAATTAGTAATTACTACCGGAGTTGTGCTGCATTAACTAATGTTTTTGTCTGTCTTGCCCCTACTCAGCTCATCCACTGCCATCGATCCCGTGGTGGGGCCTGTGGAGACAACGTCCAGTCTTATACTGCCACCGTCATCAGTGCTGCCAAAGTGAGTCCAGCATTGACCCGGAGGGACAATTAATTAGCTGTTTGCTGTCCTATATGTTGATATCGGATCCTAAGACAATCCTCTAAATCAGGACATGAAATCAAAGGGTACAAAACAGCAAAGTGCAGTGAAGTATGAAATCTCTGAAACTAAATTCAGTTTCAAATGTTTCGATATTTTAAAAAAAGAGTCAATATTCTCATATTTCTTTTTTTTTAATAAACATTTTATTGAGGTATTTTTGGTGTTCTAGCAACAACAAAATAAACAATGTACATTAAACTATAAACATAGTGCAAAAGCCGTCTCTCTCCCTTACAGGTCCTACCTTTATTAACCCCCTACTCTAAGCTAAACTAACCCCCCTCCCCCTTTTGCTGACGATTAATTTTCCGTGAAGAAGTCGACGAACGGTTGCCACCTCTGGGTGAACCCTAACAGTGACCCTCTCAAGGTGAACTTGATTTTCTCCAAACAGAGAAAGCTAGCCATGTCCGATAGCCAGGTCTCCGACTTCGGGGCTTTGAGTCCCTCCAAGCTAATAGTAACCGTCTCCGGGCTACCAGGGAAGCAAAGGCCAGAACGTCTGCCTCTTTCTCCTCCTGGATTCCCGGGTCTTCCGACACCCCGAAAATTGCCACCTCTGGACTCAGTGCCATCCTTGCTTTTAATACCGTGGACACGACATCTGCAAACCCCTGCCAAAATCCTCTAAGCTTCGGACCCCATGCCCAGAACATGTGGACAAGGTTCGCTGGTCGTCCCGCACATTTTGCACACCTGTCTTCCACCCCAAAGAATCTGCTCATCTGGGCCACTGTCATGTGAGCCCGATGAACGACCTTGAATTGTATCAGGCTGAGCCTGGCACATGTTGCGGATGCGTTGACTCTACTCAACGCGTCCGCCCATAGACCATCCTCTATCTCTCCTCCCAGCTCCTCCTTCCACTTGCGCTTCAGCTCCTTGGTCTGCGTATCCTCTGACCCCATAAGTTCCTTGTAAATGTCAGAGACGCTCCCTTCTCCTAACCACCCTCTGGAAACTACCCTGTCCTGAATCCCCCTTAGCGGGAGGAGCGGGAGGGTTGACACCTGTTTACGTAGGAAGTCCCGCACCTGCAGATACCTGAATTTGTTTCCCCTCGCCAACCCAAACTTCTCCTCCAGCGCCCTCATACTCGGAAAGCTCCCCTCTATAAACATGAAATGAAAAAATGAAAATTGCTTATTGTCACAAGTAGACTTCAAATGAAGTTACTGTGAAAAGCCCCGAGTCGCCACATTCCGGTGCCTGTTCGGGGAGGCTGGTACGGGAATTGAACCGTGCTGCTGGCCTGCCTTGGTCTGCTTTAAAAGCCAGCTATTTAGCCCAGTGTGCTAAACCAGCCCCGGTATCTCCCATCCTCTCAATCCCTGCTTTCCGCCATATCCGAAACCCCCCATCCATACATTCCGGGGCAAACCGGTGATTATTACAGACCGATGCCCCCTCTGCTCCCACAAGTCTCCTCCACTGCCCCCAGACTCTCAGGGCCGCCACCACCATGGGGCTGGTGGAGTACCGTGCCGGCAGGAACGACAGAGGCGCAGTTACCAACACCCCCAGACTGGTGCCCTTGCATGAAGCCGCCTCCATACGCTCCCATGCCGATCCCTCCTCCACCACCCACTTCCTGATTATGGCTATATTCGCCGTCCAGTAATAGTTACTAAAATTTGGCAGCGCCAGCCCGCCCTGTCCCCGGCTCCGCTCAAGCATTACCTTCCTTACTTGCTGGCACCCTGCCCGTTTTCGAGCTTGACCGGTCCAAGCCAGGGTCAATAACTGTATTGAAGTCCCCTCCCATGACCAACCTGTGTGAATCCAGGTCCAGTATCTTCCCCAGCATCCTCTTTATAAACTCCACATCATTCCAATTTGGCGCATACACATTTACTAATACCACCTGCACCCCCTCCAGTTTCCCACTGACCATAATGTACCGACTTCCCACATCCGAGACTATTCTACCCGTCTCAAACACCATCTGCTTATTGATCAGGATCGCGATCCCTCTAATCTTTGAATCCAGTCCCGAGTGAAAGACCTGACTGACCCAGCCTTTCCTCAATCTAATCTGGTCAGTTACTCTAAGGTGCGTCTCCTGCAACATTACCACGTCTGCCTTCAGTCCCCTAAGATGCGCAAACACACGTGACCTCTTGACCGGCCCATTTACCCCTCGAACATTCCAGGTGATCAATCTAGTTGGGGGGCTCATTGCCCCCACCCCCCTTCGCCGATCAGCCATCCCCTTTATTGGGCCCACCTCCAGCCCATGTTCCGCGCCTCCACCAGCCCGCCCCTAGGCAGCCTCTGCCCCCAACCTCCTCTCTGTCCCTTAGCCCAAGCCCCTCCGTTGTCAGCAAAACATTTACCCCCCCCTCCCGAGTAACAACACTCTGTAATCCAACCCCTTTACTAAACCGAACATATGCGCACACCCCACTGCGCTTCCGTGAGCTAGCCCACCAGCTAGCTTGGTGGCCCCCATCCCTGGCGCCGGATAGTCTCCCACCCATTGTTCCCTCCCCACCCTCCCCCCACTCAAACAAACTTACTCCAACATGAAACAATCCCCACACAATTGCCCGACAGAAAAACACCACGATCTAAACAAGCACACCTCCATCCCCAACAGTGCAAATGAAAACCTTAACTCACTCAGCTCTACAGCTGGTCCCAAATCAATGCAAAAGGCATTACAAACAGCTTCCACAAAACGAAAAACGAGAAACTTTTTTTAAAAAACAGAAAAAAAAAGCAAAGCATGAACTTTGCAGCAAAGTTCTCAGTCCACCACCAGTCCTTTCCGTTTCGCAAATCCAGCGCGTCCTCAGGGGACTCAAAATAAAAGTGCTGTTCCTCGTGCGTGACCCAGAGACGGGCCGGATGCAACAGTCCGAATTTCACCTTTTTCTTAAAAAGGATCGACCTAATCTGGTTGAAGCCTGCTCTTCTCCTGGCCACCTCCACACTCAGATCTTGGTAGACCCGCAGGATACTGTTGTCCCACTTACAGCTCCGTGTCTGCGTGACCCACTGTAGAATGCGCTCCTTATCCAAGTACCTGTGGAATCTCACCACCATTGCCCTCGGGCTGGGTCTCCCATTGGCGGCTTCCTCACGAGTGTTCTGTGAGCCCTGTCCACCTCCAAAGGCCGGGAGAATACCCATCCCCCAGCAGCTTCTCAAACATGTCTGCGATGTATGCCCCAGCGCCCGCTCCTTCGGACCCCTCCGGGAGCCCAACGATTCTCAAGTTCTGCCGGCGAGACCTATTCTCTAGGTCCTCCACCTTCTCCAGGAGCTTCTTCTGCTGGTCTCTCAGCATCCCCACCTCCAACTCCATCGCAGTTTGATGTTCCTCCTGTTGCTAATTTTCCGGTTGGTTCAATTGCTCTGTTTTATTACCTTTGTACTCGAGTCGCCAGGTATCTTTATGATACCGCCACGAGGTTCAAGTCCAAGTAATGATCAATAACTCAATACACCGATTAGTAAGATTCAAATCAAAGCACATTTATTATACACAGTAATCGCTACTCATGCACAAATTCTACGTCTAAGCTACTTCTATAACTAACAGGCCTATACTTAACTTCGGACTGGCCCACCAGGTCAGGGGAACAAATGGCCTTTCGTTCGGGTTCTGAGTCTGCGGGATTCGAAGTTGGTACGGATTGGTAGCTAGGAGCGCCTATCTCGTAGCGAGCGTTGAATTAAGACTTACTTCTTTCGGTGGTCACTGCACCGGTCACGGTCAAGGTTGGTTCGCGTTGCTGGGTGACCCGGGCAGGACGAAGAGAGCGAGTTGAACTTGGGGCTTAACTCTTATAGTCCCCAGGGGCTTCCTGCCTTTCGGGGCGGACCCTGTACCTGGTTCTAGGTGATTGGACTTTGTCCCAATCGCTTGGTTCGATTTCTCCAATACTGGAGCGGTTCCCTGATCGATGGGCGGTCTTGAGGTGTTCGTTAACCTCTTTTGTGTTGGCTCCTGCTGGCGTCGGGGAGTCTGGCTTTGCTTTGTGCGTCCCAAATGTTGCTATTGTTCCCGGGGATTGCTCATTATTGTGTAGATGGCTGCTACATTATTATGCTGATGGTCGCTGGTATCGATGCTGTCTGGGCCTTTGCAGAGTTAAATACACAGCAAACCTGCACCTGCTGGTTTCTGCCTGTGTTGGCTGACTGACCCATCAACCTTTGCAGTTCGCCATTTTCAATCGGGAGTTGGCCAATTTTGGTGGCTACACTCCTGCCCAGCCAGCGCCTTCTCTACCTTCTGGATCGCCCTATCTTGGGCGTCCAATCTAAGCTCCAGCCGCTGAATTGACTTTTTTATCGGGTCCAAGCAGTCCCGTTTCTGCTTAGCAAAGCCTTCCTGAATAACTTGCATCAGCTGCTCCGTTGACCGCTGGGTCAACAAATGAGAGGCCCGGTCCACCGCCATGCTGTCTCCCGCTGCAGCTTCAGTCAAAGCCTTCTCTGTCTTTCTGTTTCTGCCTTTATGAGCACTTCTAGTCCTTCTCTCCATGCACCGATGTGGAAATTCAGTGCACAATTGCCTCTGTCATCAGTTTTACAATTCAAGAAGACTTCCGGTGACGGCGGGCGGGAGGCGGCCGCACAATGGAGGGCTCCCGGTCGGCAACGGCATTTTCGGGGCTTTAAGCCCGGTCCCAGGGTCCGCGGAGGCGGCAGAAGAAGGGAGAAGGCACGGAGGAGGCACAGTGGAGACACAGGAGGAAAAAAGGAACAAAGAAAAATGTTGAGGGTGAGCAAGAAAACGGACGGAAAAAAAACAGCTGGAGGTCCGTCGGGGAGTGGAAAGGTCACCGCGGGGTCACCAGGAAAAATGGAAGCTGGAGCACCAGAGAAGGCCGCACTGCTTACAGCTGAAGAAATAACCAAGGTGATGGCTGCGGAATTTGAAAAGCAGTTGCCGCAGATTGCGAAATGCATGGAGACGGTGAGCAAGGAGATGAGGGAGGTTTTGAGTGTGCTGGTGGAGGAGGCGGTTTCCCCGGTGAGGACGGAGGTGGCGAGCGCAGTGGCGGAGGTGCGAGAGCAAGAGGAGGCACTGAAGGAAGTGGAGGAGACGTTATTGCAGCACGGTGATCAACTTACCTCGATGGGGAAAGAGATGCGGAAGGTGATGGATACTAACAAGGATCTGCGAGGAAAAATGGAAGACCTAGAAAATAGATCCAGGCGACAGAACTTGAGGATTGTGGGGATGCCCGAAGGAGTTGAAGGACCGAAGCCGACTGAGTATTTTGCCGCGATGCTGGCAAAACTATTGGGGGAGGGGGAGGACCCCTCCCGATATGAACTGGATCGGGCTCATCGGTCGTGGAGGCCTATACCAAAGGCGAGTGAGCCACCAAGGGCAGTGACTCTGTGCTTCCGTAGGTACAGGGTGAAGGAGAAGGTCCTGAGCTGGGCCAAGCAGAAGCGGGTGGTGCAGTGGGCTGGAGCTGGTATACGTTTATACCAGGACTTTACGGTGGAGCTGGCAAGGAGGCGGGCTGCCTTCAACAGGGTGAAGAGGGCACTGTACATTAGCAAGGTGCGGTGCGGCATTGTATATCCAGCGAAGCTGAGGGTGACTTACAAGCTCAGGGACTTTTATTTTGGAACGGCGGAAGCAGCGGAGGAGTTTGCGAAAGCAGAAGGACTGTGGCAGAACTGACAAATTGAGGAATGGCCATGTGCCGATGTAACCTCATGACTGTATTTTCTTCTATTTTGTATCACTGCGCGCGGGTATAGAGATTAAAGGAGCCAATGTGGTATATATTTGGACAAGGGAAGGGACGGGACTTTCACTCGAAATGAGAGTTCTTTGGGGTGTAGGTGGATATGCGGGATTTGTGTGCTAAAAGGGGATCTTTGGGCTTTCCTAGGGCCGGGCAAGTGGGAAAGGGACCCGGGTGGGGGCCTACACGCTGGCCGGTTTAAGCCGGCCAGGGAACGGGAGTGAGGTGGGGGGAGGGGCTGCGGCCATCGGAGCCTGGCAGAACAGGGTCCGAGTGGTCTAGCCGGGGTGGAAAGTTGGGGGGAAGGAACCGAGGTTGGGAGGAGGAGTTTTACAAGAGGCAGTGGACAGGAGGAGCTGGAGACCTGCGGGGGGGGGAGAGGGGGGGGGGGGGGGGGGGGGGGAGGAGGAGGAGGAGGAGGAGGAGAGCTGTGTAAGATTAAGGGTGACTACGGGTAATCCCTGATTCCATTTTGCCATTTGTTTATGTAAACATGCGGGTTGAGGTTTGGGGATAGGTGCGTAGATGGGATCGTTGTTATTATGGGGACTGACATATCTTGCTGATTATTGTTTATTGTTGATGGATGTAAATGTGGGAGAAAATGTGAAAAAGGAGGAGAATTAAAAAAAAAAGTTTTACAATTCAAGTCCGGTAGAATATCGGGGGAAAAGGTACAAAAGTCCGACCCGAGTGGGAGCCACCAAATGTGCGACTTACTCCTCCATAGCCGCCACCGGAAGACTATCCTCATATTTCTAATACACACACACTCTCGCTCTCACTCACACACACTGTCACTCATACACTCTCATTCGCACACAAACACATTTGCTCATTCACAAAAACTTTCACTAACACACACATCTTATGAGTTAAACTAGTGAACGTTCTCTAAGTAAACCTTCTCCACACTGTGTCCATGGCACATATGTCCTCCCTTAGCTAAGGAGATCAAAATGATGCACAGTACTTCAGAAAGCCATGTGACATTAGGTTTTAACGTTGAGGTGAGAATTAATTAGCAATAGGTTTCAGATTAAATAAGTATAACAAAAGTAATAAGTGCATATATTTAATCGTTTAATTAGCTTTTGCACAGAAAAATAATTATGATTTAGGGAGTCTGCAATTTTTATAACAAGGAAGAGGAGTCATCAGGATGCAGAACCGCTGCTGTATGATATGAACAGAATGAGATTAAAGGTGGGTGCGGGGATCATTATAGAGTTAAATGTTGTAGCCAGGGTGAACCAAGAACATTTCCTCAAATTAATCCTGATTATGGGACTTGACAACATCTCAGCTGCAGTACTGAAGATGTGCTCTAGAATTAGCTGCACCCTAGCCAAGCTCGTCAGATATAGCTACAACACTACCATCTACTCAACAATGTGGAAAATTGCCCAGGTATGTCCTGACGCTAAAAGCAGAACAAACCCAATCTGGCCAATTGCCTCTCCAATAGTCCACTCTGAATCATCAGGAAGCGATGGGAGGTGTAGTTGATGGTGCTATCAAGAGGCACTTTTGCAGCTCATCGATTCATCATTTAAGTTCCACCAGGGACACTCAGCCCCAGACCTCATTGGTCCAACTATGCACAAAAGAGCTGAATTCAAGCAACGAGGTGAGAGTGATTGCCCTTGCAATCAAGTAGTCTTTGACGTGAATGAGGCAGCAAGGGGCTGAGCAAAATTGAATTCAATGGGAATTGGTGAAAACCCATCATTGGTTGGAGTCTTACCTCGCGCAATTGGTTGTTGAAGGCCAATCATATCAGCCCAGGACATCAGTGCAGGAGTTCCTCAGGGCGGTGTCCTCAGCCGAACCATTTACAGCTGCTTCATCAGTAACTTTCCTTCCATCATAAGTGGGGATCTAACCATCTTCCATTGTTTGTTCTACAATGTTACCACCGCTGAATTCCACACCATCAACTTTCGGGAGGGTTACGAATGACCTAAGTATTAATTGAACCAGCCATATAAATACAATATAAATACAATAACATGTCGGAACCTGGGAATTCTATGGTGAGTAATTCATCTGCTGATGTCCCAAAGCCTGTCCACCGTCTACAAAGCAATACATCTCCCAGGAGTGTAATGGCCACTCGCCACTTGCCTGGATGAATGCAGCTCCCAACAACTGTTAAAAAAGCTTGATACCATCTGAGACAAAGCAGCTCGTTTCATCGGTATCCCATGCAGCACCGTACAAATTCACTCCACCACCAGCGTACAGTGGAAGCAGTGTATCCCATTACAGAATGCACTGCAGCAGCTTGTTAAACCTTGAATAGCACCTTCGAAACCTGTGACCTTTACCACCGAGAAGGATAAGGCTAGCAGACGCATGGTAACACCACCATCTGTATTTTCCCTCCCAGTCACACACTACCCTGACTTGGAACCATATCATGTTCCTTCATTGTGCTGGGTCAAAAATCTGGAGCTCTCTTCCTAAGGGCATTGTGAGTGTACCTATACCACCGGGATTGCGGCAGTTCAAAAAGGGGCTCACCACCACCTTCTCACGGCCCTGCTAGCTGCACTCGTATGCCATGAATTAATATTAAAAAACCAGAGACTGGTTTAAATGAGTGAGTTTTGGATAAACAAGGAGAGATTTCATTACTGAAAGAAGGATAAATATAAATAAAATTTGCCGGGTGAGGTAATAGAGACCGTCCTGGTCTTCTTTATCCCTTCCCATATCCTAGAAGCTGGTCTCTGTATGAGAATTGGAAAGCTTTCATCCTAAACACACAATTTTCAAGGGGAAAAATATACAACACTGACCAAATTTTGGGTTTCACATGGAACTGATTTGTGTTTTAAAGTTTTAATTTGGTCGTAGAAGGTGTGACCATTGATACATGCTATCCGTCTGCAGTAGTTCGGTAAGCCTGTGACCTTCACTGCCAGATGATAAAGTGATGTTGGTCACTTGCTCATTCGGGAAGAAATAAGAGACCAAAAGGAAGAGCAAGGATGAACGAAGTATGATTATTTAAAAAGAGAATTCCAAACATGTCTGTCTGCGTCCTCTTGTTAACTGAATTTTCATTCTGGTTTCCTGTACCTAGATTGCACATTGCACAGAGTTTGCAGCCTGAATTATGCACAATGTGAAATGTGCTGTATGATTCTTGTGTTTCGACCATTTAACAGATTATAATGAATAAAAGGCAATGTCAGAATGGCACCAATGTGTTTTGGAAGATCCTCACTTTTATGAAAGAGATTTCTTACTAATCTTTCACCCTGAATATCTACAAAGTGAAGTGTAGAAGATGGAGCATGGGTCACTCTCTAAATAAAAGGATGATTGAAAAGTCAGCACGGAAGACTGAAGTCTGTCTATTTTCCTGGCACTTTGGCTCCCTGCTCTCCTGCAGGCTCTGATGTTGCTGCGATCCTGCACTGTGGAGACCGAACATGCTCCAATATAATTGGTTACTGGTCATTTTTCAAGCGTGAATTTATGCAGCAAGTGTTGGCAAAATAGTCAACTGCCAGAGAATTTTGCAGCCAAATTCGACGTTATTCTTACTCATTATGCCCACCAATTTCCAACATGAGTCACTGTATAAGTGAGTAAGGAGCAGGAACCCTGACTGCTTGTGTTTTTTCTTTTGAGCACTGTGGTGATGCCAATTGTTGCACCTCGCCATCTGCCCCAGATGAGATAATGTAAGCTCAGATGTAAGACTTTGGAAATTGTATTGTGCATTGTTTGGATGAGACTTCAGATGAGACGTTTAATCTGATTCTGACAGGTGGTGATAATTCCTTAAAATTAATTCCACAGATTAGCAGGTTTACTAATTTTCTTGATAAAATTCTCTTTCCCTCATCCCAAAATAAAATCTACCCCGTGCACTGCTTTCAGCACGGCTTTAGTGTTACCTTTTTCACATTCCCACCTCATTGCTCTATTTAAATATTTTTCTTATATTTAATTAAAAGTAATATTTAAAAGTTTGGGTGAGTCTTTTGTTCTGAACATACATTGCATATCTAAACGGACATGAGTCATAGCAGCTTAAACTATTTCTCAAACTAGACACTTAATTTTTATTTTCTATTTAAAATTAAAACTATAAAGAATTATTTGTAACAGCCGAAGAGTTAATCCACTATAAGTGACCCATTTCTGAATGACCAGTAGACCACCAACAGTTAACCTTTATTTGAGCCAATGATGTTGAGCAAATGTGACAATTCTTTTCTCAGCGTTACAGCATTACATTTTTTGCCAGACTTCGACTGTGAGCCTCCTTAATGTTTCAGTTTTAAGCAGTTTGAAAATGATATCCGATTTTATTAGGTCTCTTAACAATTACAATGGGCTCCCACTCATTGTCTCAACACTTGATTGGGGATATTGATTGGGATCCTTCTAAGACATGCTTCGATCCGCCTCATCTTGTCCTGTATTAAGCCTGAGATGGAATCAGTGCTGGAGAACTATCGTCATTTTCTCCAGTGTTTGAAAGGTGTGAGCAGATAGCGATACTATACTTGTTTACATACTGTAGTGAGGAACTTGAATAGGCTGTTAAATTGTAGGGCTTTGCCTGCATCTTGTTAGCTGGTCTGTCTTCAGTTCGTAGCCATTATACGGACACACACTTAAGCATGTGAACTCTTTAAGTGAATAGTCTAAATTAATTACCTTACTGTAGGAGATAGCCTGTCTCTTCCCAACTAATAAAAACTCATGGCCTGGAAGAAATTTGTATGTCACCAATTTGTAAAATCCACTGACTGAAAAGAACAAATTGCAAAAATAACCACTTTTGTGGCCTAACTATACATCTGTATTTGTCCATTTGTTTGTCCAATCAGCCACTGCCAATTAACTGGTGGCCTTTTGTATGCTGGCACAAACAAAATGTGATTTTTGCCTTGAGTTTAAGCTATTTGATATTTGATTACGGTTGGGTGGTCATTGTTGGCACATATTTCCCCAAACATAGGACTCCCAAGCCGAAGAGATTGTTCGCACCAAAATCAGAAAACATCCAATTATTGTGACCTTCTGACTTCCATGATGTCCAGAATTCTATAAAACTCTTTAGTTCTGTCACTATCTAATTACTGTCTTGGCTGCTTCCATCTGCTTTACGTTGATTTAACCCTAGGATAGTTAATTGCTTTAGTGAAGCCTGTTTCTGTATTCCCCTGTTACCCGATAGCCTCCAAATGAGTCCTAACAGCTTACGTGAGAGTAACACCATTAGTATTAATGGAGGGAGCAGCTGATGGCATTTAAAAGGTTAATCAAGCTTCCTGAAAATGTACTATTGTCAATACTGTGTGGCGCCCAATTATGTTGGCCTGTGGCAGCCCTTTCACAACAACCCACTAACAGGCTTTGCGTAAATTGCCAAATCATTAATAATTGAAACAAACACTTGGCTACTAATTGATCATCCGTAATGTGTTTTCTAATCACTGCAGTTAGAGTTTTTAGCGCTAATCAAAACAGTTTCTCATTGATTCTAATTTGTTCTGGCTGGAGACTGCTGTGTTTTCTGTGTCTGTATTTGTTGTGGGAAGTAGGGGGGGGGGGGGGGGGGCGGTGCGGGGTAGTCGATGCTGGTTTTGATTGTTTTCCTTTTTTCTGTCTCTCTTTGAAATTGATACAGACACTCAAGACAGGACTCACCATGTTTGGGGAAGCAGTTGGGCGGCTGGCTGGCAGCTTACCCTCGGGGGCAATTGAGGACGAGGTTTCTACACATAGCTCCTCCCGACGTAGCCCACACATCCCTGGAGTTGTCACAATCATCGATACCGAGACAGTCGGAGAAGGACAGGTAATGTGAAAAGCCACAAGCCTGACGTTTTGTGGCTTTCTGGCTGTCACATGATCAATTTTTGGTCTTCGTCTAAAGCAGGCACTGCTAATATGTTGTACAGGAGGTTTTTTTCCCCCCAATTCAGAAATAGACAAAGGGTTAGATGGGGTGGGGAAGAGGGTGGAGTTGTAGCTTAATTTCTTATGAGTGGGTTGCTGTTGAAGAACATTACTTGCAACCTTAACAACTAATGAATGCCTCCGGGACATGAGACAGTGTAAGTGGATAAAATAGGCATCTAGTTTAAAATTTGGACTGTGTCTGATTTTACATTTGTAGGTGAAGCTGAAATTAGGTGGTAGCCTAAATATTTCAGAAATTTCCAAGGTGGCCATTCAAAACTTAAACTATCTTATTCAGAACTAAATGGGTGGCAACTCAAGCTGCATCCACTTTGGGTTTTAATATGATTATTTATTTAAACAACAATATATAAGTCATACTGTACACTTCGAAGCAGGAAAGGCACCTTTAACTCAACAGGCTGCTAATTAATGTGAACATCTCTTGCGTAAAGTAATGGGCATACATTAACGGTGCAGCTTTGATTCCAGAGATTTACAGGCATTAAAACAAGCTATGTGACTGTTATCTGACAGAAAGCAAAACGCAGCAGGGGATGAAAATCTTAAAAGAAACATAGAAAAAGCTGGAAACACTCAGCAAGTCAGTCAGTATCAGCAGAGAGAACAGACAAGTTAATATTTAAGACATAGGCCCTATTTCATTCTGCTTGTTCCAGTAATTTCCGCCACCAACTTTCATAGTTTCCTGCTCGTCTCCTCACACTAGCCTGATTTTATTAGCTATTTTATGCAGTACGCAATAGAAACTTTCCAGTAAATTGAGTGCCAAACAAATAATTAAACTCAAAGTCAGTAATTGTTTCTCTGAAATATTGGAACCCAGGATGTTATTAATTAAGCTTTGTTTTAGCCAGCATTGACAAGGGGCCAAAGGCAGAAAGGGCTGAGGGAGAGAGTTCCAAACCATAATTCCAGTTGGATGAGTTTGTGAACCATTGAGCCAACCATTGACTGAAAACGTTCCATTTGATTTAGAAAGTGAAGGTTATCAGTGGGGGTGGTCTCATAGTGCCAGTGTGAAAAGAAGAAGGTAAATGTTCTCTCACCGTGCTTGGCTTGTCAGGATGTCATTGGTCTGCAGTCTTGGGCATGAGAAAGGCACACCCTCTCTATCTAGCCTCCCAGGAGCTCACCTCGGAGGAGAACTCCGAGGCTGCTACCATAATAGTCGCGGCACAACTGTCATCCCCACCTTTCACCAGCGCAGATGCATGCACCCCGGTGGGAAATGCTAGTGGACAGGCTTCTGGGGCCCATTCATGTGAGCACCACACTGCTGCTGATGCACATCAAGTGGAGGCAGGAACCCCCAGGAGAGACAGCAGTTGGAGGGTCTGCTGGATCCCAGGACACAGCTGAGTCCCAGCCTGATGCTGAGCCTGTGGAACAGGGTTACCCGGAGCTGTTGGAGATGTTAGGAAGCGGCCTGGACATTCAGAGGGAGATGTCAGTGACACTCCAGCAGATCCACAGCCGCTTGGAGGAGTCCCAGAGGCTACAGGCGCAGGAGATGTCACCCACAATTCGTCACACCGAGGCCAACACTGCTAGGGTGGCGACTGCAGTGGAGAGCCTGGTGCCCGATGTTGGGAGCATTAGTGAAGGTGTCCAAGACATCGCGCAATCGGTGACGGCCATGGCTGAGGGTATCAGCAGAATGTCTGCCTCGCTGGGGGATGTCACTCAGTACCAGGCTGACCTTGATGAGGTTCTGAGGGACATGTCCTGCTCTCAGATGGGAATGGATGAGGGGCTGCAGAGATAGTCCCAGTCGCAGATGGGCATTGCCTAGGCACTGCAGAGCATGGCCCAATCGCTGAGGAGCTGATTTTATTAGCTATTTTATGCAGTACGCAATAGAAACTTTCCAGTAAATTGAGTGCCAAACAAATAGTTAAACTCAAAGTCAGTAATTGTTTCTCTGAAATATTGGAACCCAGGATGTTATTACACCAGGGTGTTGACACAATGGTGCGGACCATGGGGAGCCGCCAAGAATGGCAGAGCCAGATGATGCAGGAGAAGCCGGGGCTCGAACCAGCTGCCCCTCTGTCCCAAGGTGAACTCGGGGCCCTATAGGTACCGAGCAGGAGGAGGAGGTCTTGAGTGGCAACCCGGACCTGTCCCATGGAGTGGGGATGGTGGCCATCAGCTCCCCCGAGTTCCACCCCTCTGATGAGGCTGTGTCTCACAACCAACACACGGCCCCAGATCCCCAGAGGACGTCCGCCAGGGGCATTGGCCACGGGGCACAGTAAGCAACTGACTGTCTCTGATGGGCATCCTGGAGAAACACCTACACGTAGTGGTAGAGCTTGCAGGCCATACACATCGAGGATCACTGAGGGCACCAGGGGGTGGGGGATTGGGGGGGGCAGGGTTAAGTAGGGGATGGGGGGGGCAGCACCATCGGGAGAGTGGGGAATTGTATTACACATTAGGCACCCTTGTGCACAACCAGTATGATGCCTCTGTCACTTTCTTCCACAATGCGGGCCGACCTCCGAACCCGTGGCACATCTCTCCAGGCATCTCCCCCTCTCCAGGGCAACATGCGTGGCATCTATGACCGCCTGGACCTGAGGCACCCCGGCGATGGCGGAGAAACCTGCTGCCCGGACGTCTTGTTGGGTTTGGTCCATGTCAGAGATTATGTAGTTTCTGCCCAGATAAACAGGGCATCCGTGACCTGTCAGATGCACCTATGGGCTATGGCCTACGAGATGCCATACACGTCCCCGCTCGAGCCCTGGAATGATCCTGGGCGTAAAAGTTTAGAGCCTCCATGTGATGCCAAGTCCATGAGAACATGGCACAGGTGCCGCACTGTCTCCTTGTTGAGGCGGTGTCTCCTGCGGCACACGCTGTCTGTCATTTGTTCGAGTGACCATTGACGCCTGTACCACCTGGGCCGTCGCAGGACTCCCCCTCTGGGTCCCTCTGTGGCCTGATGGGCGGCCGGGTCCTCAGGGTGTGGGCCGGGGTCCGGCACATGGGCTGCCGCCTCGAGCATCTGCTGAAGCCGCCTCCGGTGTCATAAGAACTAGGAGCAGGAGTAGGCCATCTGGCCCCTCGAGCCTGCTCCACCATTCAATGAGATCATGGCTGATCTTTTGTGGACTCAGCTCCACTTTCCGGCCCGAACACCATAACCCTTAATCCCTTTATTCTTCAAAAATCTATCTTTATCTTAAAAACATTTAATGAAGAAGCCTCTACTGCTTCACTGGGCAAGGAATTCCATAGCTTCACAACCCTTTGGGTGAAGAAGTTCCTCCTAAACTCAGTCCTAAATCTACTTCCCCATTATTTTGAGGCTATGCCCCCTAGTTCTGCTTTCACCCGCCAGTGGAAACAACCTGCCCGCATCTATCCTATCTACTCCCTTCATAATTTTATATGTTTCAATAAGATCCCCCCTCATCCTTCGAAATTCCAATGAGGACACATTGCTCAATTGTCCCCAACTTCAAATCATCTATGTAAATTGTGAACAGTTGTGGACCCAACACTGATCCCTGAGGGACACCACTAGCTACTGATTGCCAACCAGAGAAACATACATTAATCTCCACTCTTTGCTTTCTATCAATTAACCAATCCTCAATCCATGCTACTACTTTCCCCTTAATGCCATGCATTTTTATCTTATGCAGCAACCTTTTGTGTGGCACCTTGTCAAAGGCTTTCTAGAAATCCAGATATACCACATCCATTGGCTCCCCGTTACCTACCGCACTGGTAATGTCCTCAAAAAGTTCCACTAAATTAGTTAGGCACGACCTGCCCTTTATGAACCCATGCTGTGTCTGCCCAATGGGACAATTTCCATCCAGATGCCTCGCTATTTCTTCCTTGATGATAAATTCCAGCATCTTCCCTACTACCGAAGTTAAGCTCACTGGCCTATAATTACCCGCTTTCTGCCTACCTCCTTTTTTAAACAGTGGTGTCACATTTGCTAATTTCCAATCCGCCGGGACCACCCCAGAGTCCAATGAATTTTGGTAAATTATCACTAGTGCATTTGCAATTTCCCTAGCCATCTCTTTTAGCACTCTGGGATGCATTCCATCAGGGCCAGGAGACCTGTCTACCTTTAGCCCCATTAGCTTGCCCATCACTACCTCCTTGGTGATAACAATCCTCTCAAGGTCCTCACCTGTCATAGCCTCATTTCCATCAGTCACTGGCATGTTATTTGTGTCTTGCACTGTGAAGACCGACTCAAAAAATCTGTTCAGTTCCTCAGCCATTTCCTCATCTCCCATTATTAAATCTCCCTTCTCATCCTCTAAAGGACCAATATTTACCTTAGCCACTCTTTTTTGTTTTATATATTAGTAGAAACTTTTGCTATCTGTTTTTATATTCTGAGCAAGTTTACTCTCATAATCTATCTTACTCTTCTTTATAGCTTTTTTAGTAGCTTTCTGTTGCCCCATAAAGATTTCCCAGTCCTCTAGTCTCCCACTAATCTTTGCTACTTTGTATGCTTTTTCCTTCAATTTGATACTCTCCCTTGTTTCCTTAGATATCCACGGTCGATTTTCCCTCCTTCTACCGTCCTTCCTTTTTGTTGGTATAAACCTTTGCTGAGCACTGTGAAAAATCGCTTGGAAGGTTCTCCACTGTTCCTCAGCTGTTTCACCATAAAGTCTTTGCTCCCAGTCTACCTTAGCTAGTTCTTCTCTCACCCCATTGTAATCTCCTTTGTTTAAGCACAAAACACTAGTGTTTGATTTTACCTTCTCACCCCCATCTGTATTTTAAATTCCACCATATTGTGATCGCTCCTTCCGAGAGGATCCCTAACTATGAGATCCTGAATCAATCCTGTCTCATTACACAGGACCAGATCTAGGACCACTTGTTCCCTCGTAGGTTCCATTACATACTGTTCTAGGAAACTATCACGGATACATTCTATAAACTCATCCTCAAGGCTGCCTTGACCGACTACTGTAGACTACTCCTATCAGTGACTTTTTCGCCTTACTATTCCTGATTTCCACCCAAATGGATTCAACCTTATCCTCCATAGCACCGATGTCATCCCTTACTATTACCTGGATGTCATCCTTAATTAACAGAGCTACACCACCTCCCTTACCATCCACTCTGTCGTTCCGAATAGTTTGATACCCTCGGATATTTAACTCCCAGTCGTGACCATCCTTTAACCATGTTTCAGTAATGGCCACTAAATCACAGTAATTCACGATGATTTGCGTCATCAACTCATTTACCTTATTCCGAATACTACGAGCATTCAGGTAAAGTACACTTATGTTGTTTTTTCCCCCTCTGTTCTGAATCTTAACACCTCGATCAGTAACCTCTCCTAAGTTATATTTCCTCTTCACTTTTCTCCTAATTTTCCTTGTCGTTGAACCCATATCTTCATGTAACAACCTGCCGTGTCGTTTACCATTAATGTTTTTACTTCCCGTTTTATTCCTTTTAGTATTCCTGGTCCTATTCACTGAGCTCCCCTCAGTCACTGTACCTTATGCTGTCGCCCTTTTTGATTTTTGACGATGGCTTCTCTGCCTTACACTTTCCCCCTTACTGCCTTTTGTTTCTGTCCCTGTTTTACTACCTTCCAACTTCCTGCATCGGTTCCCATCCCCCTGCCACATTAGTTTAAACTCTCCCCAACAGCTCTAGCAAACCCCCCCTCCCCCCCTAGGACATCGGTTCCAGTCCTGCCCAGGTCCAGTCCGTCCAGACCGTCTGGTTTGTACTGGTCCCACCTCCCCAGAACCGGTTCCAATGCCCCAGGAATTTGAATCCCTCCCTCTTGCACCATCTCTCGAGCCACGCATTCATCCTATCTACCCTGACATTCCTACTCTGTCTAGCTCATGGCACTGGTAGCAATCCTGAGATTACTACCTTTGAGCTCCTACTTTTTAGTTTAACTCCTAACTCCCTGAATTCCACTTGTAGGACCTTGTCCCATTTTTTACGTATATCGTTGGTGCCTATGTGCACCACGACAGCTGGCTGTTCACCCCCGCCCCCCCCCAGAATGTCCTGCAGCCGCTCCGAGACATCCTTGACCCTTGCACCAGGGAGGCAACATACCATCCTGGAGTCTCGATTGCGTCCGCAGAACCGCCTGTCTATTCCCTTCACGATTGAGTCCCCTATCACTTTAGCCCTGCCATTCTTCTTTCTGCCCAGCTGCGCAGCAGAGCCAGCTACGGTGCCATGAACCTGGCTGCTGCAGCCTTCCCCTGGTGCGCCATATCCCTCAACAGTATCCAAAGCGGTATAGCTGTTTTGCAGGGAAATAATCGCAGGGGACACCTGCACTGGCTTCCTACTCTTGCTCTGTCTTTTGGTCACCCATTTTCTATCTCCCTCAGTACCTTTCACCTGTGGTGTGACCAACTTGCTGAACGTGCTATCCACGTCGTCCTCAGCATTGCGGACGCTCCAAAGTGAGTCCATCCGCAGCTCCAGAGCCGTCAAGCGGTCTAACAGGAGCTGCAACTGGACACACTTCTTGCACGTGAAGGAGCCAGGGACAGTGGACGTGTCCCTGATCTCCCACATCGCACACGAGGAGCATGACACGGGTCTGAGATCTCCTGCCATGTCTTAAACCTTCGGTTAACTTCGACAACTACAATTTCCCCCAAAAAACAACGAAGAAAAAATAAATAAATATACCAATGAAAAGAAAAAGAAAACAGAAAAACTACTTACCAGTCACTTACCAAGGATAAAAAGCACCTCCTCCTCCCAAGCTTCGAATTCCCACCTAGATTCAAATTCCCAAACTCACTCTTTGCTGTCTCACTCTGGCTGTGTCTTCTCTGGCTCACTGTGAGAACTCACTGGGAGTGAGTTACAAGTTGCTCAGGCCGTATCGCGTAGCAGCAGCACCACGAGGGCAAATTCTCCGTCCAATATTCCTACCATGGTGTTCAATTATCAGCAAGGAATTGGGGGAGGGTGTTAGACTGACAAACAGCGGTGGCTCCTACCCCCGGGACCCTCCATTCCCCCACTGATCTGCCCAAGCCGGAATACCCTGCCTACGCACATGCAGCTACAGTGGACCCTCCTTACCGGACCCTGTACCCCGTATACCCACTGGTAACATCACCTGGACCGGGTGATGGTTCCCTGCCCGTGGTACTCACCCACCCTCCGGCCATGGACATGTCTCCGGAGCTGTGTCCCATTCCCTGGGTGTTCGGATGTTGGCTGCTGCTTGTGTGGTGTTGCCTCCCGCAGTGTTCAGGCACAGTGTCCAGGCATCACGGTCTGATTGGGATGCTGGGCAAGACTCCCACATGCTACACGGTTCGCCCACTCACGGGAATCCACTTGGGTTGTGTGAAGTACTCACTTAACCACGGGTGCCAATTCTCTATTATCGATAGCCTTCAGCTGTATAGCCAGAGGTCTCGGCAGTCGCTGTGGGTTATGGGTGGTCACTGGGGCAAGGCGGGCAGGGACAAGGGTTGCCCTTGGAATGGGTAAACATGATCCAGGGTTCGACATGATGGTGCCGTGAGCGGTTGCCTCCCCAGTAGCCCCCCCTCCACCCTCCCATTGTGGCCCATCCCTGTGGAGGGTCCCCCATCCCCAGCCAAGGGTCCCCCCGCTGAGTACTGGAGTGGAAATCCCGGTGCCCCGGGTTCTTTGCCTGTGAGCAACGATAGCTACTCACTTCCTTGGCTCCACACACAAGCCCTTCGGCCATCTTGACGTTTTTCAAAAGGAGTATTAATCGGCACCAGTTTGACCACCTGCTGTGGAGGCCTCTAAATGACAGGATGCCATAGGATATGGGGTGGCTCCAGTTAATTGTATGGAAATGGGCTGAAGTGGTGAAAATTGGTTTCTCGGCATGCTGCGGTGTTATCCCAATTTCACCTACAGGAGCGGGCCAGTTGCATTGCAAACTGTTTGCCACCTGGCACGGTTCTTGTTTTCTGCCTCTCCCACTATTCAGCAGCCTCGTTTCACTTGAGCGAGTGCGTACCGAGGCCGGAGAACCGCACCCTCTGTTTCAAATATCCTGGGCAGGATTCTCTGCACTCCGACGCCAAAATATCGTCCGGCGCCGGGGCGGAGAATTCACTTCCGCGCATGGAATCCCCGATTCTCCTGGCCCCGAAAAGTGGCGTACTCGGAGAGTACGCCGCGCCGCGTATCACCTACCTGCGGCCACTGCTGGAGGCCCGCCCTGCCATTCTCCGCCCCCGACCGGCCGAAGTCCCGACGACGTGGATCTAATGTGGTCCTGCCATTCGGGATACTCGCGTGAGTCCGCAGCTGCCATGGTCAGGGGTAGACCGATCGGAGGGCCGGGGGTGGGGTGCCTCATACGGGCCCTGGGTATTTTTGGGAAGGCTGTCCGGGTCGGGCGCGCAGCCAATCGGGGGCAATTTGGGAGGTCCAGCTCCGTAGTCTGAGGCCGCCATGGAGTGCGGCGCGGCCGCTGGAGGCTGCCGCCATGCGCGGCCTCTGACCCGGAGGTGCGGGGGCCCGTATCTGCAGCTAAAGCTGCTAGAATCACGACGGGTCCCTGCTAGCCCCCCTGCAGGGCTATGAATAAGTGGCCTTTTCTGGCGTGAAAGGCCACAGTTTTTACGATGGCTTGGGGACATAGTCTCAAAAACAGAGAATCCAGCCCCAGGTATTAAATACAAAATGAAGAAATGCTGCTCAATGCATGAGGTTGGCAAGGTACACTTCCCAAGGCTCTTATATCCTTACATAATTAGGTGCCCAATTTGCACACATTATGTAGAGAAATTGGAGCCTTTGAAAGTGTACATGGTAGATTCATTGAAATGATATTAGAGATTAGAGGATATGTAGTTATGCTGAGCGACTTGAGAAACTAAGGCTTTAATCACTGGAAGGTTTTGTAGCATTTACAGAAATGTTCAAAATTTTGAAAAGATAAATAGTAAGATTACTTTCAGTAACCGATGAATCAGTAACAAGTGCAGCATTAGTACCTCGGGAGGGTTGAAAGATTTTTTCAAGTACAGAGTTATTAGAATACGGAATGTATTGTTACAAGCGGTTATAGTTGCTGAATCATTTGTAAACTTTAAGGACAAATCAGAGAAATGCTTGGCAAAGATACAGGGAAAGGACAGATCAATTAAATTAAAGTGTATAGACAATGTGAGGCAGGCAAATACAGTGTTTACTGAATGGTCTTCAGCTGTGCAGAGATTTCTGGGATCTGTATGGAAGTTTTTGAAATGTCTTGTTCAGTCCCTCCATGTTATATGTAGGGACTGTAAGTAGGTCATTCATTTGTTGTGCATCGAGCAATCTGTTAGGAAGTTGCACAAGCACATCTTCAGTCAGAGCTGAAGCTATTTAATATCATGGGTACATTTATTTGAGGACAAGCAGTGAGAAAGTGGCTGTCACATGGGGAGTGATGGGGGTTTACTCACTGAGGAAAGGCAAAATACTCAAAACTATTCAAGGTACAGTTTTGAGAATGTCTACTTTGTCTAATTGTTTTGGTTGCTTGGGTGTACTATTTCAGCACTTGGATCTCGAACCTCCAAAGGGCACTGTAGGTATTGAAACGGCTAGAGCAGTGGGGATGGCATTACAATTGAGAGTTTCTATGTTACTGACAGTTCTATTGGATCGTTGCAGCCTGGAATGGGTTTCTAGTGTTCCCCAATTAAAAGAATGCTCACCTTGTTCTGCTAACCGTATGTGAACAGTAAAACATCAGTTGGCCAGTCACGGGATTGCTGTTTGACTTCTCCCTAGTGTGATACTTTATTTTGCATCTTCCTTCAACAGATTGCACCCAGTATATAGACGTAACTTAAAACTGCTGCACTTTTTAAAAGAGCAGCAGAATTCATATTGTCTTTCTCGGCTTCATTAAAGCAGCTCTGCTTTCTGTCAAAGAGACATTATTGTCTCCGATAAATGAGTCAGACTGAGCAAGGGGGCTGGTTTGTGTTTTGTGCAGGGCTGCAATTGAAAGCAGTGGTGTATGGTAGTTAATGTCACAGTTGGATTGACTTATCACATCAGCCTTTGTGTAGTGATGTTTGACCTCGGTTATGAGCATGATTGTGCTCAGGAGATTGGAACTCCTTCTGGCACAGCTACCTGTTTATTTTAATCACACATGAAATTTGTTTTCTTTTGTGTTTCCACCTTTAGCTCCTTACACTCCCATTTTTTTTCTCCTTCGATTTATTGCCTTAATTCAGTCTTAACTTTTGTGGAAGGCCCTGAATCCATGGAATTCTCTCTGTTTTTAACATGATAGAGACTCCTTTGGGTTTGATTCCTGGCTAATGTTGTGAGAGCGAATCCAATTTTGGTCAGCAGTTGTGTAGCAGAATTGGCCTCAGCCCCTGGTCGCAGAAGAGAAAAAGCCAGCCAGGACTTGTCTTTGTTCTATTCCGGCAAGCTGGTAAAGGATAGAATTGGATCCAATCTTTAGACACTTGACACAACTCTATTTACAATGACACACATGATAAACATGCACCTCCTAACCAACAACCACAGTTTGTCTGCTCATAGACATGCTTCTATTTGGAAACCCATGACCAATTAGGCACCCTTGTGAAAGGAACACATTTACTCTACTGAAACAAGAACAAAAAGACTTTAAAAAAAAAAACAACTCAATGTGATTTGTTGTGATGATGCATTCCAACCTGCCGCCCATTGCTCCTACAAACATAAGTAAATCACCAGTTAATAATGCTCACCACCTGAATACAGTTAAATACTCAATTACTGTACAATTAGCACACTTAATAGCAATCCAGCATTGCTGGAAATACGCATTCTGTGGACATCAAGTACGACTGTGAAGCCCCCCATAATGAAACAGCTTGTCGATGCTCAGTATCCAAGCTTAGTATTTGTAAGATAGCCACTTCGGTGACTGACAGAGGCTTCATAATGCCCAAGGAATTGGATAGATTGTGAGACAATGGCTGCCTGCACATAAAGTCTTCCCCCTCGCAAATGGCCAGACTGATACTATGAAATTGTGGTTTATGTGTCAATTGTACCCATTTTCTTGGAATGTGGTACTGGTATTGTGGCATTTTCATGTAAATGTTGCAAAACAACATCCAAAAAATAAAATCATGTGTGGGATAAATAGATCCTTGCACCATGTGATATTTACCTTGATATGGACAGAAAGGCATTCTCGCTCATCCACATTCACTGCTATGACATGTATGATTTTCAAGCCTTTTTGCGAATTTCCTTCTCGGCCAATTGAACCACGTTATCTCATGTTGGGTTCAGATAATGGTATACAGCTGCTATTAATTGTCTAGTTGCCCCAAAATTCACTTTGCTTATAAAATGGGAGCTACTCTTGTACAATTTAGCCTGATTCACACTGATCCAAATTCATTGAAAAAAACCTACTATTTACTTATTATTTTTGAAGAGCATGTAAAGCAAATGGTTATACCCAGTGAGACTTGGAGGGAAAACCAAACTGAATAAAATTAGATGTACTGCACTGATTCCCTTGCAATAACTTGAGTTCTATCCAAACTCTGTTGCCCATAACCAAATCCACATCAAGTTTTTTTTTACACTGCATCCCCGTGATTGTTGATCTAGATCCGTTCCTGATCCTGCAACACCTCCAGTGAGTCTATTGAAAAGTTCTAATCCTTGTTTACAAATCCCCCCATGGCCTTGCCCCTCTCAATCTCTAACTTTCTCCAACCCTTCAGTCCTCTTGAGATCTCTGCACTCTCCAATCCTGATATATTGCATGCCCCTAATTTTAATCCTGCACCATTGACGGTGTGCATTTAACTGTGCTGGCCTTAAGCTCTCTAAACCTTTCCAACTTACTTTCTTCTCTTAAGATGCTCTTAAGACCTAACTCTTTGACCAGATGTTTGGTCATCTCTCCTAACATCTTTCCTGTGAAGCACCTTGGAATATTTCATTACGTTAAGGGCACTATATAAATGCACATTATTGTTGTTATCAAATTCCTGGTTTCCCAGATTTAGGAAATAATGAGGAACACAGACTCACATGCATGCTTCTTCAAGACATTTCAAAGTCGTTCATTTTGCATGGCCTGCATTGTTAGTCATGCATGGCCTGCATTCCCGTACCAGCCTCCCCGAACAGGCGCCGGAATGTTGCGACTAGGGGCTTTTCACAGTAACTTCATTGAAACCTACTTGTGACAATAAGCGATTTTCATGTCATTATGCATTTAAGAATGTCACATCCCACAACAACAACATGCACTTGTAATGTTGTAAAACATCTCCAGGTACCTCATGAGAACATTATGAGCCAAAGATTTAACACTGAGCCACATAAAACAATAATAGGACGGGTGATCAGAGGTTTGGTTAAAGAGGTAGGTTTTAAGTTTCTTAAAGAAGGAGAGAGGTAGAATGGTGATGAGGTTTGGGGAGGCATTTCCAGAGCTTCAGGACTAGCCAACTGAAGGCATGGATGCCAATGGATGAATGATGGAAATTGGGGAAGCGCAAGAGGCAATAATTAGAAGAAGGTAGATATCTCGGAATGGTTAGAGGTCTAGAGGTTGCTACAGGGATAGCGAGATGAGCACACATGAGATGAATGAATGATCAATTTGATTTTTCTGGTGTTGGTTGAGGGGGGAATGTTAATCAGGACACTACGAAAGCTGGCTGCTCTTTGGATTTTGCCATGGGATCTGGGCATTCACTTGAACCCCCGCAACTGATAGACGGTTTAATGTCTCATTCAGTACTTCTTTCAATGATCAGTCTGGATTAAAAGGCTGAAGGCCTGGAGTGGCGAGTGAACCTGACCCAGAGGTGAGAGTGCTAAAATGAGCCAAGCTAACACCTAATAAAACTATATACAGTTACACAATTGCAATTGGAGTTTGAATACTTTTTAAAATTGTTTTCTCAAAGTTACTTATTGAATTCCATCTCTTTTAGTTGTAAAAAGATACGCAGTTGTAAATATTTTATTGGTTACAGGTGGTGGGCTGGTACCACCCCGTGTTGCGGTGTCAGATTCACTGTTCTACGAGGTGGTAAGGATGAGGTTTCTGTCTTTGACGTTTTCCCACATAGTGAATTACTGATCTCATTTGTAGTGGCGGAGAGGAAGCTAACACTCCCCTCTCAAGAAAAGAAAATCAAAGCATTTGGTCAGCCCTGATACTCTGCTTTATTGAGAGGAGCCTGGAAGCACCTTTTTCTTCTCAACCAAAGAACTTTCTCATGTTGCAGACACAGAAGATGGGAAACCTGGGTGGTGGGTAGAGTGGTATTATTAATTATGATTTAAAAGTCATTTTAATTGAACCTCGTGTGATATATACACTATACATATGCATTGAAACTCAGGTCTGAGTCTTTTTTTTGTAGCTCACTGTGTCTTGTTTTAGGTTTTGTTCATTTCACATTTGTTTGCAAGTTTTCTTTTAAAGAAAACAGCTTGACAAATTGGGTTTGGTAGCAAAGATAGCAGTTATACTACTGGACTAATAATAAACTAAAGGTCAAGAGAGATGAGTTCCAATCCCACCATGGCATCTGGGGAATTTAAATTTAGTAAATCTCAAATAAAAAGCTAATATCAATAATGATGATCATGAACTTCCTGGATTGTCATAAAAACCCATCTGATTCGTTAATGTCCTTCAGAGACAGAAATCTGCTGGCCTTACCCAGTTTGGCTGATACGTGATCCAGACCCGCAGCAATGTGTTTGACTCTTAACTGCCCTCTGAAATAGCCCAGTAAATCACTCAGCTGGCTTCACGAAGATGGCTCACCACCACTGTCTCAAGGTAATAAGTGTTGGCCCTGCCAGCAGCGCCCACATCCTGTGATTGTATAAAATGGTTAAAGAAAATACATGGCGGCCTTCCTCGAAAATGTAACATGCTATTACATAGAGCATGCTCCATGATACAGAGTTCAATATCATCCATCGGATTTCTGTAAAGTGCACTGGTGATCACCTGAGGTCAACGTATTGTGTGCACTTGAAGCATGTGAAATATCCAGCAGCAAAGCTCCAATTCCTGGGAGAGCAATCCCAGTTGTGTTGTTCCACCATTGGAGTTTTGGTGGAAGGTAAAACCATCCACCTGCCACTCAACTTCATCCAAATACTGAGAACTGGGTCACTTTCAGATAATAGGAGCTGTCCTGCTTGTTGCCAATTCGCACCGGAGACACCAATAATGTTGCTCTTTTTAACTGGATACTGATATGACAGTTATTAATGATGATATTGCTTTTCAGAGTCACCAGGTATCAAATGATACCACCACAAGGTTTTACCGGATATCGATCAAAGACCAAACAACCAGTTAGTTATTTCAAATTCAATGATAGTTTATTTACACACAAGAATTACTTCGACATGCAACATAAAACACTACAAGCTAAATTACACCTAACACCACAATCTGTACTTAGCTTCAGGCACCCGGCTTTATGCAGAGGAACAAGGCCTTTGTTTGGATCTTGCGTGGCTGGGTCTGGAGAAGTGATTTTGTTTCTGCTGGGCTCACCTGTCTCGCAGCGATCGTTGGTCTTGAACTTATCTTCTGGTCGTGATGCTACACTTGGTTTTAGGCGTAGGTCGGGGTCAAGAGAGACCGAGCGCTGGGGCCAAGAGAGACTGAACACATGGCAGTGTCTCTCTTTATCCTTCTGGGGTCTCGCGCTCTTTTGGGCGGTCTTTAGCTTTGGACCCAATAATTCGGCAGGCTTGGATTACTGCCTTCGATTTTGGTCAATAAAGGGGCGGGTGCCTTGATGGCGGGGCGTGTCTTGAGCGGTCATTGACCTTGGCTTTTTGGGCCCCCTGAGCAAAGGGAGTGGCACCGATGAGTCTGTTTCTGTATCTGTTACCTGAGTACAGGTCTTTTGTTCAGGGGAAATGTGCCATTAGAATGCAAAGTAGCTGGGGGTTTCGATAGCGTCCAGTTATCTGAGTTACCAATATACATAAGCTCTGAGCATCTTGAGTCCTGGGTTGACCATATTTCCCATGGTCCTTTGCAGGTGGCCATATTTCCCGGGATCCTTTGTAAGTGGCCATCCCAGATGGCTACAAGCTGAAGTGCCCAATGCTCGGCAGGAGTGAAACTCCATAAGGGGCAGTCAGAATACTGGAGCTCCATAGGTGAAAGGGGCAGAAGAATTGTATTCTCTCCAGTTCCATCAGTGAGTGTGTTGGAAACGTGGTGCACCCAGGCTTTGTCCCAAAAGCTGCTGTATCTCGTGCTGAAGCTGGTCCAGCAATCTGCACTTCCTGGATTCTTGTCTCCAAACTTGTTGCCGTGTTTGGAGGTAGATTTGTAAGCTGTACGTGCAAGTCGCAGGTCTCTTATTGGAGTTGAAAATGATAGATGTGTATCTACGTGTTGCCATGTAAGGATTTATTCCCAATATTCAAGGGGTCCCATCCTGATAAGAAATTAAACAATTCTAATAAAGTACCACCTGTTTTGCTAAAGTCTAATTCCTAACTTTAGAATAATTTAGCGTGGCCAAACCACCTACCCTGCACATCTTTGGGTTGTGAGGGTGAGACCCACACAGACACGGGCTTAAAGATTGAACGGCCTTGTCGGGTCACCAAGTCGGTTGCAACAAGGCCGTTTGATTGCGCCCATTAATTACGTATGAATGTGTCACACATGATGCATTTCATGACTCAAGATGTAAAAAATGTGTGAGAATTTGATCATCCATTGTAAGTAACCATTAATATTCAGCTCATGGTGTAGCGAGAATTGTGTCTTTGAAAGGGTTAAGGTGGCATAGTTAGAGGAGAAGCTGAAATGAGCAATAAACTACGAGAAAATTATCCTGTATGAAAAGATTTATGTTTAGTAATTCCATTGGTTCGTAGAAACCCACAGAAGGGATGATATCCTTTGAAATGTCAGCAGAAGATCCCCAGACCCTTCAGCCTGTTGTTCTGGAACCAGCTATGAATTCAGACACTGGGTTACAGGACTTTTCATTATCCTTTGATGAAAGCAACGAGTCATTTTGCTTTGTGGCCCTGTACTACTTATTTAAATAAAATACACAAGAATGGATTTGTCCAATTTTGTTTTCTATCCACAGTGACATTAATTCAAATTTCTGCATGTGTGAAATCTAGATTTAAACACCAAGTCCCTAATTCGAGTCATTCTCTGGAATTGAACCCTTTAACTTCTCCATGTTCTAACATTTTTTGATATACCACAACATTGATACGGTGGAGTGGCTTACAGCATCGATTATAATAGATATGTTATAACCTGCCTACTGACGATTGGCTGGGGACTAATGATTATCCCACAATCCTATGGGAGTATGAACTTCCCCAATGAGGGGGGCGGAGAAACTCCTACTATAAATAAGCTGGCCAGTCCAGGAACCAGCAGGAAGGAGAAGGTAGCAAGGGAAGTTACTGCTATGTATATATTGTTATAGTAAATAAACTTTATTATTTTGTATCCTTAAAACTCGTGCTGGATTCTTCGGGGCCCTTACAAAAAGATACATTGTGCAGAAAATTCTCAATGGAAAGGACCATGTGCATGGTGCCTCGCCTGGTGTCCAAATGGGTCTTCCTATTTTCAGTGCAGCAGATTATATCCATTTTGTTAAAGTAGACCACACAACAGCCAGAAGCAATGTAAGGTGGGCGTGTATCTCAGAAAATGAACCATGTTGATTAATGGAAGCTCAAAAAGTCCTTTCGAGTTTATTCTGAACCAGTAAAAGGAAGTTATTTTGCTGACTCCATGCTCCCACCAGCCTCTATTTCAGCAGATGTTCTTTAACTATGAATAAAAGCAATAGAATATTGGCAAGAGTTTTACTGATCAGAAAAGTGGCAAAGGAGAGTTAAATTATCTCTTGGCCGTGTCAGCTGCTATTAGATCTGTGTTTGCTGCTAACACTGGAGAATTAGTTGTGGAAAGCATGTTGATTAGATATGCAATATTATGGCAGCTATCTCTATAATCACCTACAATCCACTGAGACCTCTAGACTCGATCAGTTCTGGTTTCTTGTACATCTCTTGATTTTCATTGCTCTGCTGTTGGAAGTCCATGCCTTCAGCTGCTTCGACCCAAAGCTCTGAAATCCCTCCCACAAATCTCTCAAACTCACTATCTCTCCTCTTTTAAGCCGTTCTTAAACACCAGCTTTTCTACCTCAGCTTTTGTCACCTGTGCTGATATCTTATTATGTGACTTGATATTGGGCAGGATTTTCTGCATCGCCTGCAGCGTGTTCTTCGGCATCAGAGGTGGCCTGACATTGGATCTTCCGTCCCGCCACTGTCAGCGGGTTTTCCTGATATTCAGACCCTCCATTGCCAGGCAACCCACGGCAGGGGTCACTGTCAGTGCTTCTCTGAAGTATCTTGGGGCTGTCTTACTATTTTCAAGACGCTATATAAATGCAAGTTTTGTTTTTTTTGTTCATGCAATGTAAATCCGCCACTGCTAGCTGTGCAAATTCTTTAGCTTCAGAAAGAAATAGGGCCTTTTTCCAATGGCAGTTTCACCTGACAGCATTTGGTAGATACAAATAAGATTTCAGGCGCCACATGATGCTTAGATTCTTGAGAAGCTGTGAGCTAAGTATCTAATGGTGCATAGTTACAATTCCACACCAACTCACAACTGGCAGGCTCCTTGTCAACTTAAATAATGATCAAATTGAAGTTTCTGTTCACAATCTGAGGTCTCTGATGAATATACAAGCTTATTGTCAATTAAATTCCATCAGCCGTGGATGGAGAGGAGATTATTTTAGTGACGTCCAGTTTAATCGACATTATTCCGAGGTGTGGTCATCATGCCCTCCTCCCCCCTATATTCTTTGATCCCCATTTCCCCAAGTGCTATATCTAATTGCTTCTTGAAAACATACATTGGGCGTGATCTACCAGCTGCATTGCGCCCGAAAGGCACTACGGAGCTTATAGATGCCGGGAGATCCCTCTTCCGGGATCTACCCAGTTCACGACGTCTCACGAGATCTAACTCAACACCAGCTTTTCTACCTAAGCTTTTGGTGACCTGTCCTGTGCTGATATCTCATTATGTGACTTGATGTTGGGCGGGTGATCTAACGCAATCTTGCGTGATGTCATGACCGGACTCCCACCCATTGTGGGCAGTATCACTATTTTGAAAATTTGCATATTAATATGCATTTCCCTGAGGTGCCCAAGGCATTGGATCTAACCCCTTCGCCTTGGAGACCTTGGGCGAGTGCCGTTCAGAGCTGGTGTACACAAACGGGGACCAGGGGATCTCTCAGGGATCGGAGGCCCCCAGCTGTTTGCTCTTTGGGCAGGATGGTACCCTGGCACTGTTGATGCCACCCTGGCACAGCCAGCCTGGCACTGCTAAGGTGCCCAGGTGGCACTGCCTGCTGGCAGAGGCACTGCCCGGGTGCCAGGCTGGCAGTTCCAAGGTTCCAGGTTGACATTTTACCCGTGCCAGGGATCAAGCCCGGGGGTACCTGCATGGGTGCGGTGGGGTGTTGGGGCCCGAGGACCCCCTTCTGGATGAGTTGGAGCATGGGGGGGCTTCGGGGTCACATCGGAAGTGGGGGCTCGAGAGATTAAAAATGGTGTCCCGATCCCACCCTGCACTGAGGTGTTCCAGTGAGCGGAACTCCTTAGTGAAGGAAATGGAACTAAGTGCGGCTTCATCAAGGAGTTCCCCCTTGAGGCCCCGAATCAAAGCAGAGTCCCAGTCGATGGCGTGGTGTTTCCTGGCGCAGCAAGTGCTGGGAAACATCCGGCTAAATGCGCTCGTCCCGGAGCTCTGTTCCAATTTGGTTAGATCGCGCCCAATATTTTGGCCTCAACTTCTTTCTGTGGCTGCATATTCCACCGGCAGGCTGCTCTCTGAGTGAAGAAATTTCTCTTCATCTCCGTCCTAAATGGTCTAACCCGTATCCGCAGACTGTGACCCCTGGTTCTGTCAAGTCCTGTTAGAATTTTATACGTTTCTATGACATCCCACCCATTCTTCTTAACTCCAGCGAATACAATCCTAACCGACTCAATCTCTCCTCATACGTCAGTCCTGCCATCCCAGGAATCAGTTTGGTAAACCTCGGTGCTCCCTCTAGAGCAAGAACATCCTTCCGCAGAAAAGGGGACCAAAACTGCACACAATACTCCAAGTGTGGCCTTTCTCCAGATGTGTTTAGCTGCTTTATTAGGAATCTCCTAAATAGGCATTAATTTCAAAAGGGATTAGATATAGCTTTTGGGGTTAAAGGGTTCAAGGGATATGGTGGGAAGGCGTGATCAGGATATTGAACTTCATGATCAGCCATGATCATAATGAATGGCGGAGCAGGTTTGAAGGGCTGAATGACCTCCTCCTGTTTCTATGTTTTTATGAATGTAGCAGGTAATGACTGTGTAGGAAGGCTGTGTTTAGATTTGGACTTAGGCCTAAATTTTTATTTCATTGTATCAAAAGTTGAGTATTGCATTGTAATGAGATAATGTTGTTAGGTTAGCAAAGCTGGTGTTGGAAAACTGTCTAGCTTGGCACTGTGGACTCTTGCATCTGAGTCAGACGTTCACTAGATTCAAAGCTACTTGCCAGTTTGAGTTTATAATCTGGGTGGTTCACTTGAGGAAAATACTGATGGCGAATTCCTCACCGCTCTCAAACTTCACTTAGTCACTTTATTGGCCCCCGGGGAATTTCTCAACGGTTTAGTGCACACTTTGGGCGGGATTTACCAACTCGAAGCCCCCCCCCCCCCCCCCCCCCCCCCCGTCCCAGACCTCTACCCGTCAACCCCCCAACCCAACCTCCTAGAAGCACCTACTTACCTGCCATGCACCCCCCACCCTTCATACCCCCCCACCCTCCTTTAATGGGCATGGCTACCCTTGGGCCCTGACCCTTTGCAGTGCCACCCTGGAACCCAGGCGCTGCCACCTTAGCACCCTGGCAGAACTCCTTCCAGCTGCCAGGTGGACAGTGCCAAGGGTGCCAGCTGGGCAGTGCCAAGGTGCCTGCATTCCAGATGGAGGCCCAGGGGGTCACCTTGCACTATCCCTGGCCACCCAGGGGCATCCTCTAGGTGCCATTCCCCCTGGTCCATATTTTTGCGAACCAGTTCTGAACGGTGCCCAACTGCAGCTTCATCGGGGAGGCTGATAGATCCTCGTTGGCCGGTAGACCTCGGTTACAGACTTGGTTTAAAACTACGCAGGCGCGCGCCATTTGGTCACGCCTCTTTGGGGCAGGATTCTGATTCCGACGCCTCGTGTGACTTGGGTATATCCTGCAAGGCGTTACGGTTGCCGGGAAGCCCGTGAAAGGCCTCTCCTGAGATATACGAGCACAACGCACCCGTTAAATTGCGCCCGTTGTCTTTCAGACTATTATAGCCAAAATAACGCTTAATGGTAGATTTTAAAGATCCCACAAACTGGTTGAAGAACAACAGAAACTTCTTGAGGGGCTGAATTACCTTTTCCTTTTCCAGTGTTCTCCCTGTGTCGGACCCCTCTCAACCAACAGCACCAGATAAAAGGTTAAGTAGTTAAAAACAGATTAGCTATGTGGGATCTTGCTGTGTGCCATATTGCATTACGTCTAGATCATTTTGAGAACTTTCTGAGAGATTTGATAAAGTACTGTAACAATGAAGTTCTTTCTTCCCTCATAAATGAAGCTTTGACTCTTGTGCCTATAAACATCCAGTGATATAAAGGCCGGATGATGCTGTCATCTGTCACTCGTTTACAGACTTGGTTTGTGCAATATGGATTGTGCCAAAAGGATTGTGGAGTCTTTCCAAATTCATTTTTGTTGAAGCAGCTTTTAAAGTTAAATGTACAAAAATACAGTCCTTCGGTAGGTACTAATCATCACGTAGGGGAGTTTTTAGGCAACCTACGTTCCTTGAATTTGCTTTTCTGTAGGCTAATTTTGCATACCATGTGTGTGGTTGCCAGGGTACGTTTGTGCTCCAACAGATGCTAACAGATCCACACTGGACATGATTGCCATGTGGTTTTCTTTTTTTTCAGTTAAATTTCAATGTTGTGTAAAACACATTTCTATAGCACTGCGTGATTCAGTGAAATAATCCTGTCATGGAAGCTGGCATTATCTGCTTTTTGTGCAACGTTTCTTGAGTGCCATTGCCTTTTCGGATTCTTATGTGGTCTGGAACTGCAATTATACACACTGCAGAGGGGCCTGTTTCAATTTCTACTCTGTGCTGTTTTGGCTATTTCAGTCTAGCTGGTAGCTGTGGCATTGTTGGAGAGAACTGATACCCAGCCAGCAAGGTACAGGGGAAAAAATAAGCCAACATTCCCACTTTTATTGCCGTTCAATGCAGGGAAGTGTAAAATGGTGCGTTTTGGATGAGAACAGGATTGATTTTGGCTGATGTGCATCCAGTGGTTGAATAGTTTGCCACCACTCACTGCCTAAGCTCAGTAAGGAAGAATGGCTGCTTGGAAAATGCCTCAGCATCAGTAACTGCCGTGAGAAAATATGAAGGGAGGCCAACTTTGTGGAACCTTGAGGTTCCTTGTCAGAAGTAACGGGTGATAAAACACGCAGACCAACGTTGTAACCTTTTACCTTAACTTAAGTTTTTTTTGTTTAAAAAAATGGAAGAGAAGAGCCTAAAGAAAGTAGAAAAACAACTGTTTTATGATCTGTAAATAATCTTGCTGTCTTCACCTCCTTTCCCTAGGATATTGACTCATTGCTAGGTTTGCTGCTGTTGATTCCAATTATTCCTCTGTACCTTGCCCAAGTGGCCGGTGTACATATGTGAGCGAGATTATCAGTGTCAGCAAATGGTTGGGAGGAGCAAGAGTGGGTGCAAGACAGCTCAGCTTGACCCAGTTCTTACCTGTCCTTTGGACTGAATCATTGTATTGCAATTAGGAGTGAGAAATCAGGCTCTGTTGTTGACTCTCAGGGACCCAACAGTTGTAGTCCCCTATCGCATCCTACTTGAGGTCAGCTAACCTTGCACCATCTTCCACATCTGTATGACAAGCTACTCCCTGGATTAATATGCCAAAACCATTGGGCAGGATACATAAGCTTTTATCAAATAAAGATGGAAGGGAGGAGGAAATTGTTAAACTTGTTATTAAAAAAAAAAGTGTTATTTATTCTGAAAATTTGATTAAATTTAAAACTGGTAATTTGATGCTCTGTGACTTTAAATATTCTTGCTCATTTTCTGAAATGGGTAACATCAAAGCGGTGATTAAAGTGAGTGAGATCTTTTATTTGGCCAACATTATTGTATTTAATAACTACCATAAATCAAAACTGCACAACTTCCTCTCTCACTTACCTCAGCCTTTTTACAGAGTCCCTCGTGATTTTCACCCATTTAATTAAACACGATGACAGCACTTTGAAAGAATGTGCCAGCCTTTGGTGTCCTTTGGAGTAAAAAAAATTATAATCGCAGCAATGTGGAGGCATCAACCTATCTTTCAAAGATGTCTGGAAGAGTGCAGCGTTAAATTTCATCATTATACTTCTTAGTCCCCTTTTCAAACTAGGAGCATAGGAACAGGAGTAGGCCATTCAGCCCATCAAGCAATTTAATACGACCAGCCCGATCGGACACTTCAATGTCTTTTACACCCACTATCCCCATTGCCCTTCTCGTTATTGTTAATCAGAAATGCATCAATCTCTGCTTTAAGCATTCAATCTTTGCTTTAAACACATATAATAAATTGGGGTTTGTTATCTTTTGGAATGTGAAAAGGGGGTAAATGGGAATGGAATAGGTTGTAACAGTTACGATATGCAATGAACTTTAGAAAGGAAGGAAAAACCTACATTTACATAACATTGCATCATTTTAAAAATTATTTCATAGGATGTGGGCATCGGTGGCTAGGCCAGCATTTATTGCCCATCCCTAATTGCCCTAGAGAAGGTGATGGTGAGCTGCCTTCTTGGTGAGACACCGCAGTCCATGACGTGTAGGTACACCCACAGCGCTGTTAGGGCGAGAGTTCCAGGATTTTGACCCAGCGACGATGAAGGAATGGCAACATATTACCAAGTCAGGATGGTGAGAGGCTTGGAGAGAACCTTCAGGTGGTGGCGCTCCCTGGTATCTTCTGCCTTTGTCCTAGATGGTAGCGGTCATGGATTTGGAAGGTGCTGTCTCAAGGCCCTTGATGAGTTCCTGCAGTGCATGTTGTAAATGATACATACTGCTGCCACTGTGCGTCAGTGGTGGCAGGAGGGAATGTTTGTGGAAGGGGTGCCAATTAATAGGGCTGCTTTGTCACTCATGCTTCTTGAGTGTTGCTGGAGCTCCACTCTTCAGGCAAGTGGAGAGCATTCCATCACATTCCAGATTTGTCCCTTGTAGATGGTGGACAGGCTTTGAGGAGTCAGGAGGTGAGTTACTCACCACAGGATTCCTAGCCTCTGACCCACTCTTGTATTTATATGGCTAGTCCAATTCAGTTTCTGGTCAATGGTAGACACCAGAATGTTGATAGTGTGGATTCAGTGATGATAATGCCATTGAATGTCAAGAGGCAATGGTTGGATTCTTTCTCGTTGGAGATTGACATTACCTGACTCATGTGTGATGAATGTTACTTGCCCAAGTGAGGATATTGTCCAGATCTTGCTGCATTTGGACATGGACTACTTCAATATCGGAGGAGTCATGAATGGTGCTGAACATTGTGCAACCATCAGCGAAAATCCCCTCTTCTGGCCTTATGATGTAGGGAAGGTCATTGATGAAGCAATGGACGCAATGGAAGCATTGATGGTTGGACTGAGGACTTTCTCCTGAGGAACTCCTGCAGTGTTTTCCTGGAACTGAGATAACCATTTTTTTTGTGCTAAGTATAACTCAACCAGTGGAGAGTTTGCCCCTGATTCATATTGGCTCCAGTTTTGCCAGGGTTCCTTGATGACACACTTGGTCAAATGTTGCCTTGATGTGAAGGGCACTTTCAGCTCATCTCTGGGGTTCAGCTCTTTGGTCCATGTTTAGCACTGTTGTTTCATAGCGCCAGGGTCCCAGGTTCGATTCACGGCTTGGGTCACTGTCTGTGCGGAGTCTGCACGTTCTCCCTGTGTCTGTGTGGGTTTCCTCCAGGTACTCCGGTTTCCTCCTACAAGTCCCGAAAGACGTGCTTGTTTGGTGAATTGGACATTCTGAATTCTCTCTCAGTGTACCCGAACAGGTGCCGGAATGTGGCGACTAGGGGCTTTTCACGGTAACTCCATTGCAGTGTTAATGTAAGCTTACTTGTGACACTAATAAAGATTATTATATGTTTGAACCAAGGCTGCAATGAGGTCAGGCAGGAGCTAAGTGGCCTTGGCGGAACCCAAGCTGAGGACAACAAACCGGTTATTGCTGAGTAAGTGCTGCTTGATAGCACAGCTGGTGACACTTTCCATCACTTTGCGAACGATCGAGTGTCGGTAGTAATTGGTCAGGTTAGATTTGTTCTGCTTTTTGAGTACAGGACATACCTGGCAAACGTTCCACAATGCCGGGTACATGCCAGTGTTGTAGCTGTACTGGAACAGCTTGGCTGGGCACATGTCTTTAGTACTATTGCCAGAATGTTGTTAGAGCCCACAACTTTTGCAGTATTCAGTACCTTCAGTTGTTTCTTGTTGTCATGTGGAGTGAACTGAATTTGCCGAAGACGTGCATCTGTGATGCTGGAGACCTCTGGAGGAGACCGAAAGGGATCACCCAATCGGCATCTCTGGCTGAAGATTGTGGAATCGCTTAACTCTTTTTATCGCCTGCTGCTTATGCTGTTTGGCATGCAAGTCGTCCTGTGTTGTAGCTTCACCAGGTTGACACCTAATTTTTAGGTATGCCTGGTTCTGCACCTGGCATTCCCTCCTGCACTCTTCCATCAGATGGTGCCAAAGAAAGTAGTACGTACGTTCCCCAACCGGAAACCATGGTCTAATCGGGAGGTTGACTCCCAACTGATGGCCCAGGTCTGAGGCGTTGAAGTCAGACGACCCTGACTTATACAAGAAATCTAGATATGACCTCCAAAGAGTCATCAGGGATGCCAAGAGACAATATCAGACTAAGCTAGAGTCACAAACTAATGTCACGGAGTCTATTCGTTTGTGGCAAGGCTTAAACAACATAATGGGCTACAAAGCAAAGTCGAGCAGAATCTCCGCCAGCAGTGGACCCCTCCCCGATGAACTCAATGAATTCTATACTCGGTTTGAGCAGGAAACCATCAAACCACTGTGAACTGTCCCAGCAGCCCGGACACACCCATACCCACCGTCCCAGCTTCCGAAGTCTTCTTGAAAGTGAACCCTCGGAAAGCAATGGGCCCTGACGGAGTCCCTGGTCGTGCACTCAGATCCTGTGTCAATCAGCTCGCAGAAGTGTTCGCGGACATCTTCAACCTCTCCCTACTCGGTTCCGATGTCCCCACATGCTTCAAGAAGACCACAATCATACCGGTGCCAAAGAAGAACCGGGCAACGTGCGTCAATGACTATCGTCCTGTGGCCTTGACATTGACCGCAATGAAGTGCTTCGAGAGATGGTCATGAGGCACATCAACTCCAGACTCCCAGAATGCCTCGATCCTCTGTAATTTGCATACCCTCACAACCGGTCCACAGCAGACGCCATCTCCTTTGCCCTACACTCATCCCTGGAACATCTCGACAACAAGGACTCCGACATCAGACTCCTATTTATTGACTACAGCGCCGCCTTCAACACCATAATCCCAACCAAGCTCATATCAAAGCTCCAAAAACTATGTCTTGGCTCCTCCCTCTGCAACTGGATCCTCGGCTTTCTGACCCATAGACCACAATTAGTAAGGATAAACAACAACACCTCCTCCACAATTGTCCTCAATACTGGGGCCCCGCAAGGCTGCGTACCTAGCTCCCTACTATACTACCCTACGGGCAGCGCGGTAGCATTGTGGATAGCACAATTGCTTCACAGCTCCAGGATCCCAGGTTCAATTCCGGCTTGGGTCACTGTCTATGCGGAGTCTGCACATTCTCCCCATGTGTGCGTGGGTTTCCTCCGGGTGCTCCCGTTTCCACCCACAGTCCAAAGATGTGCAGGTTAGGTGGATTGGCCATGATAAATTGCCATTAGTGTCCAAAATTGCCCTTAGCGTTGGGTGGGGTTACTGGGTTATGGGGATAGGGTGGAGGTGTGGACCTTGGGTGGGGTGCTCTTTCCAGGAGCCGGTGCAGACTCAATGGCCCGAATGGCCTCCTTCTGCACTGTAAATTCTATGTAAATTCTATGTATACTCCCTATGCACACACGACTGCGTGGCAAAATTTGGCTCCAACTCCATTTACAAGTTTGCTGACGACACGATCGTAGTGGGTTGTATCTCGAACAATGATGAGTCATAATACAAGAGGGAGATAGAGAACCTAGTGGAGTGGTGTAATGACAACAATCTCTCCCGTGATGTCAGCAAAACTGAAGAGCTGGTCATTGACTTCAGGAAGCAAAGTATCGTACACACCCCTGTCAGCATCAACGAGGCCAAGGTGGAGATGGTTGACAGCTTCAAATTCCTAGGTGTGCACATCACCAACTATTTGTCCTGGCCCGCCTATGTCGATGCTACCACCAAGAAAGCACAACAGCGTCTTATACTTCCTCAGGAAACTAAGGAAATTCGGCATGTCCACATTGACTCTTATCAAATTTTACAGATGCACCTTTGAAAGCATCCTATCTGGCTGCTTCACAGCCTGGTATGGCAACTGCTTGGTCCAAAACTGTAAGAAACTACAGAAAATCGTGAACACCGCCCGGTCCATCACGCAAACCTGCCTCCCATCCATTAACTTTGTCTACACCTCCCGCTGCCTGGGGGAAGCGGGCAGCATAAACAAAGACCCCTCCCACCCGGCTTACTCACTCTTCCAACTTCTTCCATCGGGCAGGAGATACAAAAGTCTGAGAACACGCACTGACAGATTCAAAAACAGCTTCTTCCCTGCTGTTACCAGACTCCTAAACAACCCTCTTATGGACTGAACTGATCTCTTCACACATCTTCTCTACTGAGTCGTACTACACTCCTGTGTGCTTCACCCGATGCCTGTGTTTATGTATTTATATTATGTATTTTATGTTTCCTCTATGTATTTTCTTTTCATGTACTTTTGATCTGTCTGGACTGTACGCAGAACAATATTTTTCACTGTACCTCAGTACACGTGACAATAAACAAATCCAATCCAATCCAATCCCCTGGCTTGGTGGTATGCTGGGCCATGAAGTTACAGATTGTCTTTTTATGCAATTCTGCTGCTACGGATGGCTTACAATGCCTCATAGTTGCCCACTTTTGCATTTCTAGATCTGTTCAAAATCTATTCCATTGAGCACAGTGGTAGTGCCACTGTAGACAGGACCTACATCACCAGACGTACTGTGTGGTGGTCACTTCTACTTTTACTGTCATGGACAGGTGCAACTGCAGCAAGTAGATTGGTGTGGATGAGGCCAAGCATGTTTTACCCTCACCACCTGTGGGTGCGATTCAGCGGCCTTGTCATGCCCGATGAGGCCGTTGAACATTGTGAGGGGCTTGCATTGAGATTCGCAACGCTCAAAACGTCTCGTGAGATTCAATGGAATCTCGCGTCGCGATCTAGACCCTGCTCTCGCTGAGTGAGATCCAAGCGCGCATATTTAAATGAGCCATTAGACTTACGCTTGCCCAATTCACCCGGGATTCGGGATTCACCGGCCTCACCAGTGAGGCCTCAACCGGGTGCCCTTTGGTACTGGTTCGCAAAGTTGTGATGGCAGCTCAAGGGGTCTCGCTGGGGAGTTGAGGCCTTTGGGTAGGTTGGCACCCTGGCAATGTCAGGGGGTGAGTCGAAAGATCTGGGCTGTCTTTTAAAAATGGTGCCCCGATCCACATGTAGTCTTCTGATCTCGCCAGTGTAGGGAAAAGTTTCCTTGGCGGGGAGTTCTTCACCGAGGTCCAAAAACCCAGCAAAGTGTCATTAAATAGCGGGAACTTTAGATTTTGGGTGGGGTTTTATGGCCTCGCCCGCCTGGCGACTGGAAATTCCTGCCCGAAGTCAACGGACCTTGACATGGTCCCCGAGCCGTCCGTGGCGATCTTGTGGCGGGCGCAGCTGAAAAATCCAGTCCTTTAACTTGAGTCTGCTGAATCACGCCCTGTATCTCCAACACTGCAGCACGCCCATTTCCTCAGTGCACATTGAATAAATTAAAAACATTAAACCACACTGTTTTTCTCTCAACTGTGCAAAATGAAAAGCATTGTAATTAGTCAAAATGACTGAATGAGTATTTTATACTTGTTATGACTATAAAATAAACTGAATTACTGCACAGAAAGTTATTTTCTTTAAAGTCCTTACTTTTCTGTCCACTCTAATCTCCATCTCTCAGGAAGGCGCCAGTGAATGTTTCGGATGCTAAAAGAAACCATGTTTTAATGGATACCTCCACACAAACAGAATGTCTGCTTTGCAAATAGTTCTCAGATTATGCAATTTTGGACACCGAGAATTTTGTGCTGTGCAGCTGTTTGTGAAACCTTCAGAATTTACTGTGGTGGAATAAAGCAAACATTACTGATGCTGTGTATATAACACACACACACACAGACGCATGTAAACATGCACACGAACTGTCAAATGGAATGATTTCCTGACTTTACATTTTTGTTTAGCGCCTCAAAGTCTATTGTTTTATTTATTTATATAGCCTTGTGTAAATTAATTCTCAAACTAAATGTCCACAATTTAGTGCTTTAGTGTGCGTCAGATGTCATTTCTGGTGTTTAGAAATGACATCTCATTTAGTTTTACAGTATTAGAGAGTAGAACAGTTTTTTACTGCAATAACGTGTATGGATGTTCAATCAGTATCATTAATTCTCAGAGTGCAACATCAGTGGATCGTTAATATTGACTGTGCCTGGAGAAGTGCTATTGTCATTAATTACATTCTATTATATGCAAGAAGACTGCATTTATATAATGTCCTTCAAGACCTCAGGATGTTCCGAAGCGCCATAGAATCACAGAATGTTTACAGTACCAAGACAGCCTGTCTTGTCCATGCCAGTTCCTGCATGTGCAACTCACCAATTCCCAATCCCCTACCATTTCCCCATAGCCCTGCAAAGCTTTTTTCTTCAGATAATTATCCAATTCCCTTTTGAAAACTAGGGATGAATCTGCCTCCACCACATTCTCAGGCAGTGCATTCTAGATTATCCACTTATAGCATGAAAAGTTGATTTATTTGTACATAGCCATTGCTTCTTTTGCTAATCAGCTTAAATTGACGTGCTCTAGCTCTCGATCTTTCCTCCTGATCTACTCTGTCTAGACCCCTCATCATTTTGAATACTTACATAAAATCTCCTCTTAACCTTCTGCGTATTTCTCTAATCTGGAAGAAGGAACTGAGGGCATTGTTGCTAAGTTTGCAGATGATGGAAATATATGCAGCGGGACAGGTAATATTGTGGAAGCAGGGGGGCTATAAAAGGACTTGGATCGGCTAGGAGAGTAGGCAAATAAGTGGCACATGGTATACAATGTGGAAATGTGTGAGGTTATGCACTTTGGTAGGAAGAATAGAGGCATAGACTATTTTCTAAATGGGAAAAGGCTCAGGAAATTAGAAGCACAAAGAGACTTAGGAGTTGCAGTTCAAGATTCTCTTACAGTTAACGTGCAGGTTCAGCGGCAGTTAGGAAGGCAAATGCAATGTTAGCATTCATGTCTAGAGGGCTAGAATACAAGAGCAGGGATGTACTTCTGAGGCTGCATAAGGCGCTGGTCAGACCCCATTTGGACTATTGTGAGCAGTTTTGGGCCCTGTATCAAAGGAAGGATGTGCCGGCCTTGGAAAGGGTCCAGAGGAGGTTCACAAGAATGATCCCCGGATTCTGGATCTGTACTCGTTGGAGTTTAGAAGGATGAGGGGGATCTTATTGAAATTTACAGGACACTGCGAGGCCTGGATAGAGTAGATGTAGAGAGGATGTTTCCACTTGTCGGAAAAACTAGAACCCGAGGGCACCATCTCAGACTAAAGGGATGATCAGAGATGAGGACAAATTTCTTCAACCAGAGGGTGGTGTATCTGTGGAACTCTCATATACTCTCTGATTAGTACTAATAAAAAGTTCAAAGCTCATTGCCTTCAGTAAGTTAGTATTGGGGGTATGTTATAAAGAAAATTTATATCCAAAATTAAACAGGATATGCACAGGGTCTAACAGAATCTGGAGAAAGAAACAGGGGCTCAATGTTTCAGGTGGGAGCCTTCATCAGGCATGGTCAAATAGATCTGAAATACATATTCATCTTCCATTATCAGATGATATTACTACATTTTCTGTTTTTAGTCATGGTCTGGCCTTTGCACAATGATATTTTATTTTGGCCATTTGTTTAATTGAAATCATTTTTTGAAGCAAAAACATTCAATAAGAAGTTATATTATTCTGACTTGTTTTGTTTTCCTTTGTAATGCAGGTACTTGTCAGTGAGGATGCTGAAGGTGAAGGCATAGTGGCCCATTTCCTGGCCCATGATAATAAACCTATTTCCTGTATGGCTTTCAACCCCAGTGGTGAGTACACCATCATTCACTCTGTCTTGATTTTAAAACATTTAACACTGAAGATGGCAGTTTGACATTCTACATTGTATCCAAAAATATACCTTTCAAGGTTTACCAATCTCCAAAAGAATGCCGAAGGCTGCACAATTTGATGATGTCCCCCCAAACATCTATTTCTGCTTTTATTTTAAAGATTTTTAAAATATCCTGCATTAACATCAATTCACAATTACAACGGCCGGGATTCTCCAAATTCCTGGCCAAGTGTTGACAATGGTGTAAACACAGGAGTGTTTCACGCCAGCGTCAACGGGCCTTTTGGCCCAGTGATTCAGTGGGCCACAGGGGGCCAGTACGGCGCCGGAATGCTGCGCGTTGCTTCGGTGCCGATACACGGCCCTGCACTGCCGACGCGGATCCGCGCATGCGCGTGGTGGCCATTCCCGCGCCGGTGCATGCGCGTGGTGACCATTCCCGCGCCGGTGCATGCACGTGGTGGCCATTCCCGCGCCGATGCATGCACGTGGTGGCCATTCCCGCGCCGGTGCATGCACGTTGTGGCCATTCCCGCGCCGGTGCATGCACGTGGTGGCCATTCCCGCGCCGGTGCATGCACGTGGTGGCCATTCCCGCGCCGGTGCATGCGCGTGGTGACCATTCCCGCGCCGGCGCATGCGCGTGGTGGCCATTCCCGTGCCGGCGCATGCGCGTGGTGACCATTCCCCCGCCGGTGCATGCACATGGTGGCCATTCCCCCGCCGGTGCATGCACATGGTGGCCATTCCCGCGCCGGTGCATGCACGTGGTGGCCATTCCCGCGTCGGCGCATGCGCGTGATGACCATTCCCCCGCCGGTGCATGCACGTGGTGGCCATTCCCCCGCCGGTGCATGCACGTGGTGGCCATTCCCCCGCCGGTGCATGCACGTGGTGGCCATTCCCCCGCTGGTGCATGCACGTGGTGGCCATTCCCCCGCCGGTGCATGCAAGTGGTGGCCATTCCCGCGCCGGCGCATGCACGTGGTGGCCATTCCCACGCCGGTGCATGTGCGTGGTGGCCATTCCCGCGCCGGCGCATGCGCGTGGTGACCATTCCCCCGCCGGTGCATGCACATGGTGGCCATTCCCGCGCCGGTGCATGTGCATGGTGGCCATTCCCACGCCGGCGCATGCGCGTGGTGACCATTCCCCCGCCGGTGCATGCACATGGTGGCCATTCCCGCGCCGGTGCATGCACATGGTGGCCATTCCCCCGCCGGTGCATGCACATGGTGGCCATTCCCGCGCCGGTGCATGCACGTGATGACCATTCCCCCGCCGGTGCATGCACGTGGTGGCCATTCCCACGCCGGTGCATGCACGTGGTGGCCATTCCCCCGCCGGTGCATGCACGTGGTGGCCATTCCCGCGCCGGCGCATGCACGTGGTGGCCATTCCCACGCCGGTGCATGCACGTGGTGGCCATTCCCGCGCCGGTGCATGCACGTGGTGGCCATTCCCCCGCCGGTGCATGCACGTGGTGGCCATTCCCGCGCCGGCGCATGCACGTGGTGGCCATTCCCACGCCGGCGCATGCACGTGGTGGCCATTCCCACGCCGGCGCATGCGCGTGGTGGCCATTCCCGCGCCGGTGCATGTGCATGGTGGCCATTCCCACGCCGGTGCATGCACGTGGTGGCCATTCCCGGGCCGGTGCATGCACGTGGTGGCCATTCCCACGCCGGTGCATGCACGTGGTGGCCATTCCCGGGCCGGTGCATGCACGTGGTGGCCATTCCCACGCCGGCCCATGCGCGTAGTGGCCATTCCCGCGCCGGTGCATGTGCGTGGTGGCCATTCCCGCGCCGGCGCATGCACGTGGTGGCCATTCCCACGCCGGCGCATGCGCGTGGTGGCTTTTTACGCCTTGGTGCTGCGCAACATGGCGTAGTGACACAGTGGGCCCGCACGGAAGGAGGTAGGCCCCCTCCAGATCGCTCGCACCCGTCGATCGGTAGCCCCTGATCGCGGGCCTAGCCGTCGTGCAGGCCCCCCCACTGGAGTCTGATCCCCCCACTCCCCCACCAGGATGGCCACCGCGGCCGTGGGTCCGAGCTCCAGCCGGGTGGTACCAGCTTGGAACCACGCCGGCGGAACTGAGCGGGAACTCGGCCGGTTGCGGCCCCCAATCGGGGCCGCGTCGACCGCGCGCGGCCACTGGCACCGATTCTCCGGTCGCCGAAGAATCGTGTCCTGGTGTCGGAACGGCGTGGCTGGAATTTCCGTCGTAACAGTGTGAATAATTTTTTGATTAACTAGGAATTTTATGACATTGATTTCAAATATATCTTTTATCATTTGAACATAGAATTACAGAGGATTTACACAAAAGAAATAGGCTATTATTCAGCCTTAACTGGTTTATGAACTTTTTCCCATCTTACTTCATCTAACTGTGTTAACCTCTCCTGTCTCTTTCTTCCTTGCATTTATTCAGCTTCCCCTTAAAGCTATCTATGCTATATTCCTCAAAGGTCTGAATTTCCTGTCAAAGTTTAACCTACACTAATGTCTGGATTTACCTTTCATGGACTGTTTTGTATCTTATGTTCCACTGCAATCAATGTTCTTCCAAATTCTTACTTGTGGATGATCATATTAACATTCTGGCATTGAAACTTGCTCATGGGTGGTGAGGACTTCCTCGTTACCTATTTTCCTATCTGGTCCACTGCCTGCCCTTCCCAAACCATGTGGGTAGTGGTATAACCTCTATCTCCCAGCAACTGTTGACTTTTTCTCCTACTCCTCTGACATCTTCTCCTTCAAGCACCTCCCCTGATTCTATCCCTTTTGCAGTTCTAGAAGTACAGGGACAGCAAATGCCTGGGAACGCCACCACCTGGAAAATCCTGGAACAGCACTGTGGGTGTCCCTACACCACATGGACCGCAATGGTTCAAGAAGGCAGCTTACCACCACCTTCTCAAGGGAAGCCAGGGATGGATAATAAATGCTGGCCTAGCCAATGACGTCCATAGCCTGTGAAATTATACATTTTAAAAATCTGATATTCTGCTACTCCACTTCAAGCCAATCTCCATCCACCCCACTCCTGCTCCTCTATTCCATCCTGTGGACTCCAAACTCTTTCTAGTTTTTCTCATATCTTCCCCATACCTGTGTCAGCTCATTCCATCCATGGAGCTGCCTTGTACTTCATGGACCCAATTCCCACTAAACTAATAACCTCCCATCTTATATCCGTCTGCCATTTCACATCCTCCTTCTTTAAGACATTCCTTAAAACCCACCTTTGTGACCTAGGCTTTTGGCACCCACCCATTCTATTCTTTTTCATGTCTGCATCCATTTTTTGCTGCTGCCTTTCTGGACCACTGTGATATTTTCCAAGCTAAAGATTCTATATGAACAGCAGCAAGTAGTTTATTTTAACTTCTCTCTTAGCTTGTTCAACATAACTTACAGAGCATGCATGTCATCCACTGTTTATTCCAGTATATGGTATATTACTCATGTGCTGCCACTTTACCGTACTTTCTGCAGCTTCAGATGATATGAAAGCAACTGTGAGGAAGTGGTATATTGGTCAGATGTCAATTTTAAAGGGGACTAACTCATTTTGGTAGAAGGTATAAGAGCATTCCAAAAGGTTGAGAAAGGACCATCAGGCTCACTGTGCCGTGTGCATCCTGTCAACAGTGCCCACCATCCCCACCCACCACCGGCTTCCCCATCTCCCCCGAAGATGTGCAATGTTACTTCCCAGGAGAAGAAAAAGACCCTGAGGAAAAATCCTGAGGTCAATTAAAGAAAAGCTCTGGGAAATTTCTGTCGCACTGGCAGCCGAGAAAGCTCTCAGAGACTGCGGTTGTCCATGACTCATCACAGTCCAAATAAAACGTTCAGAGAAGTAAACTCATAAGCAATGGCAAGATTTGCTTATTTTAAAATCATGAGTCAAGTTCTATTGCTTTAAAGAATGCGTGAAAGAAGGAACCCAAGCAGTAGCATGCTATGACACACATTGAACAGTTATGCTTGGAGTGTACTAACAGTGCTGTGATACAACAGGGAGGTTGCTGATGGCACTGAAAACCATGAAAGCAAAGCGTGAGTATTTCATACAAACCCACCTGCAATTTGAGATTGCGTTCTAACCCCTATTGTGCCTCAGCACTGCTGCCATTAATAATATACAGCAGAAATATAATGGTGCTTATGAATGGTAATGTAACTATAAAGTCCATGTGAGAGCTTTGAACTTATCAATTCTCAAAAGTGTACTGACATTCTTATAATCGATAGACAGGTAACTGAAGTCCAAAGGCAAATTATGACACTTCACATAAGGATAATTTTGGACGGTTTTCCGAAGCAAAATGCAGTGGATGCTGGAAATCTGAAATAAAAACAGAAATTGCTGGAAATACACAGTGGGTCTGGTGGCATCTGTGGAGAGAGAAACAGTGTTAGTGGGGAGAATTGTCCCAGGCAAGTGGGGGCATTTTAGGTTCATGCAGGGAGTCAAATCTCCTGAAATGAATGTCTGATCGATCCCAATATCATCCCGCCCTCCTCCGGGTTTCGGCAAGGCAGATTGAAGATGAGCTGCGAACCCCTTGGATCTGTTGCGTGAGTTGTCAAGGTGTTTAAAAAGCAAGTTAAGATGTGTTTTAGCCCTCATTTTTGGATTTCCTAACCAAGGGACCTGTTCCTAACCTGGCAGCAATTCCCCAAGGTCACTGAGGCATCTGCACAGCAGGAAGAGCTTCTTCAGTGTATCTGATGAGCCAGGAAGCCTCTCATCAGCCACATTGCAGAGCCCCAGCCGAGAGACTACTGTCCATTGTACTTCTCTCGGAGAGTGCAATCGTTGCTTGGCAGAAGGCACTTGCCTTCACTCACTTCATTTGCAGCTCTCTGCTGCTGGCCTTCACTGTGGCTTAGGAGCCACTTATGCAGCTCTACCTTGTACCATTGTTGAGGGGCAAGAAACTATACCTCTGCCAACAACTTCAGCAACAGTAGGAGCGGCAAAACAGCTGCCTTCTCCCCAGATGCATGTCCCTCCACAAGGCACAGGGTTTTAAACCCAAGATTCACTTGAAAGGAGGCGATTCCCAGCGGGATCTCCAGGCAGAGAATTAGCTCCCATGGCATGTCATTGTTGACATTACAGCCTCCTGGAATAAGGGGTTTGGCTTCATGTCTCTAGATTATGATTCTGAGCCTTACATGTCCAATAACATATCCACTGTGCTACAATAGCCCTACTGAAAAATGATGCCTATTCTATTTTGCATAACAAGTTCTGAACTTCAATTTAAAAAAAACGCTGGGCAATTTGTATCTGTTGCACTCGTCTCACCACTAAATTAATTTCTGATGGAGGTCACACTTCCTGAGCAAAATTAATTATGCGCCCAAACCGCATGCCATTAGTATATATTTTGCATTCAAAAGAGGAAATTGTGGAAAATCTCAGTCTGACAGCATTTGTAGGGCGAGAAAAGAGCTAATGTTTCGAGTCCAGGTGACCCTTTGTCAAAACTCATATTTTGCATTGTTGTTTATGTTGAATCAAGAATTTATCTACTTGTATGTTTCAGCTGACCCACATTCATTGCACATAACAGGGATCTACACTCAAACATTGCCCATTTTGAGTTCAGCTTTAACAGAGTAATCGTTTATCTGCAAATGGACCCCATGCTTTCTCTTTTATGACTTTAAAACTAGGATTATTTCCATGTTCTCTTATCTGAACAGGTTCGCTAATTTAAGAACTGGGACCATTCATGCTTCCTTTTCTAAACTGTTTTCAATGCCTTTGTTCTGAGTGTTGATTTAATGTTTACCAAACTACTTTTGAGGCAACAGTTGACAGGCCAAACTCCGGAGGTTTTGCCTCTTTTGGAAAAGTTTTATTAAGTTTCAGTTTGGTGCTGTGTTATGTGGGAATGAGACACACCATCACAGACTGATTCTGATCAATCGCAGGTGATTGATGTTGGAGCAATTTACAAGTGGTAAATTATGGAGAACTAAAAGATCAGGAACAAAGGATGAATTTTGAAGGGTTAATTTTCATTGGGGAACTTAAAACCAATGGAAAATGTTTTTAGAAGCTAACTGCATTTAACCCTTGTTAAATGTGAATGTTTGATGCGGACACGCCGGAAAATATTCCAGTTTCTATTCGCTAATAACCTTAACTTTTAAAATTAAGTAAAGAAAATAATGCAGAGTTGCATATTTTGAAAGTAAAACTCCTGTAAACTGCTCATCCTTGTGTTAGAATGTATAGGTAATTTGTAACTTCCTGCCTCCAGTGTCAACAACCTTGTTGCTCCTAGATGTCAAATATGCATTGTTTCTCATTACTGATGGGCCCACCTGTCAGAGGTGCAGTCATACAATGAAAACTTTTTTTATGAATGGAAATGAAGGGGATAAATCACTTCATATTATGCAAAATGATGAATGACCAGAATACGAACTGCAATACTGCTGCAAGGACTTTCAACTGAAATCCGTGAACTCATACTAATGTGGGATCAACACAATGCTGTAATTGACTCCTGATCAGTGAATTATTTAAGATGCAATAGGCAGTTCAAATTATTTTCTGATGAGCTTAAAGTGACTGCACTATTATTTTTGTTTTAAAAAAAATATTTTTATTCAATGCTTTTAACATATACACATGAAAATATAAGAAGATCAAAACATCAACATGAACAGAAGGGTGAAACCCTCCATTGAACCCACAAAGCAAACTTAACAGACGGGATTCTCCCGGATCGGCGAGGTGGCCCAACGCCGACGTAAAAAACGTCGCGAACCACTCCGCCGTTGGGCCAACCGGAAGTTGCGGAATTCTCCGCACTTCCGGGGGCTAGGCCGGAGCCGGAGGGGTTGGCGCCACGCCAGCCGGCGTCGAAGGGACTGCTCAAGTTAGCGCATGCGCAGAACCGCCGGCTTGGTTCGGCGTTTTCTGGAGCAAGCGCAGGGTGGTGTCATCTCCGCGCCGGCCATGGCGGAGCTCGACAGGGGCTGGCGCAAAAAGAAGAAGTGCCCCCACGGCACAGGCCCGCCCGCAGATCGGTGGGACTCGATCGTGGGCCAGGCCACCGTATGGGCCTGCACCGGGGCCGGATCCCCCCGTGCCCCCCCCCGAGGAACGCACCAGCCGGCCTACCAGCCAGGTCCTGCCGTGTGGGACCACGTCCATTCCACGCCGGCGGGACTGGCCAGAAACCGACGGCCACTCGGCTAATTGGGGGCCGGAGAATTGCCGGGGAGGCCACTGCCGACGGCCCCCAACTGACATGGCGTGATCCCCGCCCCCGCCCGAAAACCGGTGCCGGAGAATACGGCAGCCGGCGTCGGAGGGGCGTGGCAGGATTTGCGCCACTCCCCCGGGGATTCTCCAACCCCCCAACCAGGGGGGTTCTGCCAGGTCACTCACCCGTGCCCCTGCCTTCAGTGGCTCCGAGAACTGCCAACACAACAAGATCCGTCTCCGGGCTATCAGGGAAGAAAAGGACAATACATACGCCTCTATCCCCACCTAGACTCTGGATTTTACGACACATTGATAATCGCCATCTCCGGACTCGGAACCACCCTTACACCCAGAATCCTGGACATAACATCCAAGAACACTTGCCAAAACCCCCTCAACTTTGGACATGCCCAAAGCATGTGGACATGATTTGCCCCCCCTCCCCCAGCATACCGGCCATACCTATCCTCCACCCCTGCAAAGAACAGGCTCATCCTTGCAAACGTCATGTGGGCTCTATGCACCACCTTGAACTGCATGAGGCTTAACCTCGCACATGACGAGGATGCATTTACCCTCCGCAAAGCCTCTTTCTACGTCCTGACGTACAATCGTACCTCACCCGCCATGCTGCCCACCCTTCTACCCCTTCCTACCCCTCCTGGACCTCGCCGACGACCTCGTCAGCCGGAGCCCTGCCTTCGCAATACGCCTGCGCCGCACGCCGGCCCCTGCTGCTACTTCTGCGGTCAGCAGAAGCACCCCCGCCAACACTGCCAGGACCGCTCTGCAGTTTGTAAAGCCTGCAGTAAAAAAGGGCCACTTCGCGGCTGTGTGCCAGGCCCGCACAGTCGCTGCGATCGCGCCCGCTATTGCCCCCTCCCCCACGCCAGTCGCACAATGGGAGCCGCCGTCTTCTCCTCCCGGGTCCATGGGCGACCAGTGAGCGCCGCCATCCTGTCCCGACCCCGCAATGTGCGCACCATGGGCGCCGCCATCTTGTTCCCCACAGGGTCCCCGGACATCTCGACATCGGAACTGCACCCGCTCGCCACCCAAAGCATCCGATGGCTACCCGCAGCTCGCTTCGATGACGCTGGACCAATCTTGCCCGCACAACCTGGCCACCGCGTCGACGACGGTTAAAATCAACGGCCACGCGACCTCGTGCCTGCTGGACTCCGGGAGCACCGAAAGCTTTGTTCACCAGATACAGTAAGGCGCTGCTCCCTCTTGGTCCACCCGGCCAATCAAAGGATCTCCCTAGCCTCCGGATCCCACTCCGTCCCGATCCGAGGCTTTTGTACAGTCACCCTCACGGTCCAGGGCGTAGAATTTAGTAACTTCCGCCTCTATGTCCTTCCTCATCTCTGCGCTGCACTCCTGTTGGGCCTGGACTTCCAGTGCAACCTCCAGAGCCTCACCCTCAAATTCGGCAGGCCCTTACCCCCCCTTACCGTTTGCGGCCTCGCGACCCTCAAAATCGATCCCCCCCTCCCTTTTTGCAAATCTAACTGTGGATTGCAAGCCCGTTGCCACTAGGAGCAGACGGTACAGCACCCAAGACAAGACCTTCATCAGGTCCGAAGTTCAGCGGCTGCTTAAGCAGGGTATTATCGAGGCCAGCAACAGCCCCTGGAGAGCCCAAGTGGTAGTGGTTGAAACTGGGGAGAAACACAGAATGGTCATGGACTACAGCCAGACCATCAATCGGTACACGCAGCTCGACGCGTACCCCCTCCCACACATATCTGATATGGTCAATCAGATTGCGCAGTACCGGGTCTTCTCAACAATTGACCTGAAATCTGCCTACCACCAGCTCCCCATCCGGAAGTCGGATCGGCCATACACTGCCTTCGAGGCGGACGGTCGCCTCTACCACTTCCTGAGGGTCCCTTTCGGTGTCACAAATGGGGTCTCGGTCTTCCAAAGAGAGATGGACCGAATGGTCGACCAGTACGGTTTGCGGGCCACCTTTCCGTACTTAGATAAAGTCACCATCTGCGGCCATGACCAGCAGGACCACGATGCCAACCTCGATAAATTCCTCCGCACTGCCACCCTTCTCAACCTGACCTACAACAAAGAGAAGTGTGTGTTCAGCACAACCCGGTTAGCCATTCTCGGCTATGAAGTCCAAAACGGACTTCTCGGGCCCGACCCCGAGCGCATGCGCCCCCTCATGGAACTTCCCCTCCCACACTGCCCCAAGGCCCTCAAACGCTGCCTGGGGTTCTTTTCCTACTCCGCTCAGTGGGTCCCAAACTACGCGGACAAGGCCCGCCCACTCATTCAGTCCACCCAATTTCCCCTTGCGGCCGAGGCACAACATGCTTTCGCCCGCATCAGAGCAGACATCGTGAAGGCCGGGATGCGCGCATGGACGAGTCACTGCCTTCCCAAGTAGAAAGCAACGCTTCAGACGTCGCCCTTGCCGCCACCCGAAACCAGGCAGGCAGACCCGTGGCATTCTTTTCCCGCACCCTACATGCCTCTGAAATTCGACACTCATCCGTTGAGAAGGAGGCTCAAGCTATCGTTGAAGCTGTGCGGCATTGAAGGCATTACCTGGCCGGTAAGAGATTCACTCTCCTTACGGACCAATGGTCGGTAGCCTTCATGTTTAATAACACACAGCGGGGCAAGATCAAAAATGATAAAATCTTGCGGTGGAGAATCGAGCTCTCCACCTATAATTACAAGATCTTGTATCGCCCCGGTAAACTCAACGAGCCCCCAGACGTCCTCTCCCGAGGTACATGTGCCAGCGCACAAGTGGACCAACTCCGGGCCCTACACGACAGCCTTTGTCACTCGGGGGTCACCCGATTGTACCATCTGGTCAAAGCTCGCAATCTGCCCTACTCCGTCGAGGAAGTAAGGACAGTCACCAGGGACTGTGCGGAGTGCAAGCCGCACTTCTACCGGCCAGACCGTGCGCGCCTGGTGAAGGCATCCCACCCCTTCGAACGCCTCAGCGTGGATTTCAAAGGGCCCCTCCCCTCCACCGACCGTAACACGTATATTCTCAGTGTGGTCGATGAGTTCTCCAGATTCTCCTTCGCCATCCCATGCCCCGATAGGACGTCTGCCACCGTCATCAAGGCCCTCAGCACCACCTTCGCTCTGTTCGGTTTCCCCGCCTACATCCACAGTGACAGGGGATCCTCATTCATGAGCGATGAGCTGCGTCAGTTCCTGCTCAGCAGGGGTATAGCCTCCAGCAGGATGACCAGCTACAGCCCCCGGGGAAACGGGCAAGTAGAACGGGAGAATGGGACTGTTTGGAGGGCCGTCCAGCTGGCCCTACAGTCCAGGAACCTCCCAACCTCTCGCTGGCAGGCGGTTCTCCCTGACGCTCTGCACTCCATCCGGTCACGATTGTGCACCGCCACTCATAACACACCCCATGAACGTGTTTTTACCTTCCCCAGGAAGTCCACATCCAGTGTGTCGCTCCCGACTTGGCTCGCTTCACCAGGACCGGTCCTTCTCCGTAGGCACGTCCGACTCCACAAGGCAGACCCCTTGGTGGACAGGGTTCACCTGCTCCACGCCAACCCTCAATATACCTACGTTGAGTTCCCCGACGGCCGCCAAGTTACTGTCTCACTCAGGGACCTGGCACCGTCAGGTTCCACCCCAACACCCCCCCCCCCCCGCCAATGCGCCCCCCACCCCACCTCCCACCGCGCCGCCAATATTGACCCCACCAGACCACCCCCCTGCCCTCCCCTTTTCTGCACAAGAGGACGAAGAGGACTTCTGCACGCTCCCGGAGTTCCCCGATGACTGGCCAGCATCACCACTGCTATCGGTGCCACCTCCACCACCGCCAGCACCGACTTTGCCACCACCGTTACGCCGCTCCCAACGAAGCAGCAAAGCACCGGACCGGCTGAACCTTTGACGGACTCCGGACCGTCAGCATGGATGTTTCTTTCCCTACCACTGTACATAATTCCAGTAATTGTATACAGTTTCACGTCACTCCCACCGGACTCATTTTTAACAGGGGGTGAATGTGGTGATCCACTGTAATAGGAGATGCAAGGTAGGACCTGCACTACAGGTTCGCCGGTAGCTCCTGCCAGCTGGCTCCGCCCAGGGAGAACTGTATAAATATGCATGACCTCCAGTGCCCTGCCATTTCGCCAGCTGCAGCAGGAGGCCACGCATCTGACTGTAATAAAGCCACAGTTGTACCCAACTTTAGTCTTTGTGCAATTGATCGTGCATCAGTACTCATGCACCTTTTACAAAGAACAAAGAAAAGTACAGTACAGGAACAGGCCCTTCGGCCCTTCAAGCCCGTGCCGACCATGCTGCCTGACTAAACTACAATCTTCTACACTTCCTGAGTCCCTATCCCTCTATTCCCATCCTATTCATGTATTTGTCAAGATGCCCCTTAAATGTCACTATCGTCCCTGCTTCCACCACCTCCTGCGGCAGCGAGTTCCAGGCACTCACTACCCTCTGTGTAAAAAAACTTGCCTTGTACATCTACTCTAAACCTTGCCCCTCGCACCTTAAACCTATGCCCCCTAGTAATTGACCCCTCTACCCTGGGGAAAAGCCTCTGACTATCCACTCTGTCTATGCCCCTCATAATTTTGTAGACCTCCTATCAGGTCGCCCCTCAACCTCCATCGTTCCAGTGAGAACAAACCGAGTTTATTCAACCGCTCCTCATAGCTAATGCCCTCTATACCAGGCAGCATCCTGGTAAATCTCTTCTGCACCCTCTCTAAAGCCTCCACATCCTTCTGGTAGTGTGGCGACCAGAATTGAACACTATACTCCAAGTGTGGCCTAACTAAGGTTCTATACAGCTGCAACATGACTTGCCAATTCTTATACTCAATGACCCGGCCAATGAAGGCAAACATGCCGTATGCCTTCTTGACTACCTTCTCCACCTGTGTTGCCTCTTTCAGTGACCTGTGGACCTGTACACCTAGATCTCTCTGACTTTCAATACTCTTGAGGGTTCTACCATTCACTGTATATTCCCTACCTGCATTAGACCTTCCAAAATGCATTACCTCACATTTGGCTGGATTAAACTCCATCTGCCATCTCTCCGCCCAAGTCTCCAAACAATCTAAATCCTGCTGTATCCTCCGACTGTCCTCATCGATATCCGCAATTCCACCAACCTTTGTGTCTTCTGCAAACTTACTAATCAGACCAGTTACATTTTCCTCCAAATCATTTATATATACTACGAACAGCAAAGGTCCCAGCACTTATCCCTGCGGAACACCACTAGTCACAGCCCTCCAATTAGAAAAGCACCCTTCCATTGCTACTCTCTGCCTTCTATGACCTAGCCAGTTCTGTATCCACCTTGCCAGCTCACCCTGATCCCGTGTGACTTCACCTTTTGTACCAGTCTACCATGAGGGACCTTGTCAAAGGCCTTACTGAAGTCCATATAGACAACATCCACTGTCCTACCTGCATCAATCATCTTAGTGACCTCCTCGAAAAACTCTATCAAGTTAGTGAGACACGACCTCCCCTTCACAAAACCGTGCTGCCTCTCACTAATACGTCCATTTGCTTCCAAATGGGAGTAGATCCTGTCTCGAAGAATTCTCTCCAGTAATTTCCCTACCACTGACGTAAGGCTCACCGGCCTGTAGTTCCCTGGATTACCCTTGCTACCCTTCTTAAACAAAGGAACAACAATGGCTATTCTCCAGTCCTCTGGGACATCACCTGAAGACAGTGAGGATCCAAAGATTTCTGTCAAGGCCTCAGCAATTTCCTCTCTAGCCTCCTTCAGTATTCTGGGGTAGATCCCATCAGGCCCTGGGGACTTATCTACCTTAATGTTTTTCAAGTTGCCCAACACATCGTCTTTTTGGATCTCAATGTGACCCAGGCTATCGACACAGCTTTCTCCAGAGTCAACATCCACCAATTCCTTCCCTTTGGTGAATACTGATGCAAAGTATTAATTTAGTACCTCGTCCATTTCCTCTGGCTCCACACATAGATTCCCTTGCCTATCCTTCAGTGGGCCAACCCTTTCCCTGGCTCCCTGTTGCCCTCAAACACCACTCAATTTGGGTGGGAAAGGACTCAAAACACCCACCTCGTGCGGGAGCTACCAAATGTGTGACCACTCACTCCATGGCTGCCACTGGAAGTCCATTTTTGAACCTTTGGATGCAATCAGGTGGATACAGACTGGTGGTTGTGAGGCAATGTTAATACAAAAAGGACCAAAAACTAACTTAAAAGCACCTCATCAGGCTCATAAAATAGATTATGCAAATATTAGTTCCCATAGAATGATTTTAAAGCTGCAAGGTTCAGATAATGGGTGTAAACTGCGTGAGCATCCCTTATGTGGTCAACATTAACTTTTACACATCGTACATTTGTGTTCACTGTAAGATTTTCTTTACTGTGGAATAGGTCAAAGCTAGCCCATTGTTTAAGATTTAACCGGAACTCTACATTGACAAAACCATAGAATGTGTTTAGAAAGAAAGGTTTGCATTTATATAGATTGACGATAAAGTGATTTTGATGTGTACGCACAGTTGTAGGAAGCACAGCAAGATCCCACAGCTGTGCTATAATAATAACAAGATAAGGGGCGGGTTTCTCTGACCCCCTGCCGGGTTGGAGAATCGCCAGGGGGGGGCGGTGTGAATCCCGCCCCCGCCGGCCGCCGAATTCTCCGGCACCGAAAATTCGGCGGGGGAGAGAATCGCGCCGAGCCGGTCGGCGGCCCCCGCCACCCCCGGATATTCTCCGGCCCGCGATGGGCCGAAGTCCCGCTGCTGTCATGCCAGTCCCGCCGGCATGAATCAAACCACCTACCTTACCGGCGGGACATGGCTGCGCGGGTGGCCTCCGGGGTCCTCGGGGGGTCGCGGGGGGATCTGTCCCTGGGAGGTGCCCCCACGGTGGCCTGGCCCGCGATCGGGGCCCACCGATCCGTGGGCGGGCCTGTGCCGTGGGGGCATTCTTTTCCTTCCGCCTCGGCCATAGCCTCCGGGATGGCCGATGCGGAAGTGAACCCCCTGCGCATGCGTGGCGCCAAAGGCCTTTCCCGCCGGCCGGTGTCCGCCAACCACTCCGGCGCGGGCCTAGCCCCTCAAGGTGAGGGCTTGGCCCCTAAAGGTGCGAAGAAATCCGCACTTTTGGGGGCGGCCCGACGCCGGAGTGTTTCACGCCCCTTCCTCCCATCGGGACCCCCCGCCCCGCCGGGTAGGGGAGAATCCCGGCCAAGATGTTTTTTAGTGGTATTAATTGATCAGGATAAGTCCCTGTTTTCTTCAAAACAGTGACATGGAACCTTTTATGTCAAGCTCAGAGAGCAGATGGGACCTTGGTTTATCGTCCAACCTGAAAGATGACACCTTCAACAGTTCAGAATTCCCTCAGTACTGCACTGGAGTGTCCGCCTGGATTTTTGTGTGTAAATCTTTAAAGTAGACTTGAACCCACAACATTCTTACCTCATAGGTGAGGGTAACAACTGCAAATTCCAATTTTTCTCCAAGTTACTGAGTGTAATAATTCTGCTGGAATGGTGCTGCTTATGATCCCTCGCCCTAATTTTCCACTGCCTGCGAAGAGTGGGGGATTAAAGCACACAGACCAATGGAACACACTGTCCTCCATGTTGTTCCTCCTCCTGTATCCTCAGTGTTTTGAAAATCAGATTCGTTCTGACCCTTAACACATTCTTTTGCGGGAATTCAAAACTGGAACTCCTCAACCTCTGTCTTTCCTTATTTTCCTACAATCTCCAAGCTTTAAAAGGGCCAAATTTTCTGTTCTTGATTGCCACTTATTGATGAGTTTTTCTCGAGTGTTTTTTTCAGTTTTTGTCATGCCTGAGAGCACGGCCTTTTGTTTATCCCTGCCCTTTCCCCTTAATGGTTAATAAAAGCTTGATTTCAGTTAGTTGATGCAAGAGGTTGATCGCAGAATAACAGCATTTGCAGAGGTGTGTAGTCAGTGCAGGAATGTGCTCGAAAAGTGAAGGCAGGAGAAAAACAGAGTAGGCTGGAAACACATCATACGTACGTCTGTCAGCATCTGTAAAATTACAAAATTATATTCCAGTTTGACAGCATCTCGATTTTAAAAATTCTCATCCTTGTTTGCAAATCCCTGGATGGCCTCACCCCTCCCTATCTCTGGGATCTCTTCCAGCCCTAAACCATCTGAGATTTCTTCACTCTTCCAATTCTGACTTCTTGTGCATCTCTGATTTTCATCCCTCTACCATTAGCGGCCAAACCTTCAGCTGCCTAGGCCCTCAGTTCCGAAATTCTCTCCTTGAACATCTTCAATTTTCCACCTCTCCTCCATTAAGAAGCTCCTTAAAGTGTACCTCTTCGACCAGGCTTTTGGACACCTGCCTTAATCGCTCCGTATGTGGCACAATGTCACATTTTGTTTCTATTAAATACCTTGTAAATTGTTCATGTTCTGGGTGACGATCCTTTGCCGTATGTTTTTGAATAAAGAACACCTTTTCTCCTTACCGCTGCTGATGTTCCCACTATTGGCAAATTTTTTCCTTTTATTTCTAGCTGGCTGACTCTTTACTGGAGCCGAATTTGATATTGTTGCATGTGTCCTCAAACTGTCAGTCAATAACGCTCACTCAGCCGGTTTCCAATTATAGTGAAACTTTTTATATTGTGAATTTTGTTTCCTGGCAAGCATGTTCTTCTAATAAAGGGTCCCATTGTTTCCTACAAAGCATAGAGATCCAATGTAACACAACGCAAGAGGAAATAAATAGTTTAAGGAGACTTTAAATTAGCATTAACAGCTGAAAATTTCTCTAAGGAAAAACAGAATACCGTATATGAAAACCCCACCATGCAACAATATTTTTCTGTGGTTTCTGGATTTGAATGTCTGTTCCAGCATCTATGGTTGGAAGTATTGTGAACTGTGAGGAGATAATAATAGACTTCAGGAGGAAATAGATAAACTCACCAAAGCTCCTTCAACTTCGACCTTCCGTAACCACGACCTCTACCACCTAGAAAGACAAGGGCAACAAATGCATCACTACCTGGTAGTTCTCCTCCAAGTCGCACTCCAGCCTCACTTACGTTCCTTCACTGTCACTGGGCCAAAATCCTGGAACTTCCTCCCTAACAGCACTGTGGGTATACTTTCACCAGATGGACTGCAGTGGCTAAAGAAGGCAGCGCAACGCTACCTTCTCAAGGGCAATTAGGGATAGGCAATAAAAATGCCCAAGTACAGATGAAACTTTATGCAGAGAAGTGAAGCAATGCACTTTGATAAGAAGAACAAATAAGGCAATATTACACATTCTTCCCTCGTCGGAATGGGTTTCTCTCAAGTGCTCCGGTTTCTTCCCACAGTCCAAAGACCTGCAGCTTAGGTGGATTTGGCCATGCTAAATTGCCCCTTACTGTCCAAAGGATAGGTGGAGTGGCAGGGGAGTGGATCCAGATAAGATGCTCTTTCGGAGGGTCGGTGCAAACGCGATGGGCTGAATGGCCTCCTTCTGCACTGTAGGGATTCTGTGATTCTGTGAAAATAATGGATACAATTCTCAACAGGGAACAGGAACAGAGAAAGCTGTTAATGGGGCATACGGAAGCTCGGGCTTCATATGTGAAGGTGTAAGATATAAAAGCAAGGTAGTTTCCGTGACCCTTTGTAAAACACTGGATTGTTCTAAACTGGAATATTGTACCCAATTCTGAACATCACAATTTAGGAAGGATGTGAAAGCTTTAGTGTGGGTGCAGAATGCATTTATAAGAATGGTTTCAGGGGTGAGAGTCTTCAGTCATGTGGATAAATTGAAGAAACTGGGGCAGTTCTTATTAAAGAAAACGTTCAGAGGAAATTTGATGGAGGCATCCAGAACAAAGAGTAGTTAGGAAGAAATTGTTCCCATTGGTGGAAGGGTAGAGGACCAGAGGGCACTAATTTAAGGTGTTTGTCAAAAGAACCAAAGGGAACATAACAAAAACATTTTTACACAGCAAATGAGTAGATTATGGTATCCAGTGCCTTAGAGTGTGGTAAAGGAAGATTCAGTTGTGGCTTTCAAAGGGGAATTGGATAATTATCTGAAGAGAGAAAACATGGAAGGCTACAGTGAGAAGGCAGGAGAGTGGGACTAGCCGAGTGGCTTTTAGAGAGAGCTGGCACCAACACAAAGGGCCAAATAGCCTCCTTCAGTGTGGTTACCGTTCTATAAATGCAGAGGAAAAATTAGTTTTGAGAGATGGAAAGGTGAGACATGTCTGAATCTATAGATTTCAGGTGTCACCATCTGTGTGCAGATGTGGAGTTGGAGGTCAGTACTTTCCCATTCGCAGCCACACACTCTGCCAATAGCAGTTGCCCATCAAAGAGAGTTGGAACAAAATGAGACAGTGGTTATTGTCTTGTTTTGTTTTTCTGACAGCTAACTGTGCCTGCGGGCAGGGGTGCTGCAAGTTGGACCTGTTTATCTCTTCCCCACTGACAATGACAGCTTCATCAGCTATTGTTTCCTGGGAATAGAGGATCCTTCAGTGTGACTATACATTGATCAGTCAAGCAAGGTCTTCTTTCAGAGTGAATAAGATTCAAAAGTCATGGGTGTTCAAGCAAACCGACAAAGTCAAAATGAAATGACAGCAAAATGGCTCTGCCTAAAAAGTTAATGAGTTTTGAACATTGGTTAAATACCCTGAGAATTCCTGGGTTACATTTCACCTCATTATCAAACAAAGATCATCAATCATGTTTTACAATGTGAGTCAAATAAAATAGTGTTTTTGGAACAGGACAATATATCAGCTAGAATGTCAAAACAACATATTGACCAAATATCCTTCAGTCACAGCCCTATCAATACATGGGGATGTATGTTTGAGATCTAACACACACCTGTGCCACAAAGAGAAATGAATAGAATGTCTGCTATCTGCTGGGCAGAATATTTTCATTGCACTTGTGCATTTCTCTGAAGAGTGCACACTTCACAAAACATACCTTCTGTTTGGGGCAATTGTACATAACACCTTTATTATACTAAACACAATTTAGTGTCCAAAGATGTGCAGGTTAGGTGGACTGGCCATGATCAATGTGCGGGGTTACGGGGATAGGGCAGGGTTACGGGGATAGGAGGGGGGGGGGGGGGGAGTGCTCTTTCGAAGGGTTGTTGAAGACTTGATTGGCCGAATGGCATGTAGGCATTCTATGGATTTTATCTGTTTTGCTACGATGACTTGAAATCAAAACATGATACTTCAATTATATATGGTGGAACCGTGTCAGCATTCATGCTTTTGGCATTGTGAAAAGTTATTGGCAGTTGTCTGTCCACTAACCTGGTTGCTCAGTAATTATGCATTGCTTTACTATATAATCACCAAGCTACTAAAGTCATTTTTAATTTAATGTGTGCCAATAGAAGCAGTCACATTGCAGTCACTGGCACATTTCAACTATAAAAAAGCAAACATGCATGCCTTGGATTACACCTTGATCCTGGGGTGGCTGTTGAAAGGAGTGCAAGGATTCTTGCCACTCATGCTCCAGCTGTTTAATAGGGGCCAGAAGAAGCAAATTGATCAAGTGAAATTGGACAAATGTTGTTTGGAGGCTGCTGCTCTCCACTGGTGTGCTTCTTCCCAGATGCCCAATTCTTTATTCCTTTTGACGGGATATGGGCATCTCTGGCAGGGCCAGCATTTGTTTCCCATTCCAAGTTGCCCTTGTACTGAGTAGCAGTTAAGGTTCATTACTGGCAAGGCCAGTATTTGTTGCCCATTCCAAGTTGCCCTTGCATTGAGTAGCAGTTAAGGTTCAACCACATTGCTGTGGGTTTGGAAACGCATGTAAGCCAGCCTAGGTAGGATGGCAGATTTCCTTCCCCAAAAGCACACGGGTGAACCAGATGCGTTTTTATGACAATTGATGATAGCTTCATGAACACGTTTCTGAGAATAGCTTTCTATTATAATTTAACCTCACAATTTAGATTCCACCAGCTGCCATGGTGGGATATGAACGCATATCCCCTGACATTAGTCTGAGTCTCTGGATTGTTGGTCCAGTGACCTTGCCACTACATCACCATCCCCTTAGTACCCACATAAACACATCTGGACTTCCATAAAATCTTGGAGCCTTTCAGAAGATGAACATTTCTCTGTCAGTCTCTGCAGCCACTAACTCATCAACTCAAAACACATGATTGGATCGTCCTTGGTTCTATATTTTTTTAAATTTCCATGGGATGTATACATTGCTGGCTAGGCCAGCATTTGTTTCCCATCCCTAATTGCCCTGAAAAGGTGGTAGTGAGCCGCCTTCTAGACCTACTCTGGTCCATCTGGAGCAGGTGCAACCACTGTGCTGTTAGGAAGGGAGTTCCAGGATTTTGAGGAGCAATGAATTAATTACAAGTCATGATGGTCTGTGGCTTGAAAGGGAACTTGCAGGTGGTGACATGCTCAAGCATCTGCTACCCTTGTCCTGGTTGGTAGAGGTGGTGGGTTTGGAAGGTGCTGCCTGAGGAGCCTTGGTGAATCGCTGTAATGCAACTTGTATTTAGTGCACACTGTTGCTACTCTGTGTTGGCGATGGAGGGAGTGAATGGTTAATTTGTTGGATGAGGTGCTGACCAAATGGGCTTCTTTGTCTTGGAAGGTCGAGCATCTTGAGTGTTTTTGGAGCTGCACTCATCCAGGCAAGGGGAGAATATTCCATCACACTCCTGACTTGTGCCTTGTAGATAGTGGACAGGCTATGGGGTGTCAGGAATGAATTACTAGCTTCAGGATTCCTATCCTTGAATCTGCTCTTGTTGCCACAGTATTTATGTAGCTGGTCCAGTTCAGTTTCTGGTCAATGGTACACCAGAATGTTGATAGTGGGGATTCAACAAGGGTGATGCCATTGAATGCCAAGGTTGGGTTCTCTTTTGATGGAGATTGTCAGTGCCTGGCACTTGTGTGGCACAAATGAATTTGCCACTTATCTGCCTAAGCCTTAATATTATCCAGGTCTTGCTGCAAATGGACATGGGCTGTCTCGGTATCTGAGGAGTCACGAATGGTACTGAACATTGTGTCGTCATCAGCGAACATTCCCACTCTGACCTTATGTTGGAGGGAAGGAAACAGATGAAGCTGGTTTGATCTAGGACACTACCCTGAAGAACTCCTGGAGCGATGTTCTGGGACTGAATGATTTACCTCCAACAGCCTCAACTACCTTCCTTTGTGCTGTGTATGACTCCAACCAGCCTAGGTTTTCTCCTGATTTCCATTGACACCAGGGGTGGGATTCTCCGCCCCCCCGCCGGGTTGGAGAATCGCCGGGGGGGGGGGGGGCCAACCTGAATCCCACCCCCGCTGCCGCCGAATTCTCCGGCACCGGAGATTCGGCGGGGGTGGGAATCGGGCCCCACTGGTCGGCGGGCCCCCCCCGGCGATTCTCGGGTCCGCGATGGGCCGAAGTCCCGCTGCTGTAATGCCAGTCCTGCCGGCGTGAATTAAACCACCTCCCGTACCAGCGGGACAGGTGGCGCGAGCGGGGCGATCTGGCCCCGGGGGAGTGCCCTCACGGTGGCCTGTCCCACGATTGGGGCCCACCGATCTGCGGGCGGGCCTGTACCGTGGGGGCACTCTTTCCCCTCCGTGTCGGCCATAGCCTCCGCGATGGCTGACACGCAGGTGACCCCCCCACCCAGCGCATGCGCTGGGATGACGTCAGCAGCCGCTGACGCTCACGCACATGCGCGGACTTCTGCCGGCCGCCGGAGTCCCTTCGGCCCCGGCTGGCGAGGCGCCAAAGGCCTTCCACGCCAGCCGGCGGGACGGCAACCACTCCGGCGCGGGCCTAGTCCCTAAAGGTGAGAGCTTGGCCCCTAAAGATGCGGAGAAATCCGCACCTTTGGGGAGACCCGACGCCAGGGTGGTTCACGCCACTCCATCCCGCCGGGACCCCCCGCCCCACTGGGTAGGGGAGAATCCCGCCCCAGTTTTGCCAGGGCTCCTTGATGCTGCCTTGATGTCAAGGGCAGTTACTCTTGCCTAACCTCTTTGACCCAAGGCTGCAACGAGGTCAGGAGATGAGTGGCCCTGAGGGAGCTCAAACTGAGCATCGGTGAGCACGTTATTGCTGAGTGAGTGCCAAGAGTAGACTGATATGACACCAATTGGCCAAGTTGGATTTGTCTGCTTTTTGTGGACAGGACATAGCTGGGCATTCTTCCATATTGCTGGGTAGATGTCAGTCTTGTAACCAGATTATTTATGTGGCTGATCCAGTTCAGTGTTTGGTCAATGGGAACTGCTAGGATGTTGATTCTGTCTTGTTGGAGGTGGGGTCTTTGTCTGGCACTTGTGTGATGCAAATGTTATAGCTCTCGCTGGAATTACTCTGTAACTTGTCATACATTTCTTCATTTGTCAAACCTATAAAGCAAAATAATTTTCTCTTGTACAAGCCATGTGCATATTGCTGTAACACAGCTAAGATAAATGTGAAATGTTTCATTTACTATAACTGTGGTTTGGTCAGTAGTGGATGTTCTGAAAATGGTGTCTGTGTTCTTTTTGGTCTGGGAACAGGATAGAACTTAAAGCTGAGAATGAAAGATTCACTTCACTGAACAAATTTTGAAATTAACCAGTCTGCAAGGGAAATGTGTGAGAGAGGAGGAGGAGGAGGGAAACAGGGAGCAAGTTGGGTTGAGTGCTACAAATAAGAAAGAAGTATCGAAAACATGGTTTCATTTACAAAAAACAAAGAAAAGTACAGCACAGGAACAGGCCCTTCGGCCCTCCAAACCTGCGCCGACCATGCTGCCCGTCTAAACTAAAATCTTCTACACTTCCAGGGTCCGTATCCCTCTATTCCCATCCTATTCATGTATTTGTCAAGATGCCCCTTAAACATCACTATCGTCCCTGCTTCCACCACCTCCTCCAGCAGCGAGTTCCAGGCACCCACTACCCTCTGTGTAAAAAAACTTGCCTCGTACATCTCCTCTAAACCTTGCCCCTCAAACCTTAAACCTATGCCCCCTAGTAATTGACCCCTCTACCCTGGGAAAAAGTCTCTGACTATACACTCTGTCTATGCCCCACATAATTTTGTAGACCTCTATCAGGTCGCCCCTCAATCTCCTTCGTTCCAGTGAGAACAAACCAAGTTTATTCAACCTCTTCTCATAGCTAATGCCCTCCATACCAGGCAACATCCTGGTAAATCTCTTCTGCACCCTCTCTAAAGCCTCGACATCCTTCGGTAGTGTGGCGACCAGAATTGAACACTATACTCCAAGCGTGGCCTAACTAAGGTTCTATACAGCTGCAACATGACTTGCCAATTTCTATACTCAATGCCCCGACCAGTGAAGGCAAGCATGCCGTATGCCTTCTTGACTACCTTTTCCACCTGTGTTGCCCCTTTCAGTGACCTATGGACCTGTACTCCTAGATCTCTCTGACTGTCAATACTCTTGAGGGTTCTACCAGAACCGTCCAATATTTACTTATTGAAAGACAGCTTTTACAGAGAAACCCCTAATTGACAAAAATTCTAGGTGTACATGATTGAATCAGACTTGGAGCTATAAAGACTACATTCAGCCCCCCTGAAGGTTGTTATAAATCAGTCTCACCACAGACATTGGGCGGGATTCTCCACTCCCGCGGCGAAGTGGCCGCGCCGTCGTGAACGTCGTCGAGGTTCACGACGGCGCGAAACGGCCCCGATCCCAACCGATTCAGGCCCTGACAATGGGCTAGGATCGGGGCCGCGTCATCTACATGCGCCAGGCCTTGTCGCCCGCGTAAAGGCGGCGCCACATAGATGACACAGCCGGCGCCGCATAACTGGCATCATCCGCGCATGCGCGGGTTGGCCGGTGCCAACCCGCCCATGCGTGGTTGCTGTCCTCTCTAAGCCCACCCCGCAAGACAGGGCGAGATTCTCCACTCCCGCGCTGGTTGGGAGAACCGCCTGGGCCGCCAAAATTTCCCGGGATGCCGGTCCGACGCCCTCACGCGATTCTCCCAAGCGGCGGGAACGGCCCGGTTGAGTTTCGCGGGCCGGAGAATCGCCGGAGACACCCAAAATGGCGATTCTCCGGCACCCCCGCTATTCTCAGGCCCGGAAGGGCCGAGCGGCCAGGCCAAAACGGCGGGTTCCTCCCGGCGCCGTCCACACCTGGTCGCTGCCGTCGTGAACGGTGCGTGAACGCTGGGGGGGTGGTCTGTGGGGGGGCCAGGGGGGATCCTGCACCGGGGGGGGGTACCTCAAATGTGGGGTGGCCCGCGATCGGTGCCCACCGATCGTCGGGCCGTCCTCTCTGAAGGAGGACCTCCTTCCTTTTGCGGCCCCGCAAGATCCGTCAGACATCTTCTTGCGGGGCGGACTTAGAGAGGACGGCAACCACGCATGCGCGGATGACGCCCGTTATGCGGCGCCGGCCGCGTCATCTATGCGGCGCCGCCTTTACGCAGGCGACAAGGCCTGGCGCGTGTAGATGACGCGGCCCCAATCCTGGCCCATTGTCAGGGCCTGAATCGGTCGGGATCGGGGCTGTTTCGTGCCATCGTGAACCTCGACGGCGTTCATGACGGCGCGGCCACTTCGGCGCGGGCGTGGAAAATCCCACCAAGATGTCCGACGGATCTTGCGGGGCCGCGGAAGGAAGGAGGTCCTCCTTCAGAGAGGACGGCCCGACGATCGGTGGGCACCGATCGCGGGCCACCCCACATTTGAGGTACCCCCTGGTGCAGGATCCCCCCTCGCCCCCCCGCAGGCCGCCCCCCCAGCGTTCACGCACCGTTCACGACGGCAGCGACCAGGTGTGGACGGCGACGGGGGGGAACCCGCCGTTTTGGCCTGGCCGCTCGGCCCATCCGGGCCTGAGAATAGCGGGGGTGCTGGAGAATTGCCATTTTGGGTGTCTCCGGCGATTCTCCGGCCTGCGGCCCGCGAAACTCGACCGGGCCGTTCCCGCCGCTTGGGAGAATCGCGGGAGGGCGTCGGACCTGCGTCCCGGGAAATTTTGGCGGCCCAGGCGATTCTCCCAACAGCCGCGGGAGCGGCGAATCTCGCCCATTACTTATGAAGAACTTTTATCTGAATAAAGCTTATTATCCTAGAGACACTTACGGAATTAATTCCCTTTATACGGAGATTAATTTTTCTGTTACATTAATGCAGGAGTTTAATGAGTATCTTAATGAATAAGCTAAAATTGGCACACCTTTGGAATGTCTGAATGTCCATGTTCCCATTCTACTGCTGCATTCTTTCTTCTTCAAGGTTTTAAAAACAATCTTTCTTCCTAACCCATTTTGCTGGGCTTCTGTGAGTTTTATTGTCTGCAGTTACTGTTGTATTTCAATATTAATCAACAATAAATGTAAGTTGAGCAAGTATTGATTTCCTAAGGTTTGTTTTAGCAAGCCTCTCTTGGGTTGGGAAACATCTTTTCTGTGAGATTACAGGATTGAGCCTGCAGGGGGAGGCATTGAGATACTTTTGTCATAACTTTTCACTTTGTGACTCAACAGGAGCTGATAATCCTGCTTCCTTTCCAACAACTTAACTTGCTCAGGTTTAGAACAAAATAAAAAAAATGTTTCCTCCAAATAAAAATGATCTTAAAGAAAGAACTTTCATGTATGTCGTGCTTTTCACAACGTCAGATGTCCCAAAGACTTTTGCATCTAATGAAGCACTTTTGAAGTGCGGTCGCTGTTGTAATGTAGGAATGAGGTTGGTTGAGGGGTGGACATTGGCCAGAACACCCAGGGAGAACTCCCCTGCTCTTCTTCGAATACTGGTCCAAGATCTTTCACGTCCACCCAAGAGGAAAGACAGGGCCTTGCTTAGCTTCTCATCTGACATTAACTATGGTTTTCTGATAGCTTGGAAGTCAAATACACTGCCTGGTGTTGTGCTGAGCCGTAGAGCGCATGAAGCTGATGGGTCTGGTTTCTGATCCATGTTGAGTCAGTAAAAGTATCAGCCTTAGTCCAGAGGTAGTGCTCGTGCTCTGAGTCAGAGGCATGTGAGTTCAAACTGCACTCCAGGACCTAATCTCATAATTTAAACTGACAGTCGGGCTGGACAGTGGGGCGTGTTTTCAGAGGTAACTTTCAAACAAGGTCCTCCCCTCTGCTGTTTTGGCAGATGCTTGGAAAATAGCAGGATAGGTCTTCCAACGTCCTGGCCAACATTTATCCCTCAATCAACACTGGTCAGCAGCGTCATTTTCCATTTTTGGACCTTGCTGTCCGCAAAACTGGCTGCCACTTTTGACCACAAAATAACAGTGACTGCATTTGAAAAATCATAATTCAGAGATTACAAAGCATCTGATATGTCCTGAGGATTTTTTAATTTATCAATTTACAGGATGTGGGTGTTGCTGGCTAGGCCAGCATCTGTTGTCCTTTCCTAGTTGCCCTTAAGAATGTAGTGATGAGCAACTCAAACTGTTGCAGTCCCTGAGGTGTAGGTATACCCACAGTGCTGTTAGGGAGGGAGCTCCAGGATACTGACCCAGCGACAGTGCAGGAACGACAATATATTTCCAAATCCGGATGGTGTACGACTTGGAGAGGACCAATCCCGTGGTGGTGTTTCCAGGTATCAGCAGCCCTTCTCCTTCTAGATTATAGGGGTCGTGAGTTTGGAAGATGCTGTCCAAGGAGCCTTGGTGACTACCTGCAGTGCATCTTGTAAACTGCTGCCACTGTTCATCGATGGTGGAGGGATTGCATATTTGTGGAAGGGATGCTGCTTTATCTATTATGGTGTCAAGCATCTTGAGTGATGTTGGAGCTGCACTCATCCAGGCAAGTGGAGAGTATTCAGATCACGCTTCTGACTTTGTCTTATAGATGGTGGACAGGCTTTGGTGAGTCAGGAGGTGAGTTACCCGCCGCAGGATTCCTAGTCATTGACCTGCTCTTGTAGCCACAGTATTTATATCGCAAGTCCAATTTAGTTTCTGGTCAATGGTAACTCACATGATGTTGATAGTGGGGTTCAGTGTTGATAATGCCATTGAATGTCAAGAGGTGGTGATGGTCAAATCCTCTCTTGTTGGAATTTGTCATTGCCAGGCACTTGTGTGGCACGAATGTTGCTTGCCACTTGACTGCCCAAGTCTGAATATTGTCCGGGTCTTGCTGCATTTGGATATGGACTGCTTCAGTATCTGAGGAGTCGCAAATGGTGCAATCATCATCAAATATCCCCACTTCTGACTTTATAATGGAAGGAAGGCCAATGTTGAAACATCGACTTCCGGTTGCGGCTATGCGGAGCTAAGCCGCACGAACAAACTCGGTTTGTTCTCACTGGAACGAAGGAGGTTGAGGGGCGACCTGATAGAGGTATACAAAATTATGAGGGGCATAGACAGAGTGGATAGTCAGAGGCTTTTCCCCAGGGTAGAGGGGTCAATTACTAGGGGGCATAGGTTTAAGGTGAGAGGGGCAAGGTTTAGAGTAGATGTACGAGGCAAGTTTTTTACGCAGAGGGTAGTGGGTACCTGGAACTCGCTACCGGAGGAGGTAGTGGAAGCAGGGACGATAGGGACATTTAAGGGGCATCTTGACAAATATATGAATAGGATGGGAATAGAAGGATACGGACCCAGGAAGTGTAGAAGATTGTAGTTTAGTCGGGCAGTATGGTCGGCACGGGCTTGGAGGGCCGAAGGGCCTGTTCCTGTGCTGTACATTTCTTTGTTCTTTGTTCTTTGATTCGGCAGCTCCCGCGATCACGGACTTTCGGGCTCGCTAGAGGAGCCCCAACGGAATTTTTTTCACAGACAACCCGTGGGGAAGAGAAGAGAGAGGTCCCCGACCAACCTTTATGGACCGGACCCGAAGTGCAACGGCCAAAAGAGCGGCTTTGGAGCAGCGGGAGAAGCGAGGGAAAAAAAGCAAAATGGCGGCGGCCGGGGACAAAGAGGAGATGCAGGAATTCATCAAGCGCTGCTTCGAGGAGCTGCGTAAGGAGATGCTGGCGCCTATGCTGGCGGTAATTGAAGGACTAGGGATAACCCAGAAGGCCCACGAGGTGAAGATCCAGGAGGTCCAGAAAAGAGTGAGTGAGAATGAGGACGAGCTCTTGGGCCTGGCGGTGAGAGTGGAGCGGCACGAGGCGCTACACAAGAGGTGGACGGGAAGACTCGAAGACCTGGAGAACAGGTAGAGGAGAAATAATCTGAGGATCCTGGGTCTCCCAGAAGGAGTGGAGGGGGCCGATGCCGGGGCATACGCGGGCACGATGATCGGGGCGATGATGGGCGCGGAGGCCCCTTCGAGTTCGCTGGAGCTGGACGGGGCGCACCGGGTGCTGGCGGGGGAGCCCAAGGCAAATGAGCCGCCAAGGGCGAGATTTCACCGGTTTACGGACAGAGAAAGGGTCCTGAAATGGGCCAAGAAGGAGCGGAGCAGCAAGTGGGACAATGCAGAGATCCGAATATACCCGGACTGGAGCACGGAGGTTGCTAAGCGGAGAGCGGGTTTCAACCGAGCCAAAGTGGTGCTGCATCGGAAAGGAGTGAAATTTGGAATGCTGCAGCCAGCGCGACTGTGGGTTACATACAAGGACCAACGCTACTACTTCGAAACGCCTGAAGAGTCGTGGACCTTTATACAAACTGAAAGTTGGACTCTAACTGAGGGTTTGTGAGGGTGGGGGGGTGTTTGAGGGTTGAAGTATGATGGTTGTTGTATATAGGGGGTCAATCACACGCAGGGAATGTTATATGGGCTGGGGGAGAGAGACAAGGCCGCGACAGAAACTGCGCCAGAGGGGGCGGGGCAGGCTTTGGAAAGCGCGTCTTTTTTTCCCCGCGCGCGGAAGAAAGGCGGGAAGGGGAACGAAGGAACGTATATTGATTGGGATGGGGGAGGGGGAAAGGGGGGAGGAAGGGGGAAGGAGGGGGGAGGGGTGGGGGGAAGGGTTGCTGCTGCACTGGCCGAAAGGGAATGGGACACAGAAGAGGTGGTCGGGACGGAGGTCCCCCGGCTGAGGGACTGGAGGGCGAGGGAGACGCGGACACGGGACTGGCCCAGAAGAGGAGATGGCTAGTCGGCGGGGGTGTGTCTGGGGGGGTGGGTGAGAGCCCCACCAATCCGGCTGATAACGTGTAACGTGAGGGGCCTGAATGGGCCGGTGAAGAGGGCTCGAGTGTTCGCGCACTTGAAGGGCTGAAGGCCGACGTGGCTATGCTCCAAGAGACACACCTGAAGGTGGCGGACCAGGTCAGGTTAAGAAGGGGATGGGTAGGACAGGTATTTCACTCGGGACTGGACGCGAAAAATAGAGGGGTGGCAATTTTGGTGGGAAAGCATGTGTCATTTGAGGCCAAGACTATCGTAGTGGATAATGGAGGGAGATATGTGATGGTGAGTGATAGGTTGCAAGGGACGTGGGTGTTGTTGGTAAATGTATACGCCCCGAACTGGGATGATGCTGGATTCATGAAGCGCATGTTGGGGCGCATTCCGGACCTGGAGGTAGGAGGCCTGATAATGGGAGGGGACTTCAATACAGTGCTGGACCCAGCACTGGACCGCTCCAGATCAAGGACGGGAAAGAGGCCGGCGGCGGCCAAGGTGCTCAGGGGGTTCATGGATCAGATGGGGGGAGTGGACCCGTGGAGGTTTGCAAGACCGCAGGCCAGGGAATTTTCTTTCTTCTCCCATGTGCACAAAGCCTACTCCCGGATAGATTTCTTTGTTCTGGGCAGGGCGCTCATCCCGAGGGTGGAGGGGATGGAGTATTCGGCCATAGCCGTTTCGGACCACGCCCCGCACTGGGTGGAAATGGGGCTGGGGGAGGAGAGGGACCAATGCCCGCTGTGGCGGCTGGATGTGCGACTGCTGGCAGATGAGGTGGTGTGTGGAAAGGTGAGGGAGGTGTATCGAAAGCGACTTGGAGGCCAACGAAAACAGTGGAGGAAGGCGCAGGGGGCGACCTACGAGTACGCGGAAAAGGCTAGTCGGATGCTGGCACACCAGCTCCGTAAGAGGACAGCAGCGAGGGAAATAGGGGGAATCAAAGATGGAAGGGGAGCCACGGTGCGGAGTGTAACCAAAATAAACAAGGTATTCAAGGCCTTCTATGAAGAGCTGTACAGATCCCAGCCTCCAGCGGGGGAAGAGGGGATGAGACGATTCCTAGACCAACTGAGGTTCCCGAGGGTGGAGGAGCAAGAGGTGGCTGGTTTGGGGGTGCCAATCGGGTTGGAGGAGCTGAGCAAGGGTTTGGGGAGTATGCAGGCGGGGAAGGCCCTGCGGCCGGACGATTTCCTGGTGGAGTTCTACAGAAAGTACGTAGACCTGTTGGCCCCGCGACTAGTGAGGACCTTTAACGAGGCAAGAGAGGAGGGGACCCTGCCCCCGACAATGTCGGAGGCGACAATTTCCTTGATTCTAAAGCGAGACAAGGGCCCACTGCAATGTGGATCGTACAGGCCGATTTCGCTCCTCAATGTAGACACTAAGTTATTGGCAAAACGATTGAGGACTGTGTCCCGGGGGTGATTCACGAGGACCAGACGGGATTCGTAAAGGGCAGGCAATGAAACACTAACGTGTGGTGGCTCTTAAACGTGATGATGATGCCATCGGAGGAGGGAGAGGCGGAGATAGTGGCAGCTATGGACGTGGAAAAGGCCTTTGACCGAGTAGAGTGGGAGTACCTCTGGGAGGGGCTGCGTAAGTTTTGGTTCGGGGGAGGGTTTATCAGCTGGGTTAAGCTCCTTTACAGAGCCCCGGTGGCAAGTGTAGTGACGAACCTGCGGAGGTTGGAGTACTTTCGGCTGTATCGAGGAACGAGACAGGGGCGCCCCCTGTCCCCCCTGTTGTTTGCATTGGCGATCGAACCCTTGGCCATATCACTGAGGGAGTCTAATAAATGGAGGGGGGTGGTCCGAGGGGGAGAAGAGGATCGGGTGTCGCTATACGCGGATGACTTTTTGCTGTACATGGCGGACCCAATGGCGGGGATGGTGGAGGTCATGCAGACTCTAAGGGAGTTTGGGGAGTTCTTGGGCTATAAGCTCAATGTAGGGAAGAGTGAGCTTTTTGTATTACAGGCAGTGGTCCAAGAAAGAGGGATAGGGGACCTACCGCTGAGGAGGGCGGTGGGGAGTTTTCGGTATCTGGGGATCCAGATAGCCAGGAGTTGGGGGGCCCTACATAAACTGAATCTGATGAGGTTGGTGGACCAAATGGAGGAGGCCTTCAAAAGATGGGACATGTTACTGCTCTCGCTGGCAGGTAGAGTGCAGTCGGTCAAAATGGTGGTCCTTCCGAGGTTTTTGTTTGTGTTTCAGTGCCTTCCCATCGTGATCACCAAGGGCTTTTTCAAGAGAGTAGGTAGGAGTATTATGGGGTTTGTGTGGGCAAATAAGACCCCGAGGGTAAGGAGAGGGTTACTGGAACGCAGTAGGGACCGAGGAGGGTTGGCGCTCCCAAACCTAGGGAGCTACTACTGGGCAGCAAATGTGGCGATGATCCGCAAGTGGGTTATGAAGGGAGAGGGGGCGGCATGGAAAAGGATGGAGATGGCGTACTGTAAAGGAACGAGCTTGGGGGCGTTGGTGGCGGCACCGCTGCCATGCTCGCCATCAAAGTATACCACGAGCCCGGTGGTGGCGGCAACGTTAAGGATCTGGGGCTAGTGGAGACGGCACAGGGGTGCAGTGGGAGCCTCGGTGTGGTCCCCGATCAGGGGTAACCTCCGTTTTTTCCCGGGGAAGATGGACGGGGGGTTCCAGGGCTGGCATCGGGCGGGGATTAGAAGAATGGGGGACCTGTTCATTGACGGGACATTTGCGAGCCTAGGGGCACTGGAGGAGAAGTTTGAGTTACCCTCGGGAAATGCATTTAGATATATGCAGTTGAGGGCTTTTGTGAGGCGACAGGTCAGGGAATTCCTGTTGCTCCCGGCACAAGAAATTCAAGACAGGGTGATCTCGGGTGTATGGGTCGGGGAGGGCAAGGTTTCGGCAATACACCAAGAGATGGAAGAAGAGGGGGAAGCGCTAGCAGAAGAGTTGAAGGGTAAATGGGAGGAGGAGCTGGGGGAGGAGATCGAGGAAGCTTTGTGGGCTGATGCCCTGGGTAGGGTTAATTCCTCCTCCTCATGTGCCAGGCTCAGCCTGATACAATTTAAGGTGGTTCACAGAGCGCACTTGACGGGGGCGAGGTTGAGTAGGTTCTTTGGGGTAGAGGACAGATGTGGAAGGTGTTCAGGGAGTCCGGCGAACCATGTCCATATATTTTGGTCATGCCCGGCACTGGAGGGGTTCTGGAGAGGAGTGGCGGGAGCAATATCTCAGGTGGTGAAAGTCCGGGTCAAGCCAAGCTGGGGGCTAGCAATATTTGGAGTAGTGGACGAACCGGGAGTGCAGGAGGCGAAAGAGGCCGGCATTCTGGCCTTTGCGTCCTTAGTAGCCCGGTGAAGGATCTTGCTAATGTGGAAGGAGGCGAAGCCCCCTAGCCTGGATAAACAACATGGCTGGGTTCATAAAGCTGGAGAGGATTAAGTTTGCCTTGAGAGGGTCTGCGCAGGGGTTCTACAGGCGGTGGCAACCGTTCCTAGACTATCTCGGGGAGCGTTAGAGGAAGGTCGGTCAGCAGCAGCAGCAACCCTGGGGGTGGGGGAATGGGGGATTGCTTGGGGGGATGGGTGAGCAGGAGATAACATGAAGGGTGGGGGAAACTGGCACGTGCGGGAGATAGCCAGTGTATAAAGCCATGTAAATATACCATTTTGCCATGTATATATCTTGCTCAGTGCGATTTTGTGTTGTTTTGTTACGGGGGGGGGGTTATTGTTTGTAAGGGGAAAAAATTGTGTTGGTAAAAAACTTTAATAAATATATATATATTTTTTAAATGTTGAAACATCTAAAACTGGTTGGGCCAAGGACATTACCCTGAGGAACTCCTGCAATGATGTACAGGAACGGAGATGATTGGCATCCAACCACCAGAACCAGCTTCTTTTGTGCCAGACATGACTCCAACCAGCGGAGAGTTTTTCCCCCCGGATTCCCATTGACTTCACCATAGACACCATAGAATCCCTACAGTGCAGACGGAGATCATTCAGCCCATCGGGTCTGCACCAACCCTCTGAAAGAGCACCCCACCTGGATTCTCCCTCCCACCATATCCCGCAACCCCATCCCATCAACACATCTTTGAACAGTAAAGGGCAATTTGCATAGCCAATCCACCTAATCTGTATATCTTTGGACTGTGGTAGGAAATCGGAGCACCCGGAGGAAACCCACGCAGACACTGGGACGTGCAAACTCCATGCTGACAGTCACCCAAGGCCAGAATTGAATCCGAGTCCCTGGCTCTGTGAGACTGCAGAGCTAACCACTGTGCTATCATGCTGCCCCAGTTCAGTTTTGCTAGTGCTCCTGGATGCCATACTCAGTCAAATGCTGCTTTGATGCCAAGGGCAGTCACTCTCATCTCACTTCTGACATTTAGCTATTTTGTCCATGTTTGAACTAAGGCTGTGATGAAGTCAGGAGCTGAGTGACCCTGGTGGAACTCAAACTGGGGTCCATGTGCAAGTTATTGCTACAGCGTGATAGTGCCGTTATTGACCCCTTCCATCACTTTGTTCATGATCGCGAGTAGGCTGATGGGGTGGTAATTGGCCGGCTTGGACTTGTCCTCTTTCAAATATACAGGGCATACCTGAGCAATTTTCCACATTGCCGGGTAAATGCCAGTATTACAACTGGACTGGAACCGCTTGGCTCGGGTGAGGCAAGTTCTGGAGCACAGGTCTTCAGTACTATTGCCAGAATATTGTCAGAGCCCGGAACCCTTTTCTAAGGTGCTGTCCAATGAAAGTTATTTCTTAGATCTCACCTGGATTGGTAGTGAGGCTGCTACTGCCAAAGTCCCATGGCTATAGAGGAGAGGAAATATCAGCCCGAGTTTCAGCTCCTGATTACTGCTCAGTGTCTCCCCACTAGAAAATGGGTATTTGATGAACTTGGAGGATACGGGGTGGGGTGAGGAGAGGAGAGACTCTCTTGATAGTGAGAAAGCCTGTAGAATCACACCTCTGAAGAATGACCACTCTTGCAAGATACCAGAGTGGGCTTGTAGTGTCTATGTAATTGTATCTGAGATGCAGTCAGGTGAGAATGGGAAGGAAAAAGAAAGAAAGCTAGTTTAACAAATATTTGACTTGTGCATTTCTCCCTGCATATTGTTGGAGGAAATTTATCAGTTGCACCATTTGAGACATGAATATTAGGATTGTGTGTGTAAGGGCTCAACATTACCTTTACAGTTATTTCAAGTAAATAACTGTGAACGTGGAAACAGATTGACATAACCTAATCACAGTGTCCAAACAAAAACAACAGATGTATGTGCCACGTTAATAACATTGCATGTGATCGAAAAATATTGATTTAATTTAATAATGTGTTACTTTTGCAAATAGCTTGAACGGCTGTCCCATCGAAAATGAGGAAAAAGCTACAGGTAATAATTACAAGACCCTTTTTTTCCCTTTAAGTTACTTCCCTCACCTCTCAAGCCATAAAGTTGTTAACCCATATTGGTCTAGGGTTGCTTGGCATCTGTAGTTCTTTGATGCCATCTATGCCTGAGGTGACCCCGTGAATGTTTAGCAGCAGGGAGAACATCGCAACTAAGCCCAGCCCTCGAGTGCTGTGCACTCCTAGCAGGTATCAACGGATAACAATTTCATGGAATTTACAGTTCAGAAGGAGGCCATTCGGCCCATCGAGTCTGCACCGGCTCTTGGAAAGAGCACCCTATCCAAGGTCAACACCTCCACCCTATCCCCATAACCCAGTAACCCCAGCCAACACTAAGGGCAATTTTGGACACTAAGGGCAATTTATCATGGCCAATCCACCTAGCCTGCACATCTTTGGACTGTGGGAGGAAACCGGAGCAACCGGAGGAAACCCACGCACACACGGGGAGGATATGCAGACTCCACACAGACAGTGACCCAAGCCGGAATCGAACCTGGGACCCTGGAGCTGTGAAGCAATTGTGCTATCCACAATGCTACCGTGCTGCCCATTTGAAGAGAGAGAGCTGCAAAAGCAGCGTTATCTTTCCCACATCTGAAATTGGCGAATTCAATGCAGATGATGGATTGAGCTGTCCTGAGCTGTATGGTTTAGTACTGCACTATGTGTATTAGTCATTATCAGTTAACGGGTGAACAGATTGTTTGCCTTTGTAAGAATGAAACACCTAACCTGTGTCTGGGTCCCGGCTGAGTTTACCGAGTCAACCAGGATGAGGAAGATCAACCATGATCATCGCTGTGGCTACTGATCCATGACTCCAGCTGGTTATGTGGATCCAACCCCCAACCGAATCTGTGAACCCATATTCCCCTTCAGGATGCATGGAACCATATCCCCTGCAGAACCTGTGCACTCATATTCCCCTGCAGTGTCTGTGTACCCATATGTCAGAAGGACCATTTGGAACTACAACCTAATGGGAGCCTGTGGAATAACAAGCCAGCAGGACTCAGTGGAATTATATGCAGTGGAACCCTGTGGAGCTACACCGACAAGGTCCTGTGGAACTCAATGGGAGACACTGGAATTGTAAAGCAGCATCTTTAACAGGGGATGGATGACTTGGGAGGAGAGCAGTCAAAAGAAACAAAACAGTATGGTTCCAAGTTCTGACTTGCAGGAGAGTTTTAATCTGTTACGCAGACTGTCCCTTTAGCTGCAGAGAAAATGTATGTGTACAGATTTCAGACTGAAAGTAGAACATGTATGAGAGTTAGTCGAGCCCTTTTGGCCTTTCAACAATTTCTAGTCGATGCTACATTAGCAGAACTCTCAGCTGGCTCTTGAGATTTGAAAGGTTGGAGACCGCTGGTCTGGTCTTTTAATTTCGACCTCTAGCTGCTGCCAGCACTCTTGCCATTGTTTCATCTCTTGTTCTAATAATTATTCCTGACACATTGTCTGAATCTGTCTCACTATTTTAAAAATACTTTTTAGGGGTTTGGTGATATGATGTGGAGGACAAAGTTGATGGTGAATAACTCATGGAATTAAACTGCAATATAATCAATGACCTGTTATCTTTGTGCCTGTGATAGTGCTCGATGTTTGTGCTTCATCAGAAAAAGAATGATTAAACTTCGTATTGACAAATTTCTTCCTCTTCTTTTCCGGCGACAATGTCAAGTGCTGTCAGACACACCAGCGGACTTGTGCATTCAAGCCGCCTTACATTTCTTTGGGAGATAGCTTTAGCAGGTACACAGACTGTTACTTCTCATGCTAATTAAAGCTACAGGGCTAGATTCTCCGATTTTCAGGCTATGTCCGGAGGAAGTGTCTAGTTTGACGATGAAAAAGCCAGCGGCGCCACCGCACCGATGCTCCACCCTGGTGGGGGGGCTAGATGCCGCACCACGTAAAACTCCCGGCGTTCCCGACTTAACCGCCGGAGAATTGCTGGGTCCATGGCTGCAATGATCTGCAGCGTTTGCGCCGTACAACATGGCGCCAGCTGCTTTGTGCAGGGCAGATGGATTAACCACGCTAAATTGCCCCTTAATTGGAAAAAATGAATTGAGTACTCTAAATTTAAAAAAAACCCATAGGATTATACAGCACAAAGGACATTCAGCCCATTGTACCTCTGCTTGCTCCTTGAATGAGCTAACCAATTAGTTCCACTCCCATGCTTGTTTTCCTGCATTTTTTTCTTTTCAGTTATTTATTCAATTTTCTTTTGAAAGTTACTAATGAACCTACTTCCACCAGCCTTTCAGGCAGCACATTCCAAATCATATAACAATTCACTGTAAAAAAGAATTCACCTCATCTCCCACTGGTTCTTTTTCCAATTACCCTAAATCTCTGTCGTGTGGTTACCAAACCCTCTACCGGTGGAAACAGTTTCTCTCTGGTTACTCTATTAAAACCTCTCATAACGAGAAGAATGTTGACTTTCTCTCAGATTATTAATATCTTGGCCCAGTGATCCAGGTAAATCCTGCCATTTCTAGCTATAACTCAAATTTTCTTCAACTTTGTTTACACATTAGTCATTTTAATAAATAATTCCTGAGGGACATGTGGTTTTATAACATGCTGAATATGCTCACATCTTTTACAAGGTAGTAATATATCCAGGGGCTCTGATAACATAATAAACTCCAAAAGCAAAGCTTGAGTGAACAAAGCTACAATGCACTGTGCCATAGCACGGCAAGGTATAGATTTATGTTCACAATTGTCCTCATTTAAATTTGACTTCCCTTCTGTGCTACAGTTTTTCATCTTGGTGGTGGCCTATATTATGGTTCTTGGCCCTTTCCCTTGGTTTATCAATTTAAAATAAAGTGACAAAATGTGCCATCTATGGGAAAGACCAGGCTGAAGAGAGGTATATCCTTACAGAGATGGATAAATTCCAGGTGTGCGACTCTGGTATATTATTACATGGTTCCAGGCAGCCAGTGGAAGATTGGAATTGGTAAACAACTGCCAGAGTAAATTTAGCAGAGGTGCAAAGTATACAGTGAAATGAACATCATGCTTTCTTGTTGGGAATGGTAACATTAGTGGTTATGTTACTGGACTAGTAATCCAGAGGTTTAGCCTAATGATCTGGAGACATGGTCAAGTTTAACCCTGGCAGATGGAAATTTAAAATGAGTTAATTAAATAACTGCAATAAAAACAGATTCTCCATTCTGGAGACTAAGTCCTCACGCCGGCGTGAAAATAATGGCGTTTTACGCCAGGAAAACTGGTGCAAAACGGCCACTGATTGCCTGTTCCCCGTGAGGGTGGGGAGGCTAGCAGCCAGGCAGCGTAGAACTCCCAGCCCTAGCTGCCGATACGGCCTGGAGAGTTGCCGGGTCCTCGGCTGCACATGCGCACGTCGGAGGCCTGCAGAGGTCGCGCCGTACTTCATAGTGGGTGCTGCTTGCAGACCCGGCCCGCAAAATAGTCCCCCCCTTTTGGTCGGCTCGCATGCCCCGGACCGCCCCACCACAGTGCCCCCAGCCCCGAATATGTCCCCCGCTGCCCGTGAATCGGCCCTCCCTCGATTCTGGCGGTGCTGGACCGAGCCAGCAGCCGCCACGCTGAGTTCCCGACGGGTGAGACCACACGTGTCACAAGCCGTCAGGAACTCTGGGACGGAGCATCGTGGGGCAGGCCTCTGCCAAAATGCGGAGGCCGTTGATACGGCGCGCAGCGTACTCTCCGAGCACGCCGCTTTTCAGGGGGCGGAGCATCGCGTAAGCGCCGCCGCACCCGATTTCATCGTCATCTGAGATTCTCCGCCCTGTTGCCAAACGGGATTTCGGCGTCGGGGATTGGAGAACCCAGCTCCTAGTCTCAGTAATGACAGGATTGTCGTAAAAATCCATTTGGTTCACTAACGTCCTTTAAGGAAGGAAACCTGACATCCTTAGCTGGTCAATTAAATCTCTTCTCAACCTACCCTTCATTAAGGAGAACAACCCTAATTTCTCCGATCTATCCTCTAAGCTGAAGTCTCTCATCCCTGGATCCTTTCTCATAATTTTTTCTGCACCCTCCCTAAACCCTTCACATTCTTCCCAAAATGTGGTGCCAGATTTGTAGAAATATTCCATTTGAGACCTTACCGATGTTTCATAAAAGTTCATCATAACTTCTTTGCTTTTGTATTCTGTGCCTGTACCCATAAAGCTCAGGGTTCCATATGTCTTTTTTTTAAATTTAGAGTACCCAATTCTTTTTTTCCATTTAAGGGACAATTTAGCGTGGCCAATCCACCTACCCTGCACATTTTTTGGGTTGTTGGGGTGAGACCCATGCAGAGACGGAGGGAATGTGCAAACTCTACACGTGCAGGATTGAACCGGGATCCTCGGCGCCGTGAGGCAGCAGTGCTAACCACTGCACCACCGTGCCGCCCTTCATATGTCCTTTTAACCACTTTCTCAACCTTCCCTGTCACCATCACTCATCAGCTAATGGTAACATTGCCTTGAGAGCCCAGCTGAGAATAGCTAATTCGGCACAAAATAGTGATTGAATATGGCATCTTGCTGATCTGTGTGACTCAGCTACTCCCTGCCTTTAACCAGCTGGATCATTGGGGAATTGCATTCTGTGTATGAAAGCACGTTTCTGTCCACATTGAAGTAATCATATGATAAAACATCACAGTGAATCTGCATTTCACAGCTGCTGAAATGTTTAGGCTTAATGCAGTCTTTGTTTTGAACTGGATACATCAGAGAATCATTTGACCAAGTTTTACAAATAAATCAATTCCTTTAGGATTAGACTTTGTTTTGTGGTTAACTGCTGGCTCACTGCATGTATCAGTGGCTTATTTGCTTGGAAAGGATCCTTTCCAACTTGGTGGTTCAATAAGGCTTATTTTTGAGTTATCTCCTGACTAATAACATAGTGCCATTTGGTTCAAGTGGAGAAGATTTCATGTGCGTGTGTGTGTTGGTTCAACAAGAGAACGTTTTGTGTGCGTGCGTGTGTGTGTTGGTTCAAGCAGAAAAGATTTCATGAGCGTGCGTGTGTGTGTGTGTTGGTTCAAGCATAGAAGATTTTGTGTGTGAGTGTGCGCGAGAGACAGAGACAGTGAAATTGTTAAAGAATTCAAGATGGATACAGAATTAGCCCATTGAACAGAGTGTTATCCAATATGTTAATTACTCACTATGCACCTCTAATTGCATTTCTCATTGATAAATTAGGTGCAGTTGACACCATCATTGGGCATATGATTGCACAGATGGGGGTTATTCGGCCTGTGCTGGCTCTTAGAGCAGTTGTGCTCAGTCTATGTCCCCACCTTTGTCCATAACCCTGTAAGTTCCTTGTTCTCAAGTACCTGTCCAACTCCATTTTAAAATTATTTATGGAATCAATTTCCATCACCTTTTCACATAGAATGTTCCAAATTCTGACAACTTCCAGTGAAAAGGTTTCTCCTCATCCCTCTCGAATTTTTGCCAGTCATTTAGAATCTATGATCTGTGGTTGTTGACTCACTCGCTAGAGGGAATAATTTTTATCTGCTCTTTAAAAACCTCTCAAAATCTTGGAAATTTCCATTCGGTCGTTTCGTAACCTTCTCGGTTCCAAGAACAGTCCAACCTCTCCTCATACCTGAACTCTTCCTTGGTGCACGATCTCAATACTCATATTTGCATTGCATGCGCATATCTATTCTAACCTTTCTTGTGCATTTGTTGATTAAAATTATTCTGTTAAAAATCACATCCCATCCTTGTTTTCGAATACATCGTCCAACCAAGATATCCACACTCCGTCCAATTTTGACCAGTTGTGAATCCCCATATTCCATTGCTCCGCATGGCCACACTTTCAGCTATCTGGGCACTAAACTTTGGAAATCCCTCCCTAAACCTCTACATCTTTCTACCGCTCTGTCTGCTCCTTTAAAATGCTCCTTAAACACGTTTATGGTTCATTGTCAAAATGTTCTTGCTAATTTTCCTGCAAAGTGCCTTGAGACTTCTAAACATGCTTTACTTCCTTGGTTACCGAGAGGTGGGGTACATACTTGTTAAGTAAATAAATGCGGTAAGTATCTTTACCTGCATTGTGTGAATGTGTGTATGGTTTTTTTCACTAAAGTCAATGCATGTGACTAAAGCAGTGTCACCATGGCCAGTCAATAATATTTATTGGACAACGCTGATGTAAGGTAATCCATCCAGAAAGCCCTGTTAGCCTGTTAAATTTCTCTTGTCAATTACTCTACTCTCTGCCCCAGACAGTTTTTTTAGCAATGTGTCCCGATTGCATTTGAAAATTTGTGTCTGAGCTGATTTTGGTGTTGAGTAACTGAGTCACACAGAGATGTCTGGGTCACGATCCCTGGTTTGTCCTGCATTTGACTAATCTCTGCTGAGGCAGTGTTTGGGCTGCTACAGTTGGGTATTGTGCTCCTAACAAGGGGAGGGTCAAAATCAGCTCGACAATGAGAAAAAACAAGATCCAGCTCAACAACGGTCTGTTGGCACTCAACTTTTTGGTTGATACATGCAGAATGCACACTTTAATGAAGTAATTGGGAGGGGATGTGGGGTGGGTAGCCGTGAAATCAGGCCTGGTGTTATTACTCATTTTGATTCTAGAGATGTCAGTATCACTGGGAAGGCTGGCATGTATTGCTCACCCCTGGATGACCTTGAGAATGTAATGATAGGTCTTCTTGAATCGCTGTAAGGTAGGGAGCTTCAGGGTTTTGACCCAGCAATGATGAAGAAACGGCGATATCGTTCCAAGTCAGGGCGCTCTGTGGGTTGTAGAGGAACCTGGAGGTGATGGTGTTATCATTCATGTGGGTCTCCTCTTTCGAGGTGGTACAGGTGGTGAGTTTGGAAGGTGTTGTCAAAAAGATCTTGGTGAGTTGCCACAGTGCATCCTGTAAATAGTGCACACTACAGCTACAGTGTGCTGATGGTGGAGGGAGTGGTTGTTTTGTCTAGTGCAAATGACACTGATCAAGCAGAATACTTCTTCCTGGATAGTGTCGAGCTTCAAGTATTAATGCAGGTGCTTCCATCTGAGCAAGTATCGAGTATTCCATCGTACTCTGGATCCTGTGATGTAGGTTGTGGAGAGGCTTTGCAGAGTCAGGAGGTGACCAACCCATGACAGTGTATTTATGAGTTGGTACCTGCAGAAAAGGAAAGGAAAAACATCATTTAGAAATCAGCCAACTAAAAATAATCAGGACCAAATTTGGCATCCCTTTGTTCCTTTGATATATTTGATATTCTGAATTATTTACATCTTTTTTGTGCTCATGGCATTTGGGAGTTAATGGTTTGGAAGATTCATTGAATTAGACCATGTAAAGGAACTGGATTAACATATAGAGCTGAAGCATCCAGAGTTAATGATTGTGCCAGTTGATGTTAATTCGGCTCCCTCCCCTTGCAAGTTTCAGTAAATCTCTTAATTCACTCTGATCTCATCGCAACTCACTTTTTAAACAGCAATCTTAAATTAACAGACGTCAGGTGTGATTAAGGAGGTTCCGATGTTAAAACTCCCTGGGAGTAGATTTTAACTTTGTGTAATTGTTTAAACCAGGTGATAACAAATTGGCAGCTCATCTTGCACCTTTCTTGATTTTTACTCCCATTAAGGTCAGTGTAGCCAGGTAATTACTAATTTAACATTAGATACATTAAAGTTACTGGAATCTAACATCAGAGACGTAGGGTGGAATATATTCGATCCCACCAGCAGCAGAAATCTTGACGATTGGGCTTACTTAATTTGGTGGGATGAACTTTAGCAATTTAATTCTTGAAACTTTAAAGGCGGGTTGAACTTCACAACGGGAAGCCTTTTTGCATGCATTAGCATGTGATGCTTACTCATTAAAAGGCTGCCTCGGTGGAATTAAGTTCCCCATTCAAATTAAGTTCCATGCCAGTCAAAAATTATAACCTTCACATTTAAGACTGTAGATAAGTGGCGTGTACCTGGCAAGCTGGACTTCTTCCACAAATTTGAGGTGAGTAGACTTTGGCTTTCTTATGGAACGATCACAAATAAATGATATTACCCCCTGGGCCTGAGGCATCCTGGCGATGGCGGAGAATCCTGCTGCCTTGAAGGGGTTGGTCCTGATCAACGTTTATATAGTGAGCTGCAAACAGGGCATCGGTGACTTCACAGATGCACTTGTGGGCTGTAGGTTGGAATATGCCACACAAGTCCCCGCTCAAACCCTGGAATGTATCCTCCTCCTCCATGTGGTGCTAAGTCCGCAAGGATATGGAACAGCTGCTGCACCATCTCCTTGTTGAGGCGGAACTTACAGTGAAACATGCTGTCTGACATCTCCCCGAATGCCCAGTGATGCCTATGCACCTTAGCCGTCGCCGACTTCCCCTTTAGATCCCTCCCTGGCCTGATGGGTGGCTAGGTCCTCAGGGTGTGGGACAGGCCCCAGCACATAAAGTGCCACCTTGAGCCTCTGTCAACGCTGCTGCCGCTGCCTTCTCCGGTGTCTGACTGCTTCCTGCCACCATTACCGCAAGGGCAGATGCTGCAGGATCCACAATAGCATCTATAATGTAATATCTGAAGGAGTTGCAGAGGTGAGAGACCGATAATCAGTCATGGCTTCCCCCCCCAGGACCCTCGAGTCCTCCAATCCTCCCCCACCCTTGCATTCCACGCCATCTCTGCGGTGCCATCCAACAAGCTGGTTTTGCTTGGGGGCCCCCGCCCTGCAGACACACCCCTTGCCACAGCAGGTGCCCCTGGGCACCGGACCCCAAGACCTCAGACTGCTGCCGGGAACATTACTTGTTCCCTCCCTGATAAACACTCACCCTCTGGTCGCGGGGATATCCCAGTGCTGAGGCCCGGCTCTTGCGTGTTTGATTGTTGGCTGCTGCCACTGTGGTGTTGATGCCTCCAATGTTCAGGCTGAGTGTCTAGGCCTGACAGTCTGATTGGGATGCCAGGCAGGAACACTCGCCTGCGACATGGCATGTCTATCCACGGGAATCCACTTGGGAGCTGTGAAGTGCTCATGTAACTAGCAATGCCTGTACCCTGTAGCGATAGCCTTCAGCTGTGCAACCAGACTTCACGATGGTCAGAGGGAATTCAATTGACCTGCACCACATCACCAAGGACAGAGCTCCGTCCTGGGATGTTTGGTGGGATGGACAGGCAGCAGCTGGTGTGCCCCTGGTATGGGTATAAACTATCCGGGGGTGACATGTTGGACCCATGGGCGCTGAGCCCCTCACCCCCCAGCCTAGGGGTGACCACCCACCGATGGCGGCTGACCCTCCCGACTGGGCCCGACTGGGTCAGCAGTCCCAGTGCTGAGCCCAGTTTTGAAGATGATTATCTCATCTCGTCATCTGGGCTCGAAACGTTAGCTCTTTTCTCTCCCTACAGATGTTGCCAGACCCGCTCAGATTTTCCAACATTTTCTTTTTGGTTTCAGGTTCCAGCATACGCAGTAATTTTTTAAAATCCTAGATTCACCAGAATGACCATCAGGGTTAAAAAGGATAAATTATGAAGACGGTTGTATGAGTGTTCTAGGTTCCTTTGAGTTCAGAAGGTTGAGTGGTGATCTCATTGAGGTCTTTAAATTATGAAGCGATTTGATTGAATACATATGGAGAAATCATTTTCATTGAGGGGGAATCCAGAACAAGGAGGCCTAATTGTAAAATTATAGCTTGGCCATTTAAGAGTGAACTCAAGAAGCACTTTTTTGCATAAATGTGCTTTTTAAATTTGTTTAAAATTGAGAGTTCCCAATTCATTTTTGGTCAATTAAGGGGCAATTTAGAGTGGCCAATCCATTTACACTGCACATCTTTGGGTTGTGGGGGTGGGGTGAAACCCACACAGACATGGGGAGAATGTGCACACGGAAACTCCACATGGACAGTGACCCGGGGCCAGGATCGAACCCTGTCCTTGGCGCTATGAGGCAGCAGTGCTAACCACTGCACCACGGTGCAGCCCTATAAATGTTAATGGAAATCTGGAATCGTCCCCCAAAAAGCTTTAAATGCTGGGACAGTTGGAGTTTTCAAGACAATGGACGCAATCTAACGGAAATATCTTAAGTGTCATCTGTAGCGGGCTTTGCTGGGAGTTTCTCCCCGGCTCTGGTGGCAAGTTCCCCACCGCTGTCTCACCACGTTTAGTCACTTTTCTGGGCCCTGGATCATGAGCAGCTGAACTCCGTTCTCCTCAGAGATCAGGCCACCAATTTGAAAGGCTGCTTCGATCTCTGAGTGGGCTTGTGGGACCCCGTATTCCCCACCCATGGGCATTGTCACTCCCCGCACACATGCCCCCCCCCCCCCCCCCCCCCAACGCCAAATGAAGACATCCCACTAAGGGGTTGCTAAGCGGCCCCCTTTATCGGGCCTTCCCATGCCCCCTTCCGCATCCCCCCTTTCCGCATCCCCCCCCTTCCAGGACCCCCACCTTCGCTTCCCCAATCTTCCGGAGGCTCCTTCATACCCACCCTTCACCCCCCCCCCCACCCCCCCTTCTTTCATAGGCATGGCCCCCCCTCAGGCTCTGACCCTTGGCTGTGTCACCTGGGCACCCTGTTACTGGTACCCTAGCAGTGCTCCTGCTGGTTTTGCAGTGCCACTCAAGCACCTTGGCAGTGCCATGGTGGCAGTGCCAAAGCGTTAGCCTGGCAGTACCAAGATGCCCACGTTCATGGTGGTGGGCCAGGGTGCCACCCTTCCCTGTTGCTGACCACGCAGTGCCCTCCAATGGCCTGGGAGGCCTGCCGGGTGCTGTTCCGCCGAGTTACTGAACGGCACCCTGGGGAGGCCGATAGATGCCGGGAGCCCGATAGATCTCGGATCAGCAAACCTAAGTGGGTTTTAAACCTACTTCTGCGTGCAAGACTTGGCCCCGCCCATTGTGGGCAGGACTCTGATTGCAACGCCTCGCAAGGCCTGGGTAGATCTCGCGAGGCTTACGGGCTGTCGGGAAACCACAGGAGGCTTCTCACGGCAACATGGCTGGTAGATCACGCCTTGCGTGAAATAGATTTTTGTTACGTAAGAGCATTAAGAATCTCGAACAAAGGTCGGTAAATGGAGTTGCGGTTCCAATCATCTGTGCTCTAATTGTGTTGTAAAACATACGGAAAAATTATTTTCATTGAGGGGGAATGCAGAAGAAGGGGGCCTAATCGTAAAATTATAGCTAGACCATTTCAATGGTCTAATTCTGCTCCTGTGAGGTCTCATGTGTTGAGAGTTTCCACCATTCACTCTTTCCATGTGTCAAACTCCACTGTAAATGACAGATCACACGATTACCCAGTTTGCCTTATTGCTGGCATCTTTACCCACTCGGCCTTCTGGCCAGGAACCTTTCTGAAATTCATGCAAACTACATTTTCAATATTAGACTAATCAATAATTATTTTGCTTGAACTCCGTTGGTATGTTAGTTTGCTTCCTCTTCATTTCTTCAAATTATTCATACGTTATCTGGATAACTGAAGCATGTAGGAACTGAAGTTGGCAGTAAGGTCCTTTCCGTCTCTTTGGAGTTCATTTCTTTCCCTCTGCAAGAATCCTAGCCTGGCAGTGCCAAGATGCCCACGTTCATGGTGGTGGGCCAGGGTGCCACCCTTCTCTGTTGCTGACCACGCAGTGCCCTCCAATGGCCTGGGAGACCTGCCGGGTGCTGTTCCGCCGGGTTACTGAACGGCACCCGCTGAGGACTCCCTAGGGAGGCCGGTAGATGCCGGGAGCCCGATAGATCGCGGATCAGCAAATCTAAGTGCACTTGTACGCCGAAGGAGGTTTTTAGGGGCAGAATCCTATCAAATTTCTGAGCCCCCTTGTGGCAATTTCCACCTGCCCCCTCCGTTTCCACGTGCTGAAGCCACGTTGCGTCAATTTTGCATCTCATGCAGCAGCATCATGCAGTTACTTTCCGTTGGAAAGGTCACCCAGCTTTTCTGTGTTGCTAGGATACGGCAGCATTGAGTACAGAGCCAGAGCCCCAGCAGACTGGCATGCCAAGTTGTGGTACACGTCTTCTATTCATAGCACCGTAATTAAAGGATGTAGTTCAAAAAAACGGTTGTGAAGGATCCACTTAACCAGCTACATTTATCTTGATTCTTGTTTCTTTTCAGTGTCTCATGTTCATTGGCTGTGACTCCAGGGTGAAAATTAAGCAAATATTTTAATCGCAGCAGTTAGGCAGTTAGCGGTCCATGCAGTGGTTAGCTCCGGGATCTAGACAGGACTTGATGTGGGTGGTGTGAGATGGCCGTCTCAGAATCTTGGTACAAGTGTAAATACAAGTGTAAATGGGCGGGGGGGGGGAGTTTTTTTCCTACAGTAATTCTTTGAAAACATGCAAGTGAGAAGCATCAAGAAATCTATGCACTTGTAATGAAATTGACTGAGTGGATTTGTTGAAGAAAATGGCCATGTGGGGCCTTTGATTCAGCGAGTTCCAGGCACCCACTACCCTCTGTGTAAAAAAACTTACCTCGCACATCTCCTCTAAACCTTGCACCTCGCTACTCTAACCTATGCCCCCTAGTATTTGACCCCTGTACCCTGGGAAAATGTCTCTGACTATCCACTCTGTCTATGCCCCTCATAATTTTGTAGACCTCTATCAGGTCGCCCCTCAACCTTCTTCGTTCCAGTGAGAACAAACCAAGTTTATTCAACCTCTCCTCACAGCTAATGCCCTCCATACCAGGCAACATCCTGGTAAATCTCTTCTGCACTCTCTCTAAAGCCTCCACATCCTTTTGGTAGTGTGGCGACCAGAATTGAACACTATACTCCAAGCGTGGCCTAACTAAGGTTCTATACAGCTGCAACATGACTTGCCAATTTTTATACTCAATGCCCCGGCCAATGAAGGCAAGCATGCCATATGCCTTCTTGACTACCTTCTCCACCTGTGTTGCCCCTTACAGTGACCTGTGGACCTGTACACCAAGATCTCTCTGACTGTCAATACTCTTGAGGGTTCTACCATTCACTGTATATTCCCTACCTGTATTAGACCTTCCAAAATGCATCACCTCACATTTGTCTGAATTAATCTCCATCTGCCATCTCTCTGCCCAAGTTTCCAAACGATCTAAATCCTGAGGTATCCTCTGACAGTTCTCATCGCTATCCTCAATTCCACCAATCTTTGCGTCATCCGCAAACTTACTAATCAGACCAGTTACATTTACCAGACATAGACAACATCCACTGCCCTACCTTCATCAATCATCTTTGTGACCTCCTCGAAAAACTCTTATCAAGTTAGTGAGACACCACCTCCCCTTCACAAAACTGTGCTGCCTCTCGCTAATACGACCCCTTACTTCCAATTGGAGTAGATCCTGTCTCGAATAATTCTCTCCAGTAATTTCCCTACCAGTGACGGAAGGTTCACTGGCCTGTAGTTCCCTGGATTATCCTTGCTACCCTTCTTAAACAAAGGAATAACATTGGCCATTCTCCAGTCCTCCGGGACATCACCTGAAGACAGTGAGGATCCAAAGATTTCTGTCAAGGCCTCAGCAATTTCCTTTCTTGCCTCCTTCAGTATTCAGGGTAGATCCCATCAGGCCCTGGGGACTTATCTACCTTAATATTTTGTAAGACTTCTTAATATTTTTCAAGACGCCCAACACCTCGTTTTTTTGGATCTCAATGTGACCCAGGCTCTCTACACACCCTTCGCCAGACTCAACATCCACCAATTCCTTCTCTTTGGTGAATACTGATGCAAAGTATTCATTTAATACTTCGCTCATTTCCTCTGACTCCACACATAGATTCTCTCCCCTGTCCTTCAGTGGGCCAACCCTTTCCCTGGTTACCCTCTTGATTTTTATGTACGTGTAAAAAGCCTTGGGATTTTCCTTAACCCTATTTGCCAATGACGTTTCGTGACCCCCTTCTAGCTCTCCTGACTCCTTGCTTAAGTTCCTTCCTACTTTCCTTATATTCCACACAAGCTACGTCTGTTCCCAGCCTTCTAGCCCTGACAAATGCCTCCTTTTTCTTTTTCGTTATCCAAGGATTGCAAAATTTACCAAATTTAGCCTTCTTCCTCACAGGAACATGCCGGTCCTGAATTCCTTTCAACTGACATTTGAAAGCCTCCCACATGTCAGATGTTGATTTACCCTCAAACATCCGCCCCCAATCTATCTTCTTCAGTTCCCGCCTGATATTGTTATAATTAGTCTTCCCCCAATTTAGCACATTCACCCGAGGACCACTCTTATCCTTGTCCACCAGCAATAATCTTCCTGCCAAGCCTCTGCTGTTGCTGCAAGTTTTTGTGAGTTTTCTGGCTCGGAGGCAATTGTTTTTTATTTACTTGCTTCTAATTTTCAACACAAGTTAAATAAATCATGGAATGATGGCATTGCAGAGCAGCGGTGCAATGCAGCACTTTTACCTTAGCTGTGATGCCCCTCATAACCCCTTGACACCTGCTGTCAAGCTCATGTTTGAAACGCATCCACTTGCGTGAGATCCCAGAAGGCTGTGGGCCTTATAATTCTTACCTTATCATAAGCTACGATCTGCAACTAGTGGCGTGCTGCAGGATCTATTGCTTGGGACTCAATTATTTATGATCTGTGTTATGGACTTGGATGAAGAGACAGGCTGTATCGTAGTCAATTTGATGATAATACAAAGCTAGGTAGGAAAGCAAGTTGTGAGGAGGATCCAAAGAGTCTGCAAAGGGAAAGCGAATAGGGCAAGTGAGTGTACAAATTTAATGTTTGGACGAAAGGATGGAAAGACTGAGTTTTATTTAATTGGAGAATGTCCGCAGAATGCTGCAGTACAGAAGAATCTGGGCATCCATGTGCATGAACCATAAAATTTCACATGCAGGTATAACAAGTAGGTAGGAAAGCAAATTAAATGTTGGTCTTTATTGCAAGGGGATGAAGTATGAAAATAGGGAAGTCTTGCTACATCTAGACAGGATGTTGGACCGCTCGTGGAATATTGTGCACAGTTTTGGTTTCTTTGTTTATGGAGAGATATACTTGAATTGGAAGAAGTTCAGAGACGGTTCACTCGGCAGATTCCTGAGATGAAGAGGTTGTCTAAAGAGAAAAGGTTGAGCAGCATGAGCCTATATGGAGTTGAGAAGAGGCGGTCTTATTGAAACATAAGATTCTGAGGAAGCCTGACAGAGTAAATGCAGGAGGATGTCTCCACTTGTGGGGAAAGTCTAGAACTAGAGACACAATTCAAAAATAAGGAGTCCCCTATCTCTATTCTCAGAGAGTCATTAGTACTTGGTATTCTTTTTCCCAGAGTCATTGAATATATTTAAGGCGGAGTTAGGCAGATTCTTGATTGACAAGGGCTGAGAGGATTATGGGGGACAGGCAGGAAAGTGGAGTTAAGAGCACAATCAGTTCAACCATGATCGTATTGAAAGGCAGAGCAGCTTGATGGGCCGATTGGCCTACTCCTGATCCTGTTGCTTATGATTTTAAAGGACCAAACTGGCCTGACAATGATATTGAGCAGTGTAGATTTCATCATGCTGGCTTGTGCTTGTATACTATGCACTAATGAGGTAGTGTCCCATGGATACCCTTACTATTGGAATCCGCTTGTGGCATACATGGCTTTATGCACATATTGAAAATGGATAAAACAGATACCCATATTTAATGAGCCACTCGTTTAGTATCGCTGAGTGGTATTTTAATTAAAGATAGATAAATTGCATTTCCTCCCCACTTTTTAGAGGTGGGCTGGCAACAAGGGCTAAGAGATGTGTGAAGTGATCTCATGGCTCAGCCAACGCTATTCCCTGATGCCTACAAAGAGATGGGTGAGAGTAGCTTTAGTGAGGAGGCTTAAGAATCCTTTTACAAAGTACATGGACTCTTCACTGTGCATCCCAAAGTGATGCGGTTGACATTGGGAACTTGGGTTTTGAAGATTGAACTCATATCCTCTGACTGCAAAAGCCCGCTTGTACCTCTAAAATCATAGATCCATACACCACTGAAAGAGGCCGTTCAACCCATTGGGCTGGTACAGACTCTTTGAAGGAGTTATCCAATTTGTCCGACTCCTCACTGCTCATCCCCCATAGCTCTGCAAATAATCCCTTTTAAGATATATATGCACCTTTTAAGAGTTACTGTTGAATCTGCTTCTACCACCCATCAGGCAGTGGATTCCAAATAATAATACTATAAGGCTATTCATGACCGTGGAATGTCCCAAAGGGTGAGCAGCCAATGAATTACTTTGAAATGCAGGTGGGCTCGTTAGTGACCCAAGCATATAGGCCCAGTTCCTCAGGGTGATGTCTTAGACCCAACAATCTTCAGCTGCTTCATCAATGCCATCCATGATGACGAGGGTTTAAATTCGAGTGGCATGGGAAGGGAACCTCAGCAGCAAGACACAAGCGAGGGAAACAAAGTATAAAGCAAAACTGGAAGGCAGAGAAAACAAAGGCTGGCAGCAAATAGGGCCGTAGTAAAAAAAAAAGTGTAAAAATGTTAAAAAGACAAGTCTAAAGGCACCATATTTAAATACACAGAGCATTCGCTGCAAGGTTGACTTTTTTTTGAAAGATTATTTATTGAAGGTATGTCCAAAACATATAGAGAATACAAAAACAGGAACAGTCCACAACACTAAACAACAATGAACACCACGGGCGAAATTCTCCCGAAACGGCGCGATGTCCGCCAACTGGCGCCCAAAACGGCGCCAATGAGACGGGCATCGCGCCGCCCCAAAGGTGCGGAATGCTCCGCATCTTTGGGGGCCGAGCCCCAACATTGAGGGGCTAGGCCGACGACGGAGGAATTTCCGCCCCGCCAGCTGGCGGAAACGGCCTTTGTTGCCCCGCCAGCTGGCGCAGAAATGACATCCCCGGGCGACACATGCGCGGGAGCGTCAGCGGCCGCTGACAGTTTCCCACGCATGCGCAGTGGAGAGAGTCTCTTCCGCCTCCGCCATGGTGGAGACCGTGGCGGAGGCGGAAGGGAAAGAGTGCCCCCACGGCACAGGCCCGCCTGCGGATTGGTGGGCCCCGATCGCGGGCCAGGCCACCGTGGGGGCACCCCCCGGGGCCAGAACGCCCCGCGCCCCCCCCAGGACCCCGGAGCCCGCCCACGCCGCCTTGTCTCACCGTTCAAAAGGTGGTTTAATCCACGCCGGCGGGACACGCAATTTATCGGCGAGACTTTGGCCCATCCGGGCCGGAGAATCGAGCGGGGGGGGGGGGGGGGGGCCCGCCAACTGGCGCGGCCCGATTCCCGCCCCCGCCGAATATCCGGTACCGGAGACTTCGGCAACCGGCGGGGGCGGGATTCACGGCAGCCCCCGGCGATTCTCCAACCCGGCGGGGGGTCGGAGAATGACGCCCCACATAACAAATTATTTACTGTCTCCACCCCCCCCCCCCCTCCTCAGACACACCAAAGATAGTGTTCCCCATGGAGAAGGTGTGACCACCACCCGAGACAATACATACGTAACACCTTTCCAAAAACCCACTAGTTTAGGTTTTGGACAGGACCAGAACATGTGGACGTGGCTCGCAGGGGATCCGGCACATCGTGTACATTGATCAGCCACTTCCGGGAAGAAACGACTCAGCCTATCTGGTGCCATATGTGCTCTGTGCACAACTTTAAGCTGTATAAGACTGAGCCTAGCACACAACGAGAATGCATTAACCCTGCGTAACACTTCTTCCCAAATCCAGCCGCGCAACACGCCTCCCAAACCCTTCCCCATTTCTGCCGCACCGTCACCATCGAGACTTCCACCCTACTAGCCAACTCAGCATACACATTGGAGATCTTACCCTCCCCAATCTCTTGACCCTAGAGGAGCCTATCCTGTAAACCCAAGGGCGGCAACATTGGGAACAAACTCAAAAAGCCCCTTGTCTGGAGGTGTCTAAACTCATTACTGCTGGGTATTTGATAGGCCTACATCAACTTCCCACCCAAGAACAGGTCTTCAAAGCATTTGATCCACAAGCGGTCCCATTCCTTCAACCTGGCACCCAAGCTCACTGGAATGAATCTGTGGCTACCGCAAACTGGAGCCTTCCTGTCCATGCCCTTCAAGCCAAAATATAGGAAAAGGGGTGTGGAGGTAATAAATGAGTTTAGGGAGTTAGGCTGGAAGTTAAAAGCCAGGACAGACAGAGTTGTCATCTCTGGTTTGTTGCCGGTGCCACGTGATAGCGAGGCTAGGAATAGGGAGAGAGTGCAGCTGAACACGTGGCTGCAGGAATGGTGTAGGAGGGAGGGCTTCAGGTATTTGGATAATTGGAGCGCATTCTGGGGAAGGTGGGATCTGTACAAGCAGGACGGGTTGCATCTGAACCCGAGGGGCACCAATATCCTGGGAGGGAGGTTTTCTAGTACTCTTCGGGAGAGTTTAAACTAATTTGGCAGGGGAATGGGAACCGGATTTGTAGTCCAGCAACTAAGGTAGCCGATATTCAGGACGCCAAAGCATGTAATGAGGCAGTGGGGAAGGGAACACTGACAAAGGAGAGTACTTGCAGGCACGGAGATGGGTTGAAGTGTGTATACTTCAACGCAAGAAGCATCAGGAATAAGGTGGGTGAACTTAAGGCATGGATCGATACTTGGGACTACGATGTGGTGGCCATCACGGAAACTTGGATAGAAGAGGGGCAGAAATGGTTGTTGGAGGTCCCTGGTTATAGATGTTTCAATAAGATTAGGGAGGGTGGTAAAAGAGGTGGGGGGGGGGTGGCATTGTTAATTAGAGATAGTATAACAGCTGCAGAAAAGCAGTTCGAGGAGTATCAGCCTACTGAGGCAGTATGGGTTGAAGTCAGAAATAGGAAAGGAGCAGTCACCTTGTTAGGAGTTTTCTATAGGCCCCCCAATAGTAGCAGAGATGTGGAGGAACAGATTGGGAAACAGATTTTGAAAAGGTGCAGAAGTCACAGGGTAGTAGTCATGGGTGACTTTAACTTCCCAAACATTGAGTGGAAACTCTTTAGATCAAATAGTTTGGATGGGGTGGTGTTTGTGCAGTGTGTCCAGGAAGCTTTTCTAACACAGTATGTAGATTGTCCAACCAGAGGAGGGGCAATATTGGATTTAGTACTTGGTAATGAACCAGGGCAAGTGAAAGATTTGTTAGTGGGGGAACATTTTGGAGATAGTGACCACAATTCTGTGACTTTCACTTTAGTAATGGAGAGGGATAGGTGCGTGCAACAGGGCAAGGTTTACAATTGGGGGAAGGGTAAATACGATGTTGTCAGACAAGAATTGAAGTGCATAAGTTGGGAACATAGGCTGTCAGGGAAGGACACAAGTGAAATGTGGAACTTGTTCAAGGAACAGGTACTACGTGTCCTTGATATATATGTCCCTGTCAGGCAGGGAAGAGATGGTCGAGTGAGAGAACCATGGTTGATAAGAGAGGTTGAATGTCTTGTTAAGAGGAAAAAGGAGACTTATGTAAGGCTGAGGAAACAAGGTTCAGACAGGGCGTTGGAGGGATACAAGATAGCCAGGAGGGAACTGAAGAAAGGGATTAGGAGAGCTAAGAGAGGGCATGAACAATCTTTGGCGGGTAGGATCAAGGAAAACCCCAAGGCCTTTTACACATATGTGAGAAATATGAGAATGACTAGAGCGAGGATAGGTCCGATCAAGGACAGTAGCGGGAGATTGTGTATGGAGTCTGAAGAGATAGGAGAGGTCTTGAACGAGTACCTTTCTTCTGTATTTACAAATGAGAGGGGCCATATTGTTGGAGAGGACAGTGTGAAACAGACTGGTAAGCTCGAGGAAATACTTGTTAGGAAGGAAGATGTGTTGGGCATTTTGAAAAACTTGAGGATAGACAAGTCCCCCGGGCCTGACGGGATATATCCAAGGATTCTATGGGAAGCAAGAGATGAAATTGCAGAGCCGTTGGCAATGATCTTTTCGTCCTCACTGTTAACAGGGGTGGTACCAGGGGATTGGAGAGTGGCGAATGTCGTGCCCCTGTTCAAAAAAGGGACGAGGGATAACCCTGGGAATTACAGGCCAGTTAGTCTTACTTCGGTGGTAGGCAAAGTAATGGAAAGGGTACTGAAGGATAGGATTTCTGAGCATCTGGAAAGACACTGCTTGATTAGGGATAGTCAGCACGGATTTGTGAGGGGTAGGTCTTGTCTTACAAGTCCTATTGAATTCTTTGAGGAGGTGACCAAGCATGTGGATGAAGGTAAAGCAGTGGATGTAGTGTACATGGATTTTAGTAAGGCATTTGATAAGGTTCCCCATGGTAGACTTCTGCAGAAAGTAAGGAGGCATGGGATAGTGGGAAATTTGGCCAGTTGGATAACGAATTGGCTAACCGATAGAAGTCAGAGAGTGGTGGTAGATGGCAAATATTCAGCCTGGATCCCAGTTACCAGTGGCGTACCGCAGGGATCAGTTCTGGGTCCTCTGCTGTTTGTGATTTTCATTAATGACTTGGATGAGGGAGTTGAAGGGTGGGTCAGTAAATTTGCAGACGATACGAAGATTGGTGGAGTTGTGGATAGTGAGGAGGGCTGTTGTCGGCTGCAAAGAGACATAGTTAGGATGCAGAGCTGGGCTGAGAAGTGGCAGATGGAGTTTAACCCTGAAAAGTGTGAGGTTGTCCATTTTGGAAGGACAAATATGAATGCGGAATACAGAGTTAACGGTAGAGTTCTTGGCAATGTGGAGGAGCAGAGAGATCTTGGGGTCTATGTTCATACATCTTTGAAAGTTGCCACTCAAGTGGATAGAGCTGTAAAGAAGGCCTATGGTGTGCTAGCGTTCATTAACAGAGGGATTGAATCTAAGAGCCGTGAGGTGATGATGCAGCTGTACAAAACTTTGGTAAGGCCACATTTGGAGTACTGTGTACAGTTCTGGTCGCCTCATTTTAGGAAGGAAGTGGAAGCTTTGGAAAAGTTGCAAAGGAGATTTACCAGGATGTTGCCTGGAATGGAGAGTAGTTCTTACGGGGAAAGGTTGAGGGTGCTAGGCCTTTTCTCATTAGAACGGAGAAGGATGAGGGGTGACTTGATAGAGGTTTATAAGATGATCAGGGGAATAGATAGAGTAGACAGTCAAAGACTATTTCCCCGGGTGGAACAAACCATTACAAGGGGACATAAATTTAAGGTGAATGGTGGAAGATATAGGGGGGATGTCAGAGGTCGGTTCTTTACCCAGTGAGTAGTGGGGGCATGGAATACACTGCCTGTGGAAGTAGTTGAGTCGGAAACATTAGGGACCTTCAAGCAGCTATTGGATAGGTATATGGATTACGGTAAAATGATAGTGTAGATTTATTTGTTCTTAAGGGCAGCACGGTAGCATTGTGGATAGCACAATTGCTTCACAGCTCCAGGGTCCCAGGTTCGATTCCGGCTTGGGTCACTATCTGTGTGGAGTCTGCACATCCTCCCCGTGTCTGCGTGGGTTTCCTCCGGGTGCTCCGGTTTCCTCCCACAGTCCAAAGATGTGCATGGATTGGCCATGCTAAATTGCCCTTAGTGTCCAAAATTGCCCTTCGTGTTGGGTGGAGGTGTTGACTATGGGTAGGGTGCTCTTTCCAAGAGCCGGTGCGGACTCAATGGGCCGAATGGCCACCTTCTGCACTGTAAATTCAATGATAATCTATGATTAATCTAGGACAAAAGTTCGCACAACATCATGGGCCGAAGGGCCTGTTCTGTGCTGTATTTTTCTATGTTCTATGTTCTATAACCTGTACTGGTGCCAAACCCTCAAAGTGGAAACCACCACAGGGTTTGATGAGTACCTACCCGGCAAAAAAGGGGGGCCGAAACCAATACCCTTAAGGAAGTCCCTCTACACGAGGCCTCCTCCACTCTGCACCATACCGACCCCTGGTCCAACAACCGGACCATAACAATATTAGCAGCCCAGTAGTAACATTGAAAATTGGGAAGGGCCAGGCCACCCCTCGTCTACTTCTCTCCAGACAAACTCTTTTAATACGGGGAACCCTCCCCGCCCACATAAAGCCCAGGACAAGCCTATTAATCTTTCTGAAAAAAAGATTTGGGCAGAAAGATTGGGAGGTTCCGAAATGCAGAAAGGAAACTCGGCAGGATCACCATCTTAATAGGGGCTTTTCACAGTAACTTATTTGTGACAATAAAGATATATTATCTAATAATCTGAACTCTCGTGGACAAAGATAGAGGCAAACTGCCCCACCTTTTAAACTCCCCTTTCATCACCTCGAAGCATGTCAGATTGAGTTTCTGAAGCTGGGACCAATCCCGCACTTCCTAAATCCCCAAATAGTGAAAGCTCTTTCTAGACAGGTGAGACGGGAGCCCACTCGAATACCCCTCCCGCCCTCTGAGCCAATTAAAAATATCTCACTCTTTGCCATATTAAGTTTGTATCCGGAGAAGGAGCTGAATTCACACAAAATTCCCAGGATCTTATCAATAGACTCCAAGCATTTGGAAACATATATTAGGAGGTCTTCAGCATACAAAGAAAGCCGATGTTCCACCCCCCCCCTCCAACCCCCGCGTCTCATACCCCTCCACTCTCCAGCCGTTTGAAGAGCCATTGCCAATGACTCAATCGCAAGGACGACTAGCAAAGGAGAGAGTAGCCACCCCTGCCTCGTCCCACGCTGCAGCTGCAGAGTAAAATACTCAGAACTAACCCCGTTTATGGAGGTGCTTGCCTTCGGGGCTATTTGCAACAGTTTAACCCAGTTCACAAATCCCTGTCCGAACCAAATCGCTCCAAAACGTCAAATAGGTCTGCCCATTCCACTCGGTTGAATGCTTTCTCAGCATCCATTGACAGCCCAACCTCCAGCGGGCATCATGATTAAGTCAAGCAACCTCCGAATATTGGTCGCCAACGCTCTGCCTTTTACGAAGCCAGTTTGATCCTCTCCAACCACTTCCGGTACACATCCCACAACACGGGTGGCCAGAAGCTTTGCATCTACATTCAGGAGGGAAATCCAATGGTAAGATCCACATCGTTCAGGATCCTTGTCCTTTTTTTGGATAAGGGAGATGTAAGCCTGCGACAGCATAGGAGGAGCGAGCCGCTCTCCAGTGCCTCATTGTATATCTGTACCATTTACGGATCCAGCAGCATACCAAAACGTTTAGAAAATTCGTCTGGGAATCCGTCAGTCCCGGGGCCTTCCCTGAATGCATCGAATTCACACAACCCAGCAGCTCCTGCAGACCTACCGGAACCCCCAATCCTTGCGCCCTTGCCTGACCCACCATCGGAAACTCCAACCCATCAAGGAACCTACATCTAAGTTTGTTCACCGGCGGTGGTTCCGATTGGTATAGCCTTCGGTAGAAGGACACAATAAAGATTTTATTAATCCCTGCTGGGTCTGTGACCATCTCTCCTCCCTCGCTCCTAAGTCTATCTATTATCCTAGCAACCGTCATCCATAGTTGATGGGCATGCATCCTACCAGTCTTCCCCCATCTCTCCGCCTCCTCTGAGGTGACCAAATTAAACTCCATCTGGAGCCTCTGACACTCCCTCAACAGTACTTCATCTTGTGATTCCAGGTATCTGCCATCAATTGCTAAGATTGCCTCCACCAATCTTGATTGCTCTTCTCACTCCACCTTTAGCCTATGTGCCTGGTTCGAAATAAGTTCGAAATCTCCTCCATACTCCCAAAACGCCTTGATCCACTGCAATTCGCATTACGCTGCAACCAGCCCACATCAGACGTCATTTCCCTGGCCCTACATTCATCCCTAGAGCATCTCGAAAACAAGGACTCCTACATCAGACTCCTATTTATTGACTACAGCACCGCCTTCAACACCATAATCCCAGCCAAGCTCATATCAAAGCTCCAAAACCTAGGACTTGGCTCCCCACTCTGCAACTGGATCCTCGATTTTCTGACCAACAGACCACAATCAGTAAGAATGAACAACAACACCTCCTCCACAATAGTCCTCAACACCGGGGCCCCGCAAGGCTGCGTACTTAGCCCCCTACTCTACTCCCTGTACACACACGACTGCGTGGCAAAACTTGGTTCCAACTCCATCTACAAGTTTGCTGACGATACGACCAAAGTGGGCCGATCTCAAATAACGATGAGTCAGAATACAGGCGGGAGGTAGAGAACCTAGTGGAGTGGTGTAGCGACAACAATCTCTCCCTCAATGCCGGCAAAACTAAAGAGCTGGTCATTGACTTTAGGAAGCAAAGTACTGTACACACCCCTGTCAGCATCAACGAGGCCGAGGTGGAGATGGTTAACAGTTTCAAATTCCTAGGGGTGCACATCTCCAAAAATCTGTCCTGGTCCACCCACGTCGACGCTACCACCAAGAAAGCACAACAGCGCCTATACTTCCTCAGGAAACTAAGGAAATTCGGCATGTCCACATTAACTCTTACCAACTTTTACAGATGCACCATAGAAAGCATCCTATCGGGCTGCATCACAGCCTGGTATGGCAACTGCTCGGCCCAGGACCGCAAGAAACTTCAGAGAGTCGTGAACACTGCCCAATCCATCACACGAACCTGCCTCCCATCCACTGACTCCATCTACACCTCCCGCTGCCTGGGGAGAGCGGGCAGCATAATCAAAGATCCCTTCCACCCGGCTTACTCACTCTTCCAACTTCTTCCATCGGGCAGGAGATGCAGAAGTCTGAGAACACGCACGAACAGACTCAAAAACAGCTTCTTCCCCACTGTCATCAGACTCCTAAATGACCCTCTTATGGACTGACCTCATTAACACTACACCCTGTATGCTTCATCCGATGCCAGTGCTTATGTAGTTACATTGTATATGTTGTGTTGCCCTATTATGTATTTTCTTTTATTCCCCTTTCTTCCCATGTACTTAATGATCTGTTGAGCTGCTCGCAGAAAAATACTTTTCACTGTACCTCGGTACACGTGACAATAAACAAATCCAATCCAATCCAAGTTCTCCCCTAACCACTGCCTTTAGTGCCTCCAATAACACCCCGACGGAGACCCCACCAGTGTCATTCTGATCCTTATAATTACAAATGACCTCTTCCAACCTCTCACATAATCCCTTAACCGCAAGGAGACCAACGTCCAATCTCCACTGGGCTCTTCAAGTGGACATTTTTTCCACCCGCAGGTCCACCCAGCAAGAGGCATGATCAGATACCACAATCGCCGAATACTCTGTCCCCGAAACTCTAGGAATCAGCGGTTGTCTAAAACAAAATAATCTATTCAGGAATAACACTTGTGAACGTGTGAAAAGAAATAACACTCCCTCGCCTTAGGCCTCCCAAAGCACCTCAGATCAATGCCCCCTCCATGAGCTGCATGAATTTTGACAGCTCCCCAGCCATCGTGGACGTCCTTCTAGACCTAGGGCTTGATCGGTCTATCTCCGGGTCCAAGACTGTATTAAAGTATCCCCATAGTATGAGTCTGTGCAAATTTAGATCCGGGATCAGGGACAGAACCCACCTCATAAAGTCCACATCGTCCCAATTTGGGACCTACATATTGCACGGTACCACTGGGGAGCCCTCCAACTGCCCGCTTACCAACACATACTTACCACTCGGATCAGCAATGAACCTCTTCATTGAAAAAGACACCCTCCTACTTATTCCTGTGGCCACCCCTCTCGTCTTCATATCCAGTCCAGAGTGGTACACTTGGCCAACCCATCCCCTTTTCAGTTTTATCTGCTCTGCCACCTTCAAATGAGCCTCCTGGAGAAAGTCTGCCCCACGCTCTTCAGATGAGCAAATATGGGCAGCACGGTGGCTCTGTGGGTTAGCCCTGCAGCCTCACAGCGCCGAGGTCCCAGGTTCGATCCCGGCTCTGGGTCACTGTCCGTGTGGAGTTTGCACATTCTCCCCGTGTCTGCGTGGGTTTCACCCCCACAACCCAAAGATGTGCAGGCGAGGTGGATTGAACACGCTAAATTGCCCCTTAATTGGAAAAAATGAATTGGGTACTCTAAATTTATACATATTTTTTTAAAAGAGCAAATATGCATGACCTTTTAACAGGACCATTCAGGCCTCAAACATTCCAAGTTACCAATCGAGTGAGGGGACACCTTCCCCCTCCGCCCCGACAATCAGCCATATTTTTGCTTGAGCCAAACCCTCCGGGTCCTCAAGCCGCATCTTATGGGGACACCGCTAGGCTTCCACTGCCATCGACTTCAATATTGCAGCATCTTAACAAAACTCAAACCATCAGCTATTTCCACATCCCCCCTCCCAATTCCCACCCTCCCCAACCTCAAGTTAAACCAAAAGAAAGAAATATATAAAACCCTATCTATCCTCCTCACACCATTTTGTCCCCACATCTCTTCCTATTACTGGTTTTCACACCAGCATGGTGGCCCCCGCACAAAGCCCACAACCACCCTGAACCCGCCAAAACACCATTACCTGATCCCAGGGATAAGGGTGAACCAATGGCTGTGATGTATTTGGATTTTCAGAATGCCTTTGATAAAGATCCACATAAGAGGTTAAATTAAAGCACATGGGATTGGGGACATATTGGCATGGATTGCGAGTTGATTAGCAGACAGGAAACAGAGAGTAGGAACAAATGGGTCTTTTTCGAAGTGGCAGGCAGTGATTAGTGGGATTCTGCAAGGATCAATGGTTGGGCCCCGGGCTCAACCCTGACCTTCGGTGATTGTGTGAAGTTTGCACAAATTGGCTAAGATAGATTGGGGAACTTCACTAAAAGGCATGATGATGGATAAGCTAATATTTAAGGAACTAATGTATGAATTGCAACAGTCATACATTCCTTTCTGGCGCAAAAACACAAGAAAGACAGTCTAACTATGGCTTACAAAAGAAATTAAGGATTATATTATATACAAAAAGGAATCATTGAAAGTTGTTCGGGACAATACGGTGGCACAGTGACTACTGCCTCACAGCGCCAGGGACCCAGGATCGATTCCGGCCTTGGGTGACTGTGTGGAGTTTGCATGTTTTTCCTGTGTCTGCATGGATTTCCTCTGGATACTCAAATTTCCTCCCACAGTCCAAAGATGTGCAGATTATGTGGATTGGCCATGCTAAATTGGTTCTACTTGTCCAAAGATGTGCAGGTTAGGTGGATTGGCCATGATCAATGCACAGGCTTACAGGAATAGGACAAGGGAGTGGGAATAGGTAAAGTCTCTTTCGGAGGTTCGATGCAAACTCAATGGGCCGAATACAGGGATTCTATGAATCTAAGAGGGAATCTAACCATTGAGACTCAATGGCAATATCAGCATCCTGGGGGTTACCATTGACCAGAAACTGAACTGGACCAGCCACAAAAATACGTTGGCTTCACGAGCAGGTTAGAGGCTCGGAATTCTGTGGTGTTTAAGTTACCTCTTGAATCCTCAAAGTCTGACAATAATCTTCAAGTCACAAGTCAGGAGTGTGATGGAACACTGGATGAATGCCACACCAACAACACTCAAGAATCTCTACACCATGCAGGACAAAGCAACCTACTTGATTGGCAGCTTCCTCCACCACTGGCACACCGTGGCATCTACAAGACGCACTGCAGCAACTTACCAAGGCTCTTTTGACAGCAGCTTCCAAACCTATGATCACTACCACCTAGAACTACAAGGGCAACAGATACATGGGAACACCACTCACTACCTGCAGGTTCTGCCCAAGCCATACCATCCTGACTTGAAACTATATCGTCATTCCTTCATTGTCAATCGATCAAAATCATGGAAATCCTTCCTGAACAGCATTGTGGATGTACCTACACCATGTCGACTGCAGTGGTTCAAAAAGGAGGCTCACCACCACCTTCCCAAGGGCAACTAAGGATGGGCAATAAAAACTGCTCATTCCCTTTAGTAGTCATGGAGGAGTCCGGACAGGAGGGTCAACAAAAGGTTTATTTACCAAAGGAAAGTATTTATCGGTAACAATCCCAGTCGGGACAACTCTGCAGCTCGGCTCCTACATGGATGGCTTTTATGGTACTCAGTTGACTAGTCTGCAGATGGGCGTCCGCCCTCAGAGAGGGAACTCATACGAGGCTCACAGGGACATTAATCGGGTCATCCCCTTGGATCTTACGGGGATTATAACACTTCCCATGTAAGAATGAAAAGAAAATGTCAGGTCGCATCAATAGGATAGAAAAACCGAGGGCATGATCTAACTTCCGTGTTGCGCCCGGTGCGGATCCGTGCGAGCCGGGTCGATCGCCGGAGAGGCTGAAATTGGGATACGTGCCGGCGCCGATCGGTTTCCGATCTAACAGGCTTGCTCCCGTTGGCGAGCTCCGGATCCCGTCTAGACGAGGCGAGAAACCAATAATTACCAATGATCTAACCGACTCCTTAGCAAGTGGTTACAGGGGCGCCTTTTAGCAGACCTATTTAAAAATGTGAAGCTAGCGCAATGGCTGCTGTGGGGATCGGAGGAGGTGAGTAGCCAACTTTGGCACTTGGGGGGCCTCCCCGGGTGGTTGGCATCTGGGCAGGGCGGCACCCTGGCACTGATAGTACCACGTGGGCACCTTTACACTGCCAGCCTGGCACCCTGGCAGTGCCACCCGGTTGCCAGCTGCCCAGGTGACACTGCCAGGCTGGCAGGGGCATTGCCAGGGTGTCAGGCTGGCAATGCCAAGGCGCCATGTTAGTATCCTGCCTGCGCAGGTGATCAGGCCCAGGGGTGCTCTGTCCATGTGAGATGGGGTGAGGGGGAGCCCCAAGGACCCTGCTATAGGTGCTTTGGGGGGGGGGGGGGGGGGGGGCGGGGAACCAGGGGTCACGTTGTGGGGTCGAGAGATCGAGAAGCTCTGCTTGTTGGAGCTCCTCAGTGCAGGAAATTACGCTGAAGTGCAGTGTCAGGTTGCATTCCCCACCAGGGCACAAAACAGCAACAGAGTGCCGTTAAATACATCAGTGCGACCCCACTAATCCCACCCAGAACAGACAGATTTTGTTCTTTACGTTGCGCCCTATATTGCACCTTGCAGACATCTTTTCAATTCTAAAAAAACTGAACCTCAAATTGCAAGGGAAGGATGATGATGGCTTTCGGCACTGTGAAAAAATAGATGCTTTCCAAGTCATTGAAAGTTTGGCAAGTGCGAGTACAAAGCCAAAACTACTACATTTTCCACATAGTGCTACAACAAATTGAAGGAAACAGTGTTAGTAAGGGAACTGTCAATAGACTGGCAAGCTTTATTCAGTCACATCTGGGTACGCTGCTCAATAGATTTTGTTGCTACTTTTTCGAGAAGTTTCAGATTCGAAAGAGAGGTGGTGGGTGAAAAATCCTTCTAAGTTTGAGACACCAGTGTCAATTATTAACTTCCAGCTGACTCCAAATGAAGAGACTGAACTTCTGCGTCTCACCTGTGACAGCATATTAAAAACATGCCACAAGTCCATGAGGTTGTCAGCATTCTGGAGTAGCGTCTCCGAGGATTATCCCGTCTGAGTAAAACAAGCATTTTGTTGCTATTGCCCTTCACAACGACCTACATGCTTGAGGTTGGAATTTTTGTCCTCACAAAGATGAAGACAGTACAAAGGTACTGGCTAAACTCTGACCTGATATGAACACTGCCCTCTCCTCCTGGGAATCTGATTGGAATGAGATCGTGAGGACCAAGCAGGACCTGTTGCATTAATGGTAAACAAAAATGGTGTGTTGCTAAGGTTGGCCGGCAAGGGTCCCGAAGGTCAGCCAGTTGGTAAAAGTGTATCCTGGGAAAAAAAGTTTGAAAAACACTTCTACGTCACCTTCTGTGAAATGCTTCTTAAAACCTACTTCTTAACCAAGCTTCTTGTCACCTGGCCTAATGTCACTTTATGCGACTCAATGGTCAAATATTGTTAGATTACATACCGTGAAGTTCCTAGCAATGCTTTACTATGTTAAGGGCACAATATAAATTCAAGTTGTTGTTGGTCAATCTGGTTGGCTGTTGTTAGTGATGTGGAAAAGATTGTTCATGAAAAGTAATAAAATGGGAGGGGAAGGAAATGTTTTTTGAGAAGTAAATCTCTCAGTGCACAATATAGAGGAGAATATTTAGGAAATGAGAAGCATACCAAGCTCCGTAATGAATGCATTCCAGCTCACACACCAGTTCCTCGGCAATTGCACTTTAATGTCTTGAAATCATGAATGTGAAGCGAACACTTCACGGCACCACCGTTATATCCTCTCTCCCAGCCAGCAAGCTTCCTGAAATATTCCGCATCAATAAACTGCAAGACATACATGTTCAAATCATGAACTATTAGTATTTTGGCAGACTGCTTTTTCTCATATCTAAAAATATAGATGGAATTTGCTGTTCTTCCTTCCTAACCTGTGAAGTGCCATGCAGTGCTAAATATATAGGCATCTAAAAATATCAGTGGCCATTGATCTAATCTTCACAAATACATTTTATTTTCAAACGTTCTGTTTCTCTACTGACTTTGCTGCTAATTCCTATTGAACTCTTAGAACAGTTCTTTCAAACTGTTCACTGTGAGGGAACTATACATGCCTGTCAACATTGGGGATATGTCAAAATGAGATTTAGTATCTGAAAGACTAAGACTGATTGGAAAACCATTTAAACAAAGGGCTCTGCCTTCACATTAAAGAGTGAGATACGTCAGAAAGGCTTTTAACTGAAATGAGTGAGATTCACTCAAAATCGTAAAGGTTGAAATATTTGGCAAGATAGTAATTACGAACATTTTATTTTAGGTCAAGGACACAGCATCATTTCATGTCATATCTGAACATGGCAACAGGTTAATGGCTGAAGATGTCTCAATAAATGAGATAGCTGTTTATAAAATGAAAGAAATATGGACTTGAATTTAAATGATGCTTTTCATAACCTCCGGATGTCTGAAAGTGCTTGCTTGACAGTTGGAAGTATTTTTTGGAATATAGTCACTGGTGTAATGTAAGAAGCATGACAGCCAATTTGAGCACAGCAAGGCCCAATAAACAGCAAGAAGATAATGACAAGACAATTGTAGTGTTGGGTGAGGGATAAATATTTGCCAGGACACTGGGGATATCTCACCTCTGTTTTGAAATAGAGCCATGGGACCTTTTATGCCTAACTCAGCGGGCAGACGATACCTAGGTTTAATCTCTCGTGCGAAAGATAGAAAAAAAAATCTCAAGTTACTTGTGGCTGATGGAGGCTCAGAGGAAATAAATGAATAAGATTTTGTGAGCAATTCCTTCACTGAAGCAGTAATTAATTCCAGAATAATAAAAGTTGGGGCTTGATGATGGATGGTAATTTAGTTTAAAGAGCCAGAAGCATCAGGAACCTCAGGCACTTTGACTTATGTGTTATGCTGTTTTAGCCGAGAGTTATTTCCTGCTTGTTACACTCATTTACCTGACTATCCAGTTCTGTTCTATATCGGACACCATGTTAGCTTTTCCAGTTTGGCGGAATCTGCCAGCCCGAGAAAATCGCCTGGGTCCCGGGTGATTGAGGGGCAAGAATCCTAAAAATGGGATTTGTTAAAGTTGTGAAAAGCAAGGCGTACTTCAAATGATACCAAGTGAAGTTTAGGAGGAGGAGAGAGGGAAAGACTGATTACTTTGCACGAAAACGCTTGGTGGTACAGGATAAGAACAAGTACAACACGCCAAAGTACCGGATGATTGTATGATTCACCAACCGGGACATCATATGCCAGATTGCATATGCTAAGATTGAGGGCGATATCATGGTGTGTGCTGCCTATGGCCATGAATTACTCAAGTATGGCATAAAGGTTGGGCTCACCAACTATGCTGCGTCTTATTGCACTGGTCTGCTTCTTGCCCGCAGGCTGCTGCGCAAATCTGGTTTGGATAAGCTCTATGAAGGTCAGGTTGAAGTGACTGGTGATGAATACAATGTGGAAATCATCGATGGGAAGCCTAGTGCTTTCACCTGCCACCTCTGGGGCAGGTATCCCTCTATTCCCATCCTCTTCAAGTATTTGTCAAGACGTTCCTTAAATGTCACTATCATGCCTGCTTCCATCACCTCCGCCGGCAATGATTTCCAGGCATCCACTACCCTCTGTAAAATACTTCCCTCGCACATCTCCTCTAAACTTTGCCCCTCGCACCTTAAACCTATGTCCCCTAGTAATTGACTCTTCCACTTTGGGAAAAAGCTTCTGACTATCCACTCTGTCCACTTTCCTCATAATTTTGTAGACATCTATCAGATCGTCCCTCAACCTCCGTCGTTCCAGTGAGAATAAACCGAGTTTATCCAACCTCTCCTCACAGCTAATGTCCTTCATACCAGGCAACAACCTGGTAAACCTCTCCTGTACCCTCTCCCAAGCCTCCACATCCTTCTGGTAGCGTGGCGACCAGAATTGAACACTATATTCCAAGTGTGGCCTAACCAAGATTCTATACAGTTCCAGCATGACTTGCCAATTTTTATACTCAGTACCTTGTCCAATGAAGGCAAGCATGCCGTATGCCTTCTTGACTACCTTCTCCACCTTCTTTGCCACTTTCAGTGACCTGTGGACATGTATACCTAGATCCCTCTGCCTGTCAATACTTTGAAGGGTTTTGCCATTTACTGTATATTTCCCACCTTATTAGGCCTTCCAAAATGCATTACCTCACATTTGTCCAGATTAAACTCCATCTGCCATCTCTCTTCCCAATTCTCTAGCCGATCTATATCCTGCCTGCCAGCAGGCCTAGCCTGCTGTATCCTCTTGACAGTCCTCATCGCTATCGCAATTCCACCAACCTTTGTGCCGTCCGCAAACTTATTAATCAGACCAGTTACATTTTCCTCCAAATCATTTATATATACTACTAACAGCAAAGGTCCCAGCACTGATCCCTGTGGAACACCACTAGTCACAGCCCTCCATTCAGAAAAGTATCCTTCCACTGTCTTCTATGACCGAGCCAGTTCTGAATCCACCGTGCCAGCTCACCTCTGATCCCATGTGAGTTCACCTTCTGAACCAGTCTGCCATGAGGTACCTTGTCAAAGGCCTTTCTAAAGTCCATGTCGATAACATCCACTGCCCTAACTTCATCAATCATCTTTGTCACTTCCTCTAAAAACTCGATCAAGTTATGGTGTGGAGATACCGGCATTGGACTGGGGTGAGCACAGGAAGAAGTCTTACAACACCAGGTTAAAGTCCAACAGGTTTGTTTCGAATCACTAGCTTTCGGAGCACAGCTCCTTCCTCAGGTGAATCACCTGAGGAATCATCTCAGGTGAATTCACCTGAGATGGGGAGCTGTGCTCCGAAAGCTAGTGATTCGAAACAAACCCGTTGGACTTTAACCTGGTGTTCTATGACTTCTTACTGTCGATCAAGTTAGTGAGACACCACCTCCCCTTCACAAAACCATGCTGCCTCTTGCTAATACGTTCACCTGCTTCCAAATGGGAGTATATCCTGTCTCGAAGAATCCTTTCCAATAATTTCCCTACCACTGACAGAAGGCTTGTCAGCCTGTAATTTCCTGGATTATCCTTGCTACCCTTCTTAAGCAAAGGAACAACATTAGGTATTCTCCAGTCCTCTGGGACCTTGCCTGTAGCCAGTGAGGATACAAAGATTCCTGTCAAGGCCCCAGCAATCTCCTCCATTGCCTCTCTGAATATTCAGGGGTAGATCCCATCAGGCCCTGGGGACTTATCTACCTTTATATTTTTCAAGACGCCCAACATCTCTTTTTTGATTTGAATGTGACTCAGACTATCTACACATCCTTCCCCAGACACATCATCCACCAAGTCCTTCTCTTTGATGAATACTGATGCAAAGTACTCATTTAGTACCTTGCCCACTTCCTCTGGCTCCATGCATAGATTCCCTCCCCTGTCCTTGAGTGGGTCAACCCTTTCCCTGGCTACCCTCTTGCTCTTTATATACGTATAAAAAGCCTTGGGATTTTCGGTAATCCTGTTTGCCAATGACTTTTCGTGACCCCTTATAGCCCTCCTGACTTCTTGTTTCAGTTCCTTCCTACTTTCCTTATATTTCTCATGGGCTTCATCTGTTACCAGCCTTCTTACCCATTACAGATGCTTCCTTTTTCTTTTTGACTAGGCTCACAATATCCCTCGTTATTCAAAGTTCAAGGAACTTGCCATATTTATCCTTCTTCCTCACAGGAAAATGTCAATCCTGAATTTCTACTAACTGACATTTGAAAGCTTCCCACATGCCAAATGTTGATTTACCCTCAAAATTACACCCCCAATCTAGATTTTTCAGTTCCTGCCTAATATTGTTAGAATTAGCCTTCCCCGAATTTAGCACCTTCACCCGAGGACTACTCTTACCTTTAGTCAACAGTACCTTAAAACTTACTGAATTATGGTCACTATTCCCAAAATGCTCCCCTCCTGAAACTTCGACCACCTGGCCAGGCTTATTCCCCAATACCAGGTCCAGTACAGCCCCTTTCCGAGATGTACTATTTACAAATTGTTTCAAGAAGCCCTTCTGAATGCTTCTTACAAACCTTGCCCCATCCAAGCCCCTAGCACCATCCAAACCCCTAGCACTAAAGTGAGTTCCAGTCAATATGGGGGAAGTTAAAATCACCCACCACAACAACCCTGTTGCTTTTACCCCTTTCCAAAATCTGTCGATGTATCTGCTTCTCTATCTCCTGCTGGCTGTTTGGAGGTCTGTAGTAAACACGCAACATTGTGACTGCACCCTTCCTATTCATGAGCTCCACCCATATTGCTTTGCTGCATGAGCCCTCTGAGGTGTCCTCCCGCAGTACAGCTATTATATTCTCCTTAACCATTAGTGCAACTCCCCACCCCTTTTACATCCCCATCTATCCTGCCTGAAACATCTAAATCCTGGATCGTTTAACTGCCAATCATGCCCCCACTCTCAACCAAGTCTCTGTAATGGCATCAACATCATAGTTCCAAGTACTAATCCAAGCTCTAAGTTCATCTGCCTTACCTGTTATATTTCTTGTGTTGAAACAGTTCTCCAGTTCTGCTGTGTTCAGCAACATCTCCCTGCCTGCTCTTCTCCTGAGCCTTACTGGCCCTATTCTCTAGTTCCCCCTCAGTTATTTCACCTTCTGACCTATTGCTCTGGTCTTCCCCCCCCCCCCCGCGCCGCCACACTAGTTTAAACCCTCCCGTGTGACACTAGCAAACCTCGCGACCAGGATATTTATGCCCCTCCAGGGGGTATATACTTGTGATTAGTAGCAGAATAAATTGGAGTGTCAGAATTATTTTTCGACTCTGAGGATTATTAGAAGAGGGAATGATTTATCTCAAGTGGTTATTGCAGTGGAGTGTAATACTTTTCAAAGCGAATTGGAATTTGAAAATTGAGTATGTAGAAGAATACAGCAAAAGGGCAGAGAAATAGGATTAGATCAGATAGGTCCCATTGATGAACACTGCAAATGTGATGGGACAAATGGCCTCTGTCTGGACCACAATTTTTATGTTTCCATGAACTTTTAGTTGGGAAGAAACTTTCCAGCCATTGCCTTGTGTCGGAATACATCTGTGGGACATCTTACATTTGGACCTCTGTGCTGCAATGACTGTGACGCTATTATCTTTGTGTGATCTTGATCAGGGAAGCGAGCCGAGAATAGCTTCAGTAACGGAAGCTGCTTTGCCTGAGAGGAAGCCTCGCACAATCAGTGCCACATAAACATTCATCTTTCAGTTTGCTTTTTAAATTCACAAATGTGCTAATTGTTGAGTTCCATTGATTATAAATATAACTCCAGAAGCTAAATTAAATAACAGATAAAGAAGGTTTTTCAGTGTATGTTTTTGTAATGAAATAAACTTCAGTATCCTGACATTTAAATGGACATGATCTCTTCGGTGACATGTTTTTGGATGGGTTTAATTCCGGAAACAGCCGAGAACACACAGTCCTGAAAGCTGTTGGTTGGCTATGAAATGTTTCACTCCAACAAACTGTGCATCTATTGTGACACAAACCTTTTTAATCATCATGTTCCCTCACTTTTATCCCTGAAGGCTCTGGTAGGCTGACCTACAACTGAGCCTACAATCTGATGCCTTGCACATGTTTCTTAACCTGTGAGATGCAACAATGAATGTAAGCGGCCTATTTTACCATGGAGAGCATCACAGTTTATCTCATTTTCACCTGAGTTCCATCAGTAGCCACTTCCAGTGTCACCAAATCGCAGTTAACCCGGGGCACCAATGCTTATTATAGATCCCTAACTGCAATGATCAGCTGATTCAGCAGAGGCTTTATAGTCTTCATCTGCAGTGGTTTCTACCCAGTTGACCATCTGGGAAACTTTTAAAGTTTTAAATTTAAATTAGAATAAGATTTTTAAGTGCTTCGCTTTAGACTCTAGCAGGAATATAAATGGTTCAAAGATCTGAGAAGTTTACGGAGTATACATGATGACTGGCGGGTTTCATAAAGTGCAGTCAAATCGATAGCAACTTGTGGGACAAACCTGTTTCCCTCAATTCCCTTTTCCTTTCTCTTAATGGCATATACTTGAGTATACAGTGACACCAATAAACTGAGGTAATGTTCTGAACTCAAAATGGCAGATGTAAACATTACATAGGTAGCGAACACCATGGCTTAAGAATATGGAGGGATACGGAATGGGTGGCCACCAGATACTCAAGTCGAAACAGGCAGGTAGCGCAGGGATCCCTTGATTGCATTCCACGCTCCAACCTGTATTCAGTTCTGAATACTCATGAGAGCAATGGGAGTCATCTGGGGAGTGCAGCCAAAGCCATGTCCATGTGGTGTCCCGCAGAGTTCAGTGTTGGGGCCACAGCTGTTCTCTTTATATATTAACGATCTAGATGACGGGACTGAGGGCATTCTGGCTAAGTTTGCCGATGATACAAAGATAGATGGAGGGTCAGGTAGTGTGGAGGAGGTGGGGAGGCTGCAGAAAGATTTAGACAGTTTAGGAGAGTGGTCCAAGAAATGGCTGATGAAATTCAACGTGGGCAAGTGCGAGGTCTTGCACTTTGGAAAAAAGAATAGAGGCATGGACTATTTTCTAAACGGTGACAAAATTCATAATGCTGAAGTGCAAAGGGACTTAGGAGTCCTAGTCCAGGATTCTCTAAAGGTAAACTTGCAGGTTGAGTACGTAATTAAGAAAGCAAATGCAATGTTGTCATTCATCTCAAGAGGCTTGGAATATAAAAGCAGGGATGTACTTCTGAAGCTTTATAAAGCATTAGTTAGGCCCCATTTAGAATACTGTGAGCAATTTTGGGCCCCACACCTCAGGAAGGACATACTGGCACTGGAGCGGGTCCAGCGGAGATTCACACGGATGATCCCAGGAATGGTAGGCCTAACATACGATGAACGTCTGAGGATCCTGGGATTATATTCATTGGAGTTTAGGAGGTTGAGGGGAGATCTAATAGAAACTTACAAGATAATGAATGGCTTAGATAGGGTGGATGTAGGGAAGTTGTTTCCATTAGCAGGGGAGACTAGGACCCGGGGGCACAGCCTTAGAATAAAAGGGAGTCACTTTAGAACAGAGATGAGGAGAAATTTCTTCAGCCAGAGAGTGGTGGGTCTGTGGAATTCATTGCCACAGAGGGCGGTGGAGGCCGGGACGTTGAGTGTCTTTAAGACAGAAGTTGATAAATTCTTGATTTCTCGAGGAATTAAGGGCTATGGAGAGAGAGCGGGTAAATGGAGTTGAAATCAGCCATGATTGAATGGCGGAGTGGACTCGATGGGCCGAATGGCCTTCCGCTCCTATGTCTTATGGTCTTATGATACCACGGGTGGCTCAGCTGTCCAGGGAGGTACAAGGAAGACTGGAAGAGCAATACTGATAGATAATTAGATAGTTGGGAATAGACAGGCATTTCTGTAGCAGCAGATGAGAATCCAGCTTGGAGTGAAGCCTCCTTGGCACCAGGGTCAAAGATATCACTGAGAGGGGAGGATGAAGAACCAGTAGTCCTGGTCCACTCTGGTGCGAATTACATAGGCAGAAAGAGGAAATGTGGTCTTCCAGTCAGAATTAGAAAATTAGCAAGCCGGACCCCAGAATTAGTATTCCCCACGTTAGTCCCGGTATCATGTGCAGATCAGCATGAAAATAGGAGGATGAATGTGTGGCTGGAAAGATGGTGAAGAAAGGGGAGTTTTAGATTCTTGAGATATTGGGACCAGCTCTGAGGGAGATGGGACTTGTTCAGGCTGGATGGGTTTGTGTCTGAATAGACCCACGACTGAGATTTTGGGGGACAACCTATGAGTGCTATTGGGGAGGCCTTAAGCTAACTTGTCAAGGGTGTGGGAACCAGGAGGAAATATCAGAGAGGAATACCAATTGCACAGGATACTGGGGGAGATAGATAGCAGTAGAATAAGGGATAGTAAGTTATTAGGTGTGGTTAGAGCAGACATTGTCAAACTCGGGGGCGCGACCCGTGGGTGGGTCGTGGGCGGGGGTCGGGAGGGTCGCGGAGCCGTCCATCGCGGCGCTCCCGATCGTGCAAATCAGAGCGCAATAGCCACAGCAGCCGGCTTTTAATAATGCTGGCTGCGAGCGGCCTTCAAAATGGCCAGGAATCGCTAAAAAAAAATTGTATGCGCATGTGCGTCGATGTAAACCAATGCTCATGCGCGCTGATGATCAGGGACGCATGCGCAGTGCGGCCGAAATTTTTTTTATCTGGTCGCAGCCTTTTTTTTCCCAAGTTCGGGGGGCCAAAGGGACAAATGGATCATTGGGGCCAAAGGGACCCAAAACCATTTTCTCCATTTTTGTCAGCAACAAACAATGGTGGGTCGCACATGTCGGCCGGTGTGGGCCGCGAAGGTTGGCCAGTGTGGGTTGCGTCAGCCAGTGTGGGTCACGAAGGTCGGCCGGTGTGGGCCGCGAAGGTCGGCCGGTGTGGGTCACGAATGTCGGCCGGTGTGGGTCACGAAGGTCGGCCGGTGTGGGCCGCGAAGGTCGGCCGGTGTGGGCCGCGAAGGTCGGCCGGTGTGGGCCGCGAAGGTCGGCCGGTGTGGGCCGCGAAGGTCGGCCGGTGTGGGCCGCGAAGGTCGGCCGGCGTGAGCTGCAAAGATCGGCCGGCGTGGGCTACATAGGTCGGCCGGGTTGGGTCCTGAAGGTTGGCCGGTTGGTAAAAATGGGTCCCCGGAAAAAAAGTTTGAAAAACACTGGGTTAGAGTAAGGGGGAAATTAATAACATTCAAATAGAGTTGATGTGCAGGTATGTGAATGCACAGAGCGTGGTTAATAAGATTGATGATTTACAGGTTCAGATTGACATGTTGAAATATGATGTGACTATAAGAGAGACCAGAATCAAAGAAAGGCAAGACTGTTAAATATCCCTGGTTACAAATTGTTCAGGAAAGATAGGAAAGAAAGAACAGGGGAGGAGTGGCGGTATTGATTAAAGAGAACATTACAGTACTGGAGAGTGAGGAGCTTGTTTTATTAGGTGATCAAAGTCTAGATGGGAGTTCTGGGGATTGTCTATTCTCCCAAAGTATGATGCTCACGTCTGTAGTTTCTCAAAACCATTACTCTTTATTTACAGTAAATATTTACACATTTGTGATTCTACATGAAGTTGGAGCTTCTCCTCCTTTCAGATCTCTCTTACTTCTCATGATCAGAATGCATTGTTACACCATCATCATGTATGCTTCTGATGTTAACCCTTTAATCTACATTCCCCTTCCCCCAGTCTTTATCCTGCCATGTTTACATCCACGCACATCTCCGTCAGAGTCTCAGGCTTCACAGGTAAACTCGAAGGTGTCATAACAAATCTCCATGATCTTATTCTGATTTCCTTTTGAGGTTGAGGATAATCTCTACTCTCCCTTCTGTCGGTGTGAATGCTTGTGGAGCTTGTAGTAAGACTTTCTTACTTTCTTCATCAGGATATGAGTAATAGCAAGTTTTTATTGGCTTTCTCTAAGGATACTAAGCTGCTACAGTTTCTCCTCATGATTGGAGATTGTTGGGGCAGCACGGTGGTGCAGTGGGTTAGCCCTGCAGCCTCACAGCGTTGAGGTCCCAGGTTCGACCCCGGGTCACTGTCCGTGTGGAGTTTGCACATTCTCCCCGTGTTTGCGTGGGTTTCGCCCCACAACCCAAAAAAAAAAATGTGCAGGGTAGGTAGATTGGCCACGTTAAATTGCCCCTTAATTGGAAAAAATGAATTGAGTACTCTAAATTTAAAAAAAGAAATGATTGGAGATTGTTTTCAGTGATTTGTACCTTCCTTCTTTTGGCCTTGGACTCTCCCTCTGAGCTCCAGCACTGGTAACACTCATTCTCTACGCCTGTGATTTAAGTTCTGAGCCTGGTTGTTTTGTTCTTCTTCACATCATTTTAGCCTCTTGTGGTCTCTCGTGATGATATTGGGTTTGAGTTTTTGTTCAAGAGCTGGAAGCTGTGTTCTTGGTCTCCTACACATTAGTAAACCAGGCGAGCTAGGTTAAGTTCTTTGTTTTTCTTCAATAGATCCATACCTTTCTTCTCAGCTTCACCACTCACTTGAGGAAGTGAAATGAGCTGGTTATATGATCGAAGCAATATTAGTTTGCTAAATTGTGGAATAGCTCGTCAACAAATTGCAGCCCCTTGTCGGATACCATGATGTCTGGGATGCCATGTGTTGCATCAATTCTCTTGAGGATTTGGATGGCTGCTTCTGCTGGGATACTATGCAATATGTGTACTTCAATCCACCATGAATAATAATCAGTGACAATGAGGAAGATTTTGCTCCTAAATTCGAATAAGCCCATTCCCAGACGCTCCCAAGTCCTTGATGGAAATGTAGATGGTAAATATGATTATTATTGCTCTTGGCTGTTTACGACACAAGAAAAACAGTTAGGAATCGTACAGCGAGTAATGCCTGGCCACCAGACTGATTGCTGTGCTCTCGCATAGCATTTTCCTATTCCTAGATGATCTTGGTGAAGTCTTTGATGAATATGAAGCTGAACTGTTCTTGGTATGATTATTCTTTCTTTGAAGATTAGTAAGTCACTGACAGTGAGATGCTTGCTCAGTTCATAGTACTGCGGTTGTATGGAATTAGTGGGGATATAGTTTGGCCTTCCTTCCTTACAATATTCTCAGACTTGAATGCATTCTTCATCTTGTTGCTGGTCTTGTTTTATTTCTTGCAACTTTTTGCAGTAGCTGGTAAGTGCTGAGTGATTAAGGATGTGAATATTTCAACCTCCTTGATGAAGTGTAAATCCTCTTGTTTGGTTTCTTCTGATGGTACTTGTGACAGTGTGTCTACTGTTGTTTGATACTTTCCTTTCACATACCCTGTGATGGAGTCATATCTCATCAATCTTAATTTGAACTGCTCGATTCTGGATGGCATCTTCACAATTTCTTTCATGTTCAGAAGGATAACTAGTGGCTTATGGTCTGTTTCAATTTTGGAACGCGGCCCCATAACAGTTTAAAACTTTTTTGCATGCCCACATTGCTGCCAATGCTTCTTTTTCTATCGTGGCTTATTGTTCTTCTGCTTTTGTTCGAGGCAGAGCAGACTGGTCTACGGTTGTATCCTCTCTGCACTTGAATTAAAACTGCCCCAGACTGGTCGGCAATGCATCTGCTGTGATCTGACATTATTATTATATCAACAATACAGTTATGTATACTTCCTTTACTTTGCAGAGCTAAGGAACAAAAAATATGCAGTTACATAGCTTGGTATAGTCTATAGACCACCAACGAGTTGAAAGGATGTGGATGAACAAATTTGAAAGGATATTATGGAGAGGTGCAAAGTAATAGAGTAATTATAATGGGGGACTTTAATTATCCAAACATAGACTGGGACAGTAATCATGTAAAGCACAGAATGAGGCAAGTGAACCTTGAGTATATTCAGGAAAATCCTCTACAGCAATGTTTCCAATCCAAGGAGAGGCACTGCTCAACCTCGTTTTTGGCATCAAGGTGGGCCAAGTGGATCAGATATTAGCAGGAGATGTTATGATCCCAGTCAACGTTAATACTGGGTAAGTCAATCCCAGAGTATAACCTGGCTTGATAGATCCTAACCTTTTTTTTAAACGCCATGGAGGTAAGTGTTACTGAACAAATTCACAGGAGTCTGCTGATGTCAGTTTAAAATGAAGGATAAAATATTTATTAGAATAAGAAAAATGAACTACATCACACCAGACAAAAAGGTTGGAAAGATCTCAATATGAACACAAGAATATGATTCAAATATTCGCGATTCCTTCACCCCAGCTATAAATTTATAGACACTGACAAATTAAGAAAGATAAAACAATTTGCCATAACTATCTTATATCCTAATATTCAGGGTAAGTATGCAGTACATGTGAATTAACAGGTCAACTGTGGTCAAGCACACCACACTCCTTGGTAAATGACAGATTTGACAAAAGCAGATTCTTTGGATTTCTGAACAGCCTATCCAGATGCTTGTCACACTGAGTCAATCGGTCTCAGTGAAATTCTGTCTTTCTCGCGCGGGTTTCCAATCTCCACATTTGAAGAGTTCGACTCGGATATCTCTCCAAAAGTCGCTCCCAGTCAGATGGCTTCTGAAGAATCTACCTGCAGGGTTTCAACCTCACCTTCTGAGATTCCTTTCCCCTGGATCTCTGAGTGCTTCACCTTTCAAGCACACTTTCCAGATCTTTGACTCTGCCATGCAGAACACCACTGCTCCAAAAGGGTACCTTTGCCCGTACAGTCAGCAGCATGGAGCCACCAACCTTTGACTGCCCTTTCAATTTTCTGATTATCTATCGAGCCCATTTTTATTCAAGCCTGCTCTCCGCAGCTGTTTCTTCAACTTGCAGCCTTTGGCTCCGCTCCTGTCATTTATCTTGACTCAATGGGATCTATCTCTGATCCTTGACTTTGTCCCTTTGTCAGAAGGTGGTCTGGAATGACCTTCTTGGTTTGGGAACTGTAGCCAATTCTCGACGTAAAATGGAGAACAGCAAAGGCTGAAGGGAAATTCAGCCAACACAGGCAGAAACTGGCAGGTGCAAGTTTACTGTGTATTAGACTCTGCAAAAGCCCAGACAGCATCGATACCAGCAACCATCGGCATAATAATGTAGCAGCCATCTACATACTAATGAGCGATCCCCAGGAACAATCAAAACATTTGAGGGAAACAAAGCCAAGCCAGACTCCTCGGCGCCAGCAGGAGCCAACACAAAAGAGGTTAACGGACACCTGAAGACCGCCCATCGATCAAGGAACAGCTCCAGTATTGGAGAAATCGAACCAAGCGATTGGAACAAAGTCCAATCACTTGGAACCAGGTACGGGGTTCGCCCCGAAAGGCGGGAAGCCCCTGGGGACTGTAAAGCAAAGCCCCCAAGTTCAAATCGTCTTTCTTGACAGGGTCACTCAGCAACGCGAAGCAACCCCTGAGAGTGACCTGTCCAGCTGCCTCCAAGAACGTAAGTCTCAAGTCAACGCTCGCTACGAGATAGGCACACCTAGCTACCAGTCCATACCAGCTTTGAATCCCGCAGTTTCAGAACCCGAACGAAAGGCCATTTGTTCCCCTGACCTGGTGGGCCAGTCCGAAGCTAAGTATAGGCCTGTTAGTTGTAGAAATAGCCTAGAAAGTAGAGTTTATGCATGAGTAGCGATTTACTGTGTATAATAAATGTGTATTGATTTGAATCTTACTAATTGGTGTGTTGAGTTATTGAACATTACTTGAACTTGAACTTCGTGGCAGTATCATAAAGATACCTGGCGACTCTAGAGCAAAGGTTGTAAAACAGAGCCAATTGAACCAACCAAAAGTTAGCAACATACCTTGTCTATGTACCCCTCCCCGTGTCTTGCTCCCGGTACACCTTTTCTCAAATGATGCTCTGGTTCCGGGTCATCTGACCTGCAGTTCTGTGTGCTCCGTTTTCTCCTGCGCATGTGCACATGGCCGGTTTCTGGCCTGGAAATAAATGAACTGCGTAGGTCCTGTCATTTCCCAACCAGTGTGTGCAAAGGAGACCCAAGTTCCCAACCTAAAGATGATAAAAGACCACCAATTACGCATGTGCGCCACTTCCCGGCCGGCGCATGCACAGAGGAACTGAGGCCCAATGGGATCTAGAGTTTCCAGCCACTGACTGCCAATGTAAAGCTACCCTAAGTTTTTGTGTTTCCCAACAGAGGAAATTTAGGGGGCAGTGACCATTGTGTCACAAGGTTTATGTTGGTTATGGAAAGGCACAAAGATGAATCTAGAGTAAGAACAATTAACTGGGGGAAAGCCACCTTCAATGGGGTACGGATCTGGGCTGAATCAAAAGTTGACAGGAAAAATGGTAGCTGAACAATGGGCTACCTTCAAAGAAGAGATAGTTTGGGCACGCTCAAGATATATTCCCGCAAAGGGAAAGGGAGGGCATATAAATCCAGAGCCCCCTGGCTGCCAAAAGAGATTGAGATTTAGATGAAGAAGACAAAGTGTGTTTAAGATAGATTTCAGATGGAAACTACAATGGAGAACCAAGTTGACTATAGAAGGTTCAGAGGGAAAATGAAAAAGCAAATAAGAGAAACGAAGAGGGAATATGAAAAGATAGTGGCAACGAACATAAAAGGGAACTCCAAAGTCTTCTATAGACGTATAAATAGTAAAAGGGTGGTAAGAGGAGAAGTTGGGCCAATTAGGGATTGAACATGAGGAATTTACACCGGAAAGCAGGGGGATATTTGAGTTATTAAATGAAACTTTGCACCTGTTTTTACCAAGGAAGAAGATGCAACCAAGTCCACGGTTAAAGAGAATGCAACTAATGCACTCAAAGTATTTAGAATGAATAAGAAGGATGTATTGATAGGTTGTCTATACTTAAAGTTGTTAAAACAACAGGACCGAATGGGGTACATCCAAGGATACTGAGGGAAGCCAGAATGGAAATTGCAGAGGCATTGGCCATAATTTCCCAGTCTTTCTTAGACTTGGGGTGGTTCCAGGTGGCTGGAGAATTGCAAGTGTTACTTCCTTGTCCAAAATAGGCTGTAAAGATAAGCCCAGCAACTACAGGCGAGTCAGTTTAATTTCTGTGATGGAGAAACTTACAGAGACACGTATTAGGTCTCAGCTCTCGAGTGTTGTATCCATTTCTGGGCACTGCACTTTAGGAAAGGTGTGAAGGCATTGGAGAGAGTTCAGAAAAGATCCACGAGAATGGTTCCAACGATGCGAAGCTTCAGTTGTGAAGATAGATTGGAAAAGTTGGGACTGTTTTCCTTGTTGTAGAGAAGGCTGAGAGGAGGTTTGATTGAGGTATTCAAAATGATGAGAGGTCTGGACAGAGTAGATAGAGAGAAACTGTTTTTACTCACGAAAGGATCAAGATTGAAAGTAATTGACAAAAGAAGAAAAAGTGGCATGAAGATGAACTTTTTCACACAGCAAGTGACTACGGTCTGGAATGCACTTCCTGAGAGTGTGATGGAGGCAGGTTCACTCGAGGCATTGAAAAGGGGATTAGACTGTTACCTGAAAAGGAAGAATTGCAGCATTACAGTGTGAAGGCGGGGGAATGGTACTCGGTGAAATGCTCATTTGGAGAGTTGGTGTAGGCATGATGGACCGAATGGCCACCTTTTGCATTGTAACAATTCTGAGATTCTGTGGGAAGGGCAATACCCAAGATGCTCTGGAGGTTTAGGATAATGTAGTTCATGGTTATGCACCAAGATTACCTGATCCCCAAGCTACAAAGTGGCAAAGCCAGGATTATAATCCAAAAGGGTCCAGAGGAGGTTCACACGAATGATCCCCGGAATGAAGAACTTGTCATATGAGGAGGAGCGGTTGAGGAATCTGGGTCTGTACTTGGAGTTTAGAAGGATGAGGGAGGAACTCATTGAAACTTACTTTGAAGGGGTAACCAAGACGGTAGATGAGGGCAGTGCGGTTGATGTTGTCTACATGGACTTTAGCAAGGCCTTTGACAAGGTACCGCATGGTAGGTTGTTGCAGAAGGTTAAAGCTCACGGGATCCAGGGTGAAGTTGCCAATTGGATACAAAATTGGCTTGGCGACCAAAGCCAAAAGGTGGTTGTGGAGGGTTGTTTTTCAAACTGGAGGCCTGTGAGCAGCGGTGTGCTTCAGGGATCAGTGCTGGGTCCACTGTTATTTGTTATATATATTAATGATTTGGATGAGAATGTTGGAGGCATGGTTAGTAAGTTTGCAGATGACACCAAGATTGGTGACATAGTGGATAGTGAAGAAGGTTATATAAGATTGCAACAGGATCTTGACCAATTAGGTCAATGGGCTGATGAATGGCAGATGGAGTTTAATTTGGATAAATGTGAGGTGATGCATTTTGGTAGATCAAATCAGGGCAGGACCTACATAATTAATGGTAGGGAGTTGGGGAGAGTTACAGAACAAAGAGATCTAGGAGTGCAGGTTCATAGCTCCTTGAAGGTGGAGTCGCAGGTGGACAGGGTGGTGAAGAAGGCATTCAGCATGCTAGGTTTTATTGGTCAGAATATTGAATACAGGAGTTGGGACGTCTTGTTGAAATTGTACAAGACATTGGTGAGACCACACATGGAATACTGTGTTCAGTTCTGGTCACCCTATTATAGGAAGGATATTGTTGAACTAGAAAGAGTGCAGAAGAGATTTACAAGGATGCTACCAGGACTTGATGATCTGAGTTATATAGGCTGGGACTTTTTTCCCTGGAGTGTAACAGGCTTAGGGGTGATCTTATAGAGGTCTATAAAATAATGAGGAGCATAGATGAGGTAGATAGTCGATATCTTTTCCAAAAGGTAGAGGAGTCTAGAACTAGAGGGCATATGTTTAATGTGAGATGCGAGAGATACAAAAGAGACCAGAGGGGAAATTTCTTCACACAGAGGATGGTGAGCATCTGGAACAGGCTGCCAGAGGCAGTGGTAGAGGCGGGTACAATTTTGTCCTTTAGAAAGTAGTTGACAGTTACATGGGCAGGGTGGGTATAGAGGGATAAGTGCCAAATGTGGGCAAGTGGGACTAGGTTAAACTGGGCGGTATGGACAAGCTGGGCCGAAGGGCCTGTTTCCCTGCTGTAAACATTTATGACTCTATGAATACTGAGAGGTCTGGCTGGAGGGAACATAGAGAGGATGTTTCTACTAGTAGGAGAAACTAGAACCCGAGGGCATAGCCTCAGATTTCTTTTTTTCAAATATGTTTTTATTAAGAATTTTTCAACAATATTTTCCACCTTACAAACAAACCCCCTCCCCCCGTAACAAAGAAAAGAAAGAGAACTCGCGTGGCAAGACATGAACATGGCAAGTCAATAAGATACAGAACTTTGTACATTGGATTCTTCCCGTACATGTCAGTTTCCGGATCATTCATGTGTTTTCTTGCTCAAATGCCCCCCAAAGGAACCCCCCTTCCGCCCCCCCCCCCTCCCCTCCCCCCCTGGGCTGCTGCTGCTGCTGTCCGACCTTCATCTAACGCTCCGCGAGATGGTCTAGGAACGGTTGCCACCGCCTGTAGAACCCCTGCGCAGACCCTCTCAAGGCAAACTTTATCCTTTCCAACTTAATAAACCCAGCCATATCATTTATCCAGGCCTCCATGCTGGGGGGCTTCGCCTCCTTCCACATCAGCAAGATCCTTCGCCGCGCAAAGACCAGAATGCCGGCCTCTTTCGCCTCCTCCACTCCCGGCTCGTCCACTACTCCAAATAGTGCTAGCCCCCAGCTTGGCTTGACCCGGACTTTCACCACCTTAGATACTGTTCCCGCAACTCCCCTCCAGAACCCCTCCAGTGCCGGGCATGACCAAAACATATGGACATGGTTCGCCGGACTTCCTGAGCACCTCCCACATCTGTCCTCCACCCCAAAGAACCTACTCAGCCTCGCCCCCGTCATATGTGCTCTATGAACCACCTTAAATTGTATCAGGCTAAGCCTGGCACACGAGGAAGAGGAATTAACCCTACTTAGGGCATCAGCCCATAGCCCCTCCTCAATCTCCTCCCCCAACTCCTCCTCCCATTTACCCTTCAACTCCTCTACCAAAGCCTCCCCCTCTTCTTTCATCTCCTGGTATATCACCGACACCTTGCCCTCTCCGACCCATACGCCCAAAATCACCCTATCTTGAATCCCTGTGCCGGGAGTAGCGGAAATTCCTTCCCCTGCCGCCTCACAAACGCCCTCACTTGCATATACCTGAAAACGTTTCCCGGGGGTAGCCCAAACCTCTCCTCCAGCGCCCCTAAGCTCGCAAACGCCCGTGAATGAACAGGTCCCCCATTCTTCTAATCCCTGCCCGATGCCAGCTCTGAAACCCCCCGTCCATCCTTCCTGGAACAAACCGATGGTTGTCTCTGATCGGGGACCACACCGAGGCTCCCGTCGCACCCCTGTGTCGTCTCCACTGCCCCCAGATCTTTAGCGTTGCCGCCACCACCGGGCTCGTGGTGTACTTTGTTGGCGAGATCGGCAGCGGTGCCGTCACCAGTGCCCCCAGGCTCGTTCCTTTGCAGGACGCCATCTCCAACCTCTTCCACGCCACCCCCTCTCCCTCCATCACCCACTTACGGATCGTAACCACCCAAATTCGGCAGCGCCAACCCTCCTCTATCTCTGCTACGCTCCAGGAACCCCCTCCTTACCCTCGGGGTCTTACTCGCCCACACAAATCACATAATGCTCCTGCTTACCCTCTTAAAGAAGGCCTTAGTAATCACAATTGGGAGGCATTGGAATACAAAAAGAAACCTCGGGCGGACCACCATTTTAACCGACTGTACCCTACCTGCCAGTGAGAGTGGCAACATGTCCCACCTTTTAAAATCCTCCTACATCTGTTCCACCAACCGCGTCAAATTAAGTTTGTGCAGTGCCCTCCAGCTCCTGGCTACCTGAATCCCCAAGTACCAAAAGCTCCTTTCCGCCCTCCTCAACGGTGGGGCATAGCCTCAGATTAAAGGGATAATCCTTTAAAACTGAGTTGAGGAGGAATTTCTTCAGCCAGAGGGTGGTGAATCTGTGGAACTCGTTGCCTCAGAAGGTTGTGGAGGCCAAATCACTGAGTGTCTTCAAGACGGAGATAGACAGGTTCTTGATTGATAAGGGTATCAGGGGGTACGGGAAGAAGGCAGGAGAATGGGGATGGGAAACATATCAGCCATGATTGAATGGCAGAGTAGACCCGATGGGACGGATGGCTTAATTCGTCTCCTATGTCTTATAGTCTTAACACCGATGATGAGGCAAATAATGTCTTCATGCAGTGATGGTGTTGAGGTGGAGGAGTGGGGTGGCTAGTTTTCGATAGCATTAAGAATGCGTACAACAAAGAGGACAAAGAAGAAGACAGCACAGGAACAGGCCCTTCGGCCCTCCAAGCCTGTGCTGATCATGATGCCTGAACTAAAAAAAAAACCTTCTGTCCTTACTCTATCCATATCCCTCTATTTCCTCCCTATTCTTGTACCCATCCAGATACCTCTTAAATATTGCTAATGTGCTGCCTCCATCACATCCTCTACTAAAGCAAAATACTATGGCTGGGATTCTCCGAGCCCACGCCTGGTCGGAGAATCGGCGGTGACGTGGGAAATTCCTGCCACGCCGCTCCGACGCCGGAACGCGATTCTCCGGCGCGATTCGACCTGCGCGGTCGACGCGGCGCTGGTCGGGGGCCGCGTGGCGATTTCCGCGGTCGACCAGCCGAATTCCCGCCGAGTTCCACCGAGTCCCACCAACCTGGTACCACCCGGCGGGAGCTCGGACCCGTGGCCGCGGTGGCCGTCCTGGTGGGGGGGCGGGGATCAGACTCTTGTGGGGGGGGGGGGCTTCCACAGCGCCCAGGCCCGCGATCGGGGGCTACCGATCGGCAGGTGCCCGCGATCTGGAGAGGGCATACCTCCTTCCGCGCGGGCCTGCTGTAGGGCTCCGCCATGTTGACTGCCGCCGGCGCAGAAACGGCCACCACGTGCATGCATCAGCGCGGGGACAGCCGTCGTGCACATGCGCCTGTGCGGAGACGGCCGTCGCGCACATGAGCGGACCCGCGGCGGCAGTGCAGGGCCGCCGGAGCAGCGCGCAGCACTCCGGTGCCGTGCCGGCCCCCTGAGGGCCGCTGAACGCTGGGCCAGGAGGCCCATTGACGCCGGCGTGCACCACTCCGGTGTTTACGCCGGCATCAACACTTGCCCGAAACTTCGGAGAATCCTGGCCTGTGTGTTGGAAATCTGAGATGGAAACAAAATGTGGAAATGCTCAGCAACTCCGAAAGCTCCTGTGGAAAGAGAAACAGAGTTAACTTTCCAGCACATTCAAATGAAAGATTATCGATCCTGAAGTTCTCTGTTTCTCTCTCCACAAATGCTTCCAAATCTGCCGAACATTTCCAGCATTTTCTGTTTCTAGCAAGTTGTATTTCATTAAACAGAGATGAGTCAAATTACTTTGGGAAGCTATATTTTAAATAATGCTGGTAATCTTAGTGGAGATGGGTTTTGTTGAAAACAAAGTTGCTTTTGATAGAGGGTTTCACTACCTGATGCTAACAGGTGACTACTGTATTTGAAAACTTGATATTAACACAGTTCCTTCTCGGGAGACCGCCGAATCTCACAAGGATGTGCTCCTTGTCAGTTTTGTGTTACTTTCTGCTTTGTCCTTTTTCCTCATAATCTCTCATCTCATTCAACTTAGCGCTGGCTTGATTGGCATCCCTCCTTGTGCAGGAGAGGATGGGAATGCAGCCTCAGAACTTGGGTGAGATATTCTGCTGCACTTCCTTTGATGGCTGAATAAGCCAATTTTGGAAAGGCAAACCCCGCCACAAGTGCCAAACATGAAGTTGTCCCTCTCTGGTGGTGCGGGATAATCAATGCATGTCATTGTGATGGCAAACTCCTGCCCATAGCTGGTATTGCCATTTGCATCAGTCATCATCTAGGGTTTCCCACTTGTCATAATTGACGTTGAATGCTGTCATAAGACCATAACGAATAGGGACACGAATAGGCCATTCAGCCCTTCGAGGCCTGCTCCGCCATTTAATAAGATCATGGTTGAGCTAACACTCACTAAATCCACTTTCCGCCTTCTCTCCATAACCCTTAATTCCCCAACTGATTAAAAACTTATCGATCTCATGTCTCTTTTGACAGTTTGGAAAGATATGCAGTTAGGATTAGGTGAAGTAGCGCAAGAGGAAGCTCATGTGGCTAGTTGGGTCAAATGTGTCAGTGCGACAAATTCAGTGAGCATCTTTCATCGTGAGCTTTCACCTTTCACTCGTTTCTGGAAAAAAAATTAATAAATGCCGTTACCAATCTTAAAAATTTACTCTCAGGATGAGGGTGTGTAGATACAGAGATTTGCTACAAAAGGCATGGGTACAAAAACCCTGGGGCAAAGTGTGGAGAAGAATGTGTATGGAAGATAGACACCAAAGGCAGGCACCGTGATTGGAGCTGCAAGGACCAGAGGGAGGGGATAATATCCATTATGGGGAATTCAGTTAAGTGGATAGATAGGTTGCGGGAATTTAAGGAGAGGGTGCCAGAGAAGCAGAATAGTAAAATAAATGTGTAACAGTCGACCAGGTCATTGCGTTGATCAGATAAATATGTTTGAAGTTTGATTTTACTATCTAGCTGCCAGACAGTATGTCCGTGATGGGAGTTTTTAACAGATACAATATAACGTGCTAACAGTGAAAGGGGGTTTAATTTCAAATCTGCTTTGTGTCAACTCTTGGTGTCAGCAGCATTTGTAAAAGTCTTTCTCAACATTGCAAAGATTTAAGGAGCCATTGATTTGACTGGGGTTTGAGCGTAAGAATGAGAAGCACAGCTATCTTGATGGTTGCTCGGGATACCAGCAGTGGTTTGATATTTTTTTCCTCGAATCAGTGTCGTTGCCCCTTTGATCTGTGGCCCTGGCCTGTGCATATGCCCACAGTGTGTTTTCCAGAGGTTTAATAAATGCTCTGATAAAGCTCCAACAGCCTCTGAGATCAGGGACAGTAACAGGGAGAGCAAGGAGTGCCAAGTGCATGAAATGGTGAAAAATTAGATCACTTTTTAGTTTTCATATGAAATTTCTATTCTGCTTGTCATAACACAATCTTTGGATATGATCTATATTCTGCCTTTTCAGTTCTTTCAGCAATATATCAAAGTACTTCACACACAGTGAGTTATTGTGAAGTGCTGGGATTGTCATTATCCAGGCAGATATGCTGCCGTTTTGCATACTGCAAGATTCCAAATTTGGCCACAATCTCCAGAATCAGGCACCAGACGGGAGCAGTGTGAGATTGTAGGTGGGTGTAATCTCACACCACTTGAATCTGACGCCTAAATTGGACTGAGAGCCAGTCATAGCATTGCCGAGCTGCAAGTCAATTTTGTAGCTACAGTTTGATTTGGTACTTGTATTGAATTCTGATCTTTTTTTAAAATCAGTTTGAATTTGAACGATGACATCATAAAAAGTAATGAATTGGAGGAATGATTGAGACTAAATATGTCAGAATTGATGTGCCACAACGTAACACAGTCCAGCTGGTGGAGTGTTAATTCAGTTTCTTCACACAGTCAGCTGTGTAATTATAGCCCCAATTTCAAGCTAACCTTGCCACTTGGAATGGGGTGAGATCAGGTAGGACACGGGTTTTACACCCTGAGATGATACCTGCCAAGCGGGATAGGTTAACCGCTAGGAATTCGAGATAAATCTCTCATAGAATGCTGTAAACAACCCAAAAAAATAAAAATAAATGGGGCGAAATTCTCCGGTATCGGCGCGATGTCCGCCGACTGGCGCCCAAAACGGCGCATATCAGTCGGGCATCGCGCCGCCCCAAAGGTGCGGAATGCTCCGCATCTTTGGGGGCCAAGCCCCAACCTTAAGGGGCTAGGCCGGCGCCGGACGAATTTCCGCCCCGCCAGCTGGCGGAAAAGGCCTTTGGTGCCCCGCCAGCTGGCGCGGAAATGACATCTCCGGGCGGCGCATTCGTGGGAGGGATAGCGGCCGCTGACGGCATTCCTGCGCATGCGCAGTGGCGGGAGTCTCTTCCGCCTCCGCCATGGTGGAGACCGTGGCGAAGGCAGAAGGGAAAGAGTGCCCCCACGGCACAGGCCCGCCCGCGGATCGGTGGGCCCCGATCGCGCGTCAGCCCGTGGGGACACCCCCCGGGGCCAGATCGCCCCCATGACCCCGGAGCCCGCCCGCGCCGCCTTGTCCCGCCGGTAAGGTAGGTGGTATAATCTACGCCGGCGGGACAGGCATTTTAGCGGCGGGACTTCGGCCCATCCGGGCCGGAGAATCGCGGGGGAGGGGGCCCGCCAACCGGCGCGGCGCGATTCCCGCCCCCGCCGAATATCCGGTGCCGGAGAATTCGGCAACCAGCGGGGGCGGGATTCACGCCAGCCCCCGGCGATTCTCCGACCCGGCGGGGGGTCGGAGAATCTCGCCCATGATCTTTATTATCACAAGTAAGCTTACATTAACACTGCAATGAAGTTACTGTGAAAAGTCCCTAGTCGCCACGGCTGGTTTAGCTCAGTGAACTAGCCAGCTGGTTTGTGATGCAGAACAAGGCCAGCAGCACGGGTTCAATTCCCGTACCAGCTGAGAATTCTGAATTCTCCCTCTGTGTACCCGAATAGACGCCGGGGAATGGGTTCACCATTCCTGAGACTAAGGGCTGGATTCTCCGATTCTGTGGCTATGTCCGCAGGATCCATCTGGTCTTATGACCAAAAGGTCGGCGCCGCCCCTGCACCGATGTTCGGCCCAGTGGGGGACCAGCAGCCGCGCCACATACAGCCCCTGCTTTACCTGCCAATATGGACGCAGAATGGACGGGTCCGTGGCTGCACATGTGCATGACGGTGGCCTGCAGCGGCTGTGCTGTACAACATGGCAACGGCCGTGCCCGGACCCGACATGCCAAAAACTGTAACCCCCCTTGCCACTGCCACAAGTCCCCCCAGTCCCCGCTAAAGCCCCCGTGCCAGCCAAATGGCTCCCCCCTCCCCCAGCTGTGGTGGCGCTGGACACAGTCCGCAGCCGCCACACAAGGTCCCCGAAAAGTGAGAGGACACGCATTCCACGTCGTCAGGGACTCGGCCCATCGGGAGCGGAGCATTGGGGGAGAGCCTCAGGTGACGTTCTGAGGCCGTCCTGACGGTGTGCGGCGTACTCCTCGAGTACGTCGTTTCAGAAGGGGGGCGCATCGGAAAAACTGCACCACCTCCGATACCGGCATCAAAATGGATTCTCCGGCTGATCGCCAAACGTGATTTCGTCATCGATGATCGGAGAATCCAGCCCTTGGTGTTGACACTGGGGCAGGATTCGAGGAATTTCACGACAGCAAAACTGGCGCCGAACCTGGAGCGTTTCAGCAACTGTGGAGAAGCTAGCACCAGCGCCATGTGGAACACAATTGATTCCAATGAAAAACGGTTTCGCTGGGTTCATGAGTGACACTCGGAAGGCTGACAAACTGCAGCCTCAGATACACATTACACTCCCCACACACTCATCCCAGCCAACAAGGTGGCACTGGTTGCGCTGGAGCACACCCATCCTGCTGATGGGTCGTCTGGGGCCAAGGGCACCTAGGGGAATGCTCTGGGGGGGGGGGGGGGGATACCTATATAACCCAAGGCCCTAGGTTCACAATGGGCTGAAGCGGCATGCGCAGCTGCATGGCTGCCTTTCCAGCTGCGGCAATGGTGCTCCGTGTCCATTCACCCTGACCCCACAGCTCAGCTCCTGGCCACCCCCACCACTCCCCCCCGGTCATGGCTGAAGCCCCCCCCCAGCCAGCGGCACACCTGTCTGCAAACTATGGTGATGTTGGACACTTTCCGTATCCCCTCTCTCTCCCTCAGCAGCCATGACTCCGGTTTCATGATTTTTAAAAGCACAAGTGAACCGTGCCGTCGGGAACTCGCCCCATCAGAGGCGGAGAATCGCGGAGGCCCCGGGGAATACTAGGTCAGGCCCGCTAATTACATGCAAATGGTGTTAACTGTACGTGTGTTCCGGAACGCATTGACGCCGTTGTCGAGGTGACAGAGAATTGCGATTTGGTGTCAAATCGGCACCCGGCACGAATTTGGAGTCAGAACCAATTCTCGGCCCAATTGCGTTTCCCGATTTCGGCGTCAGACAACGGAAAACGCTTCCCAATAAATCCATTAAAAATGTGTTGCCTATTAGTTTTTTAAATATTGGAGATGGGGGAGAAAAATGCTATTTGACGGATAGGGCAGCTGTTTTGGAGTTGTCATGTTATGAAACTTCCAAGAATATATCTAACCGGAGTTGGTAACTTTATTTCCTTAATGAGTGGATTCATTTTGCGATTTTCCCCCCAAAATGAAAGTCTCATTTTGGCAGGGTGATTTGTGCTGGGTGTTTTTGTGCGATCCAGATCAGTATTCACCCACACAAATCATTTTTGTAGAGCCTGGTGAGTTTCTCCATGGATAATCCCACACTTCAAACTTTTTTGTGCAGTTGGGGAACTAAAGACGCCACTAAGACCGGCTCCTCAGAGAAAAAGGACGCCCAGATCTCAAAGTGTGATTGAGGGTCCCTCACACCACCCACCCACCCACCCACGGACATCGCGACCCACACAGACATGGGCATAAACCGCAGCCCCCCAACAACCACCCAGGCATGAGGGTGACCACAAGCCCATCCATCTTGGCATGCATTGGGGCATACCCCATCAAGGGGTCGCTGATGCCTCCCCCCCCACCTTTAAGGACCTCCCATTTCAGTCACACCCTTTCAGTCCTCCCTTTCACACCCCTCCCTTCATCCCCCCTCCCCGTCCTTCATACCCCCTTTCTTGGGCATGCCCCCCTCCAACCTGGCACCTCAGTTTGGCAAACCTGCAGTGCCATGTTGGCACTGCCCAGGTGCCAGGGTACTGCCCTGCGCTGTCCCGGACTACCTTGGGGCTACGAGCCCTTGGCGTGGCCTTCACGTCTGCTCTGTTTTTGGAGTCCAGTACAAATTTGCATTGGCGTGAGGCCTGATACCAGATCCATTAGCCTAATGGATCGTTTAAAGATGAAGGCGTGATCCAGATCACGCTGGACTCAGCAGGTTGGGTGCATCGCATGCGGCTTAGTGCCCGGCGCAAAGCCCATTTTTGGCCTTCCCCGATATGCACCCGGTGTAACCGGAGAGGCGCCAGGTGCAATGCAGTGGGAAAATCGCACACCGAGTCTTTATAGAAGGAGGCCATTTGGTCCATTGAGTGCATTCTGGCTCCCTGCAGAGCATTCAAAGTTCTATTCCTCGGCTCTATCCCAGTAGCTTTGCAGGTTTATTTCCCTTAAAGTGCTCATCCTTTTTGGAACCATTGATCGTCTCCACTTCCACCAACCTTGTAGGCAGCGAGTTCACAAAGATTCGTGTGTTATTTGTTCGCACCCAACTTTTAGATAATAAGGGATGTAGTGAGTTCCAGGACAATAATAGTTCCTTTGCAAAATGGGCATTGTTATTGAACACTTGTCAAGGATGATGAATAGTCCTTGAAGTTGCATGTTTTGTTTTGCTTGATTTGACCTGGCCAAAGCCCACCAAATTCAAAGCCAGCATTTCATAGCTACTGTGTTTGTGATCAGGAAGTGCAGTAGGAAAAAACATCTGGTATGCTTTTGGTTTGGTTTGCAGTTCGATACGTTGCGGAAGGCAGAATTGCATAATTTTCTAAGGAATCTGAGACATTGACTTGGACTGGCCTAGTACAACGAGTTAAATTTGGATTATATTTTGCTTGGAACTGTGCTTTTAGACAAATTGGGAACTGAAGCAGGTCTGCTGAGCCCAACAATTCATTCACCCAAGGCAAATTGGCCAGTCAGATGTCCTGCTGGCATCAGGTGGTTTATCCTTGTGGAAACGAGTAAGCCAATCACCGAAGCTTGTGTGTCTGTGTGGAGACACAATGAATGTTCAAAAGAATGCTGTCACCATGCCCACAGATCTCTCTGACTCATACAAAGAACAAATGGAGCGTAGACAATTCAAAACATGGGTCAAAGTTTCATATTCTTAAAGGCTGAGCTTTCAATTTTCTTTGCTCTTGCATTCAGAGATCCCGGGCTGGATTCTCCGATTCTGAGGCTATGTCCCCACGCTGGCATGAGAACATGCCAGCATGCCGGCAGCATAGAGCACCCGGCTCTAGCTGCTGATACAGCCCGGAGAATTGCGGGGTCCGTGGCCGCGCATGCGCACGGTGGCGACCTGCAGAGGCCGCACCGTGCTGTATGGCGGAGGCCGGCTCGCGCGCCCCGGACCACCTCCCACTCACAGTGCCGCCAACCCCTAATAAAGTTTCCCCCCTGCCCGCGGATCGGCCCTCCCCTGACTGTGGCGCCGCAGGACTGAGTCCGCAGCTGCCACGCCGAGTTACCGACGGTAGACCACATGCGACCGACGGCGTCGGGAACTTGGCCGGTCGGCGGCAGAGCATCGGGGGGGGCGGGCCTCAGCAATGTCCTGAGGCCGTTGATATGTCGCGCGGCATTCTCCTAGAGTACGCCGCTTTTGAGGGGGCGGAGCATAGCGTCCCCGATTTAGTCGGGAACTCTGATTCTCCAGCCGATCGCCGAACGTGATTTCGGCGTCGACGGCCGGAGAATCCAGCCCCCCAAGTTTAGAGAAGCTGAACCGATATTGCACATCTAAATGTTAAATAACAGAATGTAGCTTAAAATATTTATTAATTGCACTCCTGTTTATTAGTTTGGGCGAGGTGTCCCCAATTTATACTGTCCCTGCTAAGAGACTTTTTAATGAGTAAAGAGACATTGAGTAATAAGAACAAACATAAGAACTAGGAGCAGGATTAGGCCATCTGGCCCCTCGAGCCTGCTCCACCATTCAATGAGATCATGGCTGATCTTTTGTGGACTCAGCTCCACTTTCCGGCCCGAACACCATAACCCTTAATCCCTTTATTCTTCAAAAAACTATCTATCTTTATCTTAAAAACATTTAATGAAGGATCCTCTACTGCTTCACTGGGCAAGGAATTCCATAGATTCACAACCCTTTGGGTGAAGAAGTTCCTCCTAAACTCAGTCCTAAATCTACTTCCCCTTATTTTGAGGCTATGTCCCCTAGTTCTGCTTTCACCCACCAGTGGAAACAACCTGCCCGCATCTATCCTATCTATTCCCTTCATAATTTTATATGTTTCTATAAGATCCCCCCCTCATCCTTCTAAATTCCAACGAGTACAGTCCCAGTCTACTCAACCTCTCCTCGTAATCCAACCCCTTCAGCTCTGGGATTAACCTAGTGAATCTCCTCTGCACACCCTCCAGTGCCAGTGTGTCCTTTCTCAAGTAAGGAGACCAAAACTGAACATAATACTCCAGGTGTGGCCTCACTAACACCTTATACAATTGCAGCATAACCTCCCTAGTCTTAAACTCCATCCCTCTAGCAATGAAGGACAAAATTCCATTTGCCTTCTTAATCACCTGTTGCACCTGTAAACCAACTTTTTGCGACTCATGCACTAGCACACCCAGGTCTCTCTGCACAGCAGCATGTTTTAATATTTTATCATTTACATAATAATCCCTTTTGCTGTTATTCCTACCAAAATGGATGACCTCACATTTGTCAACATTGTATTCCATCGGCCAGACCCTAGCCCATTCACTTAGCCTATCCAAATCCCTCTGCAGACTTCCAGTATCCTGTGCACTTTTTGCTTTACCACTTATCTTAGTGTCGTCTGCAAACTTGGACACATTGCCCTTGGTCCCCAACTCCAAATCATCTATGTAAATTGTGAACAGTTGTGGGCCCAACGCTGATCCCTGAGGGACACCACTAGCTACTGATTGCCAACCAGAGAAACACCCATTAATCCCCACTCTTTGCTTTCTATTAATTAACCAATCCTCTATCCATGCTACTACTTTCCCCTTAATGCCATGCATCTTTATCTTATACAGCAACCTTTTGTGTGGCACCTTGTCAAAGGCTTTCTGGAAATCCAGATATACCACATCCATTGGCTCCCCGTTATCTACCGCACTGGTAATGTCTTCAAAAAATGTGACTAAATTAGTTCGGCATGACCTGCCCTTTATGAACCCATGCTGCGTCTGCCCAATGGGACAATTTCCATCCAGATACCTCGCTATTTCTTCCTTGATGATAGATTCCAGCATCTTCCCTACTACCAAAGTTAAGCTCACTGGCCTATAATTACCCGCTTTCTGCCTACCTCCTTTTTTAAACAGTGGTGTCACGTTTGCTAATTTCCAATCCGCCGGGACCACCCCAGAGTCTAGTGAATTTTGGTAAATTATCACTAGTGCATTTGCAATTTCCCTAGCCATCTCTTTTAGCACTCTGGGCTGCATTCCATCAGGGCCAGGAGACTTGTCTACCTTTAGCCCCATTAGCTTGCCCATCACTACCTCTTTGGTGATAACAATCCTCTCAAGGTCCTCACCTGTCATAGCCTCATTTCCATCAGTCACTGGCATGTTATTTGTGTCTTCCACTGTGAAGACCGACCCAAAAAACCTGTTCAGTTCCTCAGCTATTTCCTCATCTCCCATTATTAAATCTCCCTTCTCATCCTCTAAAGGACCAATATTTACCTTAACCACTCTTTTTTGTTTTATATATTTGTAGAAACATTTACTATCTATTTTTATATTCTGAACAAGTTTACTCTCATAATCTATTTTACTCTTCTTTATAGCTTTTTTAGTAGCTTTCTGTTGCCCCCTAAAGATTTCCCAGTCCTCTAGTCTCCCACTAATCTTTGCTACTTTGTATGCTTTTTCCTTCAATTTGATACTCTCCCTTATTTCCTTAGATATCCACGGTCGATTTTCCCTCTTTCTACCGTCTTTCCGTTTTGTTGGTATAAACCTTTGCTGAGCACTGTGAAAAATTGCTTGGAAGGTTCTCCACTGTTCCTCAACTGTTTCACCATAAAGTCTTTGCTCCCAGTCTACCTTAGCTAGCTCTTCTCTCATCCTATTGTAATCTCCTTTGTTTAAGCACCAAACACTAGTGCTTGATTTTACATTCTCACCCTCCATCTGTATTTTAAATGGTACTGTAATTGTACTTAGGGATGTGAAGAGACAGAAGATTCCTTCATGCGTTTTAAAAATTGAACTGATTTTTAATTTAGTTGAAAAAAATGAAACAAATGACACTCCCACAGAATACTGGCGAGATTCTCCAGAAACATTTCCAAGTGTGGTAGCGAGCGGGAATTGCTGTAAGATTCCTGCCACTCTGCCCAGCCAAACCAGCAACGCAATTCAATGTTAATCGGTCCACTTAACGAGGCTTCACGGGCTCCTCGCCGTAAATAACGCCTCGCCAGTTGATTCGCCTGCATCGCGCTTGCCAACCCTCCGCTAACAAGGTCAAACAGCACTTAAAATGCACTTGTTCAGCCAACCCCAACCAGCTAACAATAATGATGCCAAGGACCTGGGGATGCTCACAGACACAGTGGAGACCAGGAGGGATGTCATGTTCCCCCGGGGGGTCCTGGAGGGTGAGCCACAAGGTGAGGTGGGGCGGCCATTAGTTCCAACAGTACGACCAAATGGACTGGCCAGCAGAGCAGGAAGAAGGTCAACGACCTACAACGGGCAGCACGAGTGAGTAGGCACCAATGCCCCCCCCCCCCCCCAAAGGGAGCATCCACCATAATTCTCCAAGTGGCCCCCAGCCCTCCCTGCCCCCTACTCAGCATTCATAACCCCTCCCACCACTAAACTTGTGTGGCTAACGATGCAGTCTCTATGTATCTGCAGGAAAAGCTCTACCACAATCGGCGGGAGAGGGCCCAGACTGGCGGTGGGGTGCCGGACTTGAGAATCCTCACCTCCTTCCAGGAGCGGGTCTGCGAGGTGACTGGTGTGGCCGAGGACAGATGAGTCACCCATGCGGAGGCTGGGGGACGCCGCAGAGGTGAGGAACCACCGGGCTCCGCCAGGGGACCTGTCAAACGTGAGTTGTTACTGCCTTACTGACTGACCCATCCCTCCCACTGACCACATGTCCATTCTCCTGCAGGTCCTCCAGCCGACGGAGCAGGCCCATCCTGGGTGGCACCATCTCCTAACTGCGAGGAGAACACCTTGGAGGAGAGCTCCGAGGATGCCAATGTGGTCGTGGCACAGCTGTCATCCCCACCCTCCACCAGCGCAGATACGCACACCTTGATGGGAAACGTTAGTGACAGGTATTGGGGGCACAATCTGGTGAGCAGCACACTGTTGCTGATGTACATCAGGTGGAGGCAGGAACCCCAGGCGAGACAGCAGTCGGAGGGCTGCTGGAACCCAGGATCCAGCTGGGACCCAGCCTCATGCTGAGCCTCTGGAGGTGGGTTACCGGAGCTGTTGGAGATGATAAGGAGCAGTCAGGATGTTCAAAGTGAGATGTCAATGTCACTTCAGAAGATCCATAGTCACTTGGAGGAGTCCCAGGGGCTACGGGAGTAGGAGATGTCACCTGTAATGAGTGGCACCGAGGTCAACACTGCTAGGGTGGCGAGCGCAGTGAAGAGCCTGGTGCATGACGTCGGCACCATGAGAGAAGGTGTCCAAGGCATTGCGCAGTCGGTGACGGCCATGGCTGAGGATCTCGGCAGAATGTCCGGCTCGCTGGGGGATGTCACTCAGCACCAGGCCGACCTTGATGAAGTTCTGTGGGACATGCCTGGCTCTAAGATGGGCATGGCCGAGGCGATGCACAGCTTGTCAGAGTCAATGAGGAGCATCGCTGAGGGCGCTGATACAATGGTGCAGACCATGGGGAACTGCCAAGGCTGGCAGAGCCAGATGATGCAAGGGCAGCTGTGGCTCGAACCAGCTGTTCCTCCATCCCAAGGTGAACCCCAGGGCCTTATGGGCACCGATCGGGAGGAGGGGGCGCTGGGTGCCAGGCTGGACCCGTCCCCTGGAGTGGCGACAGTGGCCAGCAGCTCCCCCAAGTTTCACCCCTCTGATGAGGCTGCATTTCAGCACACGGGACAGGGTGGCACGGCTGTGCATGTGCCGCCGACAAGTGAGCCGGGGCCCTCTGGCCCCAGAGGACACCCGCTAGGGTCATCGAAGGCCACGGGACGTAAGCAGCTGGCTGCCTCCACGTTCAGCTGTGGATCCCGTGAACACCTAGATGTAGTGGTAGAGTTAGGAGGGCCAGGCACGTTGAGGATAATTGATGTCACCGGTAGGAAGGAGGGGGTTTGGGGAGGAGGGGGGCATGGAGGGGGTGGGAGGGGGGGGGGGCGGGGAGGGGGGGAGTCACCATCGTGAATGGGTACTGTGAAACCTTAAACAACTTTTGCACAATCATTGTGATGCCTCTGTCACTTTCTTCCGCAATGAGGGCTGACCCCCGACCCTTTACCCATCTCTCCAGGCATCCCTCCCCCCCACCCCTCATCCCCTTGGCGCTCTTCTAGACTCACACCGTGGACATGTGTCCGGAGCTGAGTTCCAACCCCTGGGTGTTAAGATGTTGACTGCTGAATGTGTGATGTTGCCTCCCGCAGTGTTCACACACAGTTTCCAGGCATAAAGCTGTGATTGGGATGCTCGGCAATGACACCCACATGCTACATGGCCCGCCCACCCACAGGAATCCACTTGGCATGTGTGAAGTGCTCACTTAACCATGAATGTCAATTCCCTTTTAGCAATAGCCTTCAACCGGATGGCCAGAGGGCACAGCAGTCGGTGGGGGTTATGGGTGATCGGTGTGGGTGGCGGGCAGGGACAAGGGTTGCTCATGTAATGGGGTTGGGATCCAGGGGTTGGCATGGTGGTGCCATGGGCGATTGCCCCCCAGTTGCCTCACCCACTGCCTCCCCTCCCACTCCCCCATGGTGGCCCACCCCCACCGAGCACTGGGGTGGCAATCCCGGCATCCCCGGGCTCTTTGCCTGTGAGCAAAGATGGCTACTCCCCTCCTCGCCTCCCCACAGAAGCCCTTCCGCCAGGTTTCACGTTTTTAAAAAGCAATACTAATTGGTGCCAGTGTGAGCACTTGCTAGGGAGGCCGCTGAATGATGGGAGGCCGTAGGATAAGGGGGTGGCTCTCATTGATCGTATGGAAATGGGGCTTAAGTGGTGATAATTGGTTTTTCGCCATGCTACGGCGAGATCCAGATTTTGCCTATGGGGGGGGGCTGGTTTCATCACAAGCTGTTTGGTGCCCGGCATGAATCTCGTTTTTGGCCTCTCCCTCTATTCACCGGCCTCGTTACGCTTGAGCGAGAGCGCAACGAGGTCAGATAACCGTGTCCTATGTCCAGAGGGCTGGCTTGCTGTCCAATAAAGGCTCACCAAGCTGGAGGGTCAATTGAAGTCTTCTAGCAATGAAGAATCAGCAGTTGCCTTTTAAGGTGGGAGTGAGGGAGGTAGAGAAGGCACCTCAAGAACTAGCTACTGCCGAGAGACTGCCTCCAGGCAGCTAACCTCATCCTGATGCCTCAAGGACTCGGTGGCTGACTGGAAAATTCTAATCAACTACTGACAATAGGACTTAATTGGCCGTTCAGGTCTGCAGTCTGTTATCCTGCCTCCAGAAAAATGGCTTCGGGGTGGGATGGTGCTGGCAAATCAGCACGCATGTCGGCTGGCAACATGAAATTCTAACCCTGCTTCGCCTCCATGCCCACCCACACCAAGATCTTAAAATTCAGCTGAAGGTGTCTAAGTCACACTCTCCACCTCTAATTTTCAGTACGTTCATGTGAAATTACCCTGGATTATGTTGGGCCTATATTATGGTCTAGCTTGAGCAAGCCTGGACCTTTTGTCGTCCACGCTATAATGGCTCATTTGGCATTCCAGGCAATGTTAAAGTAACTCCTAACACATTTGTCTCCAAAAACCTTGAACATTTATACCAGATGAGAATTTGCTGAGCTGCCATCTGAGTGGAGGGAATTGTTTGTTCTGAACTGAGATCATAGCAGATGATGCCATAGTTTACACTACAGAAAGTCTGCAATCAATTGCAACAAATTCATAGCCTGGCAAGCCTTCCCCGTGTCTTCTTTGCTTAGGGAGCCCGTTGAATTAGAAGATTCTGAAGCAAAGTATCTTTTATACGGAATAAAATTAGATATTTTGAAGTTTGCTTTTTCTTGCTATTATTGATGTTGGGCTGCAGTGAGCTCCCTGTATAATTTGTGATGTGGGGAGCCATATTGGAAAATTGCTGGTTTTCAGAAGGGTTAAATTAATTGGGGTTTCCACTGCTACCACAACATTATATCTCCCTCTTTCACTGAGCTTGTTTTGCTTTGAAGTGGCCAAAATTAAACTTAATAACACATTTCCTGTACTAAACACAGGGGCAACAAAACCCGAGATTTGATTCTCCATATGTTTTTGAATTACTTTATTCATTTATTTTTAATTTAAGTGTTCAGTATAGTGTGGTGTAACTAATAGCATACAAGTTGCCAAGACTGTAATTTTAAGTAAATAAGATGGACACATTTTATTTGATCATCTGTAACTGGTATTAATGTAACCTACTAGATCCATACAGATACTGCAGCATCTAATTTTCACAATCCTACCCCACACAGCAGAGCACAAATGCCATTTCCCCCACTTTTGTTAATTGCTAACATCCATCAATTTTCACATCTACCCCATCCCCTCTTGCTGAAGATGATGAACTGTAAGCATGGGCAGGGTGATTGACTGTGGTGGTTCCAAAGCCGAGACTGATTCTTTTCCTCTCCTGATGCCTACAGTCATAAACCTTCGAACAAGGGACAGTGGGTGGTGATCAGGACTGGTAACCCTGGTTTATTTCTTACTCATACCCCCCATCTGTCCCCACTCTAGTTAGACTGAAGTCAGCCATGATGATCCCATAGCTGTCTGGTTAGAGACTCACAAAAGAACTTTGTGGTCCTCCACTGCAACTGGCAGTTTATTGCATCACTGAGGCCTCAGAGGAGCCTACAACCTCTTATTATGGATAAGCATTATTCATGATCAGCATTTTGACTCGGCTCAGTGACGCACACTCTTGCCTCTGAGTGAGATGGTTGTGTGATTAAGCCCCATTCTGGAGATTTTAATCTAGACTGAGACAATACTATGGGAATACTGCATTTTCTGGAAAGGTCACCTTATGGACAAACACTGTCTTCCAGTCATTATTGCTGATCAAAAATCAGGAATTCCTTACCTAACACTATTGTGGGTGTATCGTTAGTACAGAAGGTGCAGAAGCTGTCGAAGGGCAAAACCCATCACCGCCACTTTCAGGTAACTAGTGATGGACAATAAATACGACTTTGTCAGTGTTGCCTACTTTCAGGGAACAAATAAACATTGAGGCTCCCTCTGCCTGTTCAGATTGAATGTAAATGCCCAAGGATCTGTTGGAAGAAAAGGAGGGAGTTCTTTTGGTGTCCCTCACAATATCCCTTCCTCAACCAATAGCATGGCCTGGTTTTTCACCCTTGAGGCAGGTTGCGGGAGTTGGTAAAATTCCCTGCTTGGCCTGCTTGCCTCAGGAGAAAGTGCCTGGAGGGTTGGGATTTTCACTGTTCATGGGTAGGTGCTGGCTGGAGTTGGAGTAGCTAACCTGGGAAAGATTTTAGAGGCAACCACAAGGATTGCTAGGTGCTGAGGCGGGCTGTTTAAAAGACCCAACTCAGTGCTGTGGGACCTGGTCCCAAAGCTGTTAATCATGCAATGGTTTCTTTGGGGATCGGGTGTTTTAGTACTCTAATGAATATCTGTGTTCTCAGCCAGGAATACATAATGAGGCTTGGCGGAGAGCCCAGAAATCCATGAGCCCCTTGAAACACCTGAGCCCCAGTAAATCATTGCTTGATTAGCCAGCTCTTGTTCTCTGATCTCTGCTGTCAATTGAGCAGTGTTTATTTCCAGAAAGTTAAGTTTCAAATGCTTGCAGTTTCAGCCACTGAAACGTTAAAGGGTTTAGATGATTGGCATTCTTATTGCCATGTAATAAAAGGACTTTTTTAAAGGGGAAATAATGAACGACTTTTTAATGAAACAATTTTTCCACATACTATTGTCACTATAATATTAATTGCTCATACGGGTAAGATGGGTATAGAGGAATATGGGGCAAATACGGGCAATTGAGACTAGTTTACTGGTAAAAACTGAGCGGCATGGACAAGTTTGGCCAAAGGGCCTATTTCCATGCTCTAAACCTCTATGACCTCTATATAATGTATAGTATATTGGTAGGCATGAGAATGTCACAGCTGGAGATGCAGTCATGAGTGGCCAGAGGGTGTATGGATGGTCATAATTTGGCGTGGGAGCATCAAGGGCCATGGTGTTGGGTGGAAGGGCATAGCTTGGCATAGAGGGCATGAGGGGCCATGGGGATTGTTTGGGGGAATGCCTTGGCATGTGAACTTTTAAAATGTCCCCCCCATGCAGACTGTGGTTCATGCCACCCTTGAAGTGCTATGAACCATAACTCATTGAAATGCTAATCCAACTCCATGTAAGTTGTGGATGACTAGGACATGCCTATCCCCACATTAGAGCCTGCCAGATCGCGAGTGTAAGGTATGGGCTTTTGACCCAAACCAGTCCTCACCCTTATAAGGCATTTCAGAAATCAAAAACCCTGGAAATGGGGTTGCGAATCCCGGAACCAGGTTCCCGCCACCATTTTTAAATGGCTACTGAGTCAAAGAACAAAGAAAGAACAAAGAACAATACAGCACAGGAACAGGCCCTTCGGCCCTCCAATCCTGCGCCGACCATGGTACCTGCCTAAACTAAAACTGTCTGCACTTATTGAGTCCGTATCCTTCCATTCCCACCCTATTCATATATTTGTCTAGATGTCCCTTAAACGCCGCTATCGTACCTGCTCCCACCACCTCCCCAGGCAGTGCGTTCCATATATTTACCACCCTCTGTGTAAAAAAAACTTGCCTCGCACATCTGTTCTATCTAAACTTTTCCCCACACACTTTAAACCTATGTCCCCTAGTACTTGACTCTCCTACCCTAGGAAAGATCATCTGACTATCCACTCTGTCCATGCCACCCGTAATCTTGTAGACCTCTATCAGGTTGCCTCTCAATCTCTGTCGTTCCAGTGAGAACAGACCGAGTTTATCTAACCTCTCCTCATAGCTAATGTCCTCCAAATCAGGTAACATCCCAGTAAACCGCTTCTGTACCCTCTCCAAAACATCCACATCCTTATGGTAGTGTGGCAACTAGAATTGTACACAATATTCCAAATGAGACCTAACTAAGGTCCTGTACAGCTGCAACATGACTTGCCAATTTTATATTCAGTGCCCCGACTGATGAAGGCCAGTATGCCTTCTTGACCTCCTTATCCACATACATTGTCACTTTCAGTGATCGGTGGACATGCACGCCCAGATCTCTCTGCCTGTCAGTACTCGCAAGAGTTCTACCATTTATTGTGTAATTCCTACATGCATTGGACCTTCCAAAGTGCATTACCTCACACTTGTCCGGATTAAACTCCATCTGCCATTTCTCCGCCCAAGATTCCAACCAGTTTATATCCTGCTGTATCCTCTGACAATCCTCTTCACTATCCCCAACTCCACTAATTTTTGTGTCGTCTGCGAACTTACTAATCAGACCAGCTACATTTCCTTCCAAATCATTTACGAACAACAAAAGCTCCAGAACTGATCCCTGTGGAACGCCGGTAGTCACAGCCTTCTGTTCAGAAAACAGTCATCCCGACTTGGTGAAAATCCAGCCCCACAAAAAAAAAATAGAACGGGATTTACCAACCAGCCTGCCGTGTGTTTTTTAACGGCGGAGGCAGTCCGGCAACGGGATCTACCTGTCCTGCCGTTGTCAACCCAATTTCCCATTGACTGCACTCTTTGTCTCCGGGAAACCCGTGCGCCGGCATGGGACCGTAATTTCCCGCCAGCATGAGCAGCCTGTAAATCCTGCCCATGAACTGGTATTTATTAGTTGGTTTAGGGAATTCAATGCGTGGAAATGGCCATTTGTTCAAATAATAGTGACTGTGCTTCAAAAAATAATTACAAAGAAAGAACTTACATTTATTTGTTGCCATTCATGTCATCAGGATATACTTCATGGCAGAGTTGTTTACTTTTTAAGTGAACGGATTGTTTTGTAGGCAAACAAGATAATTCACATGATTGCAAGTTGCATATGATGTCTTGAGGATGCGATAAGGTATTACAAAAATGCTCTTTTTGTTGTCAATTTTATTTTTGGTGTATCTATATTTATTGGGGGCGATTCTCCGATATGGAGGCCAAGTGTTCGCGCCGTCGTGAATGGCGAACAGGGCCCGGGCATGACCTATTCTGGCCGAAACAGGGGGCCAGCACGGCGCTGGGGCTGCCAAATGGGTGCTGCGCCAACCCGCGCATGCGCAGTTGGGGCAGCCCAATCCTGCGCATGCGTGGGGAACGTCTTACGCACGCTGGCCCCTCACCAACATGGTGCCGGTGTTCTGGGGCCGCGCGCGGAAGGAGGTAGGCCCGGGGGGGGAGAGAGAGGCCGGCCCGCGGGCCAGACCCCATCGGAGGCCATCCCGGTGAAGGAGCCCCCCTCCCTCCCACACAGGCTGCCCCCCCCAGCGTTCCCACAGAGTTCCCACCAGCAGCGACCAGGGGTAGACGGCGCCGGCGAGAATCTGTTGTATCGTAGCGGCCGCTCGGCCCATCCGGGCCAGAGAATCGCAGCTCGCCGGTTCTCTGAGCGGCCCGGTGCGAATCAGCACGGTAGCCTTGTGGATAGCACAATTGCTTCACAGCTCCAGGGTCCCAGGTTCGATTCCGGCTTGGGTCACTGTCTGTGCGGAGTCTGCACATCCTCCCCGTGTGTGCGTGGGTTTCCTCCGGGTGCTCCGGTTTCCTCCCACGGTCCAAAGATGTGCAGGTTAGGTGGATTGGCCATGATAAATTGCCCTTAGTGTTGGGTGGGGTTACTGGGTTATGGGGATAGGGTGGAGGTGTTGACCTTGGGTGGGGTGCTCTTTCCAAGAGCCGGTGCAGACTCGATGGGCTGAATGGCCTCCTTCTGCACTGTAAATTCTATGAATCGCGCGGCGCTGGTTTCTGGCGGGTGGGAGAATCGCGTGCGGTGGTCGGGGCGGCGTGGCGCGAATCATGCGGCCCCCCCGGCGATTCTCCCACCCGCGTGGGGGGAGGGGGGGGGAGAATAGCGCCCAATGTGTTTCTTTATGGACCCCAATGTTGATCGATTTGAAAATCATATGAAATTTAGCTGAGGCTGAATGAAAAATTAAACTTGGAGAGTCCATGCTTGTCAGTAGATATTCCAGGAAGTTGGAGCAGAAAAAGCTATCTGTCGGGTCATCCTCTCTTTCAAATCTGCTTCAACTTAGATGGTGTCTAAAACCTCCGCAGGGCGTACTCTTTTTTAAAATTAACTCATGTTAGCCTTAGTCTGAAGATCTTGTACGGTTTAGGATACCAGTTGCAGCATTTTTATTGCTACAGTCCAGGCAGTTCCCAACAATCATATTACTTTCTGCTGTCTTCTGTGGTAGATACCGGTAGATGTAGTTATGTGGAGTTCAGATGGCATGGCACTGAGGCTCTGCGGAAACTTTTGGAGGTAATTTTAAACTAACCTGCTTGTTGGGATGCTAACAGGATCAGGTGCAATGTTCATTTTTCATTTTGCCCAAAGTTGCACTCCATTGAAGTCAGTGGAAAGTAATATTGGACAGGGTGTAAAACCAGCATTTTATCCTTCCCCATGATATGCATCTGACGGATTAGGTTAAAATTACTCGCATTATGTTCAGCCGTTCCCTTTCTCACTCCTAAACAACAAAAATGATTAGCACTGGTTGACAGCAGGCTGCAGCCGTTAACTTCGATTGCTTGCTGCCTCAGTTTCAAGAGATGTGGGATGAACATTTAACAGAAGGTTTTTTGCAATTGTGTCATTGGCAGAACTGCACAGATGATTTATGTCAAGTGTTCACATCTAACTGGACGGTTTGACTTTCATCCAGAACATGAAACCTTGACTGGCGTTTAGTTCTGTGATTAGCATTTGTCTGGGCTGAAATTAATTGTCAGGTATTTATCTTCAGAAAAGATCATAAAAATACTTCAAGCAAACTTCAAAAAATTTGGCTGAAACCATTCAAAAATCAGGTCATAAAAGTTGCTTTTGTGCAGAATCAAAGACTGTACATACATTTGTTTTCATATCATGAACCAGTATGATTTAACCAGCACAATATGGAAGATGGGCCACTTACTGCACCCGAGTCTGTAAGTACTTCCAGTGTCAAGATTCCTCGCCCTTGATGTGTTCCAGGTGGCTATCTTTTTTTAAAGTATCTCTATTTCCTGATTTAAAGGGGGTGTAAAAGGCTGCTCTACAGAACCCAGAATTCATCCATTTCACGGATGGGAACGTGAAGCAGATGCACAGACGTGTTGTGGTGCCAGTCAGAAGAATCCCCATGGAGCATGTCTGCTACTAAGTATTGATGTTGAGAGTAGTTGGCTTGTTTCCGGACTGAATCGGGAAATGCCTTTTTAAATTTTTTTTTAACTCTGTCCCCACTGAATTGCAGCAAAAGTGAGACGACGCGGAGTTCATTTTAATCATGCCTGATTGGTGTGGAAATAAGCTTCGTCCAATTACACTGAATCAGAGAAGTATAGCGGGTGTGCTCTGTCCGCGTTCACTTGGCTGACGTCCACGCAATAAGTGAATTTTGAATCTATTTAAACTAGCCAATTTTTCTGCAAGGGGAAGGATCAGTATTTTAACCAAGTGTTTATTCATTTTGTTAATGTTTTTTTCAGTCTCACCTGGTATTTGTACATAAGCAGAACGAAGTAGAGCAGGGTGTTGAAGCTTTTGAAATCAAATTACAATTATACAGCACTTTTCTCACCTTGACATCCCAAAGCACTTCAGTCAATTAAATACTTTTGAGCCATATTGCAAGAAATGTTGCAGTCAATTTACACACAGCAAGCTTTTACAAACAACAATGTGATCATGACACACACAATCATTAACCAGCACACAATTGTGGACCAAATAACTTTATTAAAATTGTTCTCAGGTTATGGATGATACTGCCAAGGCCAAATTTATTAACACTCCCTACTTTTCTTGAGAAGGTGATAGTGGATCTTTATGAAGTGATTGGACAATTGAGTAGCTGGCTGGGCCACTCAGCATACTAAGAGCCATGGGCTCATGGATAAAGTTTAATTCCAAGTAACATCAATTTGCATATATCTCAAATTGCTGAGGATGTCAAATATCAGTGCCCTGATTTAATATTTATTCACCAAATGAGGCAACAACACCAGGAATAGTACTTTACAAACCTACAGACTCACAAAATTGAAGCCACTGAGTAAGAAATAAGTATAGGTAGGATTGAGTTGTTGGAGCTGGATTACCAGACAGGGCCTTCTGTGATTGCATTTTTTATTTCTTAAGATATAACATGAGATGCAAGCCAGTAATTCAGTTTGTATCATCTAGAGGGGAAAAAATATTAAAATGTTCACACCAGTAAAATTTTACTTTGAAGTTGACTTTTCATATGGGAGGTAATTTACTTTAGTGTTCTTTGGACAGGCAACCGAACAAAAGTTTGCATTTTATAGCACTTTTCCTCCCACAGTCCAAAGATGTGCAGGTTAGGTGGATTGGCCATGATATTGCCCCTTAGGCTGGGGCTACAGGGAGGGGGATTAGGTCGAGGAAGGGTGCTTTTGAAGGGTCGGTGCAGACTCGATGGCCCGAATGGCCTCTCTGCACTGTAGGGATTCCATTCTATTTTATTTAGTCCCACATTTTGTTTAGGGCAGCACGGTAGCATAGTGGATAGCACAATTGCTTCACAGCTCCAGGGTCCCAGGTTCGATTCCAGCTTGGGTCACTGTCTGTGCGGAGTCTGCACGTCCTCCCCGTGTGTGCGTGGGTTTCCTCCGGGTGCTCCGGTCTCCTCCCACAGTCCAAAGATGTGCAGGTTAGGTGGATTGGCCATGATAAATTGCCCTTAATGTCCAAAATTGCCCTTAGTGTTGGGTGGGGTTGCTGGGTTATGGGGATAGGGTGTGGAGGTGTTGACCTTGGGTAGGGTGCTCTTCTCCAAGAGCCGGTGCAGACTCGATGGGCCGAATGGCCTCCTTCTGCACTGTAAATTCTATGATCTCTGCTTTTGATCCATAACCTTGCCAGTTCTTCATTCTCAAGTACTTGTCCATAATGACTTCAAAATTATTTATGGGATCGGCTTCCACAAACTCGACAGGTAGAGCATTTCATATCCTGACACATCGCTGTGTGAACAAATTCCTTGTTATTGCCCCTCTATCTTTTACAAATCATTTTGACTGACTCACCGGAAGAAATAGTTTTTCTCTATCTACTGCATCAAACTCTCCCAAATCCTCTATTAAGTTAATTCCTAATCTTTTCTATTCCAAGGAGAACTGTCTTAACCTTTCCAACTTCTCATAACTCGAACCTCTCATCCTAATTAGCATCCCGTTGAACCCCCTCTGAAATCTTGCAAAACCCTTTACATATTTAGTGAAGTGTGGTGCCCAGAGGTGTTTACTATGATCAAGCAGAGGCCTAACCTGTCACCTGTGAAGTTTTAGAATGGATTTCTTTGCTTTTATATTCTAACATTCAATTTATTAACCCAAGTAACACTTTTTTTTAAACCACCATATTGGGAGGCATGGCAGCACAGTGGTTAGCAGTGTTGCTTCACAATGCCAGGGTCCCGGGTTCGATTGCTAGGTTGGGTAACTGTCTGTGTGGAGTCTGCACATTCTCCCCGTGTCTGCGTGGGGGTACTCCGGTTTCCTCCCACAAAAGGGAATTGGACTTGTTAGGTGAATTGGACATTCTGAATTCTCCCTCCGTGTACCCGAACAGGCACCGGAGTGTGGTGACTAGGGGATTTTCACAGTAACTTCATTGCAGTGTTAATGTAAGCCTACTTGTGACACTAATAAAGATTATTATTATTAACTTTCCACCGTTAAGGATTCGTGATTTAGACACAGAGGGTCTCTACTCATCTACACCTTTTAAACATTGTGCTATTTATAATGTATTGTCTTTCCATAATAGTCTTCCCAAAGTGCATGACTTCACACTACTCTACATTGAACTCTAACTGCCATGCTAAAAGTTGGGTTAAAGAGGCTGAGTTAGATAGCCTTTTGAGAGACAAGGGAGTCGAGAGTTATGGGCGGCAGAATGGAAAGTGGAGTTCAGACCACAATTAGATCAGTTATGATCTTGACTTCCGGTGGCGTTATGTAAGGGGAAGACATGCACAAGGTGGCTCCTGCAAGAGTACTGCACTTTTTGCGCTTTTCTCTTAGTGTTTGGGGGGTATTTTCTTTTGAAAACCCACATAACTAATGGGACAAAGATCCTATATCGGTGAAATGCCCAGAAAAGTCAGGGGGAAAATGGCAGAAGTTTGTCGACGGAATCAGAGGCCTCTTAGATATCGATGGCAGATAAATTGGTGAGGAAGCCTCTGAGGCTCCAGCCAATCCACTAACGGCCAAGGTGTTTTCAAGTACCTTGGCGAAAGAATTCGGTAAACATTGGCTGATTGTTGGAGGACCTCTGGATATCGATGGAGAAGGGCTTGGTATCCATCCGAGTGGCTCTGGAGGAGACCAACAAAGCCTTGAAAGCCCATGGAGCCACGATAAAAGACATGGAAGTAGCTCTTTCGAGACATAGTGATCCGATTGCCTCACTGGAAGCAGAGATGTTGCTGGTGACCGAAGAGAATAAGGCCAAGGTAAATTATTTAGAGAATTGGTCCAGGAGGCAAAACGTTCGAATTGTGGGGCTGCCAGAGGGGATGGAAGGCCCAACGCCCAAGGAATATTTTGCAGAGATGTTCGGGACAATGGTGGAGGAGGGTGGATTCACGTCCCGTCCTGATTTGGACCGAGCCCGCTGTGCACCCCGGCAGAGGCCTCATCCTGAGGATATATGTGCAGTAATAGTGAAGTTCCAGAACTTCAAAGGGAAAGAAAGGGTTCTGAGATGGACAAAGGAGCATTGAGACCTTAAATGGGAAGGCAATGCCATCAGGTTATACCAAGACGTGGGAGTGGAGCTGGCGAAGAAGAGGGTTGTGTTCAACAAAACCAAGGCAGCCCTGTAAAAAAGTGGAGGCCGATACAGTGTGTACCCAGTGTGGCTAAGAGTGACTTCGAGTGAAAGGACTATATCTGATACGCCAAGAGAGGCGGACTCCTTTGTTAAGAAACACAGGGTTGGGTGCGGTGTGATTGAACTTTTTTGGGTGTTGGGGGCGTGCATGTCGTATTGTTGAAATGTTGGGATTCCATGTTTATTTTTATATTTTGATGTTCTTGTTGGGGTTGAGGTTTCACAGTTTGGGCTTAGGTTTGGGGTTTAGTTTTATGTGGGGTTCTGCTCTGATTGTTATGAATATATATATAATCATATATATATATATATATATAATATATATATATTCGTTCATGGGACGTGGGCATCACAGGCTGGGCTAGCATTTATTAAAAGACATGGAAGTAGCTCTTTTGAGACATAGTGATCCGATTGCCTCACTGGAAGCAGAGATGTTGCTGGTGATCGAAGAGAATAAGGCCAAGGTAAATTATTTAGAGAATTGGTCCAGGAGGCAAAACGTTCGTTTTAACCCTAAGTGCCCATTGAAGGAGCAGTTAAGAGCTGTGGATCTGGAATCATCTGTGGGTCAGAGCAGGTAAGGATGGCAGATTTCTTCCCTGAGGGACATTAGTACATCAGATCGATTTTTACGACAATTGACAATGGATTTTGTGGTCATTATTAGACTTTTAAATGCAGATTTTTATTGAATTCAAATTTCACCATCTGCAGTGTTGGGATTTGAACCTGGGTCTGAGAGCATTACTCTGGGTGTCTGGTTTACTCCTCCAGTGACAATACCACAGCGCCACCAGCTCCCCATATGCGCCACCAGCCCCCTCTTGGAGCACATTGGTTTATGGGGTTTTACTATTTGGTTGTTTGTAACCATTTTTCTTCACTGTCTTGGGAGCCTCCCTGCTAATCTAAGAGTTAGCTAATGGGAGTACTATTGAAGGGTTGACTGAAGCTCATTATAGCAGTCTTTCAGATAAGGAACTGAGGGTTCTTGTTTTGTTTAAGTTTGTTAGAAGTAGATTTTAGTTGCTTGTGTTCGCCTCACTTCTGTTTGTATGCATATTCGGGTGTGGTAGTATCTGAGAGCAAGGACAAGGAGGCGGGGGGGGGGGGTGTAGGGGTTTGCTGACAGTGCCTGCAGATTTTTCTTTGTTCAATCTTGTGATTTGGTTTGGCGGCCATCTTGGCTGGGCCTGGTTGCTGTACCTGTTGGGTAATTTCTCTTTGTGGAAATGGCTGACTCTGGATTGAGGCAGGTTGGGAGACCCCAATTCGTTTGGTCACCTGGAAAGTCAGGGGGTTGACTGGCCCAGTAAAAAGGTTGAGAGCATTTGCTCACCTTAAGAGTTTAAGGTTAATATTTATGCTCCAAACTGGGACAATACGAATTTTATTAATAATCTGCTGGCCTCCCTCCCCAATTTAGATTCATGATGTGGAGATCATGTGGAGGGCAGCACGGTAGCACAAGTGGCTAGCACTGTGGCTTCACAGCACCAGGGTCCCAGGTTCGATTGCCCGCTGGGTCACTGTCTGTGTGGAGTCTGCACGTTCTCCCCGTGTCTGCGTGGGTTTCTTCCGGTTGCTCCGGTTTACTCCCACAGTCCAAAGACGTGCAGGTTAGGTGAATTGGCCATGATAAATTGCCCTTAGTGGCCAAAAAGGTTAGAAGGGGTTATTGGGCTGGGGTGGAAATGTGGGCTTAAGTGTGTCGGTGCAGACTCGATGGGCTGAATGGCCTCCTTCTGCACTGTATATTCTATGTTCTATGTGTAGATTCACATCAGCTTATTTTGGGTGGGGACTTAAACTGTTCTGAACCCTTGTCTGGATTGGTCCAAGCCCAAATCCCTGACTCCATCAGTGGTGGCCAGAGCTTTGTTGTTTTTCATGGAGCAGATGGGGTGGATCCTTGCCGCTTTTGCACCCAGGTGATCAAGATTTTGAGTAACTGAGTAAACAGCCGCCACCATAGAAGGGAGGAGAGACCTATCCACCACAAAAAACAATCAATCGGCAAGTACACCTAATGCACATTTGGTAAAAATTTGTAATGAAATGAAAACGAAAATGAAAATTGCTTATTGTCACAAGTAGGCTTCAAATGAAGTTACTGTGAAAAGCCCCTAGTCGCCACATTCCGGCGCCTGTTCCCGTACCAGCCTCCCCAAACAGGCGCCGGAATGTGGCGACTAGGGGCTTTTCACAGTAACTTCATTTGAAGCCTACTTGTGACAATAAGCAATTTTCATTTTCGTTTTCATTTCATTACAAATTTTTACTAAATGTGCATTAGGTGTACTTGCCGATTGATTGTTTTTTGTGGTGGATAGGTCTCTCCTCCCTTCTATGGGGGCGGCTGTTTACTCAGTAATTATGATTTTGTTCATACTCCGCACTTTGTTGATTTGGCGCTAGAGTCAGGTCCCTCCCAGCGTCCGCCATGGAGGTTGGACATGACTTTAGTGGACAAAAACGTTTGTGAGCGTATGTCCACCGCCATTGGGGAATGTATAAAATTTAATAAAAGTGAGTCAGTCTCACCTTTTATGCCGTGAGAAGCCTTTAAGGTGATCCTCAGGGGTGTACATGGTGAAGATAGCAAGGGTGGAGATGCAGAGGCTGGTGGACTCCATTCTTGAGCTGGACCCGTACTCACTTGCCCCTAGCCCGGAATTGCTGGTAAGTAGAAAAAAGCTGCAGACACAATTCGAACTATTGTCAACAGATAGAGCGCTGGGCCAGCTGTAACGCTCAAGGGGTATATTTTATGAATACAGGAGAAGGCCAGTCGTCTCTTAACTCACCAGCCGAAGTGACAGTCGACTTCCCGAGAGTTTGTACAGGTACATAACTCAAGCAGCAGCCTGGATTGCACCGCTAAGCTGGTTAATGCAGCTTTTGAATCGTTCTTTCGGGTCTCTATAGATTGGAACCTCTGGCTGACAATACTTTCACTCTAATGTCTTGCTTCAAAACAAAGCTGGGAAAATATGCCATACCACATCACTTAACTTCACAATCATTCCATGATCAGAACAGTAAAAGTGCCAAAAATGGAATTTTTTTTGCTTGGGATGGTTAGTTGAGAGGAAATGGTCAGCTCACATTGATGAGACAAGGGCATAACAATTATGTGGCCAATATGCACTGGTTACATTTCTATGATCCACCAGCTCATGATTTGCATCATCTATCCTGAAGGTCAAACTCAACCTCACATTTGATGGCTCAAATGCACTGTGAAAATTCCACCCTTCTCAAAACAAAATGGCTAACTGATGGTATTGGGGGAAGAAAAACACCCAACTTCATCAAGTTTGCAGTCTTCAATCTGCATCAATTCTGAAAGAAAACAAACTAAACTCGAGAACAATATTCAAAATTGGAATGGGAAAATGTAAACAGAAATCCTTCAGTTATAAAATATAGCTCAAAAGGAAATGATCACCCGTTGATAGCCCAGAGACAAGTTGAAACCGCCCAGTGCCTCTGCACGGCGGCGCAAACAGGGCCCGGACACAACCTATTCTGGCCTCCACATGGGGTCAGCACGGCACTGGAGCGGTTCACGGGCGCTGCACCAATGGGGCAGCCCAATCCTGCACATGCGCAGCTGGGGTGCGCCATCCTGCGCATGCGTGGGGAACATCTTACGCACGCCGGCCCCTGACCAACATGGAACCGGTGTTCTGGGGCCGCGCGCGGAAGGAGGTAGGCCCGGGGGGGAGAGGCCGGCCCGCCGATCGGTGGGCCCCGATCGTGGGCCAGACCCCATCGGAGGCCACCCCAGTGAAGGAGCCCCCCTCTCCCACCCCCGCCCCCACACACACACACACAGGCCGCTCCCCCCCTTTTGTAAGGGCCACGAAGAATCCAGCACGAGTTTTAAGGATACAAAGTAATAACATTTATTTACTATAACATATATACATAACAGTAGCAGTAACTTCCCTTGCTACATACTCCTTCCTGCTGGTTCCTGAACTGGCCAGCTTTATTTATACTAGGAGTTTACTAGTGGTTTCTCCGCCCCCCTCATTGGGGAAGCTCATACTCCCACAGGATTGTGGGATAGTCATTAGTCCCCAGCCAATGGTAAGTAGGCAGGTTATAACATCCCTCCCCCCCAAAGTCCAAGGAATCCACCGAAGACCCTGGCGAAGGAGGGCGTCGGACTCGTTTGGCCGCAGGCCGGACACCATTTACACGCGGCGCTGGATCAGGTGGCGTGTAACGAGACGGAGACCGGCGCTTCCGTGATGAACGGCGCAACGGTTGTACATCCACGGCCCGTGGACCCGAGGATTCCCCCTCTGATGCATCCTGTGTCTCCATCTCGGAGTCAGAGTCTGCTGCCTCCGTCATGTCAGCGTCTCTATCTCCATTTGGTCCCGTAACGACCTGCGCAGGCTTCGAGTGAGGCACCAGTGGAAGATTGTGAGGACTACCTTCCCTTGTCTCTGGTCTCTGCGGCTGTAGAAATTAGCTCTGGGGGTGGGGAATCTTTTGAGGGGATAGTCTTCTGGACCGAACATGGTCTACATGTTTTCGCTGGAGACGACCCTGGGCTTGCACTTGGTAAGATATAGGGCCCGTTTGGCGAAAGATTACACCAGGAACCCATTGGGCACCACCAGCAAAATTCCGAACGAACACTGGGTCACCGGGCGCAAACTGCCGAATCGGCCGATGCCGAGAAAATCCCTGTTCCTGCCGTTCTTGTGTGCGGCGTACTTTTGCGCCAATGTCCGGGAAAACCATACTAAGGCAGGTGCGGAGTCTCCGACCTATTAGGAGTTCTGCGGGAGCTACCCCAGTCACTGCATGGGGGATGGTCCTGTACGTAAACAAAAAGCGAGCCGGTCTCGTGTCCATTGATCCGGAAGACTGCTTCTTTAGGCCTCTTTTGAATGTCTGCACTGCGTGCTTTTGAAGCCGGGTGGTAAGGGGCAGTGCGGATATGGCGGATGCCGTTCATCTTCGTGAACCTCGCAAACTCCTCACGTGAATGGAGTAGTGTTATCCGTGACCAGCCCCTCGAGGAGGCCATGCGTACTAAACGATAAATGCATCTTTTCAATTGTTGCGCAGGACGTTGTCCCCTGCATCTTATGCACCTTTAGCCATTTGGACTGGGCATCAATTAGTAGAAGGAACATGGATCCTTGAAAAGGGCCTGCGAAATCTGCATGCAAGCGTGCCCAAGGCCGCCCTGGCCATTCCCAGTGATGTAGGGGCGCGGCCGGCGGAAGCTTCTGATGCTCCTGGCAAATGGAGCAGTTTTGGGCCACCTTCTCAATGTCGGTGTCGAGACCTGGCCACCAGACATAACTCCGGGCCAACATTTTCATTTTGGTCACGCCTGGATGCCCATTGTGCAAGTCTGTTAGTATCAGCTCCTGGCCTTTTTCCGGGACAATCACACGCGTCCCCCACAAGAGGATGCCGTCTTCCACGCTGAATTCTGACAGCTTGGAGGAAAATGCCCGCAACGCGCCTGGGAGCTGTCTATGCTGCCCACCATACAGGACTATGTGCCGAACATGTGTTGACAGGACTGGCTCCGTCTGGGTCCACTCACGGATCTGTGATGCCGTGACAGGCAAGGTGTCCATAAAATTTAGGGTTGCAACCACTTCACCAGTCGTGGGGGTCGATATGGGGCCGGTCGATACAGGCAATCGGCTCAGTGCGTCGGCATTTGCTATCTGCGTACCTGGTTTGTGCTCCAGAGAATACTCGTATGCAGCAAGCAACAAAGCCCAGCGCTGGATCCGTGCAGAAGCAATGGGCGGTATTGGCTTATCCTCTCTGAAAAGTCCCAGCAGGGGCTTATGATCAGTCACGATAGTGAAATGGCGGCCGTTCACGTACTGGTGGAAGCGTTTCACCGCAAAAACCACTGCCAGGCCCTCCTTCTCAATCTGCGCGTACTTTTTCTCCGCTGCAGCCAATGTCAGGGAGGCGAAAGCTATCGGTCGCTCGGCCCCATTCTCCATCTTGTGGGACAGGACGGCCCCAATACCATACGGGGATGCATCACATGTGACGAGCAAAGGCTTTCCAGGATCATAGTGGGTTAGTAACCCAGATGACGACAATTGTTGCTTTACCCGCCGGAAAGCGGTTTCTTGCGGCTGACCCCAAACCCAGGTGTGATTTTTCTTTAGCAGAAGGTGCAAAGGGGCCAGCGTAGTTCCCAGATTGGGGAGGAACTTCCCGTAATAGTTTACGAGACCAAGAAAAGAACGAAGATGCGAAGTGTCAGTCGGGGCGGGGGCATGTTGAATTGCACGCACCTTCTTTGCAACGGGGTGCAGACCTTCGCGGTCCACCCGATAACCTAGGTAGACTACTTCCTTTGCCTGAAATACGCACTTTGTGCGAAGTAAACGGACTCCAGCCTCCGAAAGGCGTCTAAGGACAGCCTCCAGATTTTCCAAATGTTCCTGCTCCGACGTCCCTGTAATCAAAACGTCATCCAGGTAGACAGCCACACGTGGTAAACCTCTCAAAATGCCCTCCATAACACGTTGAAAAATTGTGCAGGCAGAGGATACTCCAAAGGGCAACCGTGTATATTCATACAGGCCCCAGTGTGTATTAATCGTTACATATGGTCGGGAGGCAGGGTCCAGCTCCAACTGCAGGTCTGCGTGACTCATATCTAATTTTGTGAATGAGAGTCCACCTGCAAGTTTCGCGTAGAGATCCTCTATGCAAGGCATTGGATATCGGTTGAGTCGGGAAACCGTATTCACTGTAAGTTTATAGTTGCCACACAAGCGAACTGTGGCATCTGGCTTCATTACAGGTACAATGAGTGCTGCCCAGTCAGCAAAACGGACGGGCCTGATAATACCCAAACTCTCCAAACGATTGAGCTCCCCTTCTACCTTCTCGAGCAAGGCGTAAGGCATTGGGCGCGCCCGGAAATAGCGCGGCGTGGCTCCTGGTTCAACTTGGATACGGGCTACGGCCCCTTTTATTTTCCCCAAACCAGGCTGGAATACATCTGGGTATTGTCCTAGCACCTCAGTCAACCCTTCAGAAACTGTTTGGAGGATGTGCTGCCATTGCAACCGCAAATGGCGCAACCAGTCCCGACCCGACAGGCTGGGCCCATGGCCGCGTACCACGATAAGTGGGAAATGCCCCTCCTGGCGTCCATAGACAACAGGGGTCATTGTAGTTCCTGCAATGTCCAGTGGTTCCCCCGTGTAGGTGGCCAACCTGGCCTGTGAGTCGGTTAATGTAAGGGTCTGTATACCCTGCTTGATGCGGTCGAATGTCCTCTGGGCGATCAGGAGACCGCTGCGCCAGTATCCAACTCCATCTCAAGCGGGTGGCCATTGACCCGTACTGTCACCTTAATGGGGGCCACACGGGGAGCTGCCACACAATGTAGCTGCAGGCAGTCGTCCTCCGTTTCCACATCCTCACGAGTAGTCGCCGCAGGTTCATCCAAATGGAAGGTACGGCCTCTGGGCTGGTCCCAGTTACGGCCCCTCGGCTGGTCCCAGTTTCGGTCGGAACGACGGCGCCTCTGGCGCCCCCAGGACCGCCGTCCGCGACGGGGTCGGCGCCTACAAGTCTGACACGGACATGGCTCCTCATCCATTGGCTCTGGAGAAGGCTCCCTTCGGGGAGGAATGTCCGACGGCCACTAGCGTCGGTCCGGATGTTGCCTCGCCCAAGGTACCGCAGGAGTGTGGGGGGACGTTTTCGGACGGAACGGGTTGCGCCCCAAGGTATGCACTTCCATTCCCTGTAGCTCCTGTACTCCTCGCTCTGCGCTCTCTCGGGACAATACTATTTGAATGGCCTGTTGAAAAGTCAATGTTGGCTCCGCTAACAACTTTCTCTGGGTGGCCGCATTGTTAATACCGCAAACCAAACGGTCGCGTAACATTTCTGACAAGGTCTCACCATAGTCACAGTACTCCGCAATCCTGCGTAGCCTGGATAGAAAATCGGCAAGGGATTCTCCAGGGGTCCTCTCAGCGGTATTAAACTGGTAACGCTGGACTATCGTGGACGGGGGTGGGTTAAAATGTTGCCCCACTATAGTCACAAGTTCATCAAACGTTTTGGTGTCCGGCGCAGCTGGGTACGTAAGGCTCCTAATCACCCCAAACGTATGCGGGCCGCAGGCGGTGAGCAATATGACCACCTGGCGTCGTTTTCGGTGATATTGTTTGCCCGGAAATAGTAAAGCATCCGTTGTGTGTACTGGTTCCAGCTTTCCAGCGCAGCATCAAAAACATCCAAACGTCCGTACAGAGGCATGGTATAATAGAAAACAACTTCCAACCTGTATCCAACAAAAATCCAGGGAGGTGGCTTCAGCAGTGTAGACAGCTATTCACTTTAACCTTTGTCGCCAGTTTTGTAAGGGCCACGAAGAATCCAGCACGAGTTTTAAGGATACAAAGTAATAACATTTATTTACTATAACATATATACATAACAGCAGCAGTAACTTTCCTTGCTGCACACTCCTTCCTGCTGGTTCCTGAACTGGCCAGCTTTATTTATACTAGGAGTTTACTAGTGGTTTCTCCGCCCCCCTCATTGGGGAAGCTCATACTCCCACAGGATTGTGGGATAGTCATTAGTCCCCAGCCAATGGTAAGTAGGCAGGTTATAACCGCCCCCCCCCCCCCCCCCGCCCAACGTTCCCACAGAGTTCCCCCTGGCAGCGACCAGGGGTGGACGGCGCCGGCAGGAACCTTTTGTGTCGTAGCGGCCGCTCGGCCTATCCAGCCGGAGAATCGCCGCTCGCCAGTTCTCCAAGCGGCCCGGTGCGAATCGCGCGCCTCTGGTATCTGCGGGGGTGGGGGGGGGGAGAGAATCGCGTGCGGGGGTCAGGGCGGCGTGGCGTGATTCGTGCAGCGCCCCGGCGATTCTCCCACCCGGCCTGGGGGGGGGGGGGGGTGGGTGGGCGGAAGAATAGCGCCCCATGTCTTTCTCACATTTGGACAAGGTTAAGAGGGTTGGTAGAAAGTTTCTACCTTAGCTGGCAGCCATTTATTTCCTTTTGTACAAAAAACAATACAGCACAGGAACAGGCCCTTCTGCCCTTCAAGCCTGCGTTGATCATGTGTCCTATCTAGACCGACCGCCTGTATCCTTCTGTACCCCGTCTGTTAATGTGCCTAGCTAGATAAGTCTTAAAGGTCGCTAATGCATCTGCCTAAACCACCTCACTTGGCAGATACGTTAGATACACCAGGCCACCACTATCCTCTGTGTAAAAACTTCCCCCGCACATCTCCTTTGAACCTATCCCCCCTCACCTTGAACTTGTGCCCCCTTGTAATTTTCAATTTCGCCCTGGGAAAAAGCCTCCAACTGTTCACCCTATCTATACCCCTAATAATGTTATAAACTTTTAAAGAGTTAGTCACCATCAGCTGTTAGGGGGTTTAGTTTGCAGTTTTGGGGTTAAGTTAATATGTGCTTTTGCTAGTTAATCTTGTTCTTTTTGTGTAACTTTGGTTAATTGTTTTGTATGATTGTGTTTACTTTGAAAAATGTTTAAAACATGTTTTAACAAAAAGCTATGATCTTGTTGAATGGTGGAACAGGCTTGAAGTGCCGAACAGCCTGCTCCCAGGTCCTATGTTCCTATGTTTTAAAGGAGATGAGGGTGATTGCCACTTGTAGGACAGGGTAGCGGCAGCAGGATCTTTATCAACGATTATAGAAGATATACGGCATGGAAACAGGCCATTTATCAGCACAGCCCTCTAATCCCCCCCCCCCCCCCCATTTGTTTATGTAGCCTCCCTTAAGTGCATTTGGACCATTTTCTTCAACTACTCCCTGTAGTAGCAAGATCCACATTCTCACCACTCTCTGGTTGAATAGGTTTCTTCTAAATTCACCATTAGATTTCTTGGTGACTATTTTACATTAATGGCCTGTCGTTTTGCTCTTTCCCACAAGTGGAAACACTCTTCCTGTTTTTACTGCTTTACCAACCGGGCTGGATGTGAGCTTTAGGGGGTGGCGGTAAGCAAGGATTGAGCGCTTTGGCGACTTGTTCAGAGGGGGCAAATCCGCGGGACTGGAGGACCTAGAGGAAGTGTATGAATTGCCCAGGGGGAATGGTTTTAGGTACCTGCAGGTTCGGGACTTTGTAAGGAGAAAGGTGCTGTCCTTTCCTGGGCTGTCGGCCCTGGGGCTGCAGGACAAGGTGCTGTCGATGGACGAAATAGCGGAGGGGTAGCTATCAGATGTCCATAAGATGTTGATGGAGTGGGAGGGGGCACTGGTGGGGAATATCAAAAAGAAATGCGCCTCAATGGTCGGGTTCGCCCGGAGGTGGCAACCGTTCATTGACTTTCTCGGGGAAAATTAAAATGTCAGCAGATGCAGTATTCCAAGAGGAGGGAGCGGGGGGATTGTTGTTTAATGGTTGGGGTGTGTGAAAATTGAGATGGGGGGGGAAATGTTTATTATACCACGTTGATGTCATTGTCAGTGTTATTTTTATAAAAATTTTCAAATACCTTAATAAAAATATTTTTTAAAAAAGAAATGGGAAGAGGAGGTGCAGGCTGAGGCCTTGCGGAGGGTGAATGCGTCCTCGTCATGTACAAGGTTACGCCTCATCCAGTTTTAAGGTGATGCATAGGGCTCATATGACGGTGACAAGGATGAGTAGGTTCTTTAAGGGGGTGGAGGATAGTTGTGCGGTGTGCTGGGAAGGCCCGGGAATCACATCCGAGGAGGTTCTGGCAGGGGTTCTCGGATGTGATGTCCGAGGTGCTGGGTGTGGAGGTAGTCCCAAGTCCAGCGGTGGCAATATTTGGGCTATTGGAACACCCTGGAGTCCAGGAGTGAGAGAGGCCGATGTTTTGGTCTTTGCCTCCCTGAAAGCCCGGAGACGGATTTTGCTAGGGTGGCGGGACTTGGAGCTGCCGTAAGCGGGGGTGTGGGTGAGCAACATGGTGGAATTCCTGAGGCTGGAGAAGGTCAAGTTCCTCTTGAGGGGGTCGGTGGATGGGTTCACCTGGAGGTGGAAGCTATTAATTGATTTCCTCAGGGAGGTTTGAGGACTCAGCAAGGGGAGGGGGTTGTGGGTTAAAATGGAGAAGCGGGATGTGAGGAGGAGTTGGTGTCAGGGGAGCAGGTGGGGTGTGGTTGTTGGGTTGTTTATTGAATTGTTTGGTTGTTCTTCGGATTTGAAAATGCCTTGAATTAAAATATTTTTTTTCAAAAAATTAATTTTGAAGACCTCATTTAGGTCACCTCTCAGCCTTCTCTTTTGAAGAATAAAAGAGACCCAGCCTGTTCAACATCTCCTGATAGGTATAATCTCACAGTTCTGATATCATCCTTGTAAATCTTTTAAAAACCCTATCCAGTGCCTCAATATCACTATTTCATAATTTGGCTACTAAAATTGTGCGTGGTGCTCCAGGTGTGGTCAATACAAGTTTAGCATAACTTCTTTGTTTCCAATTCTATCCTTTGAGAATAAACCTGAACACTTGTTTTGTTTTTTTAATATAATTTAGAGTACCCACTTCTTTTTTTTTTCTAATTAAGGGGCAATTTTAGCGTGTCCAATTCACCTACCTGCTCATCTTTTTGGGTTGTGGGGTGAGTCCCACGCAGACACGGAGAGAATGTGCAAACTCCACACAGACAGTGACCCGGGTCCGGGATCGAACATGAGACAGCAGTGCTAACCACTGTGCCACCGTGCTGCCCTGCGAGCACTTGTTTTGCGTTGACCTTATTAACCTGTGTTGCTACTTGGATTGATTTGTGTTTTTGCATTCCCAGACCCCTTTGCTCCTCTACAGCATTTAGATTCTTATTTTCTAAGGAACCCCTTATTTGTCTTACCAAAACTTAGTACCCCACATTTATCCATAATGAAATGAATTTGCCAATTATATGGCTATTCTACAAGTTTATTAATATTTTCTTCACCTCAATCCTCAGTAATGACTATTCCTCACCATTCCCTCACAACACAACACATTTGGTTTCATTTGCAAATTTGGAAATTGTGTTTTTGATTCCAAAGTTTAAGTTGTTAATATCAATTATGAACAACAGTGGTCCCTGCACTGATCTTTGCACCGGATTCCTATTCTTAATATGCCTGGTTATTCATGAAGGCCCTGCCTTCTCAACCTTGTCCCTCGCCTGAGGTGTGGTGTCCCTCAGGTTAAATCACCACCAGGCAGCTCTCTCTCAAAGGGGAATGTAGCCTATGGTCGTCTGGGACTGTGGTGGCATTTCTTTTTCATATCTGATGTATATGTGACTAATAGCTGAGTGTTACCACCAGGAGCATTCAGTCAAAAATTGAACTCCTCAAATTAGTGATATTCGGCTTCATCAGGAATCTGACTTTGATAAACATATGACAATTCTGACTTGGTGGTACCTCTTCGACACGTGCAGTTGACTGGCCATTTGACATAACGGAGGCCTGTGGACTATTACCATGGAAAGAACTATTGTTACTTGACAGGGACGCATGTCCAGCCAATCTGAAAACACTGTCTGTGGAATGATTCCAGTGTTTATGCTTCTTCTTCTAACAAGGGACTTTCCAGCTATTCTGGAGGGGCTGGTTTAGCACATGGCTAAATAGCTGGCTTTTCAAGCAGGCCAAGCAGCGCGGGTTCAATTCCCGTACCAGCCCCCCGAACAGGCGCCGGAATGTGGCCACTAGGGGCTTTTCACAGTAACTTCATTTGAAGCCTACTTGTGACAATAAGCGATTTTCATTTCATTTCATTTTTCATTTCTTCAAGTGAAAATATGCATCTAGAAAAATTCTACTGACCGCCCCAGTTTGTATAATGCCTCCATGACTTGCATAGCACTATTGTACTCTAATTTGTATCTTGTACAGATGAGTAAGATTATTTATGGTTTTGCTCTACTTGAGGCTGAAAAGAATGAATTTTTGTCGCCCACCCTCGCAAATTAGGAATCTAGGCATTAGAGTTGAGCTTTATGGCTTTACTGCATCCCGCGAAGCTTGGATGTGTGGTTTATTTTAGTGACCAAATAGGAATGCAATATTCAAGGTGTGGCCTGGTCAGGGCAGTGACATCATAGCAACCAAGTGCAATGGGATAAACAAAACTACCACTGACAAAAATAGAACCTATGATGAAATAAAACACCCTCATCACTTCACAATATATAATAATAATAATATGTGCTAAGGGAGTGATTAGAAGGCTGTGATCTAACTGATGGGTTATGATGGTGCTCGTAAGCAATTCCAGCTTCACTTTCATGGTTTTTTGTAAGATCATCTGAACCTCTTGACATGATTACAGCCTTGTAATTACTTTCAGGTACCCTGCTTTTCATTTTTTTGGCTGCGGTAGAGTAATTTCTCTGACATTCAATTTTTTTCTAACCCTGAATTTTAGCATGGAATAATTTTTGCATGGGCTTGATATTCCTTCAGCAGTTCCAACTCAATTGTCCTGAAAAAGTATCCAGTCACAAGTTTCCGTCCATGTCAAATTGTACCCAGGTGTAAATATTACATTATTTTTCATAAGCTATTTCATAATTTCTTCATTTCCCATTTATTTTGTGTAAAGCAATGGGGCACTTAGAAAATTAGATGGAAACATAGAAAGTAGGAGCAAAAGTAGGCCCTTCGAGCCTGATCATGGCTGATCATCCAACTCGGTGGCCTTCCCCCATATCCTTTCATCCCCTTCGCCACAGGTGCTATATCTAACTGTTTCTTGACAACGTACAATGTTTTGGCCTCAGCTATATTTCGTGGTAGCAAGTTCCACAAGCTTACCGTTCTCTGGATGAAGGAATTTCTCTTCATCTCAGTCCTAAATGGTTTACCCCACATCCTTAGACTGTGACCCCTGGTTCTGGACACCCCGACCATTGGGAACATCCTTCCTGCATCTACCCTGTCTAGTTTTGTTAGAATTTTATAGGTTCATCTGAACTCCAGCGAATATAATTCTAACCAACTCAATCTCTCCTCATATGTCTGTCCCGCCATCCCAGGCATCAGTCTGGTAAACCTTCGCTTTATAGAAAGAACATCTTTCCTCAGATAAGGAGACCAAAACTACACACACTATTCCAAGTATGAAACTTCAATTGCCCAACCTTGGAATTTGGTAATGTTGAATCTGGAACTACGCCCAGGAAGGTCCTCAAGAAACTCCCAGCAAGTGTTGACTTTGCTCTTGATTTTGTGAACATAGAAACAAGGGGCAGTCTTTCAATCACTTGAGCCTGTTCGTCATTCATTTTGAGGTGAAAGTCTGTGTCTTAACTTCATCTACCCTCCTTCGTTCCATATACATTAATACCCTTAGCTAACACACATCCATGAATCCCAGTCATGAAAGTTCTAATTGACCTTCACAGCCTTTTAGGGGAGGGAGCTGTGAATTTTCACTCCTCTTTCTTCCTGATATCACACCTGAATGGCTTGGCTGTAATTTTAAGAATTTCCTCCATGTTCTGGAGTTACCCACCAGTGGAAAAATTCCTGTCCATCTACTCTATCCACTCTGTCTTAATCATGAGGACTTTTCTCCCATCAAGGCCTACATATTTTTGCACACTCATTAGGGTCGTGATTCTCCGGCTCTCGCTCAAGCATAACGAGGCCGGTGAATAGCGAAAGAGGCCAAATACGAGATTCATGCCGGGCACCAAACAGTTTGTGATGAAACCAGCCCGCCCCCATAGGCAAAATCTGGATCTCGCCGTAGCATGGCGAAAAACCAATTATCACCACTTAAGCCCCATTTCCATACAATTAACGAGAGCTACCCCATATCCAACGGCCTCCTGTCATTCAGCAAGTACTTACTCTGGTGCCAATTAGTACTCCTTTTGAAAAATGTGAACCTGGTGGAAGGGCTTCTGCAGGGAGCCGAGGAGGTGAGCAGCCATCTTTGCTCATGGGGAAAGAGCCCGGGAGTTCTGGGGTTGCCACCCCAGTGCTCGGTGGGCGGTGGGGGACAGTCGGCTGCAGGTGGGGGATCCTCCACAGGGGTGGGCTGGAGGACCTGCAGGAGAATGAACATGTGGTCAGTGGGCGGGATGAGTCAGTCAGTAAGGCAATAACGACTCACGTTTGACAGGTTCTCCAGGTGGAGCCCGATAGTTCCTAACCTCTGCGGCGATCTGTCCTCGGCCACCCCGGTCACCTCCAGGGCCCGCTCCTCTAAGGTCCGGCACCCCACTGCCAATGTGGGCCCTCTCTCGTCGATTGTAGGAGAGCTTTTCCTGCGGAGACACAAAGAGAGCATTGTTAGCCACACGCAAGGTTGGGGGAGCGTTGGTGAAAAGGGAGGGCTAGGGCGTGGAGGTTGGAGGAGAGACTGGAGAGGGGTGAAGTGGGGGTTGCCTGGAAGGTTGGTGTCTAGTCACTCGTGCTGCCTGGTGCAGGTCGTTGACCTTTTTCCGGCACTGGAGGCCAATCCTCCTGGCCACACTCCCTGAGCTGACTGCAGCCGCCACCTTGTCGCAGGCAGCACTTGTGTCTCACCTTCCATGACCCTCAGAAGAAGAGGACGTCCCTCCAGGCCTCCACAGCGTCCAGGTGCTTCCCCAGGTCAGCATCCCCGAATCTTGGGGCTGGTCTCATTGGCGCCATTGTTGCGAGCTGGCTGGGGTTGGCTGAGCAAGTGCAGCTCAACTGCTGCTCAACCTTGTTAGCGGGGGGCTGATGAGTGTGGTGCCGGCGAATCAGCTGGCGAGCCTTCATTTGTGACAAGAAGCCTGTGAGGTCTTGTTAAGTGGACCAATTAACGTTGAATTGCCTTGCCGGCCCCGCTGAAAAAGCTTGCATCAATTCCCGCTCGCTACCGCACTTAAAAATGTTTTTGAGGAATGACTGTGAATCAGTTTACACTGCTGACACACAATCTTGAATCTTCAATATTTAACCTCACATGATAACATCGGCTCCGCAATACTACCACACCAGTGTAGCCACTGTGCAACAACTTGTCCACATTTCTACACTGGTGCTGCTTTGACTGGAGGTTGCATGATACTCATGGCCAAGGGAAGAGAGTTTGTAACCATCAGGAAAGATAGAACACGCTAGTGCTCTTTGTCCCAGAAAAGGGAAGGTTGAGTGAGGGGTGACCTAACAACAGTCATTAAAATTATGAAGGCATTTGATTAAGTAGACAGGGAAGAATTTCCATTTGTGGAGGAATCTGAAACCAAGGATCATAAATATAACATAGTCACCTAATAAATCCAGTTAGGATTATTTACCAAGAGAGAGGTTAAAATGTGGAACATGCAACCACATTGAATAACTGAAATGAAAAACATTTATAGATTTAAGGGGAAGCTGGAGGGAGAAAGAAATAGAAGGGTAGGCTTAGGAGCAAAATTAAAACAGAAAATGCTGGAAGTATTCAACAGGTTTTTCAACATCTTTGGAGAACAAAACACTCCAGGTTGATGACCTTTCATTAGAACTGAGAAAAATTACAAATGTTTGAAATGTAGATATGTTGACATATGAAGTAAGGTGAAAGGAGGATTGTGTGGAACTTAAACACTGGAATAGAACAACTGGGCAAATGCGTTAATTGTATTTAATTATATAGTGATGGACATTAACTAGGCATTCACTTGAACCCCAAGTGACAGCCTGAAACTGGTGGTTAGGTTCGGAGGTCTGTGCTTGTAATGTGTGAATTTGCAAATAAATGTACAAAGAACAAAGAACAAAAAAAAGTACAGCACAGGAACAGGCCCTTCGGCCCTCCAAGCCCATGCCGACAATGCTGCCCGACTAAACTACAATCTTCTACACTTCCTGGGTCCGTATCCCTCTATTCCCATCCTATTCATGTATTTGTCAAGATGCCCCTTAAATGTCACTATCGTCCCTGCTTCCACCACCTCCTCCGGTAGCGGCACCCACTACCCTCTGTGTAAAAAAACTTGCCTCGTACATCTACTCTAAACCTTGCCCCTCGCACCTTAAACCTATGCCCCCTAGTAATTGACCCCTCTACCCTGGGGAAAAGCCTCTGACTATTCATTCTGTCTATGCCCCTCATAATTTTGTAGACCTCTATCAGGTTGCCCCTCAACCTCCGTCGTTCCAGTGAGAACAAACCGAGTTTATTCAACCGCTCCTCATAGCTAATGCCCTCCATACCAGGCAACATTCTGGTAAATCTCTTCTGCACCCTCTCTAAAGCCTCCACATCCTTCTGGTAGTGTGGCGACCAGAATTGCACACTATACTCCAAGTGTGGCCTGACTAAGGTTCTATACATCTGCAACATGACTTGCCAATTCTTATACTCAATGCCCCGGCCAATGAAGGCGAGCATGGCGTATGCCTTCTTGACTACCTTCTCAACCTGTGTTGCCCCTTTCAGTGACCTGTGGACCTGTACACCTAGATCTCTCTGACTTTCAATACTCTTGAGGGTTCTACCATTCACTGTATATTCCCTACCTGCATTAGACCTTCCAAAATGCATTACCTCACATTTGTCCGGATTAAACTCCATCTGCCATCTCTCCGCCCAAGTCTCCAAACAATCTAAATCCTGACGTATCCTCTGACAGTCCTCATCACTATCCACAATTCCACCAACCTTTGTGTCGTCTGCAAACTTACTAATCAGACCAGTTACATTTTCCTCCAAATCATTTATATATACTACAAACAGCAAAGGTCCCAGCACTGAGCCCTGCAGAACACCACTAGTCACAGCCCTCCAATTAGAAAATCACCCTTCCATTGCTACTCTCTGCCTTCTATGATCTAGCCAGTTCTGTATCCATCTTGCCAGCTCACCCCTGATCCCGTGTGACTTCACCTTTTGTACCAGTCTACCATGAGGGACCTTGTCAAAGGCCTTACTGAAGTACATCTAGACACTATGTAAATGTGTATAAGAATTGACTCCAGTTCCATCCTTCACTAACTGACTTTCTGGAGTAGCAATAGAACTAAATAATATAATTGGGGCATAAAGACCAGTTTTAATCCTCATTCAGTGCAGTTACCTGATTCCGGTTGGGGCTACAGTTGAGTTTTATTCTTTGCAGAGCCAGCATTTGTTGCCCATCCCTAATTGCCCATGAATTGGACTATTTCAGTTGAAACAGTCAGCCGGGCCAGAGAAGGCAAGGACAGCAGATTCCCCCACCCCTCCAAAAAGCACTTTCGTGAACCAGATGGGTTTTTACAACAGTTAATGGTATCATAAATCTCTCTGGATTTTGCACCTGCGCTGCTGGTCTCACTGACAGTCATCATTATACTGAGACTAGCTTTCAATTCCTGTGTGTTACTGACAGTATTTGAGTTCCATCAGTTGCCAGGGTAGGATTTGAACCCATGTCTCCAGAGCAGTAGCCTGGGTCTCTGGACTCCTAGTCCAGTGACATTACAGCTACACAACCATCTCCCCCTAATTTTCATTGGCCATACAGCTTGTGAGTTTCAGGGAAAGAAAGAGGAATTCTAATTAGATCATATATAATTTACAGTGCAGAAGGAGGCCATTCGGCCCATCGAGTCTGCACCGGCTCTTGGAAGGAGCATGCTACCCAAGCCCACACCTCCACCCTATCCCCATAATCCAGTAACCCCACCCGACACTAAGGGCAATTTTGGACACTAAGGGCAATTTAGCATGGCCAATCCAACTAACCTGCACATCTTTGGACTGTGGGAGGAAACCGGAGCACCCGGAGGAAACCCACGGACACATGGGGAGGATGTGCAGACTCCGCACAGACAGTGACCCAAGCCGGAATCGAACCTGGGACCCCGGAGCTGTGAAGCAATTGTGCTAACCACTATGCTACTGTGCTGCTCATATTATTACTATCCAATCACCTGCTGGAAACAGTATTGTCTGTGTATATTGGGGAGAGAGTCCAGCTGTGGTGCCTTCCACCCATCGGGGCGATTAGAGCCCGCATTAACAGTCAGTGAGACCAGCAACGCATGTGCCAAATCCGGAGAGAATTGTGATTTCCGATTTTCAACCCCATATCGGTGGAGCAACACGAAACACGCAGCAGGAGGCCGGGACCTCATTTTAATGCCATTAGCGAGCCGTCACTCCAGGAATTCCCCCCCTCAATGAATATTCAGCGGGCGCTGGCCTGACATCACAACAGCACCATTGACAACAGGTTGATATAAACGTGAACCCCTCACCTCCAAGGAGGATTTTGGAGGTGTGCTCTCAGTCAGCATCACCCTCCAGGATGTTGAATGCTCAGAGGACACGGGGGACACTGGATAAAAGCAAATTATTGTGGATACTGGAATCTCAAACCAAAAGGGAAAATGCTGGAAAATCTCAGCAAGTCTGGCAGCATCTGTAGGGAGAGAAAAGGGTTTTGACAAAGGGTCATCTGGACTCGAAACGTTAGCTCTTTTCTCTCCCTACAGATGCTGCCAGTCCTGCTGAGATTTTCCTGGACTCTGGGTCACTGATCAGTTCAACTGGGGGCCGGGGCTGGGGTTCAGTCTCTAAATCTGAGAGGGAGGGGTCGCTCACGAGCCTTCCCTTCAGGTCGGGGCGCCCCTGGCTTTAAGGGGGTCTGAAGCTGGCGTGCAGGCATCATTTCCTGTGTGCTCCTTGCTGGGCTTGTGCCCAAACCACCACTGAAGGAATGCCCATCCTTTGTGGGCACTGGAAAATGAGTGGGTGGAGATGAATACAGAGGGTCAGTACTGGGGGGCAACAGTGAGGTGCCTGGGTGGGGTCCCATGAGAGTCCAGGCTATAAGGACAGAGTTGGGGACTCGGGAATAGGTTGCATTCCTGCGTCATGATGCATGAAGACCCTCTCAATGGGGGGTAGGGCAACTGCATTGTGTGCCAAATCCCACACTGAGGCAGCACTGTGAGGACAACGCTGTCAAATCCACTTGTCAGGAATTGGTGTTGGAATGAATGTCTGTGATTGATGGCAGGCTTGTCAACTCTGCAGCCCTTGTGATCTGGGAGAATGAGGGTGCCCTCGAGGGGTGTGGTTGTCATGCTAATTGCAGGCTTCACTTGAATTAGCTGTGCCTGATCTGTCACAAGAGGCAGTCATTTCCCTGCCATGCTATCTCACTCTTCTTTGACTAATCAACTGTGCCAGGGAAATCTGTAGAGCTAAACATCAAGTGCCACTGATTGAAGCCAAGCTGTCATCCGGTGCAGAGAGGGATGGGGAGGGAGGAGGACCACCTTGTGAACCTGCTCCTGGGCCTGGCCAAACATGTCATAAATAGGTACAGGCAGCGGGCGACTGAGGGGGTCATCCGATCCGACTGCCTGCCCCTCCACTGTGGTGACATCCGGCTGGCTGTCCCTAGAGAGGGAGTATGCGGTGTCAACGGGCACGATCGAGGCCTTCTGTGCCCGGTGGGCACCACAGGGTGTGGACAGCTTTATTGATGCTTTTAATCACATTTTAGATTGATGTTTTAAGTTTCATTTGCAATTTGCTTTTGTTCAAGGCAATATTCCTTTAAGCGTGTATCCCTTTTAACTCGTTCCTCAGTTTATTTAATTTAGTTTATTTGGTTCAATCAAAATAGTTGGAGTCAGGTTGATAACCCTCTGGAATGCTTCCAATTATTTTGTATACAAAATATTTGGAAGCCTTGGACCCAAGCATTGGACTGCTGTACTCATACAAGTGTTAACGTTGCACAGATAACACTGATGTGCATGAACCCCGATGCAAGACGTAATGATGATATCAGGGTGGGCGACTTTGAGATCTGCCATGAGGATGCCGACGCTGGTTCCATGCATCCGCTCAACTGTCCTTTCACTTAATGTCAGGGTTGCGGGGTCGGGGAGGGGGGGGGCGGGATGGTCAGGTGTTAAGTGCCACTGAGGTTCTCGAGGGTCCACATGTCTCATCCAGGTGGAGTTCAGAGGGACAACTGTGGGGAAGGCGGATAGTGTGAGAGGAGAGGGTGTGAGGTTTAGTGGAGAGGCACTCAGTAAGGGGGACGCACATGGATGGATGTCACAGACGAGTTGGAGGGCTGAAGGTCAGGGCTCTGTGACGAATCCTCAACTCTCATGTTGATGTACTCTTCTTTCAGTGCATGATTCTGGAGAACCATGAAGCCAGCTGAGTTGGCTATCCGACTCTTACTGACCGAGCAGTAGCAGAGCCATCGACATGTTGCTGCACGTGGCCAGGACCAGCACTCGGCAGAGGAAGGGAGAGCTGGACCCATAGCTGTCCTGGGAGCAGCATCACAGATGATGGAGCCTCTTCGCAGACCATGCCGGCAAAGGGTCTTCTGATGTCAGACATCCTACCTGCAGATGTTGGAGCCTCGGTGCCGGAGAAGACTGTGTGTCTCCCAGGGGATGGTGGACCACCTTTGCCGGGTCTAGCAAGAAACCGCGTGAAATGGGAGGACACCCACTTCCTGTGTCCCTTAAGCTATCCATTGCTCTGAGCTTCTATGCAGGCAGCTCGTTTTTTGCCGAATCGGCGACCTGTGTGGCATTTCGCAGTCAGTTACACACCAATGCATAAGGGAGGTAACAGATGTACTTTATGCGAGGGCCCACATGTACATAAACTTGGACTGGGACCAGGCGAGCCATGACCCCAGGACTATAGGCTTCGCCTACTTAGCAGGCATGCCCCAGGTGCAGGGTGTGAAAGACTGCACCCATCATGGGGCCCGGTCATGTACCACAAGGAATTTCACTCCCTCAATGTCTAGATCGGTTGTGACCACAAGATTCACATAATGCAGGTGTGTGCCCATTTCTGAGGGAGCGTCAATGACAGTTACATCTTGGGGCGCTCGCAGATCGCTGACATTTCTAAGGGAGAGCAGTAGCTGCAGGACTTGGGGGGGGGGGGGGGGGGGGGGGCAGGATGATCCGAGAAGGAGGGAGGACATCGGGCCTTGGCAGGGCCCACATGGGTCAAGAACTATGGTTGCCCTCATAACCTCTTGGCTTGGGGACGAGCTGGACGAGGGAATGAAGAACTCCCCGCCGTGGGGGTGTGACATATCATCGGTGGTGCCACAGTAGGTTCTTGTGCTGGTGCCCACGTTTGTGGGGCGGGTTCTAAAGCCATTGACTAGACTCTGTGGGTGAATGATGAGGACTTGCGTTCAGGACAGAGTGGTGCTCTTCTCAACCTCAGCGCTATGTCTGACCCTGGCCTGACAGAGAGCTGAATGTGTCCTGCCAATGAACGGGCTTATTATGGGGTTCAGAGATGCAGGATGGCCTCATCTGCTGAAGCCCCCTCCAAGCTCAGGGGTATTGTTGTTTTCCTCCAACTAACATCTGAGGGGGGAGGGGTGGGTGTGTTGGAGAGACTTAGCGCTGTTATGCTCCCTGTTGACTGAGATGACCTAGACAGGCATCCCCTGGGAATATTTGATCTTGAGGGCCTGGACCTTCTTTCAGGCAGCGCATGTGTTGCCGTGCTACCCTCCTCGGTGTGCTGGGCTGGAGTGTGTCGCTTATTGGGTTGGGGGACTGGGTTGTCATATGGGCTGGACACACCCTGGGTGGAGGGCCCCAGGCTGTGCTCCTGCTGATCCCCTTCTCTTTGGGTACCCGGGGGCTCCCTGTGCTCCTCCATGGGATAGAGAGGCAACTGGAATGAAAGCCAGAAGCCCCGCCATCCTCTGGCGCAGACACTTGTAGATTCCCACCAATGCCTGCACCATGCAGTTGAAGCGCTGCACTGTTGAGCTCATGCCTTCAGCCATGGAGGTCATGAGCTGAGCCATGGACCGGTCATCCTCCACCATGGAGTTCACCTCCTGCACCAAGGTTTCCACTGCAATGCCAGTTCAGATGTTGATTTAGGTGTGGCATGTGTAGGGTTTGAGTGGGGACAGGGAAGCGAGGAGCAGAGTAGATACTGGGAGAGACTACAGGGATTAGTGGCAGGGAGGGGGAAGAGGCCCTTGGGACAGGTGTTGGCAACCCGTGAGGTGGCTGGGTAAGAGATCACCTTGGAGATGCGATGGGTATGTGAGAGGGTGCAGCAAGAGATTGGAGGTGGCAGACTTACCCTGGCCAAGTGAAGAAGGCCTTTTTGTGGCACTTGTAAAATGTCCACGGAGGCCGAGGTTCCTTCACCAGAATCCCTTTTATTAAAACCACCAAGAGTCCAACTATGTGCATTCAGCTTGCTGTCTACACTGGGAGTGCAAAGGATCTGACATCCCTGTTCTATACGAAGAAGATGTTTCCTGATTGGCCTACTAATCAGGGAACTCATAATCCAATTGGCCAATCTCAAAGGCCCGGTCTAAGTCATCACAGCACTGCTGCCCTGTCCTCTTCTGCAGTGAGCGAGCCCTGACTAAAGCTGCCACGGCTTCCCAGGACGGGCGTGGTGGACCTTGCTGGAAGGATGTCTGAGCAACTGTGGATAGAGGACATCCCGCCTCTGCTACACACCATTTGGTCAGGGCTCTCTGTGAATCGTGATGCTGGCTTCCTGGGAGCCAACCCCTCTGGATCTGGCAAGAATGCTGGCGAGGGGTTTATATGGGGCTTCTCACAGACAGCAGAGATCATGTTGCCCCGGGACGAGTGAATCAGCAGGAGGACGTGACGTGATTCATGTGGTTAAAAAAAAAAGTTCAAAGAGGCTCAATATTCCGTGAGATTTCCCGCTGCCAACACTGGCAGGATTTGCGCTGGCGCTGGCACGATTCGCATCAGCTTTCATACCAGAACTGACACTTTGCTAAATGTTGGTAAGATTCTGGCCATCGTCTAGATTCTGTGACAAAAGGTCTCTGCCCACAGAACGTACCCCAGCAAGGAAAAAGAGAAGTTGTCTGTATTTACATAACAAGTTTTGCCAAATCATAATTACATAATTAAACTTATCCTGCAAATATTTCTACCTTGTTTCCTTCATAATTTCCCTGGGGGTTTCTCTTATGTGCTCAGAAGATTCAAATTAGACAGATTTTGGTACCAATTGAACTATTAAAATCTTCTAGCTAAGCTGTAAATAAATAAATATAGCTAGTTAACCCCTGGTATGATTTGATTGATCCACAATTACCACTTCCCCAGTGGGCCCCAAGCATTGGAAATTGCTAGTTAGGTGCAGTTTTGTCACATCCACATGGAGGATGCAAATCCCTCACTGTTCCATGTCCTTATTTATAAAAACACTCGGACTTGTTAGTGACCTTCTTGCAGAACGTCTCTCTTTTATCTTTGCATAGGAAAAACAACTCTCCTCATTTTTCTTCCTATATCTTTGTGCTTTTAAAAAAAAACATACATAATTTGCAGGAATGTACAAGTGCTGAATCTAAGTCAGTTTGCTTGGGAATTCAGACAGTATGGAACCAGCGCTGAAGAGCGAATGCTGTACGGAATTGCCCATATGGCTCAGCAACATAAACTGTAAAGGGCACATCAGTGGAAGTTTGCGGTTTCAGTATTGTAGCAGCAGCACACTGAGAGGCGTTTTTAACAAATAAAATATCCAACAATCTTTATTTTTAGTACTATTCTCCCCTCTGCATGCCCTCTCCTTAGACTATTGATTTACTTCCTTGGGGTATGGTTCCATCCAAGCCAGCTATTCTCTGGGACCTCATCCAAGTCTCCATTCTTTATGTGACTGTTTACAGGCTGTTCAACTGCAAGGCAAATCACAGGCGAGCCCAATTCTAGCCTCGCTTAGCTTTGATCATGGGGTAGCAATCGGGAGCAGGAACCCTTGCTGGGTTTCCTTTCCATGGCCCAGGGCACTGAGGCAAATGATCACAAATTTTAACCCTGTCACAGCTCACTCAGTGCGCATCAGGGATTGAAACTGGAACCATGCCCTCAGCCACTGAAAGACAGTAAAACATTGAGATGTGCTTACATTAATGATATTATTGTCTGGGACATAGTGGAATAATCAACAGGAGAAACGTGAAGGCTTTAAAACATGTTTTTAAAGTAAACAGCTGAACTCACTTAAAATGTACATCAAATGTGTAGCCTATCATAATGAAACCTTTAAATCACATAACACTCTTATGATGTCTGAAATTACATTTCATTGATATTATGTGGGTAACAGTTTTTCACTGTACTCTCAAAAATCCAGCCTGTGTGGCCAGTAACATAAATAAAGGTTCCTTTCAGGTTTTCTGCTACTCATTCATTTTAGTTCAAAATTACACATTAATGCAAGGCCACAAAACCCTGAGTGAGACACACCAGTCATCACCAGCTTCTGGGGGAACACTTTGTGCCACCAACATTTCCATCCCACCCTGTAGGCCAGCCCTCATCTATCAAAACCAGGCTAGAGAGGAAACACCCAGATAAACACACCACAACGCTTAAACTTCCAATCACTCTGTGTTTCCGCTTCCAGAGCCTATAATTAGAATCCCTTCTCTTCCGTCTATTCCCTCGTGACGCAAATGCTTTTTGTGGCTTGGCACCTCGTCGGGGCGTTGGTTAGTTTTTGGCCCGTCCAGTGTCTGGCTTGGTGTTTACAGACTTTACTACAGCATAAATAGCACTTTCTAATTCTATACCACCTCTTCCCCGTTTTGCACGGATGATCTCAGTATTACTTTCCTCCCTCCCCTTTCCCTCAAAGCAGTTTTTTTTTTGCCTAAGTAATTGGTGTGAAAAACGGGAAACGGTAAATTGGAGTGAAGTAAGCTATTGCTCTTTCAGCCAAAACACATTTCCAGTGATTGAAACCAATTAGCTGTTTTTACAAAAGATAGCAATCTGCAGGCCTTTTCTTCTGGTGTGACTCCACCCGCTTTTCATATTAGATAAGCTGAACAACAAAGCAACCATTACTAATCAGACTTGCATCAGCCGCATCCTTGGTACTACAGATTTGCAAAGAAAAGATGATTATAAACAGCCCTTCATTGACAGCACGTGTGTTGTGTTAGCAGCACTGTAGAGGCCGTGGTTTCAGGGGAAAAATCACCAGCTTTAGAACTCACTTCAAAAGGGCTAGAAGCATGCTGAACACCCCCAAACAATGTGCGATATTTTCAAGGGAAACAATTAACCAATCATACCTTGTTTCCATGACTTCATTAGTTTGGATTCTCCGGTTCAAACTGACACACTACTGTGGTTTTCTGCAAATATTGACACACTCTTGGATATCCCCTGCAAATATTGGCACAACCCTGGGGATTCTAAATATTGACACCCTACTGGGCACCCTGTATTAATTCCCAGAATACAGTCAGCAAAAAGTGAACAGAATATTAAAGAATACTTCAAAAGAACAGAAGAAATTACATGCTTTTAAGTCAAGAAATATGGAATGATAAACCTCGGGATGGAAGGACTCCCTCCACCTCAGAGGCAGCAGTGTGCATCAGCTACAAAATGCACTGCACAACTTGCCAAGGTTCCTCAGAGAACACCTTCCAAACACACTTCTACCATTGAGAAGGACCAGGGCGGCGGACGCATGTGAATGCACCACTTGCATGTGCAACATTTAAATGAATGTTCCTAAAGAAAGAATTTTCATTTATATAACAACTTTCTCGACCTTGGGACATTCCAAAGTGCTTATAGATACATAGATACATAGAAGATAGGAGGCGGAGGAGGCCTTTTGGCCCTTCGAGCCTGCTCCGCCATTATCACGATCATGGCTGATCATCCAACTCAATAGCCTAATCCTGCTTTCTCCCCATAGCCTTTGGTCCCATTTGTCCCAAGTGCTATATCTAGCCGCCTCTTGAGTATATTCAATATTTTAGTGTCAACTACTTCCTGTGGTAATTCCACAGGCTCACCACTGTTTGGGTGAAGAAATGTCTCCTCATCTCTGTCCGAAATGGTTTACCCTGAATCCTCAGACTGTGACCCCTGGTTTTGGACCTACCCACCATCGGGAACATCTTCCCTGCATCTACCCTATCTAGTCCTGTTAGAATTTTATAAGTCTCTATGAGATCCCCCTTCATTCTTCTGAACTCCAGCGAGAACAATCATAACCTAGTCAATCTCTCCTCATATGACAGTCCCGTCATCCCTGGAATCAGTCTGATAAACCTTCGCTGCACTCCCTCGAGAGCAAGAACATCCTTCCTCAGAAAAGGAGACCAAAACTGCACACAATACTCCAGGTGTGGCCTGGTATAATTACTTTTGAAATGGAGTCACTGTTGTGATTTAGTAAACGCAGCGATCAGTTTGTGTGCAACAAGCTGCCACTAAAAGCAACATGATCATGACAAGATAATCTGTTTTAGTTGTTTGTTGGGTGAGCAATAAATATTGGCCAGGACACTGAAGAGAATTTCCCAGTGTTTCTGAGTATTCTCCAATAGGGTGTATCCACGGATGGGACGACACCATTCATAATTCAGCTCCTCAAAATTCAACCTTGCAGGCCAGATTAGCGTATGGGAAGGCAGATACTTCCGATGCCCCCAGACATAGATTCTCACAACGTTGAGCTAACGGTCTACCACATATACAGTCAATTTCTGGTAGCTTCCACTGACAGGTTTCATAATCCCTCCTCCTCCCAGCTATGTGTCAGTGGTACATAGTTACTGTTAGGGAGGTTAGGATAAAAGCGTGCCATGGGAACAATGGGCGCAATTCTCCGACGGCGCAAAACGGGTGCGGGCACTAGCGATTCTGTCCCCTACAGGGGGCCAGCAAGGCGCTGGAGTGGTTCACGCCGCTCCAGTCTCACTTCCTGGGGCGCACTGGGGGCGGCGCCAACCCGCGCATGCGCAGTGGCGATGCACCAACCCGCGCCTGCGCAGTGGCGATGCACCAACCCGCGCATGCACGGTGGCTTTATGGAACACGCCGGCCCCGACGCAATATGGCATGGGGGTTCTGGGGCTGGACGCGCAACAAAGTAGGCTCGGGGGGAGAGGCCGGCCCCCCAATCGGTGGGCCAGACCTCATCGGAGGCCCCCCCTAGGGACGGAGCCCCCCGATCCTTCGCGCAGAGTTCCCGCCGGCAGCGACCAGATGTGGATGGCGCCGGTGGGACTCTGCTTTTTCCGCTCGGGCCGGAGAATCGGCGGCCCGGCATCGTACAGCGGCACGCGACCGGCACCGCGCAAATGGCAGTGATTCTCTGCACCTCAGAGAATCGCGCACCGGCGGCGTGGCGCGGTTGCGGCAATTCTCCGGCCCGGCACGGGGCTGGGAGAATCGCGCCCTATGAATTTTTCTTTCTGGTACTATGAAAGAGCCCTGCCAATTTTATGACTTGCACTTGATGGATTGGATTACAGACGATTTTCCGAACGCTAAATCCTGCCCGCCTTGCCCCTGAGGCCTGTTTGGTTTTGTTTGGCATTATGAGTGGCAGGTGCAAAAAAGCAATGCTCTGATTTTGTCTAACAGACACTAAAATATTCACATCAGTTATCTCCACAATCAAAAAGATACTTTAAAAGTGATACTCGGCAACAAGATCTTGTTTATTGAAATAATTGACTTTAGTGGTCTTCAGATTTATTTCTATTAATTCATAGAATTACATAGTATTTACAACACAAAAACAGGCCATTCTTCCCAAGAACTTCTCCATGTGACTATCCTCCCACTTTGCTCCATCTAACCCAATTGACATATCATAGAGTCATAGAGGTTTACAGCATGAAAACAGGCCCTTCGGCCCAACTTGTCCACGCCCAGTTTTTACCACTAAGCTAGTCCCAATTGCCCACATTTGGCCCATGTCCCTCTGTACCCAGTTTTCCCATAAAACTGTCTAAATGCTTATATATCCTCCTATTCCTTTATTTTATTTTAGAAAATATTTTATTGAAGCATTTGTAATTTTCACAATTTAACATATTGACATTTCTAAAACAACCTCGTGGGTCGACTCACAAAATACCCGCTAAAATAACAACAAACAATAAGCCACGTAGCATACTTCTCCCACCCTATCCCCAATTATACTAAATTCCCTGTCCTTATTTAACATTACCATGCCTCCTATTTTCCTCCCATCCCTTTCCTATTCTTTTCTTACAACCTTCCTTGCCAAGTTATGAACTTGGCAAATTCACATATAAAGCCTCGCCTTAAATGCGTCTATAATATTTACCTAACCTACTCCGTTTGGTAGCATAGTTCACATTCTCACCACTCTCAGGGTAAAAAAAACCTAATGATTTCCTTATTAGGTTTATTAGTGAATTGGTTGTCTTCTCGGTATGACCCCTAGTTGTTGACTTGCCCAATACTCCGTCAAACCCTTCATAATTTTAAAGAATTCTATTTGGCCCCCTTTCAATCTTCTCTGATTTTGCATTTTTTAAAGGTTGGTTGTGGGCTGAAAGCCATTTCCATATTTTAGCACAGAATGTATGCTGTCATGCTTTACCAGAAATGATGGAGTGGTACATTCTTGGAGGTACTTTTTGATATCCTGAACATGTAATAATATAAATTATAAATTGAATTTTTTTTCCCCGAGAAATTGTGTAACTATATTCTCCTGTTATAGGTTGTCAGTGTTGGACAGTAGCAATGACACTTGTCTACATTAGTCTGGAAGTGTTTAAAGGGTAGATTGCACAATGGAAGTCCATTTCTTCAATCAGCTTATGATGAGAAATTGTCAATGTACAGCAAAATAAAGCATAATCCCAGATCACATCCTTCCCTAACCAAGTTTGACCTTGGCAACCTCGTTATTACATCATTATTTAGTGCTGCCCCTAATCCTGATTAGTTCTGCAGATTTCTTATGTGGCTTTGTTTTATTGTAAAAGCAGACTTGCGCCAGAGAAAGTGAAAATGCCCCTTTTCTTTGGTCTGCGCAGAAATATTGAACTGTCAGGCTAAATCAGGACCGGAAGAACATTCCTTTGCTTTTGGGAGTTGAAGTGAGTACTGAGGTCCATGCAGAGTTGTGATAAATTTGCAGCAGAAAATTGGGCTAATTTTGGAATAACACTCACCTTTCTACCTCAGACAGGTTAGTTTGAGGCTTCAAAGTAAGAAGTTCAAAGGAGGTAACCCTCCTATGGAGTGAGCTGGAAATCAAAGTCAGTCTGCGTGTCAGATCGGTAACTCAACACTTTCTCGTGTGTGAGCTGATTTGGTTGTCCAACTGTATTAAACCTGGGGAATCACATTCACCTTGTGATTTTATGACCTGAATTGAACACAGTTTCATGCAGTTTGATGGAACTTTCGTAACTTCAGCAGATCAGGCACCTCCAAACCAATCCAGGCATTGTACATAAATCATATTCTCACACACATTCAAATGGAATTAATATGGAGTTCCTGTTTATTCAGCAAGATAAGGGCAAACCTATCTTAAACTGAGAGATCGCTGCTGTGCTTGTTTGTACTGTGATGTTTGTCAGGCGAAGACAATCCTTTATATGCAGAGATTAGCAACCTGTTTTGCAAAGAGAAAAGCTTGCCCCAAAAATTGTTGAAGGTACTAAAAGAAGGACATCTTCTGTTATGTTATTAGGCCAAAAACAACAACTACGCCAGGCGGCAAACGGTTGGCAATACAGCCGCCCGCTCCCATAGGCGAAATCGTGATCTCACCGTAGAGTATCGAGAAACCAATTATCATCACTTCAGCCCAATTTCCATACAATTAACGAGAGCCACCCCATATCCAACGGCGTCCTGTAATTCATCGGCCTCCCCAGCAAGTGCTCACGCTGGTGCCGATTCGTGCTCCTTTTGAAAAAAGTGAACCTGACGGAAGGGCTTCTGTGGGGAGCTGAGGAGGTGAGTAGCCATCTTTGCTCACACACAAAGAGCCCGGTGGTTCTGGGCTTGCTACCCCAGTGACCGGTGGGAGATGGGGGACCTTTGGCTGGGGGTGGGGGACGCTCCGCACGGGTGGGCTGCCATAGGAGGATAGTGGGGGAGGCACTGGGGGGGGGAGGGGGGGCGGGCAACCGCTCGCGGCACCACCATGCCAACCCCAGAATCATTTACCCGTTCTGGCGGCAACCCTTGTCCCTATCCGTCTGCCCCACCGACTGCCGAGGCTTCTGGCCATGCAGCTGAAGGCTAATAGGGAATTGGCAATCATGGTTAAATGAGCACTTTACACATCGCAAATGGATTCCTGTAGATGGTGTAGCCATCTGGGATGGCCACTTCCAGAATACAAAATGGATTATTGCAAAGACTGTAGGGAACTATGGACAATGTTAAGAAAGCAAGCAGGCACAGAGCCTGTATGCATATTGAAGAAACAGCTCCCAGACGGGACTGAAACTGTAGGGCAATTAACATATTGATGGCCCATCTCCGGGAACAAAGGAAAGACACTCAAGCAACCGATCTAGCTCCAGACATCCCGTCGCCAGTTCTCCAAACCGAAAGCGTAAACAAAGCAAGGCCAACGGCCACATAGGACCCGCCCAACCATCAGGGCACCCACCCCTTTATTGGTCAAGATCAATACGAGTGAGCAAGATACAACCCAATTAATTGGGGCCAAGTTCAAGGCCCACCCAAAAGCGCACGAAGCCCCTTCGGGTATGAGAAGAAGGCCCCGAGAGAGAATCGCTCTCTTGGATTTGGCTCTCAAAGCGGAGAGACCCTTCCACCAGCTGCACCAAAAGCAAGTAAGTCCAAGGTCAACGCTTGCAACCAGACGGGCGACCTTAGCTGTTCTCCTGTACCACTTCGAACCCAGCAACCTCAGATCTGAACAACGGCCATTGTTCCTCTGACTGAGTGGGCACCCGAAGCTAAGTATAGGCGTTAGCGGTAGAGATAGTTTGGTTTGTAGTACTTTGTGCATGTGTAGATCTTACTGTGTGTGTAAATAAATAGTATTGACTTTGAACTAACTAACTGGTGTATTGGCTCTTTGATCAGTATTCGGGTTTGAACCTTGTGGCGGTATCGAGGGAGAGGCCAAAAACAACAACCACGCCAGGCTGGCGACTCTAAAGCAAACATAATTAGGATTAAGGAAGGCGACCATATTGACCGCCATATTTAGAAACAGAGCAACAATGGGCAGGCCATGTAGCATGTAGGAGCTATTGCCTAGCATCCCAATCACACCTTGATGCATGGACACTGTGCTTGAACACTGCAGGAGGTAGCACCACATACACAGCAGCCAACATCCGTACACACGGATGGGACACAGCTTCAGGGACATGTCCACGGCCAGAGAGTGGGTGGGTGCCACGGAGATGTGGAGATGCTTGGAGAGATGGGCCAAGGGATGGGAGGTCAGCCTGCATTGCGGAACAAAGTGAGAGAGGCATCATAATTCGGATTTGGATTTGTTTATTGTCACGTGTACCGAGGTACAGTGAAAAGTATTTTTCTGCTTGCAGCTCAAACAGATCATTTAATACATGAAAAGAAAAGACGTAATAGGGCAATACAAGGTACACAATATAAATACATAGACACCGGTATTGGGTGAAGCACACAGGAGTGTAGTGTTAATCAGATCAGTCCATAAGAGAGTCGTTTAGGAGTCTGGTAACATAGAAAATACAGCACAGAACAGGCAGCGGGGAATAAGCTGTTTTTGAGTCTGTTCATGCGATAAGCTGTTTTTGAGTCTGTTCACGCGTGTTCTCAGACTTTTGTATCTCCTGCCCGATGGAAGAAGTTGGAAGAGTGAGTAAGCCGGGTGAGAGGGGTCTTTGATTATGCTGCCCGCTTTCCCCAGGCAGTGGGAGGTGTACATGGAGTCAATGGATGGGAGGCAGGTTTGTGTGTTGAACTGGGAGGTGTTCACGACTCACTGTAGTTTCTTGCGTTCTTGGGCCGAGCAGTTGCTATGCCAGGCTGTGATGTAGCCAGATAGGATGCTTTCTATGGTGCGGCTGTAAACATTGGTAAGAGTCAATGTGGACATGCCAAATTTCCTTAGTTTCCTGAGGAAGTATAGGCGCTGTTGAGCTTTCTTGTTTGTGGCGTCGACGTGGGTGGACCAGGACAGATTTTTGGTGATGTGCACCCCCAGGAATTTGAAGCTGTCAACCATCTCCACCTCGGCCCCGTTGATGCAGACAGGGGTGTGCACGATAATGGTTGTGCACAAAGGTGTTTAATGTGTTTTACAATTCCCCACTCTCCCAATGGTGCTGCCCCCCACAAACCCCCTTCCTCACCCCCTACCTACACCACCTCCTCTCTCAGCTCCCAACGGTGCCCTCAGTGACCCTCAACGTGCTTGGCCCTCCTAGCTCCACCACTATGTCTAAGTGTTTCTCCAGGATGCACATCTGACATGGAGGTAGCCACCTGCCCACCTCGTCCTGTGGCTTTCGATGCCCCTGGTGGGCGTCCTCTGTGGGCTCTGCGAACGGAGGGCCCCGGCTCACTTGTCGGCGGCACACGCACAGACGTGCTGCCCTGTCCCGTGTGCTGACTTCGAGATGCAGCCTCATCAGAGGGGTGGAACTCGGGGGAGCCGGTGGCCACCGTTGCCACTCCAGGGGACGGGTCCAGTTTGGCAACCAGTGCCCCTTACTCCCAGTCGGTGCCCATAGGGCCCTGAGGTTCACCTTGGGATAAGGGGGCAACCGATTTGAGCCCAGGCTGCCCCTGCATCAAAGGGTCACCTGGATTCGAAACGTTGGTTCTTTTCTCTTCCTGCAGATGCTGCCAGACCTGCTGAGATTTTCCAGCATTTTCTCTTTTGGTTTCAGATTCCAGCATCCGCAGTAATTTGCTTTTGCCCCTGGACCATCTGGCTCTGCCAGAGCTGGCGGTTCCCCATGGTCTGCACCATTGTATCGCGCCCTCGGTGATGCTCCTCAGTGACTGGGACATGCTCTGCAGTGCCTCGGCAATGCCCACCTGCGACTGGGACAAGCTCCGCAGCGCCTCGGCCATTCCCATCTGAGAGCAGGACATGTCCCACTGAACCTCATCAAGATCAGCCTGGTACTGAGTGACATCCCCCAGCAAGGCGGACATTCTGTCGAGACCCTCAGCCATGGCCGTCATCGACTGCGCGATGCCTTGGACACCTTTACTCATGGTGCCGACGTATGCACCAGGCTCTTCACTGCGCTCGCCACCCTAGCAGTGATGGCCTCGGTGCCACACATTTACGGCGATATCTCCTGCGCCTGTAGCCTCTAGGATTGCTCCAAGTGGCTGTGAACCTTCTGGAGTACTGCTGACATCTCCCTCTGAATGTCCCGGCTGCTCCCTATTGTCTCCAACAGCTCCGGCTGTCTCCTTACCACAGGCTCAGCATCAGGCTGGGACTCAGCTGGGTCCTTGGATCCAGCAGCCCTCCGACTGCTGTCTCTCCTGGGGATTTCTGCCTCCACCTGATGTGCACCAGCAGCAGTGTGGTGCTCACCAGATTGTGCCCCCGAAACCTGCCCGCTAACATGTCCCACCAAGGTGTGTGTATCTGCGCTGGTGGAGGGTGGGGATGACAGCTGTCCCGCGACTATAACGGTGGCATCCTCAGAACTCTCCTCCTGAGGTGGTCTTGTGGGAGGCAGGAGACATTGCCGCCCGAGATGGCTGGAGGACCTGAGGGAGAATGGACATGTGGCCAGTGGAAGGGATGGGTCAGTCAGTAAGGCAGTAACAACTCGCGTTTGACAGGACCCCCGAATGGAGCCTGGTGGTTCCTCATCTCTGCGGCGTCTGCCGGCCTCCACGTGAGTGACCGATCTGTCCTCGGCCACACCAATCACCTCCTCGAATAATGAGGATTCTTAAGTCCGCACACCACCGCCAGTCTGGGCCCTCTCCCGACGATAATGGGAGTGCTTTTCCGGAGGAGACACAGAGAGGACACCGTTAGCCACATGCGTGGTTCACAGTGGTTGGGGGAGAGGATGGAGGTAGGGTTGGGGGTTGCATGGGGAGTTGGGGGGGGGGGTGTGGATGCTTCCTTGGGGGCGGGGATGGGGGGGCATTGGTGTCTATTCACACATGCTGCCCGGTGTAGATTGTTGACCTTTTTTCGGCACTGGAGGCCAGTCCTCCTGGTCACACTTCCCGAGTTCACAGCTGCCGCCACCTTGTCCCATCTATGGCTCACCCTCCGGGACCCCTGGGGACAGGACATTCATCCTGGCCTCCACCGCGTCCAGGAGTCTCCCCAGGGCAGCGTCCCCGAATCTTGGGACTGGTCTCTTGGGCACCATTGTTGCGAGCTGGCTGAGATTGGCTGAGCAAGTGCAGCTCGATCTTTTTAGCGGTGGCTCGCAAGCGCGGTCCCAGCGAATCAGCTGCCGAACTTTAATTTGCGGCGAGCAGCCCGTGAGGCCTTGTTAAGTGGACCAATTAACTTTTAGTGGCGTTGCCAGCATCGTTGGGCAAAGCCCTGGGAAGCTCGCCGCAATTCACGCTCGCTATCACACAATAATGAACAAGAAATCTGTCAATGGTTGGTTGATTATTTTTATAGATAATCCAGGTAATGGGCCATGTTCGATTAAGGACTAAGAGCACATATAAAACATGGAACATACAGTGCAGAAGGAGGCCATTCGGCCCGTCGAATCTGCACTGACCCACTTCAGCCCTCACTTCCACCCTATTCCCGTAACCCAATAACCCTTCCTAACCTTTTTGGTCTCGATGGGCAATTTATCATGGCCAATCCTCCTAACCTGCACGTCTTTGGACTGTGGGAAGAAACCGGAGCTCCCGGAGGAAACCCACGCAGACACGGGGAGGATGTGCAGACTCCGCACAGACAGTGACCCAGCGGAGAATCAAACCTGGGACCCTGCCGCTGTAAAGCCACAGTGCTAGCCACTTGTGCTAGTAGTAGGGAGGCAGAGATCGGTAATGCTGCATCCTAAGAATAAACTTACTATCGAGGAAAATAGCTGTGCTTGTTTCATACTTCACCACCATCTGCCTTGGTGCCAATTAACAGGCGGAATCAGTATTTCTTTTTAAGATTCAATATTGGCTACTTTAGAGGATCTTTAGTGCCTGAATGGGCTGCTGGAAATCACTTCCAGAGCCTCTGCAAACTGCAGCAAGCAGAATATAAAACCAAAACTATGGCAGTCTCCTGAAAGACTCCAGCAAGATGCAGTGAATGGATGCTCGTTGCATGATTCAAATCCTGTGGGTAAGATCACTAATAGACACTACCAGTGCATTCGCTCAGCGTGATTTCTAGGGGATTTACCCACTCTTGTTAGGAACAGTTGTGTCACCGTATGTAGCCTTTCTTTTTAACTTCTTTATTTTTATACAATCATATTGAATGCATCAACTTGACTTAATATAAAATGTTTAGGTGTGCGAGGTGCTCGAGAAGCCCAGCGAATCATACCCATATGTTTTGGTCATGCCCGGCACTACAGGGGTTTTGGGTGGGGGTGACAAAGGCGCTTTCAAAAGTAGTAGGAGTCCGGGTCGAACCAAGCTGGGGGTTGGCTATATTTGGGGTTGCACAAGAGCCGGGAGTGCAGGAGGCGAGAGAGGCCGATGTTTTGGCCTTTGCGTCCCTAGTAGCCCGGCGCAGGATATTGTTAATGTGGAAAGAAGCCAAGCCCCCGGGGGTGGAGACCTGGATAAATGATATGGCGGGGTTCATAAAGCTAGAGCGGATTAAGTTCGTCCTAAGGGGGTCGGCTCAAGGGTTCACCAGGCGGTGGCAACCGTTCGTCGAATATCTTGCGGAAAGATAGATGGGGGGAAAAAAGAAGGCAGCAGCAGCAGCCCAGGATTTGGGGGGGGGGGGGGTGGGGGAGGGATGGGGGGGAGTGGGCGGGGGGGGGGTGTAGCCTGTGACAAGGCAGTTGCCAATTAGGGCTAGTTTTCATTTTTGTTATTTAATATTTTTTTTTTTTGTTTGTTTTTTGTTTATATAAAAAAGGTCACTGTTATCTGTATTGTTATAATGTTGTGTAAAGGATGCACAATGTACTGTGTTGGTTGACCAAAAATTTTCAATAAAATATTTATTAAAAAAAATATATATAAAATGTTTGATTAAAAAGTGCATTCAGTGTTGACCTGTGTGTCAGTGTCAGTGGTTAGATTCATTAGCTTACGTTATTGATCTTTATTTCAGGAATGTTGCTGGTCACCACCGATACACAAGGCCATGACTTTCACGTATTTCGAATGCTGACACATCCCTGTTCCTCTTCGCAGAGTGCTGTGCATCATCTGTACACTTTACATCGTGGAGAAACAGAGGCTAAGGTACAGTGTGAATCTAGATTTTGGACACTAGGTGCCGGTTGTTTTAGGGAATGCCTGACATCAGGGGCACAAATTAACATGCAAAAAAGAGTCCCGTTTTGGGCGCATATAGCGGGGTCTTTTCCGGCGCCTGCAGTGCTGCGAATGGCCCTGCTATCAAATGGGACTCTGTCATTTTTTTTTTTCTCACCTTGCCCGCATCTATCCTATCTATTCCCTTCATATTTTTATATGTCTCAATAAGATCCCCCCGCATCCTTCTAAACTCCAATGAGTACAGTCCCAGTCTACTCAACCTCTCGTCATAATCTAATCCCCTCAACTCGGGGATCAACCCAGTGAATCTCCTCTGCACTCCCTCCAGTGCCAATATGTCCTTTCTCAGGTAAGGAGACCAAAACTGAACACAATACTGCAGGAAGAGATCGGGGCGCCATTTTATAATGCCACCCCAATCACTCGACACCCTTCGGACACCCAACTGCGGACTCCGGACCCCCCCCACCGCCCCTATTTATCACCTAGGGGTATTTGAGCCCCCCCTCATCCCCCCTCTTAAGGACAGAGCACCCCCGGGCCAGATCCCTGGCACGGGAACCCAGTACCTGGGCACCTTGGCACTGCCAACCTGGCACCCTGGCAGTGTCAAGGTGCCACCCTGCCCAGAGCCCGACCACCTGGAGCCCTCTGATAGCCTGGGAGAACCCCACCAGGTGCCATTACGCCTGTGGACCAATACTAAATGGCGCCATGGTGAGGTCTCCCAGGTGCGGGCGTTAGTTCCCGGGCCTCGGGAGAGTCAGGTGCAGGCTCATTTAAATATGTTAATCTGGATCCTGCCCAGGAAGGGCGAGATCCAGATCGCGATTTCTCGCGAGGCACTCCGAGCATCGCAAATCTCGTGAGAGGCATCTCCTGGGATTTAACAACCTTGAAGCCATTCAATCGCACCCCAGATTTCATACAGAACAATGGATTTCAAACTTTTACATTGTGAGTTGAAATCCCATGCAAAATGTTGATGTGCGCGAGGAGACAATGCAGAGAAAAGCAATAAAGAATACAGAATTCTTAAGTTGCTACTTAGAAGCATGAATTGTCCCTATTTCTTGATGAATAGGAAGTCAATAACATCTTGGAAGCTGGAGATCTCCTTGCAGCCCTCAGTTTGAAAGCCTATGATAGAGAGTGATGGCTGGACAGGAGTAATTGTGTATTCTGTATTGTGTAGGTCGGAGTGCATTTCAATATATTGAGTAATTGAGTTGACATTAGAAGCCACAAAATTGAAGTCTGACCAATGAATGCCCTCATCAAGACGTTCTATATAATGCAACCAAAAGAGTAAATGATCCCTTTGTCAAAGCTCCTCTGGGGTGTGGCTGAGCTTTGACAAAGAGTCACCTGGACTCGAAATGTTAGCTCTTTTCTCTCCTTACAGATGCTGCCAGACCTGCTGAGATTTTCCAGCATTTTCTCTTTTGGTTTCAGATTCCAGCATCTGCAGTAATTTGGTTTTTTCTATATAATGCATGCAGTTTTCATTTGTGAGAGCAGCTTTATCTCATTTTCAGCATTTAGCCCTCACACCCATTTCGAGAAATGGGGCAGATTGCCAGCAGTGGCAGCCTTCAGGTATTAGAGGGCACAGACAGTGTCACTCACTTGTTGCCAGGTTTATATCCTGGACCCATTTTTTTCTTTGATCAACTTGTATAAACATTAACAGGCCTGAAACCCATGTTTATCTCTGAGCAGAACAAATAATCGGAGTGATAAAACTGGCCTGCTGACGGCAGGGACCCAGCTTTATCTTTGTGGCTGCTTGACTCTGCTTGTTCTAACTTACAAATTGCTGTTCTAAACTGACCTTTGTATCTGGATGGACAATGTGATTAAAGAAAAATGTACTGGCAAATTAGGTTTCTTCAGAACTACTAAAAGCTGTCCATGAAAAGAAAGACTTGCATTTATAAAGGACCGTTCACAAGCTCAGGACGCCCCAAAGCACTTTACATCCAATGTATTTCCGGCATGTAGTCACTGTTGTAATGTAGGAACTTTGGATCATTGACTGGTTTCATTTACTCTTGGAAAGCAGTGTCAAGGAAAGATGGGAATTGTTTTACTCAGTGAGTTGTGGGAATGAGAATCGTTTAATTCCTATGGTATTTGTGTTTTTATATTTTAGAATAGGTAGATTCACTTTCCAGCTGCTGACATTGGGATCAGATATATCTGCATTTCAAATACCCAAATGCCGCAGACTTATGTAACCCACAATACCAAATGCTCATCAGCTTTTGTAAATTCAACGCTAAGCAGGTTCAACTAACTTAAAACAATGAGCTTGGAACATAGCTGGATATTGTACTGCATGGCCAGAACTTTAGAGTATAAGTCAGAGAATGCAGCAACAAAACTTTAATTGTGTTGTGTTAGACAGCACCTTGAATGCCTCACACAGGTTTGGCCACCAAAAGATTAGCGAGATTGAGGATCAAGCTAAAAGTCGAATTGCAGGCAGTAGTGCAGAGGACCGCTACATTTTAATGTTCCGTGTCAGGGATCTAAGTTATGAGGAAAGATTGTACAAACACTGGCTTTTCAATGTAGAAAGAGGGCATCTAAGAGGTGATCACAGCAACTTTTATAGCCAACAGTATATTCTGTTGTCATATATAACAGTATTCGGGCTGCATATTAGTGGCATGGGGTTGGGGGAGGGCACAGACGAATATGTTGACCTGACCCACCCTACTGCCCCTCAGAGGTTGGTGGGAGACTGACTCACTTTACCCCAGCCAACCCCACATCCTTTCCATGTTTGCTGCCCAATAGTAGTACAGGAGGTTTGGCAGTTCCAGATGCCGAGTGCCGCCCCCTCTGCAGGACAACTCTACGGATCCTGGGGTTCTTCCCCGCCCACACGAAGGTCGCGATCAGTTTGTGTAGCCTGATAAAGGGTTTGGGGAGGAAGATCGGGAGCGATCTGAACACGAGTACGAACCTTGGCAGGACATTCATCTTTATCGTCTGCACTGTCCCCGCCAGGGAGAATGGGAGTGAGTCCCACCTATGGATGTCCCCCTTCACCTCCTCCACCAGGCTAGAAAGGTTCCAATGGTGGAGCCAGGCCCAATTGTGGGCCATCTGGATCTCCAGGTATCTGAACTTAGTCTGGGCCAGTTTGAAAGGCAGAGCTCCCAGCTCGGCTTCTCCTCCCTGGGGGTTTACCAGGAAGATTTCGCTCTTACTCAGGTTTAGCACAGTGAGTGGCACGGTAGCACAGTGGTTAGCACTGTTGCTTCACAGCGCCAGGGTCTCAGGGTTGATTCCCGGCTTCGGTCACTGTCTGTGCGGAGTTTGCACGTTCTCCCCGTGTCTGTGTGGGTTTCCTCCGGGTGCTCTGATTTTCTCCCACAAGGCCTGAAAAACCTGCTTGTTAAGTGAATTGGACATCCTGAATTCTTCTCAGTGTACCCGAACAGGCGCCGGAATGTGGGGCCAAGGGGATTTTCACAGTAACTTCATTGCAGTGTTAATGTAAGCCTACTTGTGACACTAATAAAAATAATTATTATTATTAGGTTTAGTTTATATTCCAAGACGTCTCAGAACTCACTCAGGAGCTGTATTATCTTTCCCGTGCTGGCTAGGTTGTTTGAGACTTAGAGCACCAGGTCATCCGCAAAGAGAGATACTCTGTTCTCCTTGTCTCCTCTTTGAATGCCTCTCCACCCCTTGCTGATCTGAGTGCAATAGCCAGTGGCTCAGTTGCCAGAGCCAACAGCAGCGGGGACACCGGATATCACTGCCTCATGCCTCTGTGCAGCTGGAAGTAGTTTGAGCTGGTGGCATTTGTCCAGATGCTGGCCATGGGAGCGCTGTACAGCGGTTTCCCCCACGAGGTGAACACTGGCCCAAACCCAAACCATTTCAGTACCTCGAACTTTCACTCCACCTGGTCAAAGGCCTTTTCTGTGTCCAGGGAGATGATCACCTCTGGTGTCTCCTCCCTGGGTGGGGGCATGACCACATTTATCAGACATCTGATGCTCGCCGTCAGCAGTCTGCCTTTGACAAACTCGGTTGATCTTCCCCGATCACTTCCGGCAAGCAACTCTCCAGCCTTGTTAGAGCTTTCGCGAGAACCTTTGCGTCAGTATTCAGGAGTGAGATAGTTCTGAATGATCTACACATGCTGGGTCTTTGTCTTTCTTCGAAATCAGTGAGATCGGAATCTGTGCCAGTGTGGGCGGCAAGACCTCCTTTGACAGCGAGTCGTTGAACATCTCCAGCAGGTGCGGGGCCCGCAGTGCTGCAAGCTTTTTGTAGAAGTCCACCGGGAACCCATTAGGTTCCTGCGCCTTCCTGCATTGAATGGAGTTGCTCCACTCCTTGACCTCCTCTAGACCCAACGGTGTTTCCAGTCCCTGCCCCTTTTCATCCTCCACAACTGGGAAGACCAGCCCAGCCAAGAACTGCTTCACCATTATGTACCGACCCCCGGGTCCATCACCATGATGGTCGCCGTGAAGGTTACCCTCTTGTTAAATAGGATTGCTATCCCCTTCACTCTTGTGTCAAAGCTCGCTTGGTATGCTTGCCCCACCCAACTCTTCCTTACCCTCATCTGATTTTTGGTTCTCAGCTTTATCTCCTGAAGAAAGATTATGTCAACTCTCAGGCTTTTTAGGTGGGCACAGACTCAGGATCTTTTGACTGGGCCATTGAGTCACCTCACGTTCCAGGTGACTATCCTGATAAGGGGAGTTTATGTCCCCTCTCCCTCTTCTTTGGGGTCAGCCATATTTGCCTTGTGGACATGCCTCTGTATGTCCGGGCTTCCCTTTGTCCTTGGTCCGTCCAGATTTCCGGCCTCCATCTTCCTCCTCTCACCCATGCTATCATGTAACCTGTATGAAAATAATTTTGCCCTCCCACCCCCCCTAAAATTCCCGCCTAAAGCTCCCCAACCCCCTTCGATCGAACAGTCTACCTCTCTCCTTTACCGGCCATTTCTTTCCCCCGAACCCAAACCCCCAGCCCACTGACTTAACGCCCACCCCACCCAGAAGTCTACTCCCTCTCGGGACACCCACTGGCAACCCCCCCCCCCCCCCCCGCCCCCCCCAAATTGCTCCCGATCACCAGCCTGTTGGCTAGCATGCCCCCCTTCCCGGAAACAAAGCCCAGTAACACTGTCCCGTTCGAACCCCCGCAGCCCCGAATCTTTACTTCCCTTATTTAATGTCGTCCTGTTTAGAGTTGGTGGAGGATTGGCCTTTATGCCCAAGGAGGAGTGCCAGACTTCTCCTCACCCTGTTTGACATGGCCCCACTACTTGTAGAGTCCCGCCCTCCAAACACAACCCAGAAGAACCCATCTATAAGATAAGTAACACTGCAAATACATGTGGTAATTCCCCACCAGACATCCGCAGAAAGAGGCATAATAGGAATAACCACAAAAAGGAGCATAATCTACAAAAGAGAACATGAAAAGAAAAAAAGGAAAAGAGCACAGATAAATGTCCATGACCTCGTGCCCTCCAGCTCAGTGGTTCAAGAAGGCAGCTCACAACCACCTTCCAAAGGGCAACAAGGGATGAACTATAAATGCTGACCGAGCCAGAGGCGTCCACATCCCTAAAATGAAGTCTGGTTCGATAATTAATTTATTCTTTAAGTGTAGCAGTTTTCCTCATTAGCCTGACTTGTCATCCTTTACTCCAGAGAGTAATTCTACAAAACTCTTACAGAAGGCAGAATTGCATTGCCATTGCGTTTGACACTGAATGAAGTAACACCAGTGTGTTGTCCGTATAGGTTTAAACAATGCTGAGCCTCTGGCACTTCATAAACGTACACAAATGTGTTTTTAAGATGTTTTGAAAAAACACACTGTCAAAACATTTAAAATGTAATAGCCAGGAGCACAGAGCTCCTTCCTTGCTGTGCGAATTTGATTCCAGCCCAAGTTACATAAACACGGTATTATCAGTGTCTGATTGGATCCAATTCTGTAGCTGCTGGGCTCTGACATTTTACACTAACGTCAGAATAGTCGTGGCAGTACAAACACTCTCTGAGTTAGGACGGTAAAGGAAGCAAAATGTTCCTGATAAAGATGGAGTCAACATGTAGACAGGTTTTTCTGGGGGGGGGTGGTTTGAGTCAAGCATCAACACTAATTTCATTGACATGATGAATCGATGGTTTTTAAAACAACTTTAATATTGTTTTTATTGCTGTTTTTGTATTCTGGTATCTCAACCAGGTAACTGCAGAACAAACAAATGCCGGAAAATCATATTGTGCATGAATAAACAAATATGTTAAATTTTTGTATGAAATTGTTTATTCTAGTATTTTAAAGGAGTTGTTAGTTTAAAATAAATTTCTCCATCAGGACAATAGTGGAAGGAATTTCATTCACACACTTTAAACATTTGCATATTGGTATTTCATAGGGCAATTATTTTTATTTGAGATTTCTTCACAAAATCTTCAGTAACATAACTGTAGGTAAAATCTTGTAAGGGCGCATTTTCAATTGTCAGTACTGCTGAACTTGTCAAATGTTCCTAACTCATCGTACTTTGCAAATATCTTTCACTCTTTTCAGCACAGAGAAAGAATGTTCACTGCAAGCATTTGTGACAGGTATTGTTAAAAATATTTTCAGAATGGTTGCCAAATTTGTAAAGGTTGCCTGCAAACCATCATGTACAAGTCTGTACAAATCAGCTGGTGATCCCGAAGCACAGAGCTCATCATTATTGAGGAAATTAATGAATTATTTCACTTCTTCTTTGAAAGGATTTGTGTCTGTGTCCTCCCAGTAGTATTTAATTAATCTCTTACTGCAAAGGCTCTTAGCATTCTTATCCAAACTTCTGTTGAAAAGCATGCAAAATAATTCAACAACTTTCTTCAGAGATTCACTTCTACTCTGCAATTGTACCATTATTCTGTCGCAAATAACATTGACAGTTCGATAAGAACATGGGAGTCCAAACCGAGTAAAAGTAAGGACGTAGTTTTATTTACAAACAATATATTTACACTTCCTGGTAGACCACTACCGGGTACTTCACTAGTCGGTGCCTTACTGGCTGACCTAATATACTCCAGGTAATTGAGATATCCTGCCCCTAGCGGGAGAGCTCTTACTCCGCAAGGAACACCAGGAAGAGAAGCATTCCCACTCTGTAAGCCTCGTGAGGAATATTACAGCCAGTCTCAACATTAATCTTCTCTTTCCCTTTTAAAGTGATTTCATTGTCTCTAGTTTCATCAGAAAATAACCTCCTGGGCATGATTCTCCGACCTCCCAGCTTCATGTTTTTCGGCAGTGGAAGGCGGTGTGCCATTTGCTGGCAGTGGGATTCTCTGCTCCTGCTATTGTCAATGGGAATTCCTATTGAAGCCACCTCATGATGCCGGGAAACCCGCGGGCAGGAGCTTGCTGCCCGCAGGATCAGAGCATCTCGCTACCAGTGAATGGCCAGAGTATTCAGGCCCCTGTTTCTTGTACGCTTCTCATCATCAGAGGGAGCTGTATTCTTGTTCATGTTAGTGCCTCTGCTTCCACTGGGGTATAGCCATTTCGAACTTCTATGACAAAACCTCTAACTGAGGCTAACAATTGGGAAGTATTCAGTAAAGTTGTTTGAACATTTTGCAGCGAATTGCTGATGGCATTAATTCTTTGAAGTAAACGGTTCCATAAAACAATAACAACTGTGGACAAATGGACTCGGTCAAGTCCAGTGTGGGAAATACTGGCGTTGTAGGTCGAATAGATAGATCCCGGCTGTTGTGGCGAAAAAGTACTCCCACAGACGATTTGACAATGTAGGACCACGGTGCCTCCTGCCTGATCACCGTGGATGACAAAGACCATCCGCCTTCTGGGTCCCTGATTCTGATGGTGTCACCTATTGTCAGTGGCTTGAATGGGATCGCATGTTGATCGTAGTATACAAGTTTTGAGCGCAGTCAATAAAATGAATGCTGCCTCAAACTATTCAGCTGCTGCTTTGCAATTGAAATTCAAGGAGTGGCTGGAACATGGAATGAATAATGCACAGGGGCTTACATTGTTCTGTCTTGCTTGTAGACATGAATACTTTTCTGCCATATTTGTGGCATTATCGAAGCTCTTCCGATGACAGTTTTTGATGTCCAGACATAAATTTGAAGTGATTTCATAAACCGGTGCCTTGAAGCACTCAGAAGTGCTGGACAAAACAGACAAATTACTATACAACTTCACCATCACTGGTCACATATCTTAAAATTAATGTTAATTGCTCCACATGACTCACATGTGGTGTTGAATCAACCATTATGGAATAGTATTTGGCATCTTTGACTTTATTGCTGAATTGGTTTTCAGCCGCTCTGCCATTGTAGTGATGAAGTCATCGTAGGTTCTGCGCGTTAAAAGGTTGGTCATCCCTGAGCCACAATATTGATAACTTTTCAAATGCTCTTTGATAAGCTCGTCAAATTCACGAGGATATTTGAGCAGGCTAAGAAATTACCTCTTCGACTTGACATTGATAACTCATCACGTCCTCTTAAAGGTAGTCACAAAGAACACAGCAGTTTGACTGTGGCAACAATACACTCATCACTTTCTTCCAGTAAAAACACCCCTTTTCAAACTGAGACGAAACCCCAGAATCAATTCTTCCAGATAATATACATCTTTGAGCGAACGCACACGCACCCTTAATATGACTTTTGGAAGTTTAATGATCAGCAGTATCTTTTCCGACATTTCTCCAGTTGGAGTACCTGTCGACAAATGATTGTTTCCCTTTACTAGGATCAGGGAATAATTTGCAAACGTAAGAGTCGACTGCCTGAGGTTTCTGAAAAAATCAACCACTTTCTCCTTTCCATCTTGCCATTTCTCTCTACCCTCATAAAACGGTACTCATGCAGACTTCTAAACTGCTTTCGGCTTCGAACCTCCAACACGTTTCTCAAATTTTCCATATTACCTATGTTTTCTGGTCTATTTATTACAAAATATTCAATCATACCCAATGGAACAGACTTTGGCCACAAGGCAATGTCTTCCGGTTGTTTTTTTTCCATCCCTTCAGCTGCAGAACAATAAACTTGAGCAGTATCTTGTAGTTCCATTCCCATTTTAGAGTCGAATTCTTTGTGTCCAAGTTTTTCAGGCAATGTGTTGTCTCCGGAAATCGGCTGTTTGAAATCATCAGACAAGTCACCGAAACCTTTTGTGAATGTTGAGGATGATTGTGCAGTTTGGGCACTGCTCAATACTTCCTGGCTGCTGCTGGGTGCTGGCTTTATTTGGCCAGGCCTCTGTTCGTTATCTGGTTACCTGCCTGCGCACCCGCCTGCCCGCCCACCCACTTGCCTGACTCAGGCCGGGTCTGAGGTTTGAGAGATGCCCCGCTGTTCCCCTTGGCCATTAGCCGGCGCCGCATTGAAGGCTTTGCAGCCTCGCACTCTGATGTTTGGTCGGCAACCTCACTTTTGCCACAGGCTTCTGGGTCGACTGGCAGAAAGCTGGATGTCTCTTCACTTAATGAAAGTTCAAGCACCATTTCTATTGCACTGGGTGCATTACGGGAAATGCCCCAAATGGGTTTTACTCCAGACTCCAAGCCAATCGTGAGTCACGCGACTCACTACACCTGGCACGATCTGGATCATGGCCTGGCTGAGCCTGTGTCAGATAATAAACCCGACAAATGTTTTCCTTGAAACACTTTAAAAAAATCATATTTCATAAAAATGTATTAAATGTTGTAGAACACAATAAGAACAAAACTCCATGCCCCAGCAATAAGAATCAAATTATAGCTTGGTGTAAATCAGATAAACAGGGATATTTAATTTGAGTTAATGGGAAAACAAAAATGTAAGTCTTCCACTGATGTGACTGTCGTCATTTTATGTCCAACTGCTTTAAAAGTATCCACAACTTGTTGAATAGTTCAAATGTTTGATGTTTAGCAATTCTTCTTTACAAGTGACATTTTTGTTTTCTTTAAGGGTTCTAAAACCATTATCTACTGCTGTATTCTGTTCCTTAACATTACTCTCTATGCCAAATGACCCACTCAGATCCCTGCCAGTGTGTCTGTTGAACCAGATTCTAGAACATAGAACATAGAAAATACAGCACAGAACAGGCCCTTCGGCCCACGATGTTGTGCCGAACCTTTGTCCGAGATTAATCATAGATTATCATTGAATTTACAGTGCAGAAGGAGGCTATTCGGCCCCCTGAGTCTGCACCGGCTCTTGGAAAGAGCACCCCACCCAAACTCAACACCTCCACCCAACACCAAAGGCAATTTTGGACACTAAGGGCAATTTATCATGGCCAATCCACCTACCCTGCACATCTTTGGACTGTGGGAGGAAACCGGAGCACCCGGAGGAAACCCACGCAGACACGGGGAGGACGTGCAGACTCCGCACAGACAGTGACCCAAGCCGGAATCGAACCTGGGACCCTGGAGCTGTGAAGCAATTGTGCTATCCACAATGCTACCGTGCTGCCCTTAAGAACAAATAAATCTACACTATATCATTTTACCGTAATTCATGTACCTATCCAATAGCTGCTTGAAGGTCCCTAATGTAATGGTTTGTTCGACCCGGGGAAAAAGTCTCTGACTGTCTACTCTATCTATTCCCCTGATCATCTTATAAACCTCTATCAAGTCGCCCCTCATCCTTCTCCGTTCTAATGAGAAAAGGCCTAGCACCCTCAACCTTTCCTCGTAAGACCTACTCTCCATTCCAGGTAACATCCTGGTAAATCTTCTTTGCACCTTTTCCAAAGCTTCCACATCCTTCCTAAAATGAGGTGACCAGAACTGTACACAGTACTCCAAATGTGGCCTTACCAAAGTTTTGTACAGCTGCATCATCACCTCACGGCTCTTAAATTCAATCCCTCTGTTAATGAACGCGAGCACACCATAGGCCTTCTTCACAGCTCTATCCACTTGAGTGGCAACTTTCAAAGATGTATGAACATAGACCCCAAGATCTCTCTGCTCCTCCACATTGCCAAGAACTCTACCGTTAACCCTGTATTCCGCATTCATATTTGTCCTTCCAAAATGGACAACCTCACACTTTTCAGGGTTAAACTCCATCTGCCACTTCTCAGCCCAGCTCTGCATCCTATCTATGTCTCTTTGCAGCCGACAACAGCCCTCCTTACTATCCACAACTCCACCAATCTTCGTATCGTCTGCAAATTTACCGACCCACCCTTCAACTCCCTCATCCAAGTCATTAATGAAAATCACAAACAGCAGAGGACCCAGAACTGATCCCTGCGGTACGCCACTGGTAACTGGGATCCAGGCTGAATATTTGCCATCCACCACCACTCTCTGACTTCTATCGGTTAGCCAGTTCGTTATCCAACTGGCCAAATTTCCCACTATCCCATGCCTCCTTACTTTCTGCAGGAGCCTACCATGGGAACCTTATCAAATGCCTTACTAAAATCCATGTACACTACATCCACTGCTTTACCTTCATCCACATGCTTGGTCACCTCCTCAAAGAATTCAATAAGATTTGTAAGGCAAGACCTACAGAAGGTTGCACCCAAATGATGCCGGGTGATTTATTCTCACTTTTCCTTTCAAAAATGCCCCTCGATTAGCACAATAAATATTACACTTCTCAACTCATTGTTGTAACATCAGACACTATTGCCTCTCTTCACTAAAGTGAGGAGCACTGTTAAAACATTGCTGTCCTGTTTATTGGTCAATCATCCCCCAGCACACAAACTTTGCTCTTCCGACTCTGGTCTATTTTTCATTGTTTTCAAAGTCCTGCATGGACCTCAGCCCTCCCGCTCTTTGTAGCCTCCTCCTACCTGACAGTTGTCTCTGCGCTCCTCCAATTCTGGCCTCTTGCGTATCCCTGATGTTAATTGAAAAATGAAAATGAAATGAAAATCGCTTATTGTCACAAGTAAGCTTCAAATGAAGTTACTGTGAAAAGCCCCTAGTCGCCACATTCTGGCGCCTGTTCGGGGAGGCTGGTACGGGAATTGAACCGTGCTGCTGGCCTGCCTTGGTCTGCTTTCAAAGCCAGCGATTTAGCCCTGTGCTCAACCATCCCCTGTTGCTCCACCAGTGGCAGTTGTTCACCTTGGGATGTTTAACATGAACAGTATCATATAAACGTAAGTCGTTTGTTATTGTGTGAATGGCTTTATGCAGGTTTTCGTTAGGTGGTAACTTATTCCTAGTGAATGTATGCGAGATGGTGAAGGATCTGGCATGTGTTATGAGGCAGTAGGTTATTGCATGGATTTGGGGTCATTAAAACATACTGCATATTGGAGGGGTCACATCTAAAAGATGCCTTTGATCTAAGTACAAGCACAGCATGAAAAATACCGTGGACCTGCATATACAAACTTCAGCATTGCTGAACAATTTATTAAATTTCCAATAAGCCTGCCAGCAGGGTATCCATTGAGCCCACAGTCTGCTTCTTCAGCCCTCTTTTTGCCATTTGTATTGCTGTCTCGGCTATCCCATTTGACGCCGTGTGATAAGGGGCGGTGCGGACATGGAGAATCCTGCTACGCTTTGCAAAAGTGGCAAACTCCGCTCTTAATTGAGGTCCATTATCAGTGACGAGCACCTTGGGTATGCCATGGACCAAAAAAGAAGTACCGAGGCGCTCTATGGTCACTCGGGACGTGATGCACGTCATCCTGTGGACCCTCCAGCCACTTTGAGTGAGCGTCTGTCATGATCAGAAACATGACGCCAAAAAAGGACAGGCAAAATCCTGGTAGTTCAACGTTGAGCCCATGAACGTGAGCCCAGGGGTGATCCGCCGCTCCTAAGGATGTAAGGGTGCCGCCGCCACAGGGAGCTTCTGATGTTCCTAACAAATGGGGCTGTCCTGGGCCAATGCCTCGATAGCCCCGCCCAACCCTGGCCACCAAACATAGCTTCTGGCTAACATCATCATCTTGAACACTCCAGGATGCCCCGCATGAAGATCCTTCAAAATCAAAGCCTGTCCTTCTGAAGGGACGACGACCTTCGTGCCCCAAAGGAGGATATCGTCCTCCACGGTTAGTTCTGAGAACTTGGAAGAAAACGCCTTCAACTCTCCTGGAAGCTGTTGCCACTGCCCACCGTCCAACACCAGCTGACGCATCTTAGACAGTACAGGGTCAGCCTGCACCCACTCACGGACACAGGAAGCAGTCACTGGCAAAGGTGAGGACCTCGATGACTTTGTCCGCTGTTGGTGGGTCAGTGGCTGCAACCGGAGGGGAATGCATCTGCATTCGCAATTTGAGTCACTGGACGATGTTCAAAAGAATACTCATATGCAGCTAACAGCAAAGCCCGGCACTGGATCCGTGCAGACGCTATCGGCGGCACCGCCTTGTCCTCACGAAAGAGGCCGAGTAGTGGCTTAAGAACAGTTATATTGAGAAAATGACGACCGTAGACATATTGGTGAAAAAAAGTTTGCCACCAAAAACCACATCCAGGTCCCCTTTCTCAACATACGCACAGTTCTCTCCATGGCCCCCGAGATCAAAACATCATCGAGATAGATTGCAACGCGTGGTAAGCCACACAAAATGCCCTCTTATCTCACACTGAAACACAACCCACACCGAGGACTTGCCAAATCGAAGCCAGGTGATAGTCACATACTTCCTCGAGGCGTTATCCAAACATAGCTGCAAATAAGCATTGCTCATGTTGAGTTAATTAAACGTTGATCTACCAGCCAAAATAGCCCATGGATCCTCTATCTGGGCAGTGAGTAATGGTCTAACCTAGAAGCTGTGTTCACCATTAACTTGTAATCACCAGAAAGGCCATCTGGCTTCAGCACTGGAACCACCAGCAGGGCCCAGTTGGTGAAATGCACCGGCCAGATGATCCCCACTTTCCAAATGTCGAAGCTCGATCTTGACCTTCCCGACGAAGGCGTAAGGCAGGATCTTTCAAAGTGCGGGTCGTGACCCGTGGGTAGGTGTTGGGAGGGCTGTGGAGAGATCGGTTATGGCGTTCCCAATTGCGGGAGAAGTGCCCAATGGCTGCAACCAGATTTTAAGAATGCTGGCCATTACCGGCATTTAAGTTGAGAATGTCAGCCATGACTGGGTTTTAAATGCAAACGGTGCAGCCTTCCCGCCGGAAGCGGTGGCAGAGAACAGGTCACGCGTCTGGCATGTACACTGACATCACGCCCGCTGTACATCCGTGATTCCTCCATTTTCTAACTGTGAGCAAGCAAGGCAACAGGACTGTGAAGAACTGAAGATGGATCATTTTGTTATACAGACGAGAGGGCGAGAGACACAAACAGGCCAGGAACTGACAAATGAGAATTGAATGCTATCTATGTCTTATCTTGCTGACATTGTTTCGATTCTAAACGAACTGAACCTGAAATTGCAAGAAAAGGATGATAATTGATTTCGGCATTGTGAAGAAATAGATGCTTTTCAAAAGTCATTGAATGTTTGGCAAGTGTGAGTACAAAGTCAAAACTGCTACATGTTCACCAAACTGCTATCACGCATCAAAGAAGTGTCAACAAACTGGCAAGTCTTATTCAGCACATCTGGCTGCGATGATCAACAGTTCTTGTTGCTACTTTCCAGAAGAGACGTTTCAGATTTTGAAAGAGAAGAGGTGGGTGAAAAATTCTTCTGAGTTTGATACTCCAGAGTCAATTATTAACTTACAGCTCACTCCAAACGAAGAGACTGAACTTTTGTGCCTCACCTGTGACAGTATATTAAAAATACGCCACAAGTCCATGAGGCTGTCAGCATTCTACAGTAGCGTCTCTGAGGAGTATCCAGTGCTGAGTAAATCAAGCATTTTGTTGCTATTGACCGACATAATGGTCTACATATGCAAGGTTGGATTTCTCATCCTCACAAAGGTGAAGATGTCACAAAGGAACCAGCTGAACTCTGCACCTGATATGCGCATTGCCCTCTCCTCCTGTGAACCGGATTAGAGTGAGATTGTGAAGACCAAGCAGGTTAACCTGTCACATGAAAGATAAGCAAAAATGGTGTGTTGTGAAGATTGGCCGGCGTGGGTTGCGAAGGTCGGCAGGTTGGTAAAAGTTGGTGTAAGGGACCGGGTGAGTCTGAAAATATTGGGGTTGGGCTTCCGGGTCCACCTGGATAGCGGCCGCGGCCCCCTTAATGGTACTGAGGCCCGGCCAAAAAACTTCAGGGAACTTGCTTTTTTAAAAAATATGTTTTATTGAAATTTTTTTCCCAAACAACAATTTTTCCCCTCTTACAAAGCAAACGCAACAATAACAATACAGAAATTTTTAACAATACACAAGTAACAAAACCCCTTTATCTTTGACCTAAACTAAACTAAACCCCCCCCCCCCCCTCCTCCCCCCTCCCCCCCCCCCCCCCCCCCCTGGGTTGCTGCTGCTGGTCATCTATCTCCCCTCTAACGTTCCCCTAGGTAGTGGAGAAATGGCTGCCACCGCCTGGTGAACCCTTGAGCCGATCCTCTCAGGGCAAACTTTATCTGCTCCAGTTTAATGAACCCCGCCATATCATTTACCCAGGCCTCCAGTCCGGGGGGTTTCGCCTCCTTCCACATGAGTAGGATCCTGCGCCGGGCTACTAGGGACGCAAAGGCCACAACGTCGGCCTCTTTCGCCTCCTGCACTCCCGGCTCTTCCGCAACTCCAAATAGAGCTAACCCCCAGCCTGGTTTGACCCGGGCCTTCACCACCCGCGAAATCACTCCCGTCACTCCCTTCCAATACCCTTCCAGTGCCGGACACGCCCAAAACATATGTGCGTGGTTTGCCGGGCTCCCGCCACACCTCCCACATTTGTCCTCCACTCCAAAGAACCTGCTCAATCGTGCTCCCGTTATGTGTGCTCTATGTAGCACCTTAAATTGAATCAGGCTAAGCCTGGCGCATGAGGAAGAGGAATTTACCCTGCTTAGGGCATCAGCCCACATACCCTCCTCTATCTCCTCCCCTAGTTCTTCTTCCCACTTTCCTTTTAGTTCGCCCACCGACTCCTCCCCCTCTTCCCTCATCTCTCGGTAAATCTCTAACACCTTGCCCTCTCCGACCCACACCCCTGAAAGCACCCTGTCCTGTATCCCCTGTGTCGGGAGCAACGGAAATTCCCTCACCTGTTGTCTAGTAAACGCCCTCACCTGCATATATCTCAAGAAATTTCCCCGGGGCAACTTATACTTTTCCTCCAATGCTCCCAAGCTCGCAAAAGTCCCATCTATAAATAAATCTCCCACCCTCCTAATTCCCAACTGGTACCAGCTCTGAAATCCTCCATCCATTCTTCCTGGGGCGAACCTATGGTTGTTCCTGATTGGGGACCCCACCAGGGCTCCCCGCACCCCTCTCTGTCGCCTCCACTGTCCCCAGATATTCAATGTTGCCGCCACCACCGGGTTCGTGGTAAACTTTTTAGGTGAGATCGGTAGCGGCGCCATCACCAGCGCCTCTAAACTCGTCCCTTTACAGGACTTTCTCTCCAGTCTTTTCCACGCCGCTCCCTCACCCTCCATCATCCATTTACGTATCATTGCCACATTGGCGGCCCAATAGTAATCGCCCAAGTTCGGTAGTGCCAATCCTCCTCTGTCCCTACTACGCTGAAGGAACCCCCTCCTTACTCTCGGAACTTTCCCTGCCCACACGAAGCTCGTGATGCTCCTGTCTATTTTATTAAAAAAGGTCTTGGTGATTAGTATAAGGAGACATTGAAATACAAATAAGAACCTCGGGAGGACCATCATCTTAATTGCTTGCACCCTGCCCGCCAGCGATAGAGGCTGCATGTCCCACCTCTTGAAGTCCTCCTCCATTTGTTCTACCAACCGTGTCAGATTAAGTCTGTGCAAGGTTCCCCAGCTCCTAGCGATCTGAATCCCCAGGTATCGGAAGTTTCTTTCCACTTTCCTTAGAGGCAAGCCTTCTATCTCTCTACTCTGGTCCCCTGGATGTATCACAAATAATTCACTCTTCCCCATGTTTAGCCTATACCCCGAGAAATCCCCGAACCCCCTCAAAATTTGCATAACCTCTATCATCCCCCCCGCTGGGTCCGACACGTATAACAATAGGTCATCCGCGTATAACGAGACTCGGTGTTCTTCTCCCCCTCTAATCACCCCTCTCCATTTCCTGGAGTCTCTCAACGCCATGGCCAGAGGTTCAATTGCCAACGTGAACAACAATGGAGACAGCGGGCATCCCTGTCTTGTTCCCCTATATAGTCGGAAATACTCCGATCTATGTCGACCTGTAACTACGCTTGCCGTTGGAGCCCCATAAAGAAGTCTAACCCAGCTAATAAACCCGTTCCCAAACCCAAACCTCCTTAACACTTCCCATAAATACTCCCACTCCACCCTATCAAATGCCTTCTCTGCGTCCATTGCCGCCACTATCTCTGCCTCCCCCTCCACTGGGGGCATCATTATCACCCCTAATAGTCGTTGCACGTTAACATTCAGTTGTCTCCCTTTTACGAACCCTGTCTGGTCTTCGTGCACCACCCCCGGGACACAGTCCTCTATCCTCAATGCCAGTACCTTTGCCAACAATTTGGCGTCCACGTTCAATAATGAAATGGGTCTATAGGACCCGCACTGCAACGGATCTTTATCCCTCTTCAAAATTAACGATATCGTCGCCTCCGACATCGTCGGGGGTAGAGTCCCCCCTTTCCTGGCCTCATTGAACGTCCTCACCATCAACGGGGCCAACAGGTCCACATATTTTCTGTAATACTCCACCGGGAACCCGTCTGGTCCTGGGGCCTTCCCTGCTTGCATGCTTCCCAGTCCCTTAATAACCTCGTCCACCCCAATCGGTGCCCCCAGGCCTACCACCCCCCGCTCCTCCACTTTCGGGAACCTCAATTGGTCCAGGAACTGCCGCATCCCCTCCTCTCCCTCTGGGGGTTGAGACCTATACAGTTCCTCATAGAAGGTCTTGAACACCTCATTTATCTTTCCTGCCCTTCGCACCGTGTCTCCCCTTTCGTCTCTAATTCCTCCTATCTCCCTCGCTGCTGCCCTCTTTCGCAATTGATGAGCCAACAGGCGACTAGCCTTTTCCCATATTCATACCTCCTCCCCTGTGCCTTCCTCCACAGTACCTCCGCCTTTCTGGTGGTCAGAAGGTCAAATTCCGTCTGGAGTCGTCTCCTCTCCCTGTACAATTCCTCCTCCGGGGTCTCTGCAAATTCCCTATCCACCCTTAAAATCTCCCCAAGTAATCTTTCCCTTTCCTTGGCCTCTGTTTTCCTTTTGTGGGCCCCAATGGAGATCAGCTCTCCTCTGACCACGGCTTTTAGTGCTTCCCATACCACTCCCACAGCGACCTCGCCGTCGTCATTGACCTCCAGGTATCTCTCAATACACCCCCGCACTCTTGCACACACTCCCTCATCCGCCATCAGTCCCACATCTAATCGCCAGAGTGTTCCCTGCTCCCTTTCCTCTCCGAATTCCAGGTCCACCCAATGTGGGGCATGATCCGAAACCGCTATGGCTGAGTACTCAGCTTCTTCCACCCTAGAGATCAACGACCTTCCCAAAACAAAAAAATCTATCCGGGAGCACACTTTATGGACATGGGAGAAGAAGGAAAACTCCCTAGCCCTAGGTCTAAGAAATCGCCATGGATCCACTCCCCCCATTTGGTCCATAAATCCCTTAAGTACCTTGGCCGCTGCCGGCCTTCTTCCGGTCCTTGAGCTGGATCTATCTAGCCCCGGGTCCAACACCGTATTAAAGTCCCCTCCTAAAATCAAGTTTCCTACCTCCAGGTCCGGTATACTCCCCAGCATCCGTCTCATAAATCCCGCATCGTCCCAGTTTGGGGCATACACATTAACCAACACGACCTCAATTCCCTCCAGCCTGCCACTCACCATTACATATCTACCCCCGCTATCTGCTACGATGTTCTTTGCTTCAAATGCTACCCGTTTCCCCACCAAAATGGCCACCCCTCTATTCTTTGCGTCCAGTCCTGAGTGGAACACCTGTCCCACCCATCCTTTCCTTAGCCTAACTTGGTCCGCCACCTTTAGGTGCGTCTCTTGGAGCATAACCACGTCTGCCCTTAGTCCTTTCAAATGCGCGAGCACTCGGGCCCTTTTTATCGGTCCGTTCAGGCCTCTCACGTTCCACGTGATCAGCCTCGCTAGGGGGCTACCTGCCCCCCTCCCGTGTCGACTAGCCATTACCTTCTCTAGGCCAGTCCATTATCCCGCCTCCGCGCTCCCGCTCGCTCCCCCAGCGTCGCACACCATCCCCGCCCACCCAGTCTTTAGCCATTTCCTTTTGGATTTCCGCAGCAGCAACCCAGTTGTCCTCCCCCCCCCCCCTCTCCCTCCCCCCTCCCCGCTAGATCTCTTTCTAGCATGATTGCTCCCCCCATATTACTTCCGTAAGTCAGCTGACTTCAACTGACCCCGGCTACTCCTGCTCACTCCTCGACCCCCCCGTGTGGGGAACTCCCATCCGCCTTGCACCTGTCTTCCCGCCTTATTCTTTCTGGCGCGGGAACATCCCTTTACCTGACCCGCCTCTTATGGCGCAGCTCCCTTTCCCCTCCCCCTCTCCTTCCCCATTCTCCAACTATGTCCGGTCTTTCCCCCCTCACCGGCGCCCACATTTCCGCAATGTCTCCCCCCTTTCCAATTTACTTCTCAATTAACTTCAACCATAACATTAACAATAACATTTCCTGCAGCATCAGTCCCTCAGTTCCGATCCAATTTCTGTTCTTTGATGAAGGTCCATGCTTCCTCCGCCGTCTCGAAATAATGGTGTCTCTCCTGATACGTGACCCATAGTCTTGCCGGCTGCTCAGGGAACTTGCTGAACACCTGGTCTAAGCTCCTTGTCCCCACATGAAAAACATATTGCCAAGTCAATCTTCAAGTGGCACAGCCAATCATGGGCCAACAAGCTAGAGCCATCGTCCTGCAACACGATGAGGGGAAGGTGCAGGGATTGACAGCCGTAAACCACAGCCGTAAAGCATAGACCCCCACTATATGCAAACATTCACCCTTATAGGTGGCCAACCGAACTGCAGAGCCCGTAAATGACAAGGTAGCTACTGCTTGATGTGTTGGAACTGCAGATACAGCTGCTCCTGTGTCCTATTCCATCCGGAGTAAATGTCCATTGACCTGGGAACAATGTGCGGTGCAGCGCCTGGCCCCGTGACAGAAGGCTGGAATAGCCGTGGCACTTCTTGAAAGCCACAGAGGAACCACATTGGGGGGTCGCTGTCATTTACCCCACAGACCAGACGATCGCGGAGCATATCTGCTGAAACAATGCTGTAATCACAGCATTCGACGATTTTCCGATGTCTCGAAACAAATTCTGCAACAGACTCCCCGGTGTACCTCTCCGCCATATTGACCTTGTATTGCTGAACGATAATAGACGGGGTTGGGTTGAAATACTGTCCCATCAATACGATGAGCTGGTTGAACGTCATCGAGTTGTGCGCCGCCAGAAATGTGAGACCCCGAGTCATTCCAAAAGTATGCGTTCCACAGGCCGTCAGCAATATTACGGTCTGGCGCTCGTTTTCTGTGATATTATTGGCTCTGAAGAAGTAGCATATTCGCTCTGCATACTGATTCCAGGGGCGGGATTCTCCGACCCCCCGCCGGGTCGGAGAATCGCCGGGGGCCGGTTGGCGGGCCCCCCCCCCCGCCGATTCTCCGGCCCGTGATGGGCCGAAGTCCCGCTGCTGGAATGCCTGTCCCGCCGGCGAGAATCAAACCACCTCTCTTACTGGCGGGGCAAGGCGGCGCGGGCGGGCTCCGGGGTCCTGGGGGGGGCGCGGGGCGATCTGGCCCCGGGGGGGTGCCCCCACGGTGGCCTGGCCCGCGATCGGGGCCCACCCATCCGCGGGAGGGCCTGTGCCGTGGGGGCACTCTTTTCCTTCCGCCTTCGCCATGGTCTCCACTATGGTGGAGGCGGAAGAGACCCCCTCCACTGCGCATGCGCGGGGATGCCGTGAGCGGCCGCTGACGCTCCCGCGCATGCGCCGCATGGCAAAGTCATTTCCGCACCAGCTGCGGGGCACCAGAGGCCTTTCCCGCCAGCTGGTGGGGCGGAAATCAGTCCGGCGTGGGCCCAGCCCCTCAAGGTGAGGGCTCGGCCCCTCAAGATGCAGAGAATTCCGCACCTTTGGGGCGGCGCGTTGCCGGACTGATTCACGCTGTTTTGGGGGTCGGCGGACATCGCGCCGATTACGGAGAATCGCGCCCCAGGTTTCTATATTTGGGTCAAAGGCATCCAAATGCCCAAACAGAGGCATCGTCAATCACCCAATTTCGCAGCGTGCTCCAGAAGAAAAAGAAAATCAGCGCGGGGAAGTGGCTCAGCTGGATAAGTTGCACGTCAACAGCTGCAGGTTTATCCTCGTCACCAGTTTAATAATGTTCGAGGGTCCAAAGTAAGCAAAAGTGTATTTTACAATTATACACATGAGTACTGGTAGAACCTCACCAGGTACTCTCTCTCCTGTCAGTCAGTTCCAGACTGGCCGACCTTTTATACAAGTACGGGTAAGCTACCCTGCCCCCAGCGGGGGAGCTCGCACTCCTCAAGGAGCACGGGGGAAACAATCAGCCCACACTTTATGCCCTTTGCTGGTTATTACACTGTCTGTCTACTCAAATATCTTGCAGTTTCTTGAGGGAGCTCACCTTATATACTCAAATACCACAGTTTGTGAACATTTTCATAGAATCCCTCCATTGCATACGCCAGTAACAAACAAAAGTACTATTTAACCTTGTATGCGAAGACTTTTTATGCCACTCAGTCTAAATAAGTGTCAAGTTCAGTTGACTGGGTACATAAAACGTCTGAGCTGCGTGTGTGTTTTTTGTTCAGGGATGTGATGATGCTCTGATAAAATGGAAAGAAAAATCCACCTAATTTTGTATTGAGGCTGAGCACACAAATAACCGTGGGGCAGCCACTGAGAACATACCATACTTTTCCCCATCGATGCTCTAAAGGAAGGCTTCCATTGAATTGCAGACAGCACAGGTCATTATTACTGGAACTGATTGGGAAAACTGTAAACCTCACCTTTCAGGGTGCTAGTTTGAATGTGTCCCCGTGGCTCGAAAGTGTAGGCATGGGTTATTCCCCACTCCCCCAGCCCCCATCTGCTGAATATGGCATTCATAGTAATGTGACAGTCATACAGCCAAGTATCTGTCAAAGGTAACTGATTAAAATGTCTTTCTTTTGCAGAGCTTGAGGGCACAGATTTAAATGCATATGACAGTGAATACAGTTTTTTTTTGCACACTGTGCATGACTGGAATTTTTGCTGAGATTTTTATCACGGCTGTCTGTTAGTTAAGTAGGGACTGTATTGAAACCCAGACCGAAGTGAGTACTTGGCCATGCCTTATAGCTGAGTGACTGACTCTTTGATCAAGTCATGCAGTGCAGCGACATGTCACCGTTAATCTGATCCCTGTCTGTCTCTCTCTTCACATTTGAAGGCTGTTTACACAGAGCTTTTCAGCCACGACCACCCCCCGCCCTCCCCCGCCCCCTGTTTAATTCAGATTGATTACAGACTCATGGCTGATCTGAATTAAAGGGGAACACTGTACAAGTTTAACCTACAAGTGAGCTGAAAGATTTCCTATTGACAGTAGATTGCTGCTCATACCATACTGGTGCACCCTGTAAACTTGAGTTTCATTCCTATATTTGTCTTGCTCAGGTGGCAACTGTGACAGCAGAAACAAATTGGAAGTTGTCCAAATGGCATAGTCCATAAAATCACTGCCCTGGTGCAGCATTGAGATCCTGGCTTGCTGTCTGGTTTGTGCTGAATTTAGGGTTGCCATTTCCGGTTGGACTTATTCCTGGAGGTGTGATCACATGGCCTCCTGCCTCCAGGACCCTAACCCAACCCCACACACCTGTCATTGGCCACCCAAAAGCCACAGCACCCATAATTTTTCTCCTTGGTTTCGCTCGCAGAAATGTCCAGGACATTAATCATTAATTCCTAGAAGCTCCCAGGCAAACCCGGGCAGCTCGGTGGTACAGTGGTTAGCACTGTTGCCTCACAGCGCCAGGGACTCGCGTTCAATTCTGGCCTTGGGCCACTGTCTGTGTTGAGTTTGTACATTCTCCCGTGTCTGCATGGGTTTCCTGTTACAATCCAAAGATGTGCGGATTAGGTGGATTGGCCTTGCTAAATCGCCCCTAAGAGTCCAGGGGTGTGCAGGCTAGGTTATGGTGTTACGGGGATAGGGTGGGATGGATGGGGGAGTTGGCATGGGTAGAGTACTCTTTCTATTGGTCGGTGCAGAATCGATGGGCCAAATAGCCTCCTTCTGTAGGGATTCTATGATTATTTGATTGAGGATTGAAATCCCTAGCTGAGTTAACCATCATTAGGATGGTGACAAATGGCCTTGGAAAAATCAGCTCATGTTCCTGGTCCTGATTGCAATGTGATGTGCCCCACTGGAAAGCGTGAATGTGCGTAAGATGGATGGATTTTGGGTCGATGAAGGCTTGAACTCGGCTGACAGTGCCCACCCTGATGACTAAGCTGCCACTACTCACGAGACATTCATATGCACAAAAAATAGCTAGTTGTGAACATACTGGAAGCATCATGGAATCAGCTGCCAGCAAGCATTACCGCTTTCTGAACAAGAGGAAAATGCAGTAGGAGACAAAGCCTGGAATATGCAGTATTGCTCTTTACTGTGCCCTCAGAAACTAGCCTCACCCAAAGCGGTAGCCATGCCATGGATTTGCATTGTCTTGGTTCCAGTATAACTCCCAAGCACACCACAGAACCCATTGTGCAGCCATGATGTTACATTGCTCATCAATGCCACCTTTATACTCCGGAACAAATCCCACTCCTGGCGCCAGCAAATGATGTGCTGCAAGGTGAGGTTAACTTGGCAGAACATGTTGAGCACTCTGAGTTCTTCTGAAATTTGGAGCACCGCCATCACCATGAATAATCCTAACAACTGGTATTTTATCTCTCACCTTTATAGAAAAGCATCCCAAAGTGTTTCACAGATATGCAATCAGAAAATGGGTGCTCAGCCATAGAAGGTGATATTGGGGTGTCCAAGAGGTGGGTTTTAAGAAGTGTCTTAAAGGAAGGGAAAGAGGGGAAATTACCGAGGGAGGTAAGGGTGGAGGATGGAACATAGACAGCTAAAGACACAGCTGTCAACAATGGCAAAGGGATGGGGTTCCACAATTTCTCCACATCCATCCCATCCAATCATTTAATAATCTGTAAGACCCCCAACAGGTTTCCTCCAGCTTTCTCTTTTACAGAGTCAGACCTGACTCTTGTCTTTACTGTTCTGCTCCATTGCTTTGCTTGCATTACACAATGCATTTGAAGTGAACAATTTGCACCAGTTTTTTAATGTGTTTAAAAGCTGGGGTCCAATGATGTTATGTCACTTGAGAATGGACGTTGTGATCATGCATTCTTACTAATCAAATCTACATTCCAGAGTTCTGTAGGATGTTCTTTCACTCGCGTTATTGTCCTGATCACCATGAGGGATTCATGTTATTAGTGGGGGAAAATGTGGTGTGTTCTAGAAGGAGAAAACAAATTGAGTTGTTGAGAGTGAGTTTCCATTGACCGATATATCGCCGGATGAGATATTTTGTCTGAGTTGCAATGGTTGGTTTCTAGCGGTTAGATATTACGCGATTTGACAATGAAAAGAGCTTTATTTGAGAAACACTCAAACCCCCAGGATAGATTTGCTAATGGAATTGACTAAATATGTTGGAATTCAGCATGCAGCCTAATATCTAATGTGTGACCATTTGTACAGAATTGCTGGTAAACAATTAATGATGTCCCAAACCTGAACTCTATCTATCCCAGGTTACCTTCACTCCAAAATGTACCGCAGCCTTGGGTAGGATTTTCCCTGTGGGTGTCCAAATCCCACCGTTAGGCCCAAATGGGAGTCAGAAGCTCACCTATGATTTTCTCTGAAATGGCCAATTAATTGCTGGAGGGCGGGTAATCTGGTAATTAGCCATAGTACTGTTGCTAACTTTCGGTTGGCTCTTAATTCGTAATTTGCTCTGTTTGTTTAACCTTTGCTCTAGAGTCGGCAGGTATCCTTATGATACCGCCACGAGGTTCAAGTTCATGTAATGATCAATAACTCAACACACCAATTAGTAAGATTCAAATCAAAACACATTTATTATACACAGTAACTCACTACTCGTGCATAAACTCTACTTTCTAGACTATCCCTATCACTAAAAGGCCTATGTCCTGAGTCTGCAGGATTCAAAAGCTAGTATGGACTGGTAGCTAGGAGCGCCTATCTTGTAGCGAGCATTGACTTGAGTCTTACTGGGTTGGTGTGGCCGCTGGACAGTTCACTCTCACGGGTAGATTCAAGTTGCTGAGTGACCCTGCCCAAGAAGGACGATTTGAACTTGGGGGCTTTACTTTATAGTCCCCAGGCGTTTCCCGCCCTTCGTGGCGGACCCCGTACCTGGTTCCAACTGATTGGACTGTGTTCCGATCACTTGGATCGATTTCTCCAACACTGGAGTTGTTCCCTGATCGCTGGGCGGTCCATAAATGTCCTTTGGCCTTCCTTTGTCTTCGCTCCTGCTGGCGCCGAGGAGTCTGGTTTGGCTTTATTCACCTTAACTGTTGCAATTGTGCCTTGGAATTGCTGCATTACTATGCAGATGGCTGCTGGTTTCAGTGCTGTCTGGTTTCTTACAGGTTTCAATACACATGATTTCTGTATTTGCTAGTCTATGCCTGTGTTGGCTGAATTTCCCTTCAGCCTTTGCGGTTCTCCATTTTAAGTCGGGATGTGGCCAACCCAGGTGGCTACAGTACACAACCCACTTGAGGCATCTCTACAATTCATTATATATGGCATGAGGGCAGCTGAAACCCGACAGGCTGTGAGGGGTTCTAAACCTGTATGGAGTGCCTTCAGGCAGCTACGCTGTTCCCAAATGCCTCTAGGGACCTGGAGAACGATTGGGAAATTCCAATCAACCTGCACGGCAGTAGGCTCTTAATTTATTGAATCACATTGGTGTGTATGAGGCTGAGATGGAGTATCTGTTTAAGCATGAATCTTGGCTGCCAATGGGGTTTTGTGCTTTGAGCAGCATGTAAGGTTTGTAGTCCAGTAGTTACGATATGTCATTTGGAGATGCATTCATTGACGTTGATGCCCCATATGAGGTCAGGCTCTGGAAATTCTCCTCCCTGGCCAGTTTTTTCCTTTAAAAAAAAATAAATTTAGAGTACCCAATTCATTTTTTTTTCCAATTAAGGGACAATTTAGTGTGACCAATCCACCTAGCTTGCACATCTTTGGGTTGTGGGGGCGAAACCCACGCAAACACAGGGAGAATGTGCAAACTCCACGCGGACAGTGACCCAGGGCCGGGATCGAACCCGGGTCCTTGGCGCTGCGAGGCAGCAATGCAAGTCACTGCGCCACTGTGCTGCCCTCGCCACTTGCTTTCCTGGTATGGAAACATCACCCTGCTCGACCTTTCCATCACTAAGGTCTCCAGCATCACACCAGAGAACCTCAGAGCCCCCTACGTGGCTCATTGCTCTATTTGCAGTCTTCTTCCTTCCAGAAAACACTTTCTGAGACCAGTTCCAGCAGCTAATGCAGCCTGTGCAATTCCCCTTTAAAGACAGGCTGCCTTTAAGAAATGCAGGGTATGGTGGTGTGCCTAAGAACTCTGGCTATGGTCCCCCTCCCGTTCTCCCTGGTCAAGTACACTGTGAGGCCAGTGGTGGCATCGTCCCAATAAGTTTGGAACCAGTGGAGGCAGCACTTTGGCGTGGGGTTATGTCGGTACTGGCCCCAATATGTAGGAATCACAGATTCGCTCGGCAAAGATTGAAGCAACGTATAGGCGTTGGCAGAGGGAAGGGGTGGAGTGGGTTAGGGATCTGTTCATGGAAGGCTGGTTCGCAAGGTTGGGTGAAATGCAGCAGAGATACCAATTGCAGAGGGGGAGTGAGTTCAGGTATATGCAGACGCAGGGCTTTGCGCAGAAGGAGCTACCCTCGTTCTCGCAACTGCCAGAGCATACCTTGCTGCACGGGTTGTTAACACAGGACAAGCTGGGGGATGGGATGGTTGTGGACACTTACAGGTGGTTGGTGGATGCAAAGAAGACCCCAATTGAGCAGCTAAAATGGAATTGGGAAGAAGAGCTGAGAGTGCATTGAGAGGATGGGGAGTCTGCAATGAAATTATACACCGGGTGAATGCGACATCATCCTGTGCTAGGATGAGCCTGGTACAGTTTAAAGTAGTGCATAGGACTCATATGATGCAGGCTCGTATGAGAGGTGTTATGGGCCAGGGTTCAAAAACGTCAAAGTGTATTATGGAGTCCTCCTGACCTACAGCCTTTATGTTGAATTTTGCTAGTATGAGCACAAGATCATTCCTTTCAGGTGTTATTCAACATACTTCCTAGGTGCTTTTAATGAGAAAAACAAGCTTTACTCTAAGAATTTAGTTAACATTTGTATAAACACACACAGCACGGCAAGAATTTTTATCAATTACAAACATAAAGACCCCACACAGCTACAGTAATCTATGTATAACCCTTAATGAATTCCCCCTTAACTGTTCCAATTCAATAACAAAATCCAATTAAAACTAGAAACCCCTTTTCAAAGGCGTGGCCAAGAACACTGCATTCTCACTTGACTAATACAGTTGTTACTGAAACTGTTCCAATTATCAACCAGCAGATTTGAATTCCTTCCAGAAAGCAATTATATCTCCAAGGCTACCACCAAGGTGGTTATTACTGGAAGTTTTTTAAAAATACAAACCGAAAAAGACAGAGAAAATACTTCTTTTCTCTTTGAGTCCACAGAAGTCAAAATCAAAAGCGAAGGTAAAACTCACAGCCAACGCTCAGCTCCACCCACAAAAATGACATCACTGAAGCCATGGGATAAGACAAAAAAACCTTTCTTAAAGGAACGCTCACATGACAGCGGGTTCTTCTCAACGGTAGAGGATAAGTGCACGATATGTGGAGAGGGACCAGCAAATCATGTCTACATGTTTTGGTCATGTCCAAGATTAGTGGGGTTTTGGACCGCAATTTTTGAGTACCGTTGAAGATAGTGGGGGTGAGGCTGCTGCCGTACCCGCTGGTGGCGATCTTTGGAGTGTCGGAGATATTGGAGGGGAGGTGGGCCAAATTGTGGCCTTCGCCACTCTGGTTGCCCGGCGGCAAATTCTACTGTGGTGGAGGACAGTGGAGCCACCGAGAGTGCCAGCATGGTTGGAGGATGTGATGGAGTTTTAAGATCGCTCTTAGAGGGTCAGAGGATGTACCCTCTGTAATATAGAGTATATTCTTGTCCCTATTCAAGGATTTGTTTGTCACCAGCTGTTAGGGGGTAGGAGGGAGGGGAGGTTTGGAAGGGAGTGGGGGTGTTAAGGGGAGAGAAAAGGGGGTAAAAATGACAGTGCTTGGATTGTGTTATGTTTTTGATAGATTATGGACTCGATTCTCCGACCTCGTTGCGCTCTCGCTCGAGCGAAACAAGGCCGGTTAATAGAGAGAGAGGCCAAAGACGAGAACTGCGCCAGGCACCAAACAGTTCACAATGCAACCGGCCCCCTCCCGTAGGCGAAATCGTGACCTCGCCGTAGCGAGGCGAGAAACCAATCATCACCACTTAAGCCCCATTTCCGCACAATTAATGAGAGCCACCCCATATCCAAAGGTGTCCCGTCATTCAGCGGCTTTCCCAGCAAGTGGTCACGCTGGTGCCGATTAGTACTCCTGAAAAACGTGAACCTGGCGGAAGGGCTGCTGCGGGGACCCAAGGAGGTGAGAAGCCATCTTTGCTCACAGGGGACAAGTATGGGGGCGTTGGGCCTGCCACCCCAATGCACGGCGGGGTTGGGGGACCCTCGACTGGGGGTGGGGGGACCCTCTGCAGCAGTGGGCCGCCATGGGAGGGTGAGGGAAGATGCTGGGGGGAGCTACGGGGGAAACAGCTCACTGCACTGCACCACCATGCCAACCCCTGGATCATGTGTACCTGTTCCGAGGGCAACCCTTGTCCCTGCCTGTCTGCTCCACTGACCACCAATAACCCCCCACTGACTGCCGAGGCCTCTGACAGTGCAGCTGAAGGCTGTTGCTCATAAGGAATTGGCAATCGTGATTAAGTGAGCACTTCACACTACCCACGTGGATTCCTGTGGGTGGGCGGGCCATGTAGCATGTGGGAGTCATTGCCTAGCACCACCTCATATGCAGCAGCCAACATCAGAACACCCAGGGGATGGGATACAGCTCCGGGGATCTGTCCATGGCCGGAGGGTGGGTGAGTGCCGCAGGGAGGGAGGGATGCCTGGAGAGATGGGCCAAGGGTTCGGAGGTCGGCCCGCATTGCGAAAGAATGTGACGGAGGCGTCATACTGGTTGTGCACAAGGGTGTTTATTGTGTGTAACAATTCCCCACTCTCCCGATGATGCCGCCCTTCCCCTTGCCCCCATGCCAACACCCTCCCCCAGTGCCCTCAATGGTCCTCGATGTGCTTTGCTTTCCAAGCTTTACCGCTGTGTCTAGGTGTGTCCCTAGGATGCACATCAGAGGTGAAGGCAGCCAGCTGCTTACCTCGTCCCGTGGCCTTTTGTGCCCCGGCGGGTGTCCTCTGGGGGCTCTGGGACCATAGGGTCCTGGCTCACTTGTTGGCGGCACATGCGCAACCATGCCGCCCTGTCCCGTGTGCTAGCTGTGAGACTTGGCCTCATCAGAGGGGTGGAACTTAGGGAAGTTGGTGGCCTCCATCCCCACTCCATGGGACAAGTCACTGGGTTGGCACTGTGGGGCCCCTATCCCGCTTGGTACCCAAAGGGCTCTCGGGTTCACCATGGGACCAAGGGGCAGCTGGTTCGAGACATGGCTGCTCCCACATCATCTGGTTCTGCCTGCCCTGGCGGCTCCTCTTGGTCGGCACAATTGTATCGACACCCTCAGTGATGCTTCTCAGTGAGTTGGCCACGTTTGCATCACCTCAGCAATGTCCACCTGCGACTGAGACAAACTGCACAGTGCCTCGGCCATTCCCATCTGAGCGGGACATGTCTCGCAGAACCTCATCAAGGTCAGCCTAGTACTCCTAGTACTGGGTGACATCCCCAGCGAGGCAGACATTCTGTCGAGACCCTCATGCCGTCACCTACTGCGCAACGCCTTGGATACCTCCACTAATGGTACCGTGTCGTGCACCAGGCTAGCAATGTTGGCCTCAGTGTCACGCATGCTGCCGTCATCTCCTGCGCCCCTAACCTCTGAGACTCCTCCAAGTGGCTATGGATCTGCTGGAGTGACACTGACATCTCCCTTTGAATGTCCTGACTGCAACCTAACGTCTCCATCAGCTCCATGAATACCTCTTCCATAGGCTCAGCATCAGACTGGGTGCTGGGTTCCAGCAGCTTTCCGACTGCTGTCTCGCCTGGGGATTTCTGCCTCCACCTGATGTGCACCAGCAGCAGTGTGGTGCTCACCAGATTGTGGTTTTATTGCATATCAAGGTTTCTGTAGTAGTTTGATACAATTGAATGGCTTGTTCAATCATTTCAGAGTACACGTAAGATTCAGCAACATTACTGTGAGTCTGTATTTCCATACCTGTGTTCTAGGTGCAAGATATTTGCTTCAGCCAGGACTGTCGCTGGGTGGTAATCAGCACGCTCCGGGGGACCTCGCATGTGTTTCCAGTAAATCCCTATGGTGGGCAACCCTCTGTGCGAACGCACATGTCCCCTCGCGTGGTGAATCGCATGAGTCGATTCCAGAAGAGTGCTGGGCTGGAAGATATTGAACAGGAGCTGTCGACCAAACAAGGCGGGCGCTGCAGTCCAGTGACTGGTCTCTCAAGCAGCCCCTCTGGGTCACCACTTCACAGTGAGTATCAGTTCATTTTTCTTAAATCAAGAGATTACATTAAAGCTGCTGTAATCCTTTCTTAACAATCAGCCTGCCAGTTCCAGATCTGCTTCATACCTTTACTATCAGATCCACACCAAGCAGACATTTACAAAGCACAATTGGCTGGAGAACAAATACTTCTGATAACAAATGAAATGTGTTATGCTTTGTACCCTCTGTGAGTGATAGCTTACTGGTTCCACATTGTTTTCTTTCCTATAATTCATTTGATTATGTAAAATGTTGCTGAATTGATTTGAGACCATGCAAACCAGAACAATGCGGCTTTATTTTTGGGGCCAGAAGTAGACTTTTCTGCGAGCAAGTGTGAGCCTCACTACCATGGAACATTTATTTAAATTACCATTTCACAACTTCAGGTGAGGCTCTTTCCAACCTGCACATGTGGAATAGGCATATTGATAATCCCGGGAGCTGAGCTACAGGGAGACTGTTCGACATATATATCTACAATTACTTGGCACTAGTTTTTGGCACATTATGTTCCATGCAATTCTTTCCACATTTTTCCCTGCTAGTATTTTTATTTTACCTAATTATTCTTGGTTTTTGCTGTATGTTTAGTTTACACAGTATTAACTGTACAGAAACAGGCCATTCGGCCCTCCAGGCACTTGCCGATGCCTATGTTCCTCCCTTCTTTCACTATCCAACCCCATCAATGTATCATTTCAACCACACTGTTCAAAGTGATGCAGATTGGTAGCCTCTGAGAGTTTTAATCATTCTGCATGATTTGCGAAACAAATAATTTCTGCACACTTGTTAATACTTTAGGACTTGTGTTTTTACAACCCTCCACTCGTGGCTGCGCAATTCAGAGATTTGTTTTCACTGCCTTCATTTACAAGATGTGGAGATGCCGGTGTTGGACTGGGGTGAGCACAGTAAGAAGTCTTACAACACCAGGTTAAAGTCCAACAGGTTTGTTTCAAATCACTAGCTTTCGGAGCACTGCTCCTTCCTCAGGTGAATTAAGAGGTATGTTCCAGAAACATATATATAGACAAAGTCAAAGATGCAAGACAATGCTTTGAATGCGAGCATTTGCAGGTAATGAGGTTCTCCAAAAAGATTGCGCATATAGACACTGACATTAAGTTTCTACAAAGATACAAGAAAGCAGACGGGATCCCGAAAGTGCTACAGATCACAAACCCACTCAAGTCAAGCTACAACACAGACTACGCTGAGAGATTCTGCTGTCTCACCTCTCTCACATTCCTCAACCACCTCGTACACCAGCTCTACAGCAGACGACGCAACCTGGAAACCAAGATAGAGGCCATATTCTCAACTTGCGCTCAGGACGCAGCAGACCAGCTGCGCAACACCGCCAAACAGATGAGACAACAATACTATGCCACCTATATGCACACCAAGAACAGGAAGCTTGAGAAACTCAGCATCACCACCAGCACAACCCAGCCACCCCGGTACCACAGTAGAAAACACTACAGGGAAATCTATTGTCAACTTGTCAGACTACACCCTTCAACCAGATGAAATCGAAGTCCTCAGCAGATGGCTCAATTTCTCCACCACCACCAAAATGGACCCCATCAGTCTCCCGGCAGCCACGGAGGAATTCATCAGGTGAACGAGGCTCCGGGAGTTCTTCCACAGATCACAAGAGGCCGACAGCGAACCCAATGAGTCAACCAATGAACCGGAACAGCAGACCGAGAGATCTGCGGTGCGGCAACCGAAGAGGAAATAGTCGAATTGGACCCCTCTGGAAAGCCACTGCCCTAGACTCGACATGGATGCTCAAGCCGTCAGGAGTCACGTCAATGCCAGATTCATCAGTCGCATTCACAAGACAGCCCCGAACGTCACCCAAGCACAACGCAACGCCATCCGCTCTCAAGACCAACCGCAACATCGTCATCAAACCAGCAGACAAATGAGGGGCCACCGTCATACTGAACAGAACGGACTACTGCAAAGAGGTGTACCGCCAACTCAACAACCAGGAACACTACAGACAGTTACCCGCAGATCCGACCAAGGAACACATCCGCCAACTCAACAGACTGATCAAGACCTTGGATCCAGACCTTCAGAGCACCCTACGTGCTCTCATCCCACTTACTCCCCGCGTTGGAGATCTCTATTGCCTCCCGAAAATACACAAGGCCAACACACCAGGCCGTCCTATCGTATCAGGCAATGCGACCCTGTGTGAGAACCTCTCTGGCTACATCGAGGGCATCTTGAAACCCATCACTCAAGGAACGCCCAGCTTTTGTCGCGACACGACGGACTTCCTACAGAAACTCAGCACCCATGGACCAGTTGAACCAGGAACATTCCTTGTCACAATAGACGTCTCGGCACTCCACCAGCATCCCCCATGACGACGGCATTGCTGCAACAGCCTCAGTACTAAACACCGACAACTGCCAATCTCCAGATGCAATTCTGCAACTCATTCACTTCTTTCTGGATCACAACGTCTTCACCTTCGACAACAAGTTCTTCATCCAGACGCACAGAACAGCCATGGGGACCAAATTCGCACCTCAATATGCCAACATCTTCATGTTCAAGTTTGAACAAGACGTCCTCACCGCACAGGATCTTCAACCGACGTTATACACCAGATACATTGATGACATTTTTTTCCTTTGGACCCACGACGAAGAATCACTGAAACGACTATACGATGACATCAATAAGTTCCATCCCACCATCAGTCTCACCATGGACTACTCTCCAAAATCGGTTGCATTCTTGGACACACTCAGCTTCATCAAGGACGGTCACCTCAGCACTTCGCTTTACTGCACGGATAACCTCACGATGCTCCACTTCTCCAGCTTCCACCCTAAACACATTAAAGAAGCCATCCCCTATTGACAAGCACTCCGTATACACAGTATCTGCTAAGACGAGTCGGAGTGTAACAGACATCTACAGATGCTGAAAGATGCCCTCGTACGAACGGGATATGGCGCTCGACTCATCGATTGACAGTTCCAACGCGCCACAGCAAAAAACCGCACCAACGTCCTCAGAACACGGGACACAACCGACAGAGTACCCTTCGTCGTCTAGTACTTCCCCAGAGCGGAGAAACTACAACATCTGGTTCGCAGCCTTCAACACGTCATCGATGAAGATGAACATCTTGCCAAGGTCATCCATACATCCCCACTACTTGCCTTCAAACAACCGCGCAACCTCAAACTAACCATTGTTTGCAGCAAACTACCCAGCCTTCAGAACAGCGACCACAACACCACACAACCCTGCCATGGCAATCTCTGCAAGACAAGGGCATTCAGCCTCTGATCTCCAGGTAAGCGTTCTCCAAGGCGGTCTTCAGGATGCGCGACAACACAAAATTGCTGAGCAGAAACTTATAGCCAAGTTCCGCACACATGAGCATGGCCTCAACTGGGACCTTGGATTCATGTTGCATTACTTTCATCCCCCACCATCTGGCCTGGGCTTGCGAAATCCTACCAATTGTCCTGGTTTGAGACAATTCACACCTCTTTAACCTGGGGTTACCCCTATCTCTGGATCTGTAAAGACTTAATTACTTGCAAATGCCCGCATTTAAAGCATTGTCTTGCATCTTTGAATTTGTCTATATATATATTTCTGGAACATACCTCTTCATTCACCTGAGGAAGGAGCAGTGCTATTAAACGGGACTCTGTGCTATTAAACGGGACTCTGCTTCATTTCTGGGTCTTGGCAAGGAACGCCCCGCTGAGGCTGCGCTTAGGCTAATTTCCTGCACTAAAGAGCTCAGATTACGTGTGGGTTTTTTTTAAACAAAAAAGTATATTTGCTGTGTGCATTTCTTAAAGGATCGTGAAAAGGTGAAAAATGAAACCAACTTGAAGTTGCTGGGTTTTTTTTTCTTGGGGGGAGGTGTCATGTGAGAGTACCTTTAAGAAATGGGTTTTTATAAATGGGTGTGTATATAAATATCTGTAGTGAGAGTACCTTTAAGAAATGGGTGTTTACTACTGCAGTGATGTCAGAGAGTGGGTGGAGCTGGGCTGTCTGTCAGCTTTTTACTTTCGTTTTAGGCTGTTTGCTGCAGGGTGTGTTTTAGTTTTGTTTTCAGAGCTGGATAGCTGCAGTCACAGCCAGAAGGTGTATGAATCTCTCTCTGTAATCTAAAGACTGTAAATCGATCCTGGTGATTTAAAACTAATAACAGTAGTGACTTTAACCTGATGTGCTTCTGGTAAAAGGTGTTTTAAGTCTTATGGATGTTAAAAGGGAAGCTTAAAGGATTACTTAGTGTTGTATTCTTTGGGGGTTGTATTTGAATTAATGGTTGCTAAGATGTTCACTGTATGTTTTAAAAAGGTTAACTTGAGTTCATAGAATAAACATTGTTTTGCTTTAAAAAATACTTTTCTATTTCTGCTGTACCACACCTGTAGAGTGGGCCTAGTGCTCCCCATACCACAATCTATTAAAAGTTGTGGGTCAGGTGAACTCCATCATACACTTTGGGGTTCTCTAAACCCTGGCCCATAACAACAGTCACCAGTGGTTGAGAAAATAAATCAGGAATGCATAAGAGGCCAGAATTGGAGATCTTAAAGGTTTGTCGGACTGGAGGACATTGCATAGGGAGGAATGGAATCATGGAGCATTTTGAAAATTAATGAAAATATTAAAATAGAAGCACTTTGGACCAGGAACCACTCATGTTGCTGTAACTATCGCTGAGCAACAATTCAATCACTTATAACCCTCAGATTTTAAACTGGAACAGTTTTTAATTTCTGAATTAGAATTCAAATTGTTGCTATTTAAATAGAGTGTACTCAGCATTTAAAGTTCAATTGGTGTTGCAATCAATGGAGTGTGGTCCCTTAAGCAGCACATTTGAACCCTAATTCTGAAATGGGCGCACTTTTGAATTCTGTTTCTGAGACAGATGCCACAAGTTGGTAGTTTTGGCTGAACAGTCTTCATTAGGATTTGCCTTGTGTTCTATACAAATATTCCATACTAAATTGAAATGCCTAGTCCACAATGTTAGGGCCCGATTTAATGGAACTGAAATGGAGTCCCGTTTCGAGCGTGTTGAGGCAGGTGTTTCCCGGTGTTTGCAGCGCCGAGAGCGACCGCTATTAAACGGGACTCTGCTTCATTTCTGGGTCTTGGCAAGGAACGTCCCACTGAGGCTGCGCTTAGGCTCATTTCCTGCCCTAAAGAGCTCAGATTGCCAATGCAGGAAGAGATCAGTGGCACCCGATCTCCAGACCCCTCCCCCACAACACCCCAAATGACTAATTAGGGGGTCCTCCGCACCTCACCTCACAAGGGCAGGGCACCCCCAGCTCCGATTCCCCGGCACAGGCAAGGTGCCACCTGGGCATTGCTAGGGTTGCACCCGGGTGGCACTGCCAGGCTGCCCAGTGGCACTGCCAGGGTGCCAGACTAGTGCCCGGGTAGAATTGGGTGCCAGGGTACCACCCTGCCCAGAGCCCAATCACCCTGGGGCCTGGGCCTCTAGTCACTTGGAATCACAAGCTTTCGGAGCACTTCACCTGATGACAAGCTTGTGATTTCAAATAAACCTGTTGGACTTTAACCTGGTGTAGTGAGACTTCTTAAATATGCAGATCGTGACGCGTTGCTATGTCTCGTTAGATTTTGGGAGGCGTGACGAGGCCATGTAAATTTCACGAGAGACCTCTCACGTATTTATAGTGTCGTATTTATAGTGTTGTTCTGTTTGTTTGGAATTTAATTGCCAATCTTTGCACTTGTTTGTTATATATCGTAATACCGAACATGACAATTGATCTTTGTGTATAAACCTGAGGAACGTTCACCCAGTTTTTGGTTGTGTTATCTTATTTAAGAACTTCCGAATTTGTACAGTTGCTGTGTCTCATGGCACCTCTTGAAAAACCTGCTTGTTTGTCCCTTTTTCCTGTGCAAGGCACAGTCTTGTTTCAATATCTGACGTTGAAATCTTTATCAGGGTGTGTTTCGGATCTGACAGTGGACGTTCAGTCTGGTTTCGCAGTTGCCTACTCCCCGGCCGCGTGTGGCCCCTTATAGAAACACGAACTAAGGAAAACTCTTAATTCACAGCTGATAAGGAGACACTTCCTGCATAGCCCAACAAGCCAACACAAACTTTGTTCGGGTTCCTTTGTATTTTATCTGTTAACACACCCCGTTGTATTTTTGTAAGTCAATAGGCGGGTGACGAAGTGCACTAATTATGATATCGGCACACAATTGCTGACCCCTGGCTTAGATCCTGCTCGTACTGCGAGCACAAGCACAATGCACTGTAATGACATCTACTTCCTGTAAGGTTAGCAAATACATGCTAATGTTATCACACTGAAAATATAATTGACCTCATAGTGTCAAGTAAGGAGATGCAGTGTCTGAAGTTGGCACTTACTATGGGCTCTTGGGATTAGATACAAAAGCAAATTTACAGTGGAACAAGGCGGGTGCTGAAAAAAACTGCCACTGGTTGTTGCTTTGATGGATATGTAAAGAGGAACTGCAAGGTCAAACATTGTAATATTCTAGTTATGCTTTTTTTTCAGTTGCGCAATTTTCCTCATGCCAGCCCAAAAAGGGAAAGCCTGGCACTCCAGACTGTAACGCGACCCTCTCCAGAAGCTGTTTTGTTTTCCCTTTTCAGTATTGCTAAATACAGTTTCAACTTAGCTCTGTGGTAACTTTCTCACCTCTGTCAGAGGGCTGCGAGTTTGAACTGCAATCCAAGGTTGGAGGGCACAATCAAAGCTCATGCTGCACTGCAGTACCGAGGGACTGTTGTATTGTCAGAGTTGCTGTCCTTAAGCTGAGTTGCTAAACTGAGCTTCCGGATCCATGTTCAGGTAGACATTCTGAATCTGAGAACATTGCCTGGCCAGCTTCAGCCAGTGCCATCCCATAAAGACATTAAGTACCCAGTCACCTCATTGCTGTTTGTGGGATTGTGCATCATGTAGAGTAGCTGTTGTGGCTGCCTGTATAACAACTTGCATTACGTTTCAAAATGAGGAAATGTTTTGAGGTACGCTAAAATCCCCTTTAAATGAAAATCTTTCTTCTTTCACTCACTCACCTTTCAGCTTGATAGTTTAAAAAAAGCCTGAGCAAATCTAAAATGCAAAACAGAACATGCTGGGAAACACTCAACAAGTCGAGCAGCATCTGTGGAGAGAGACTGTGTGACTCAAAGAATAGTTGTATTGGAGTTGAAACATTAACTCTGTTTCTTGTTCTGGATGCCAATTCAAGCCACACCCACACACAGACCTTTTAATGTCTGCAGACCAGGACTGCTCTAGGTGAGATATGGCCCCCTAAAGCAGGAAGAGTGCAGGCCACAAGTTTTGTGACGCCTCATTGGGTCACCTGGATGCAGTGAGGCCTGCAGCGACCTTCGGAACCTTTGGGATGGGCGACAGATGTCCAACTCAGTCACCAACCCGGCTTGGGGAGAGATGTCTGTGGCAGTGAGTACTATCTCAGCCTGAGGGAGAACAGCATAGAATCCTGCAAACAGACAAATTATATCATCTGCAGACCAGGGTAATTCAACCTTCTCATGCCTCTCAACTTACACTCTCACAAGCCCCTCACACATTCACAGGATGGCAATCCACAAAGATAGCACAAGGGACATTACCACTCACTTTCCCACATACAGCCTGAGATCTCCAACTGGACTCTCATCCTCTGTGCAGTTCATGTGCACAGCTCTACTCAGCACCCACACAAGGTAGGCATCCTTATCTTCTACCTTGGCATGCCTCCTGCTCACACTCCATCTGTCTTCATGCAGACCAATCTCACTCATAATAAAAGGGAGAGGTCCGAGACTGGTAGTGCAATGCCAGAGATCAGGGCCCTCACCCAGTATGAGGAGTGTGCAGTAGACCTGGCTGGAGAGGACCAGAACTGTGCCTCTGGCGATGGTGAGGTCGGCGGTACACACCCAAATATGAACCCTGCACTAGCTGATCCTTCAGTCAGCGAGACTGTGAGTGCAATGTCATGTCTTCAAGTCTGTTGCCATGCATTACTTATCTCAACTCTCTTTCATAGGCAGCACAGCCAGGTGCCCCAGGGACACTGGGAGCCAGCTGTTCACATCCAGCCCCGACACTTCGGGCTGGATTCTTCTGCCCCACCCGCCTCAAGAATGCCACGGGTGAGACGCGGACAATGGAACAGTCCATTGACCTGGGTGGGATTCTTCGGTCGCCGGGCAGATGCGGCCGGAGAATCCTGCCCTTCGGGTGAGGACCCATTTGTGGGAGACCCGTTTCAGCATTCACCCACACTCTCCACCAATGCAGAGAGACACACCACAGTGGGACTTAGATCTAGGGCAGGCTCTGTGTCACAATCTGGTGAGCACAACAGAGATTCTGATCCACAACTGGCTGAGGTAGGGACATCCCCGGTCACTCGTGCGGAGGACTGCTGGAGGCCATGATTCTGCTGAGTCCCAGTCAGATAATGAGCCTGTAGACTTGGTCTTAATGCAGATGTTGGAGCAGCAACAACAGACACAGGAATATCAGACAGAGTTGTCAGCTGCATTCCACAGATTGCAACATATGATGGAGGAGTCTGTCCATATTCAGTCTGAGGTAATAGCGCATGCATGCCAGCGCAGCACGGTGGACACTATTAGGATGGCAGCGGCTATGGCAACCTTGGTCCAGGACATAGCATAGCCCCTGTGCTGCTGTGGGAGTTGTACTCCATCGCTATAGATACAGTTTTAAGTGGGTTTAATTTAGTGTTTCTGAGCCTGGAAGGATAAAATCTATAGTTAGATTCATGCTGGACAAAGATGTTTGTATGTATGGGGGTTGGTTAAGTTCCAACTGTATTTCTAATATGCTTAGAAAGGGCTAAAGTGTGAAGAATAAATTAAAGCCATAAGCATGTGGGCATTGTTTAGCAGCGGGCCTTGTAAGGTAGAGAAGCTTTTAAATTTAATCAAGTTAATTTTATCTGAATTTGTGGGCAGTTGGAGACAGGACACTGGGGAGTGAACAGCTCGCAGCTCTGCCAGGAGAGGCTGGACAGGACAAGGGACCTGCAAAGATGCAAGCTTCCTAAGGAACAAGATACAATCCAGATAACCAGGGAATTGGGAGAGAAAGAATATTTAAGATGACTGAAGTTAGAGATCAAGATATTATTCAGGAGATTTGGATTTGATTTATTGTCTCGTGTACCGAGGTACAGTGAAAAGTATTGTTCTGCATACAGCCCAGACAGATTGTTCCATACATGAAAAAATATAGGACATACATAAATACTCAATGTAAATAGATAGGCATTGGGTGAAGCATACAGAGTGTAATACTACTCAGTAGAGAAGATGTGTGAATGATCAGTTCAGTCCTTAAGAGTGTCATTTTCTATATCCTGCCCGATGGAAGAGGTTGGAAGAGAGAATAAGCTGGGTGGGAGGGGTTCTTTGATTATGCTGCCCGTTTTCCCAAGGTGCAGACAGAGTCAATGGATGGGAGGCAGTTTCACGTGATGGACTGGGCTGTGTTCATAAGTCTCTGTAGTTTACTGTTTTGGGTCTAGAATTTCCCATACCAGGCTGTGATCCAGCCAGATAGGATGCCTTCTATGGTGCATCTGTAAACATTGATAAGAGTCAATGTGGACATGCTGAATTTCCTTAGTTTCCTGAGGAAGTATAGTTGCTGTTATGCTTTCTTGGTTGTGGCGTCGATGTGGGTGGACCAGGACAAATTGTTGGTGATGTGCAGACCTAGGAATTTGAAGCGGTCAACCATCTCCACCTCGGCACCATTGATGCAGACAGGGACATGTACGATTCCTGAAGTCAATGACCAGCTATTTAGTTTTGCTGACCTTGAGGGAGAGATTGTTGTCGTTACACCGTGCCCCTAGGTTCTCTATCTCCCTGTTGTATTCTGACTCATCGTTGTTTGAGATCCGACCCACTACGGCCGTGTCATCAGCAAATTTGTAGATGGAGTTGGGGTGGAATTTTGCCATACAGTCGTGTGTGTATAGGGAGTTTAGTAGGGAGCTAAGTATGCAGCCTTGCAAGGCACCGGCATTGAGCACTATCATGGAAGAGAATTCAAGGAAACGTAAACAAAGTGTTCTGAGTTAAAGAGACAATTGCAGTAACTAGATTTAAAGTGGGACAGCAGACTTCAGAGGTAGCTGAAACGTTTGATATAATTATAATGCAGTCTGGGAATTGAGCAGATTGCACAGCAGTCAAGAGAAAGAAATCCTAAAAGGGTTGTTGTAAAATCCTGGACTGTTAAAAGTGGAGCAGAAGCTTTGTCTAAAAGTGTAATTTGGAAAACTTGGCCTGCATTTTGGAATTTAAACCGCGAAGGACAAACATAAGTTAAAAGAAGAAATGGATGCGTCACTTTTGAAAATGGAATTCGAAGTCACTCGTGTGGAAGCTGGCGTTCATTGAGACAAGGTGGCTCACAGTATAAGAATCATATCGGGGCTTTGTTTAGGAGAAACCCACAGACATTTACTTGGGTCCAGTGAGGAGTGAGTCTTACCACAGTCATTTTGTGGGCTTAAAAGGGATTTTGTGTGTGTTAATGAGACTATCGTACCTTAAGATGTACTTTGTAACCCATGTTAATCCTAAAACCAGTCTGTAATTGTTAAGACAAAGGGGGAGCAAAGGATTACAATCCATTTTTTCATGTTTAATTCATTTTTTTTCTTATTGCTAAAACTAATTAACGGTCTTATGACTCTGTTCCTACACATATTATTAAAAGAAAAGAAAAGTTACGGTTTGTTGAGCCAGGGTTCCATTCTGGGATCTTCCCGAGTAATAGCATTACTCTGACAGAAAACTGACATTTTCGCTCCTGCAATATTTCCCCCTCATGCCTGCCGCAAGCTGATCTGGAAAGTCCCAAACTAAGTTTCTCGACTCTCTCCTCATAACTCCAATATCAGACACTGGAAGGGACTTGGCTCTTCAGTGCATTGCTTTCTTCCCCTGAACATTGTGCTTGGTTCTTCCCTTCTTCAGCTGTAGGTGGAGGTCAGCACTGATCCATGCACTGCTTTAGCCTCAAGTAGGTGTGTGCACAAAATACAACAGCCAGAAAAATGAGCAATATTTCCTAAAAGCATTGCCATGGAAATAACCATTGCCAGAGAGTCTGGGCATGATCGTTTTTAAAATGCAAATCGTAAATGACCCCTACTGTTCATGCACACGCGAATTATCGCATCTATCAAACACAAAGGGTCAGCTGAAGTGCTCCTATAGGTAAACAGGCAATTGTTCAGCTTGATTATGCTGATTCTGAACATTGTTGCCATAATGCCATCGAAGCATGCATGTATGCACCCATATCCCTGTATCAGGTGCTGTTCACACAAGGATTGCAGATAAAATTTCATGCAGATAAGTGTAAAGCATTGGACATGGGAAGCAAAGACGAATAATGCAAGTACACCACAAATGGTTTTAATTTGTTAAGGATGAGGTTAAAAGAAACCTAGGAGTCTAAGTAGACTCAACACTCAATATATTCAACGAATGCAGGGGCAGTAATCGACAAAGCTAACAGAATGTTGAACTACAAAGCTAAAATAGTTGAATACACCTTCAGAATAAGTCATAATCAATCTGCACAAAGCTCTCTTTTGACCACACCTTGCATACTGTGTCCAATTCTGACCATTGGAAAATGCAGCATAGATGAGGAGACTTAAAATGCTAGTTTAAATTGAATAATGCAGTATAATTTTTCTGATATGTTCGTCAGCAGTAATGGAAGGTTTGTTTGGAGTGAGTCATGCACATTGTCATTCCATTTTATTTGCTTACAAGCTACTCCTGCATATCAGCAGCAATTCAAACTTGAGGTCTTCCCTGGGAAAACGATTATAACTTGCATACAGTCCACCTGCTTAATAAAAAAGCACAACCTTTGTTTGTGTAAATATGGTGCATTGTGTGAATGAGTGAGTTAAGCCTATCAATGTGTGGAGTAAGGCAGAGATTTGCATGCCATATCCAGTATATTCAAATTTACTGGTGGTGCTTGCACATCTGTGACAATCACTGAACAACTGAAGTTGGTCAGGAGTTTGAATTGAATTTGCTTTTTTAAGCTTACAAATGCCTAAAATGCACCAGCAAAACAAATCTGAACTTCAGCCAGCCTTCAAAGAGGTTAAACAGTAACCTATTCATAGATGCATTTAAGGGGAAGCTAGATAAGCATATGAGCAAGTAAAGGATAGAAGGTTATACTGATAGGATTAGAAGAGGATTGGGATGAGGCTCATGTAGAACACAAATAACAGCATGGACCATTGGGCCGTGATGTGTTGGGTGTTCTGGATCACATACAGGTCACCAACACTTGAAGTCGTGCAACACAATTTTATTAAAAGGTTAACTATTTAAACATACTTGAACTTTGGGTAAATACGATACCAGCTTTAACTAAAGACCTTTGCCTTGTCCTAACCAGTTTATGCACTCAGCACATGGTGAATGTCTGTGTTGCAGGCTGTGAGCTCTGTGCTCCTAGCTAGCTGCTACTCGAATGAGCGGGAACTCTGATGTCCCCTGTCTTTATAGTGCGTGTGCTCTCACTGGTGATTGGCTGTGGTGTTGTGTATGTTGATTGGTCCCACTGTGTGTCCATCAGTGTGTGTCTGCACCATGATATACTGGTGTATATTATGACATTCCCCCCTTTTATACAAGAAAAATGTGCCCGCGTGACAATACATAGTGTGTGGTGAATGTTCCTGACTACGTGTGTGCAAAATATTTACAGGACAATGTACATAAAACTAAGCTATTTACATGGGAAGGTGCCTGGTGCAGAAAAAAACTGTGTCACACAAATAACGAGATGAACACTATATACAAACCACTTGAATGATTAAACGGAAGAACAGAACAGACCAGAGAGTCCATTAGTGCAAAGTTCACAAATTAAGGTGGGCGACAATTTCTGGTTGACCGCCTCAAGGGTGGGTCAGGAGCCACCAGCTGAGGAGCGGGCTGGACTGCGTCAGAGTGAGGAGGATGCAGAGTAACCGGAATCTCTGCATAGTCCAGGTCAGGGACAACAGGAGGGCGTGGCACTGGCGGAGGATCACGTAGTGAGCGCGGAACGAGACGAAGGGCACGCCGGTTACGGCGCAGAATGGAACCATCCGGTAGACGAACCAGGAACGAGCGGGGAGCCACCTGCCGAAGATCCACAGCAGTTGCAGACCTGCCACCATCCGGAAGATGGATGCGGACGTTGTCACCTGGAGCCAGAGCAGGGAGATCAGCTGCACGGGTGTCATGACACGCTGTAGTGCTGTGCACGAGACAGTTGCTTTCGTTGAAGGACCGGAACGTGGTCGAGGTCTGGGACGTGATTGGATGGCACCGTCGTCCTCAGGGTGCGACCCATGAGCAGCTGGGCTGGCGACAGGCCAGTGGACAGTGGGGCCGAGCAATAGGCCAGCAGGGCGAGGTAGAAGTCGGATCCCACATCGGCAGCCTTGCAGAGGAGCCGTTTAACTATGTGGACGCCGTTCTCCGCTTTGCCATTGGATTGGGGGTACAGGGATGTCACATGCACAAAGTTGTACCTCCTGGCAAAGTTGGACCATTCCTGGCTTGCGAAGCAGGGGCTATTGTCCGACATCACAGTAAGTGGGATGCCATGACGAGCAAAGGTGTCCTTATAGGCACGGATGACTGCAGACGATGTGATGTCGTGCAAACGTACCACCTCCGGGTAGTTTGAAAAATAGTCTACAATCAGAACATAGTCCCTGCCCAGCACGTGAAACAGGTCGATGCCGACTTTGGACCAAGGGGACGTGACCAACTCATGGGGCTGCAGGGTCTCACGTGGTTGGGCCGGCTGGAACCGCTGACAGTTGAGCACTGTGTTGGCGATATCGTCATTGATGCCGGGCCAGTACGCTGTCTCTCGGGCCCGTCGGTGACACTTCTCCACGCCAAGATGGCCCTCGTGTAGCTGTTCCAAGACGAGCTGGCGCATGCTGTGCGGGATATCAATGCGGTCCAGCTTCAGGAGGACACCGTCGACTACCGCCAGATCGTCTCTGATGTTGTAGAACTGGGGGCATTGGCCTTTGAGCCACCCGTCTGTTAGGTGGCGCATGACACGCTGTAGCAGGGGGTCAGCCGCAGTCTCGCGTCGAATTTGGACGAGGCGTTCATCCGTGGCCGGTAGATTGGAGGCCACGAAGGCCACATGGGCGTCAACCTGGCAGACGAATCCCGCTGGGTCACACGGAGTGTTGACTGCCCTGGACAGAGCATCGGCTATGATCAGGTCTTTGCCCGGGATGTTTTCGAGCTGAAAGTCGTGTCGCCGGAGTTTGAGCAGAATGCGCTGGAGGAGAGGCGTCATGTCGTTCAAGTCTTTTTGTATTATATTGACCAGCGGGCGATGATCGGTCTCGACGGTGAATTGGGGAAGGCCGTACAAATAATCATGAAATTTGACGACACCGATCAACAGACCCAGGCACTCCTTTTCTATCTGCGCGTAGCGCTGTTACGTGGGGGTCATGGCGCGTGACGCATATGGAACAAGGGCCCATGATGAGGCCTCATCGCGTTGCAGGAGCACTGCCCCAATGCCAGATTGGCTGGCACCGGTCAAAATTTTTGTCTCTTTTGCTGGATCAAAAAAGGCCAATACCGGGGCCGTGGTAAGTTTGGTTTTAAGTTCTGTCCATTCGCTCTCGTGGGCAGAAAGCCATTGGAAGTCTGTCGTCTTCCTGACCAGGTTCCTGAGAGCTGTGGTATGGGAGGTGAGGTTAGGGATGAACTTCCCTAGGAAGTTGACCATGCCCAGAAATCGGAGGACCGCCTTCTTGTCCTCTGGCTTTTTCATGGCTGTGATGGCAGCCACCTTGTCTGCATCCGGCCGCACACCCAACTGGGAGATGTGGTCCCCTAGGAACTTGAGTTCCGTCTGGCCGAAGGAGCATTTGGCTCTGTTGAGGCGTAGGCCCTGCTCCCGTATGCGGTTGAACACGCGCTGGAGGCGACTGATATGCTCCTGCGGGGTGGTGGACCAATTGATTATGTCGTCAACATAGACGCAAACACCTTCAATGCCTTCCATCATTTGTTCCATGATCCTGTGGAATAATTCTGACGCCGATATGATCCCAAACGGCATTCTGTTGTAACAATATCTGCCAAAAGGGGTGTTAAAGCTACACATTTTCCTGCTGGACCTGTCTAGTTGAATTTGCCAGAATCCTGTCGAGGCGTCAAGTTTGGTGAAGAGCTTGGCCCGAGCCATCTCGCATGTGATCTCTTCGTGCTTGGGATTGGGTAATGCTCCCTCATTATGTTGCGATTCAGATCCTTTGGATCAATGCAGATTCTGAGCTCGCCGGAAGGCTTCTTTACGCACACCATGGAACTGACCCAGCCGGTTGGTCCGTAACTCTGGAGATCACTCCTTGGTCTTGGAGGTCCTGCAGCTGCTGCTTGAGGCAGTCCTTGAGGGGTGCTGGGACTCTGCGAGGTGCATGCACCACAGGCGTGGCGTTCTGTTTGAGTATGATCTTGTAAGTATATGGGAGCGTGCCCATGCCTTCGAAGACGTCGCGGTGCTGGTCGATGATGGCGTTGAGTTGCGCCCTGAAGTCAGCATCCTGGAAGGCAGACGTGTCATCAGGAGAGAGAGAGTGAACTCTTTGAACGAGGTTTAGCAATTTGCACGCCTGTGTGCCAAGCAGAGAGTCCTTCGAGGAGCCCACGATCTCGAAAGGAATGATGGCTTTTCGTGACTTGTGCGTCACTTCGAGTTGGCATGAGCCGGTAGCAGGAATGATGTTGCCATTGTAGTCCAATAGCTGGCAGACCGATGGGAGAATGGTTGGTTTGAATCAAAGGCTTTGGAAAGCAGACCATGCCATGAGATAGGCGAAGGCACCAGTGTCCAGGCGGAATCGTATTTGGGACCGGTTGACCGTCAGGGTGGCACACCACTCATTGTCTGGATCAATGCTGTATACCGACAGTGGCTGGTGTCTTTGCTTCGGGGACAGCCTGTTTTTCGTTACAACACTGACTCGAAAAGGCGCCTTCGGGTCCTCGGTGTGACTGCTGTGGTGGGAAGTCGGAATCGGACTCGGTGACCGTGGGTTGAATTGCCCGAACGTTCCTGCGAGGCTGGCTGAAGCGATATGATTTGGAAGGCTGAGCTGCTCGACAGCAGGCAGCATAGTGGCCAAGTCTTCCACATCGTAGGCATTGTTGAGATTTTGCGGGGCATTGCCGCTTTAAATGGGCGGAGCCACAGTTGCCGCACGTCGTGACGTCAGCACGTTCGCTGCGCCACGACCATGCGCGGTGCGGTCCTGCGTGGTGCACGCCTGCGCATTACGTTCCTCCATGTCGCCGTCCCCTCGTTTGGTGCGTACAAGCTCTGGAGTCCGCGAAAAGTGCGCGAAATGGCCGCCCTCATCCAGGCTGAGGCCCTGGAGATGTTCAATCACTTGGACCCGTTCCGCTTCGTGGGGACCTTGCCGCGCCATTTCAGCCGCTTGTATATGGGAGCACCGACTGGTGGCATTTTCATGTAGGACACAGGTCTCGATGGCGGTCGCTAGGGTGAGTTGTTTTACTTTGAGGAGCTGCTGACGTAGGGTGTCCGACTGAACACCGAAAACGATCTGGTCGCGTATCATGGAGTCGGAGGTGGGCCCGTAGCTGCAAGATTGTGCAAGGATGCGGAGGTGCGTTAAATAGGATTGGAAAGTTTTGTCCTTACCCTGCAAACGCTGCTGGAACACGTAGCGTTCGAAACTTTCATTCACCTCTATGCTGCAGTTAGTGTCAAATTTGAGGAGAACCGTCTTGAACTTTGTCTTGTCTTCGTCATCTGCAAAGGTGAGAGAGTTGAAAATATGGATGGCATGGTCCCCGGCCGTGGAGAGGAGAAGAGCGATCTTTCTGGTGTCCGAGGCGCCCTCCCTGTCCGTAGCTTCGAGGAAGAGCTGGAAGCGCTGTTTGAAAATCTTCCAGTTGGCCCCGAGGTTGCCGGCGAAGCGGAGCGGCGGCGGCGGGCCGATGCTGTCCATGTTGCTGAATGACGGAATGCTGGCGGAAGGCAGATCACTTGCAGGTAGGTCTAAGAAGTGCTAGTATGCAACTACTCCTGGTATCATGATGTGTTGGGTGTTCTGGATCACATACAGGTCACCAACACTTGAAGTAGTGCAACACTATTTTATTAAAAGATGAACTATTTAAACATACTTGAACTGTGGGTAAATACGATACCAGCTTTAACTAAAGACCTTTGCCTTTGTCCTACACAGTTGATGCACTCAGCACATGGTGAATGTCTGTGTTGCAGGCTGTGAGCTCTGTGCTCCTAGCTAGCTGCTACTCAAATGAGCGGGAACTCTGATGCCCCCTGTCTTTATAGTGCTCTCACTGGTGATTAGCTGCGGTGTTGTGTATGTTGATTGGTCCCACTGTGTGTCCATCAGTGTGTGTCTGCACCATGATATACTGGTGTATATTATGACAGGCCGGATGGCCTTTTTGTCATTTGTTTATGTAAACATGTGGGCTGAGGTTTGGGGGTTGGTGGGCGGATGGGATCGTTGTTATTATGGGGATTGACATATCTTGCTGATTATTGTTTATTGTTGATGGGTGTAAATGTGGGAGAAAATGAGAAAAAGGAGAATTTAAAAAAAAAATGTTTTATTAAATGTACCCCCCCCCCCCCCCTCCCTCGCCAGCCTTCTCTGCTCTAAGGAGAACCCCAACCTATCCAACCTCTCTTCAGAGCTGGAATGCTCGAGCCACGACAGCATCCTGGTGAATCTCCTCTGCTCCCTTTCTAGTGCAATCACAACCTTTGTAATTCTGTTCAGAGTACCCGATGGGGACATTAGCTCAGTACTGTTTGCAAACACTTTTCATTTGTATGAACATGATAGCTTTCTGTGTCCTGGACAAAATTATAAAATGGATTGCCACTCAGTAAAGATTTTGGAAGAAAGGATATTCAACACCAGTAGTTGTGGAAGGACACTGGGAGGTTTCCTGTTTGACTTTTCATGTAACTGACATTCCATTCTGCCTACCCACATGGCTTCTCAACAGACGGATATAGATAGTCTAGGAGATTGGTAAGTATGAGGTTATCCATGTTTTAAAAAAAAAAAAAGAAAGTAATATTATGATCTAAATGGAAAGCAGATTCAAAATGAGTCTGGACAGAGGGATCTGGGTGTCCTTGTTCATGAATCGCAGAAAGTCGGTACGCAGGTACAGCATATTATTAAAAAGGCAAATGGAATGTTAGCATTTATTGCAAAAGAACTGGACAATAAAAGTAGAGAAGTGTTGTTACAATTGTAAAGGGTGTTGGTGTGACCACATCTGGAGTATTGTGCCCAGTTTTGGTCTCCTTATTTGAGGAAGAATGTGGTGGCATTGGAGGCAGTTCAGAAGGTTCACCAGATTGATTCGGAGGATGACATGGTTGACATATGAGGTGAGATTGAACGGGATACTCGCTGGAGTTTAGAAGGATGAGAGGGGATCTGATCTAGGTATATAAAATATTAAAAGGGATTGATAAAGTAAACGTAGACCAAATGTTACCCCTAGTGGGGGAATCTAGAATGAGAGGCCACAGATATAGGTTGAGAGGTGGTGGATTTAAAACTGAATTGAGGAGGAACTACTTCTCGCAGAGGGTGGTGAATTTGTGGAACTCGCTGCGCCATAGTGCGGTGGAGTCTGAATCATTAAATGGTTTCAAGAAGGCGATATATATATTTCTGATAAAAAATGGGGAACAGGTAGGGAGGTAGATTTGAGACCAGGAAGAAATCAGCCAGGATCTAACTGAATGGCAGAGCAGGCTCAAAGGGCTGAATTGGAAACTTCTACTCCTAATTCCTATGTTCCAGCCAAAAGTTGTGGCTGACCAAAAAAATCTTAATCTCTTTCATCGTGCTACCATTACAGACCAATTTACATTTCAGGGTCAGACCAATGGTGTGCTGGATCAGATGGGTGTCCATAAATAAAATAAATGAAAGGAAGACTTGCATATTCCCAGCACCTTTCACAACCACAGGACATCCAAAGCACTTTACAGTCAGGAGTGTCGTCACTATAGCACGAAGGAAACTCAGCAGCCAGCTTGTGTGCAGCAGCCTCCCAGACAGCAGTGTGATAAGAACTGGATGTTGGTTGAAGAATAAATATTGGCCAGGTCTCCGGGGAGAACTCTCTTTCTTTTCTTCGAAACAGTGCCATGGGATCTTCATACCCACCTGAAAGGGCAAACCTTGGGCAGAAGGGGACAAGAAAATGTGTGATTGTGTGGATTTGTACATGAACTGGAGTCCATCTAAATCTCATGGATTGCTTTTATGTCATCCTTAATTGTAACAGTTTGTATGAATTTCCCCTATATTAATATTGATGCTCTTATTTGATTTTTTATTTCCCCAGTAAAAAAATATTTATGGGTGTAGTGTGGTCAGAAATTGACCATTCACTCCGAAGACCTAGGTTCCGATCCAATTAGATGTTGGCCGTTGGAAAGCCTCAATCCAGTTCATACTGGACATGGGCATGGAGCACAAAACTTCTCCTAACATGTCATGGAATGACAATCTCATTCCGAGATTGGGGTGCAGAATGGCTGGTGTGGGAAATGGCACAGTAAAGTGACTTGCTGAAATTCGACGGGCAGAGGTACATTTATCTTACAATCATAGAATCCTTACTGTGCAGAGGGAGGCCATTCCATCCTGCCTACGGAGTCTGCACTGACCCTCTGAAAGAGCACCCACCCTAGGCCCACTCCTCGCCCTATCCCTGTAACCTAACCTGTACATCCCTGAACACGAAGCGGCAATTTAGTACGGCCAATCCACCTAACGTGCACAATTTGGGATGTGGGAGGAAACCGGAACACCCAGAGGAAACCCATGCAGACACCGGGAGAAAGTGCAAACTCCACACAGTCACGCAAGGCTGGAATTGAACCCGGGTCCCTGGCGTGTGCGGCAGCAGTGCTAACCACTGTGTCGCCGTGCTACCCCACCACCGTGCGTTCATAGAATCCCTACAGTGCAGAAGGAGACCATTCGGTTTAGAGCTTTGCCTTACCTGACCTAGGAGTGCAAAATACTAATGCTGGAAAAGGAATTTTAACCTACCCTGCCTAGCAAGAGTGGACAGGCAAGCACTTAAAATAGCTGTATAAAGATTACCACCCCCTTGCATTTGATTTCCATGTATCTCTGATCACCACTGACTCTAATAGGAGCCTTGTCCATATGTGTTAATTGGAGCCCTGTGACATCCATTGGATCCTGTGGCATTTTAATTGGCTGCTGAATCCAGCATGTCACTTTGCTAGGTAAAATTTGGTAGGGAAGAAGGTATTTCCAAAGCTTTCTTCGCTGGAGCCAGGCAGGACAGAAATTACCTGCTATAGTTGGGAGGGTATGGGGAGAATTAAAAATCAACTCCATAGTCAAGGTATATGCAGATGAGGAAAGCCATTCGGCTTATCTTAGGAAAGTCAGTCGAGTAGCACTGAAGTGATGTGCTTCCTGGCGACATCGTGTTACAGATGAACCTGGTCAGTACTGGACTACTAAACTTAATCCACACCATAATTAAATCCTGCATCCTGCATGTAGTTGCATTTGTATGTGTTTTTAAAACAAAATGAATATGTAGCTTTATGATCAAGTTGGTGCACTAATGCTAGATTTTTGTAATTTTACAGCCTCTCATACACTGTTTGAAAGCTGGCCTGCTGGGGGCGATATGTTTTCAGTTTTACTCTGCCCTGTACTGTTTACCTTACGTTCCTCCTTGTCCTCTTAGCTTTGTTTGAACACGAGGATAATTTCTGACTGATGTGTCCCTGACTATAAAACTGCTGTAATATTGTTGCAGCAGTGGGGAATGGGTGGTGCTGGTAAATCAAAATGACCGCTTAATGGAGAGTCCCATTTACCGATGGAATACAACGCATACTTGTAGCATGAGCTAATGTGCAAGTACTCAGGAAGTAAAGAACAGTATTCTTTTTACTTCTAATCTTAAACTGTACATCAAAACATAATATAAAGTATAAAATAATGCACTGTACAGGTACGAGTTCTGGATACATTTGTATTTACTTCCGGTTAGCAAAGTGATGATTCGTGTTGGGGCACATTGGAAGTTATGGCTGATAGAGAATACTGGTTTGTAGATTGCCGGATAATATACAGTTTACTGATTTTTCTTCTTCTTTATTCTTCCAAAGGTTTATCGTAGGATAAACAATAGAATTTCAAGAGTGTGACTTGAAAAATGTTAAAATTAGTTTGTTGTAGTCACGCAGATAATGTCATCCAGTTTATCTATTCATTTGAAACATTGGTGCTTTAAGTGAATAAAACCACTGTCCACATATGTGTGAGATGACGGGCTGGATTCTCCACCTCCTGCTGCCGGTAGAGGAGTTCCCGATGTGACGGAGAGTCCAGCGTCGGGAGAAAGCAGCGCCGATCTGTTTCCGATACTTCGGCCCCCCGCTGGCATCGGGATTGAGGTTCATGAAGACCCATTTGCATCCAATTACCGAGCTGGGCACCTTATTCTCCGGACCCTCGTGCAGTGAAAAAAAAATCACTGCTTTAAAACTCACCTGTGCAATGCACCTGCAGGCTCAGGCGAAGGAAGCAGCACCTGTCAATTCCTGGAAAGAGAAAATCAATCAGCTGTGTTTAAACCCCCTCAGACCTTTGATCTACAAGCTATTCATTAATTTATCTTTGGTATTAATTTTACTTAGCTGTGATTGACAGCTTCCACACACACCCAGCTGTCAGCAGTGTTCCATTCATCCTTCATTATTGAGAATCATAGAATCCCTATAGTGTAGAGGAAAGCCATTTGGCCCAATGAGTCTGCGCCGACCCTCGAAAATATCACCGCGCCTCCACCCTATCCCCATGCAAATATTAGCATGGCTGAGGATTGGAAATTGCTTCTTGATTTGCATTCCCAGCGAGAGCGCAAATCAGATGCAATTCAACTCATAGAATTTACAGTGTAGAAGGAGTCCATTCGGCCCATCGAATCTGCACCGTCTCCTGTAACCCTGTAACCCCACCAAACACTAAGGGCAATTTTGGACACTAAGGGCAATTTATCATGGCCAATCCACCTAACAAGCACATCTTTGGACTGTGGGAGGAAACCGGAGCACCTGGAGGAAACCCACGCACACACGAGGAGAACGTGCAGACTCCGCACAGACAGTGACCCAAGCCGGAATCGAACCTGGGACCCTGGAGCTGTGAAGCAATTGTGCTAACCACCATGCTACCATGCTGCCCTAAACTCCGTCGGGAGAACATAGCCTCCCAAACAGAGAATCCTGACCAACATGTTCAAATGATTAGTTGAGGTAGAAACATACCTGTCTATCAGTACTCTGAACCTAGAATCATGTGATTCTTCCTTCAGAGGTATATTTATGAGTAAGATGCAACTGCAAATTATTTTAAAACATAATAACAGAATCAGGGAGTAGAATTGGCAGAGAGAGAGGGGGAAATAAGATTTGAATTTGTGTCCAGAGTTTCTAAAGTAGAAGCAATTTGGTTCTTTGCCAAAAAAATGCACTGTGATGTTTAATCTTGGGTCTGTTACCCCTCACCCCCAAAGAGAGTCACGCTTAAAAAGTAGCCAATTTGGGTCAATTTCTGCAATCTGTGTGGGTCGACAAAAATAGGACCAACTCTTCCGTGAATGATGACTGTAAATGTCTGTGTCAGAAGGTCACAGAGGTTAGTAGTTTGAACGGATAGCTATCAAATAACCGTGCAGAGAAACAAGATGGGATGCAAGAATATGGAGTGAGAAAGAATAAAGATTTCCATTGACACAGGACCTTTCATATCCTCAGCATGTACTAAAATGCTCTTCAGCAATGAAATATTTTTTCAATTATAGTCACTGTTATAATGTAGGAAATAGGGGGCGCGATTCTCTGATCGCGGGACAAAGTGTCCGCGCCATCGTGAACACCGTCACGTTTCGCGACGGCGTGAAACGGGCGTGGGCACTTGCGATTCTGTCCCCCACAGGGGGCCAGCACGGTGCTGGAGCGGTTCACGCCGCTCCAGCCTCCCTTCCTGGCGCGCACTGGGGGTGGCGCCAACCCGCGCATGCGCAGTTGGGCCGCGCCAACCCGTGAATGCGCGGGGGACTTCTTCAACGTGCCGGCCCCGACGCAACATGGCGTGGAGGTTCAGGGGCCGGCCGCGTAATAAAATAGGGCCGTGGCTGGAGAGGCCGGCCCGTCGATCGGTGGGCCCCGATCGCGGGCCAGACCCCATTGGAGCACCCCCGCCCCCGGTGAAGGAGCACCTCTTCTCCCCCCCCCCCCCCCCCACCCACAGACCGCCCCCGACCCTATGTGCAGAGTTCCCGCGGCTGCAAGCAGGTGTGAACGGCGCCGGCGGGACTCTGCCGTTTCCGCACGGTCACTTGGCCCATCAAGGCCGGAGAATTGGTGGCCCGCGACTGGCGCTGCACCAAACGCGCCGGCGCAAATGGCACCGATTCTCCGCTCCTCGGAGAATCGCCTGCTGCCGTCGGATCGGCGTGCGGGAAAAAATGGCACGAATGCCGATTTCCCATACGGCGCGGCATGGGAGAATCCCGCTCGTGGTGTCCAAATTGTGCACAGCAAGCTCTCACATGCAACGGTGTGTTGAATAACCTTCAAATTTATTTTAGTTATTTTGGTTCAGGACACTGGGAGAACATCCTTGCTGTCCTTTGAAATAGCCCCATGAGATCGTTTGGATCTACCTGGGAGATTTTAATGTGTGATCTGAAAAGCACCACCTCAAACAGTGCACTCCTTCAGTTTTGCACTGTATGGTTGAATGGCTGACAATGGACAAGATGAGGGAATGTGCATTAAACCTTAAACAAAGTAAAAGAGAAGAAATATTTAGCTGAAACAAGTTGAAAGGAGACCCATAGTTAAAAAATAAATGTCAAATAGCAGGGTTTTCCAATCTTTTTTCAAAGCGTTGGTCCCAGTGAGAAAACCGGGCAGAATTCTGTCGGCACCGGAGGGAAAAGTTGTCGTTTTTTTCAGTCTCTTAAACAAACCGTTTTTTCTCCACATATTTCATGTCCTGTTCGTGGCGATTTGCCTCTGATACACTGACTGCAGGAAAACTTAATCTCTGTAATCAGTGGGGCACTCCTTTGAAACACATCCCCAATACTTATTCCAAGTCCAGTCAGGGAGATGGCTGTCAGGAAGACAGCACCACATTTCACGGACGGAATCCTCACCAAACTTCTGGATGGCGTCTATCAGAGGCCTGACATCCTCTACCCACGATCAGCCAGACGTTCAGCATGCAAGGTCACCAACCCCGCCTGGGAGGCTGTGGCCACGATAATGAGGGCCAGCTTGCTCCGTAAGAGAATGGGCGACAGTGCCGAAAGAAGATGAATGATCTTCTTCGTGCAGCCGGGGAAAGTGTGCTCCTCATGTCTCCCACTTTATCCCTTAACACACCCTTTACACCTCCAGGGGATCTCTCGTATAGCACCACTTGTTAAGGCTGGTGAGGAGCAGGACTGCACCTGTACAGAGGGCAAGGCAGGGGCAAGAGACCAAGTGAGTACCCTCATCACATGCAACTGTGGTTGTAAGCCTCAGGTGAGTTAATTTTCTCCCATCAGCCTGCCCCTGAGATGCACTAATGTCATCTCACTTCCCTTGCAGGTCAATCAGTTGACCAGCCTTGACCACCCCCATGCCTTCTGGAGATGACAGCCGGCAGCCCAGGGGTTTCCCGACGGTGTGGGGCTGCCCCACAATGGGAAACCCCATTGACCAGCCTGTGTACGGAGCATCCCGCTGGCGGGGTGAAATAGAAATGTGGCGCAGCAGGACGGAGAATCCAGCCCCCTGGTGTGGATATAATGGGATGAGTCACCTTATGTATTATATGATGCTGTGATTCTATGTAAGCCCCATGTGGCAACAGAACGAACAACAAAAAGCTTTGACTCACTTGGTTTAGTGTCTAGTTTTGCTCCATCTTCACCTTTATCAGAAGAAAGCCTTTGCAAAGTTTCATTCCTTTTTTATATAAGTTCACCTTTAAATAATGGATGTGAGTGTGAGAGTTAAGCTGGTTACTTCTAAGTATCCCCCTGTTCTTTCACCTTCATAAATGCTCTGTTAAAGTGCCTTTAACAAATCCCGTTTCAATGGTGCAATGAAAACTTTATGGGTCTATATATACTGGATTTGGCAAACCGGAGCCTCAGAGCCACGTGTGGCTCTTAAAAGAACCAAAACTTCAAGCTGCATGGTGTTATTTATTATTTGATATTGTGAATATTGCTCTGTACAGTGGATCATATGCTTTCAAATGTGAATTCACGTAGGCTTAGTTAAAACTGATCAGCTTGAAAGTACTGCCGTAGTCTGAAGTCTGACTTTGATTACATTTAAATGATTATTGTAATATTTCAAATTTTGAAGCATTGTTAGGAAGGTTTTGTTAGCAGATTGTACAAGACATTTCTTTCCCTTCCTTTTGCCAAGGTTCAGGTACCTGCTGGAGCCACTGCTAGCTTCGTGCAGGAAACCTCCAGACACTCTGCCCAAGTGGTCACCCTTCATGCCTCGTTCTGAGTGCTGAGTATCTTCAGGCTATTCATCCGGAGGTGGGGCACTCAGGTGGGGAAGGTGGTGTGAGGCATTACAGCCAATTGGATACTTGTCCAATATCAACAAGCATACAGTTGCATACAGTTTCTGGCACAGGTTGCTGGATCAGAAGTGGGAAATGTGTCTGCCGTTCCCAAACCCCCTTTCCTTTCCCGGGGCTGTGGGCAGCACCGTAGCATTGTGATTAGCACAGTTGCTTCACAGCTCCAGGGTCCCAGGTTCGATTCCCGGCTTGGGTCATTGTCTGTGCGGAGTCTGCACATTCTCCCCATGTGTGCTCCGGTTTCCTCCCACAGTGCAAAGATGTGCGGTTAGGTGGATTGGCCAGACTAACCAATATGTTAGTCCAATAAAAAGGTTAAGTGGGGGTTACTGGGTTACGGGGATAGGGTAGATACGTGCTCTTTGGTAAGGGCTGGTGCAGACTCGATGGACCAAATGGCCTCCTTCTACACTGTAAATACTATGATTCTATGATACCGAAATTAACTGTAGTGCTTCCAAATCTCCTGCTTCATAGGTGTGCAACGATTGGAGTTTGATGTACTGAGGTGGTTAATGAAGGTATGGTTAACATAGAAATTGTAAATTATTGATTCCCATTCTCTGTCAGACCAAGATTGAGCTAGACTGTGTGTTTCCAGTTGGTCATAATTCATACACCTTCAATGGATTTTGTTAAAATGCCTCAGTGCTGTGTAAATGTGAATACAGCTCCTGGTACTGATCACAAGCTGAATATTCACATCATGTTTTCAGTTCAAGTTAACGGAACAAGGACATTCCCTTTATCATTCAGTGGGATTAACCTATATTTAGATTTGAACATTTTTTTTCAGTCAATAAAACGTTACACCCGTGTGACATACCGAGAGTAGAAGGTGCAGGTGATAGGTGGGATTCTCCGGTCCCCCGGCCACGTGTTCCCTGGCAGCACGCCGTTTGCTGCAGCGGGATTCTCTCTTCCCATCGCTTGTTAATGGGATTTTTAATTGCAGCCACCCCACGCCCCTGGAAAACCTGCAAATGGGGTTCACTGCCAGCAGAAACGGAGAATCCCAACAAGCCAGAGAATTTTGGCTGATATCTATTTCAGTAAGAATCTTAGCAAAAAGGCACTGAAAAATAGAGATAGAAATGCTGTAAATTTATAGCAGATCAGTCTGCATCCAAATACAGCGAACAGCTTTTTGTTTTACAACAATAGCTTGTTTTATACAACATCTTTAGTGTCGAATAACATCTCCCGGTGCTTCACAGGAATATCCTCAAAGAAAATGTGACACCAAACTACATAAGGAGATATTAGAACAGGTGACAAAGAGTTAGGTATTAAGGAACACCTTAAAGGAGGGCTTAAGCAGGGCTAGAACTCACAACATTCTGACTTAGAGGCAAGGGTACTGTGACAGAAACAAGCTCAGGAGGGAATAGATACTTTTAAAACAATTCTCTATTTGTAAACAGGCCTGTTGGTATCTTAGTTGGAGGTTCTGTATTGGAACTTTATTCTAACAAAGGGTGTCTTCGCCTGAAATGTAAAACTGTCTAGCTTTTTCCCAGATGCTGATTCACCAACATGTCCAACAATGTGGGGAATTATTTTATTCCAAAAATGTTGTTTGTTAACATTTTTCTGAAATAATATACCAGGGAGATATTTATGTTTTCAGTCATGGCTGTGTTGTATTTTCGCCAAATGGAAATAATAGTCTCTGCTACATGCTGTATTGTGGTCAAAAAGAGCCCCATTTGGCTTGACTCTTCTCTCAATCCGAGGTTTCCACACACAAATATCACAAGGCATATCAACAGCAAAACAGGTTCTGATGCTCTGTCACAATGGGAACTGCCATACAGAAATAGCTCAGTGAAACATTATAATTTAAAATATTGCTCACTGGATACCACAGATATATTCACCTGTAAGATGCATATATAATTGAAATATAATTGATCTCAGAGAGATCTAGGTGTACAGGTCCACAGGTCACTGAAAGGGGCAACACAGGTGGAGAAGGTAGTCAAGAAGGCATACGGCATGCTTGCCTTCATTGGCCGGGGCAGTGAGTATAAAAATTGGCAAGTCATGTTGCAGCTCTTTAGAACCTTAGTTAGGCCACACTTGGAGTATAGTGTTCAATTCTGGTCGCCACACTACCAGAAGGATGTGGAGGCTTTAGAGAGGGTGCAGAAGAGATTTACCAGGATGTTGCCTGGTATAGAGGGCATTAGCTATGAGAAGAGGTTGAATAAACTCGGTTTGTTCTCACTGGAACGACAGAGGTTGAGGGGCATCCTGATAGAGGTCTACAAAATTATGAGGGGCATAGACAGGGTGGATAGTCAGAGACTTTTTCCCAGTGTAGAGGGGTCAATTACTAGGGGGCATAGGTTTAAGGTGCGAGGAGCAAGGTTTGGAGGAGATGCACGAGGCAAGTTTTTTACACAGAGGGTAGTGGGTGCCTGGAACTCGCTGCCGGAGGAGGTGGTGGAAGCCGGGACGATAGTGATGTTTAAGGGGCATCTTGACAAATACATGAATAGGATGGGAATAGAGGGATACGGACCCCGGAAGTGTAGATGATTTTAGTTTAGACAGGCGGCATTGTCGGCACAGGCTTGGAGGGCTGAAGAGTCTGTTCCTGTGCTGTACTTTTCTTTGTTCTTTGTTCTTTATATACGATCGTGGAATCATAGAACCTTAGAGCATAGAAAGAGGCCATTCAGTACCTCTTGCCTGTGCTGTTTCTTTGGAAGAATAGTCATATTTAGTTCCCTATCCCCATTTTTCTGTCCCTAATTCTAAGTTCCTCATCCTCAAATAATTATTCAACTCACTTTTAAACTTATTTCTGAAATCAGTTTCCACCTCATTTTCAGTTGAAGCGATCCAGATTCTGACAACCCTGAGTGAAAACAGTTTCTTCTCGTCTTCTTTCTACACCTTTTGAATCTTTGATCCACCTTGGAAAATGGCCAATTGACTGATTCTTCTCTATTCTATTAAAACCTCTCATCGTCTTGAAAATCTCTATTCGGTCACCTTCTCAGTTCCAAGGAGGACAGTCCTAACGTTTCCACTCTCTCCCCATAACTGGATTGGGAGGATCAGCAAGATCGTAAAAAGTTCAGAGAGTTCAAACCAAGCGGGAGTCTGAAACCCTTTTGTTTGAGCGTACGGAGCATCTTAAAAACATCCTTGAAATAGCTAAAAGAGATTTTGAGCAGAGAAGAATTGAGATGTTAATGCACAAAAATGCCATTTTGACTTTGCTGAATCAAAATGAGAATTTACCACAAATGAGCCTGAGAATGGAATTATGCCGACAGTTAAAGAAAAGAAAGAATCGGCAGTGGACTTAAATGAAACATTCTTTGCTGAGTTAAAGCCTGGGAATAAGAGGAAAAAGAAGTACAAAGATTGAGTGGTAATGATTTGGTCTCCTTATTTAAGAAAGAACATAATTGCATTTGAGGCAGTTTAGAGAAGGTTCACTTGACTGATTCCTGGGATGAGGGTGGTTAATCTAAAGGTTGGACAGGTTGGGCCTGTATCCATTGGAGTTTAGAAGAATGTGAGGTGATCTTATTGAAACATATGTGGTCTTGAGGGGACTTGACAACATGGATACTGAAGGAATGTTTCACTTTGTGGGATTGACTAGAACTAGGGGGACACGGTTTAAAAATAAGGGGTGTCTCCGATTTGAAGACCAATATGAGGAGAACTTTTTCCTCTCAGAAAGTTGTGAGTCTTTCCCCAGAGAACGGTGAAGGCAAGTTCATTGAATATTTTTCAGGCTGAGTTAGATGGATTCTTGACTGACAGGGAGTCAAATGGTATGAGAGTAGGAAGGCAAGCTGAGTTGAGGTCACAGTAAGATCAGCCATGACCTTATTGAATGGTGGAGTCGGATTGAGCGAAAGCTTGATTAGGGAGGTAGGTTTTTACGTAGTGTTCTAAAGGAGGTAAGTGAAGGAGAGAGGCAGAAAGGAATGGAATTCCATTTCTTGGGACCCAGGCAACTAAAGGCACTCCACCAATGATGGAGCAATTATAATTGGAAATGCACAAAAGGCCAGAATGAGAGAAGCATAGATATCTTGGAGGGTTGGAGGAAATTACAAAGCTACGAAGGGGCAAAGCCATGGAGGGATTTGAAAGCAAGGATAAGAATTTTTAAATCAATATGTTGCTTGACCAGGAATCAACACAGGGGTAATGGGACTTGCATCAAGTTAAGACGCAGGCAGTAAAGTTTTGGATAACCTCAAGTTTAACTGTTATTTACTTATCCACCATCACCGAGGATGTGTTTCAAACTTCGCTGAAGGCCTCCGAGCTTGAGAAAGCACGTGTTTAAATCTGCCGTTTCCTCCAGTATAATACACACCAGAGCATTTATTAAATTCTTCTTGTATTTAGTATTGTCTGTTTTCACCTTTCTCCACCTCTGTCTTAACCTGAACAGTTGGCTCCTTGCTGGCTGCTGTTCGTCATGTTGCCCTCTGGCCCCTCAAGAACTACTCATTCTCCCTGTGTGATTTGAGGGCAGTGAGTGCTGATGAATTCTTTGCTACAGAGGATCCCTGAAGTTAGGTTCATTCATCATTCACACATGTGCACTTTTAACCAGACATCAAAAACAACAGTTTGCATCTATATGGCACCTTTAATGTAGCAAACTGTTCAAGGTACTTTGCAAGAAAAGTTATCAAAGTGTTATTGGTCGAGGAGAGAGGTTTAAAGGAGTGTTTTGAAGGAATAGAGTGGGTGGGGCAACAGGTTTAGGGAGGGTATTTCAGAACAGCCCATGCAGCTGAAAGCACGGCTGGCAGCAATGTAGCGCTGGAAATTGGGAAGTCAGAATTGGAGGAGCACAGAGATCTCAGTGTTTTATTTCATAATAATCTTTTACTGGTGTCACAAGTAGGCTTATATATATATTTTTTGAAAACTTTTTATTGGCATTTTCAAAATTTATAAACAGTTATATACATTGTTGGCTGTGTTCATTTACTGTATTATACAGAAAGGTTTGTCTTGTCCCTCCCTTAATTTCCCCTATTTACATTCTGCCACCCTCTGGCTCAGCGTGTGGTCCCTCCCGCCCCCCCCCCCCCCCTTCCCTCCCCCCTCCCCCCCCCTCCCTTGTGACCCCCCTGGTCGTTTTTTTGGGGGGGTATTTCCCCCTCATTCCTCTCCCCTTCCTTCACCCCCTTTCCTTTCTTCGCCCATCAACGTCGACTGTGTCTCCCCTGTGGGGGGGGGGGGGGGAGGGGGGGGGGTTGTCCCCTCCCTCCCACCCACGTTGTCCCTTTTGTGTCCCTTCGGCCTTTTCTCCTCCCCCTGGGTTGCGCACTCCTATGGTTCCCCCCCTCTTTATTTTTTTCTTTTCCCTCTCCCTTTTCTTTCTAGCTTTCCCGTTTCCCCATCTTATTCGTGATTGCTGGCCTCGAACAGGTTCTGAAACAGGTCGACAAACTGCCCCCATGCGTTTAAGAAGCTTTCCTCCGACCCTCGGATGGCATACTCCATCTGCTCCAGGTGGAGAAATTCCGAAACAGGTTTAGGGACCAATACCACTTTGATAACTTTTCTTGCAAAGTACCTTGAACAGTTTGCTACATTAAAGGTGCCATATAAATGCAAACTGTTATTTTTGCTGTCTGGTTAAAAGTGCACATGTGTGAATGATGAATGAACCTAACTTCAGGGATCCCCTCTGTAGCGAAGAATTCGTCAGCACTCACTGCCTCAAATCACACAGGGAGAATTAGTAGTTCTTGAGGGGCCAGAGGGCAACATGACGAACAGCAGCCAGCAAGGAGCCAACTGTTCAGGTTAAGACAGAGGTGGAGAAAGGTGAAAACAGACAATACTAAACACAAGAAGCCAGCCTGCAGCTGTGGGTGCTGCTGCTGATCGCCAGCCGAGCAGGATTTCTCCGGCGTGCGATTAGGGAAGCGAAAGCTATGGCGTCGGCCCTCTTCCCCATGTGTAGCTCTGGCTGCTCTGATACCCCGAAGATTGCCACATTTGGACATGGCTTCACCCTCACGCCCACAATCTTGGACATTGCCCCAGAGAAGGCTGTCCAGAACCCAGCAAATTTGGGACATGCCGAGAACATGTGGATGTGTTTGGCCGGGCCCCTCTGGCACCGTTCACATTTGTCCTCTACCTCCAGGAAGAACCTGCTCATTCGGGTTCTGGTCAGGTGTGCTCTGTGCACCACTTTGAACTGCATGAGGCTTAGCCTTGCGTAGGAGGAGGTGAAGTTGACCCTGCTCAGTCCTTCGCTCCAGAGTCCCCACCCCACTTCTGTCCCCAGTTCGTCCTCGCATTTCCGTCTGGTCCCGTCCAGTGGTGACAAGTAGGCTTATATTAACACTGCAATGAAATTGCTGTGGAAATCCCCTAGTCGCCACACTAAGGCGCCTGTTCGCATACACAGAGGGAGAATTTGGAATGTCCAATTTATCTAACTAACACGTCTTTAACAGAGACAAGGAAGGGGTTAGCTATGGAGTAATTTGAAAACAGTAAACGAGTTAAGTAGAAGTAATTTCACCGGCCAATTTTTCCATCCCTAACCAGAGACCTTGAGGCTCTTTGTTAGTCCAACCACAATCCCAGAATGAGACTCGTTAACTGATCCCAAACTGGAGATTAAACCTGGGATGTTGTTACTCACCAAGATAACCCACTGAACCATCAGGGAGATACCTCTGTTTAATGGGCATCAGATATCTGTATCAATTTGTGTCTGGGGTTTTCTGCTTCTGCACTCAACAGACCATTCATTCTGAGGAGCAGAAAACTGCAGGACAGAAACGGAAAATACCAGCTATTAAATCTTTTTATATTCTCTTTGAGACTTGTGTTAACAAAACCAAAGTTTTGCATTTCATTGACTGTAATCATACTGGTATTTAAGCAGTTAACATGCTGCCAGGGTTCTGGCAAGGCTGGGAGAAGTGAGAGTGTTTTACAAACTTGATTGTAATGTTTTGACAATCCAGTATTTTTATGATCAGCCTGGGATCAGTGAGAAAGAATTCTGTGTTGAATTAATTTTATCGTGTTTATTTGTACTTGTCGTCTTGAGGGGTCAATCTAATGAGTTGTGGATTATTCCTTTCTTTTGTACCCACTGATCGTGAAGCATTGCCAAGTTATCTATGGCACAGGTCACATGCAGTGCCGTGGCCTTGTACACTCAAGGCATGCTCGAGTCAGAAGAAATCTTTCTTCTGTTGCCATCTTCACCTGTTGCGTCAATATGACTTTTCCAATTCCCACACTCTGGCTTTTGCCTTCTCAGAAAGAAATTACCAAATTAGGAGCAGTTAAAGTTACATTCAGGAGGAGACTCTCTGCCCTGGCCTTAATGCCCACAAGGAACTAAATTGAGTTGTCCCAGAAGCAATCCACATTGAAATCAGCTATTAGAGGACTTAGGACTATGTGCTTTGCATTGCGTGAGACCAATGCTGGTGAAGTCATTTCTCACAGTGTAGGTATCACACATTTCGCTACAGTCAGATGTAAAGCTACCTGAACTCACTAAGGCCTTGAAGATCGACTAAGAATGCACTAAAGTGCCACTTAAAAACAGTTAGTGTAAATGTGGGAAGTCAGCACATAAATGGTAGCCTCTTGCAATAGCACAAAACAAGCATCAGTATAAAGATGCCTCTGGCTTCATTCAGATGGCTCCAGAAGCAAAATGGGTTGGTTTCATCTCAGATAGTTTTCCCATCAAACCTAAGGAAGTAAATTGTGTCTTCTCTCTTTAATATTTGTTTAAACAAAACAATTCTTTGAATGCAGCTTTTTATGGTCAGTTTATTGAGGTGTTACCCATAAGGTGCCAGCGTGTAAAGTGCGACACGGCCTCTTTGTACCTCTTACTTGTGATGCTGAGTGATTTTTAAAACCCTAAATTTAGTTGAATATTTGTCCATATTTCCTGCTTATATTCTTTTGAAGCTGCGGACTTCCAGTGGTGTAATGTAGGGGGAAGATGGGTTGGCGGTGGCTCCTGCTGGTGTACTGTACTTTTTCTCCTTTTTCTTAGTATTAGTATTTGAAAACCCACATAGTTAATGAAATAAAGATCCTGCATGACTGAAATGCCCAGAAAAGGCAGGGGAAAGGAAATTGACAGTAGAAGCTCATCGACGGAGTCGGAGCCTCTCAGAGTTTGTCAGCAGGTAAAATGGTGGAGTCGGTCTCTGAGGCTGTGGCCGAGGTGCTTTGTAGTACCTTGGCCAAGAAACCTGAAAGTCACCAACGGATTGTGTCGGACGACCATCAGTAATCAATGGAAAAGGCTTTGGTCGCCATTTGAGGGGCTCTGGAGAAAACTAATAAAACCATGGAAGCCCATTGAGCCACGATAAAATATATAAAAATAGCTCTCTCGAGCCACAGTGATCGGATTGCCTCACTGGAATCAGAGCTAACTTCGGTAGCCGAAACAAACAAGTCTTTGAAGGCCAAGGTTTAGACAATCGGTCCAGGCGGTAAAACATTTGAATTGTGGAGTTGCTAGAGGGGGTGGAAGGCCCAATGCCCAAGGAGTACTTTGCAGATATGTTTGGGAAGATGATTGGTGAGGGTGGACTCACATCCCGTCCTGAGTTGGACCGAGCCCACCATACACTCCGGCAGAGGGCCCGTCATTAGGATCCACAAAGTGCAGTAATAGGGAAGTTTCATAGCTTCAAGGAGAAAGACCGGGTTCTGAGATAAGCAAGGGAACATCGGGACTTTAAATGGGAAGGCCACGCCATCGGGTTCTAACAAGATGTGGGAACAGAGCTGGCGAGGAATAGGGCTGCGTTCAATAGAGTCAAGGCCGCACTGTATAAAAATGGAGTCTGGTTCGGTGTGGTCTATCCTGCTCAGCTTAGAGTAACTTCTGGTGGAAAGGACTTTTATTCGACGCCTGGGAGAGGCAGACTCTTTTATTAAAAAACATAAGTTTGGCATTGTGTAATTGAGTTTTTGGGTTCTGAGGACGGGCATGTTGAATTGTTGCATTGTTGGGGTTCCATGTTTGTTCTTGTATTTTTTTGTTCTTGGTGGGGTTGAATTTTTACAATTTTTGCAGTTCTGGTTTAGATTTGGGGTTTAGTTCTATGTAAGGTTCTGTTAATTATGAAAACATATAGCTCCTTTTTGGAGCACAGCGTTAATGGGGTTTTAGTATTTTGTTGTTTTTTAAAATATTTTTTCTTAACTCTAGTCAGGAGCCACCCTGCTAACGTGAGAGTTAGCTTAAGGAAGCGGTTTTGAAGGGTTGGCTGCAGCTCATTATAGTATAATAGTATTTATAGATAATGAACTTAGAGGTAGATTTTAGTTGTTTGTGTTTGCCCTGTCTTGTCTAGTTGGCTGTGACTGTTTTCAAGGGCGATGGTGTTGGGGGGGTGGGAGGGGTAGGGGTAGTTTGCTGACTGTGTGTGCAGATTTTTCAGGCCATCTTGGGTGGGCCTGCTTGCTGTGCCTGTTAAGTATTTTTTGGTTAAACTCTCTTGGTGGAAATGGCTGACTCCAGATTGAGTGGGGTGAGATACTTCCAGTTTGTTTGGTCACCTGGAAAGTTAGGGGATTGAATGGCCCAGTGAAAAGGTCGAGAGTATTTGCTCACCTTAAGAGTTTAAACTCTGATGTGGTGTTTTTGCAAGATCATTTGCGGGTCAATGAACAGACAATGCTGCGGAAGGAGTGGGTAGGACAGGTCTTTCACTCGGGTTTCGATGGTAGGGCCAGGGGTGCGGCAATAGTAATTAATAAAAGGATTCAGTTTTCTGTCTCTAAGATTTGGGCCGACCCCAACGGCAGACTTGTTATTGTCTGTGGTTCTCTGGTGGGCACCCCGTTAGTTATGGCTAATGTCTAGACCCTTAACTGGGACGATACAAACTTTAATACTCTGCTGGCCTCCCTCCTCAATTTAGACTCGCATCACCTTATTTTGGGTGGGGACCTAAGCTGTGTCGTAGACCCTAGACAGGACTACTCTAAACCCAAATCTCTGACTCCCAGGGGTGGCCAGGGCTTTGGTGTCTTTCATGGAGCAGATGGGGGGGCAGATGTTTGGTGCTTCTTGCACCCAGGTGATAAAGATTTTTTGTTTTTCTCACATTTTCATCAGGCATATTCGCAATTGATTATTTTGTGGCAGAGAGGTCCCTCCTTCCTTCAGTAGTGGCGGCTGAATACTTCACTATTGTGATTTTGAACCATGCCCCGCACTTTGCTGATTTGCCGCTAGGATCAGGCCTCTCCCAACGTCCACCATGGAGGTTGGACACAACATTGCTAGCAGATAAGAAATTTTGTGATGTCCACAGCCATTGAAGACGATATAAAATGTAATAAATCTGAGTCAATCTCACCTTCCACACTGTGGAAGGCTCTTACGGTGGTCCTGACAGAAACCCCCGGCAGTGGCACAACAGTCAGCACACTATAACAATGTTGGACACTTTCCGTACCCCATCTCTCTCCCTCAGCACCCACGGCACCTGTTTCCTGATTTTAAATACCACAAGTGAACCTCGCCATCAGTAATTCCTTGGTGGAGGATCGCGAGGCCGGTAATGATATGCCAACAGCATTTGCTGTACAATTTGCATGCACCTGAGGGAATGCGGCATGGAGCGCATTCACTCCGCTATTGATTCACCGGAGTATGGCATTCTGTAGGGCACCTGGTGCCAGCCTCAATTTTCGGCTGACACGCAATTTTCTGCTCGATCGCCATTTCCCGATTCCGGCGTCGCTGGACAGGGAATCCAGCCAAATGTCTCAGTATGTACCCTGTCAAATACCTTCATAATCCTCAATTTTTCAATGAGATTACCTCTCAATCTTCTAAACTTCAGAGAACATATAGGCCCAATATGTTCAGCTTCACATCAGAGGACAAACCACTCATCACAGGGACCAATCCAGTGAACCTCTGCTGCACTGCTTACAGATGAATTAGGAGCAGGAGTAGGCCATTTGGTCCCTCATGCCTGCTCCATCATTCCTGTCTACCCCTTTGCCATAAAGATACTCAATGACCCTGCCTCCACTGCTTTCTGGGCGGCACGGTAACAGTGGTTAGAATTGTTGCTTCACAGTACCAGGGGCCCTGGTTCGATAACACAATTCCTCACAATCCCCACCGGATTGTTTATCGCTTCTGGATTTATGCTCCCAGTGCAACTCAGTTGTGATTCAGCTCCGGTGGGAGAACATGGGACTGGATTCTCCGATTTTGCGGCTATGTCCACAGGATCCGTCCGGTCGTACGACCAAAAAGTCGGCGCCATCCCCGCATCGCTGCTCTGCCCGATGGGGGACTAGCAGCCGCACCATGTAAAGCACCCCTACCTGCTGATACAGACACAGAATGGCCGGGTCCATGACTGTGCATGCGCACAGCGGCGGCCGAGCCGTACAGCATGGCGCCGGACGCGCGTGGACCTGGCCTGCCTAAACCTGCCCCCCAGTAACTCCCCTCACCAACCCCAGACCACCCCTTACCAGTCCCCCCAGCCTCCACCGAAGCCCCCCCCCCCCACTGCCACCAGAACAGCTACCCTCTCCCACCCCCACCCACCCTCCCCCCCCCCCCCCCACGTCTGTGGCGGCGCTGAACACAGTCCGCAGCTTCCACGGCAGGTTTCCGAAAAGTGAGAGGTCACGTGTCCCACGCCGTTGGGAAGTCGGCCCATCGGGGGCGGAGCATCGGGGAAGGGCCTCAGGTGATGTCCTGAGGCCGTCCCAATGGCGTGCGGCGTACTCCTCAAGTACGCTGTTTTTGAGGGGGCGGATCATCGGAAAAACGGCGCCACCCCCTATTGCTGCGTAAAAATGGATTCTCCAGCTGAACGCGATCGGAAAATCCCGCCCACGGCCACCCAAATTGAGAATTCCGGCCCAGTCGTTTTTGTCATTTTGGTTGAGGGACACCTGCTTTTCAGTGTAGTGCCATGGGTTATCTAACTTCCGTAATAACAGGTAAATTAGTTTAATACCTTGCCATGGATCCTCTGCATGTGTTTTTCAAGGCTACCATCTTCTAATCCACCACAATAAACTACACTTGAATTCTTCTTTCAAGAAAAGTGGTTTACCATATGTAAATGGGATCAGTGGAATGCAGCTGATCCATTTCTACCCCCAGCGTGCTGCAAATCATTGCTGCCACGATATAAGCTGTATTAAGTGTTGCCGCAGGACATCCCTGAGGCAGATACTGCACCACGAATGCTGCTGCTGAAGGCCACGGGTTTGTTTTGCGTACAAAGCAACCTTTGTGACTTGAGTCAGGACATTTGCTGCTACTTTTGCTCAGCTTTGCTCCAAGCTCTGCTTTATATATAAACATGAACTTCCCAAAATGAGTCACTTTATTTGTATTTTGTGAAGGACAAACAGAGAAGATGCTAGGGTAGAGGCTCTTCAGAGCCAGGTGTCACTATCTCTTCTCTATCCTTACATACTGTGGATTAAAGCCCAAAGGCATTTTACTTAGGCTTCCCCACAGCACAAGTAGGAGAGGAAGTGGATCCAGTGGCCTACTGCCAGAATAAAGAGCGGATAAAGGTTTGAATAAATTAAGGTTGTCTCATCATAGGAAGTCATTTCACACTTTCCTGTTTTCGTCCACACTTTCCCCCAAAATCCATCATTTTCCAACCCATATGTCAAACCTTTCAAAAGATGGAACCTATGGCGCTATCCAACGGCCACGTTGCGTCCAAAAAGCAGCTTGCTGCAGAACAGCGTGGCCGTTAAAAGCCGGGAGACTCCGCTCCCGTGATCTACCCGGCTTGCAACACCTCGCCAGATTCAACATTACAAGTAACTGGGCAAATGTCTAGAAACGGTTTAATTTATCTGTGCAGATTCAATGTAATCTCGCGAGACGCTGCAAGGTGAATCCTGCCCACAGTGGGTGGGATCACTTTTTAGCAGAGTGAGGCAATAAGCCTTACTCTAATGTGCAGATTCCGAGGTACCTGAGTTCAACCCCTTCGCCTCCGAGCCCTCGGCCGAGTGCCGTCCCCACAAATGGGCACCAGATAGAACGGCAGTCGTTTGGGTCTCCCAGAGGATCGGAGGCTCCCAGCTGCATGCCCTTTGGGCAGGGTGGTGCCCTGACACTGCTAGTGCCACCTGGGTACCCTGCCAGTGCCAGCCTTGCAGTGCCACCCTGGCAGTGTCACCTGGGTGACAGACTGGCACTGCCAAGATGCCCAGATGGCACTGCCAGGTTGGCACTGCAAAGGTGCCAGGCTGGAATTTTTTGAGCACGTGCAATGGGGCAGGGAAGCCCTGCATTGGGGGGGGGTCGGACACTCCATATTACGTTCGGGCTGGGGGGCAGGTCGGGGATTGTTCTGGGGCCTCAGAGATCGAGACACCATTTATAAATGGCGTACCAATCCCTTGCTACAATGGGGAGTTCCGACAAATAAAGCTCCCCACTGTACAAAATGGGGCTACTTGCGGCCTCGGCCATGCGTTCCCTGTTCAGGCCCATTATTCACATTGAATACCGATGTGTTTTTCGTCACTGCGAGTGCCGGGAAACACGCAGCTAAACGTGCCCGCTAGGAGACTTTCTTCCCTTTTGGGAGAATCGCGCCGTATGTTTTGCTTTCCGTCAACCAATTTCTAAAACCTAAAAGAAGACTCGGATATGATCTCACAACTTTGAGATCAACCTGTTTTTGCTTGAAATAACAATGTTCTTTAGGAAGCACCCAATAAAATATACTCTCCCTTCCTCCAACTACTTCTTCACACATTATAATAATAATTCAGAATGAAATTGCACTTCACAACTTCCGGATGGCCCAAATGTGTAGCAACCAATGAATTATTTTTGAACTGCAGTTGGTTGTAATGTTGGAAAGCAGCAGCCAATTTGCACACAGCAAGGCCCCACAAACAGAAATTGGATAAATATCGAGATCATCGGTGTTATATGTTAAAAAATAAATCTTGGCTGGTAAATGCAGATCTTGTTACGTTCTGCTTTGAATAGAGTTATGTGATAATTTACATCACCTGAGAAGAAGATTGGGGCCCTTGGTTTAACAGCTCATCCTCTAATGGTGCAACATTCACTCTGTACTACACTGGAATGTCAGCCTAGATTATGGGTCACGTCCTGGAACATGGTTTGAACCCACAACTTACAAAGAGAGGAAAGAGTGCTCCAACTGAGCTGGGCTGCCACTGAGCAAGCAAATAGGTTTCTATAATGATAGTACATCTTAGTTGGATAGCAGAGTGACCACAGCCTCTTCCTATACTTTACTGTCCCTATGTAATCAACCATGAATTGATTTCTATGATACAAGATAGTATAAATCCCAGTCTGCAAGGCAGAGTGGATTTAAAAGAAATATGATTATTTAGTATTTTCAATTCAACTTTTTTTGTTGTTTAGTCCAGCTTGTGAAACTTTATCATGTTAATGTTTTATGATGCCATGATCATTAGTTTCTGGGGAGACTTGCCAGACAAATAAATTAAACTTTCTGGACATTTGTCTAACAGAGGGATTTGTTAAAACATCCTAATACCTCTGCACCAAAAGAAGTTTATTATAACAATATTAACCTTAAAAGCTTGTGAAGTCTCTCACGGACAAGCTTGGCACTGTCCTTTTAACTGTATACTGAATGGTTTTGCCATCCAATGTCATTGTAACAAATTCTGTAATGACTAATCCCCAGTTAAACAAACTCTATGATTATAAACTGCTTGTTATAACAAACGTTCCATAGTCTCGGCTGATGTTCCATTAGCCAGTAAAGGAGCTTGGACCCTGCCAAGATGAGGCCCAGAATAAGATAGATGACTTTTCCAGGATCCCCCCCCCCCCCCCCCCCTCAATGTTTTCTAATACAATTCTGTAACTTTTGTTATCTTTAAAAATTGTTTTTATTCCTCTAAAATCTTTTACCCTCCTCTGCTGAAGACTCTTTATGAAGGTCAGTTCCAACAATTCCAATTTTGCCAGTTACACTCTGCTAGCTCTGATGTTGGGTAACGGCAGAACAGTTAGGTTTCACCTGCCTATTCCAGTGATGCTAGTGGATCTTAAAGACCCACTTGAACTCTGAAACAGGCAGATAGCACATATCGTGAAGCAGAACTGGGTGATCCTCCAGTATCTGACCAGCATTCCTCTCTGAAATAAATTAATTGCCAGAATCTGTCTGTATTGATGTTTTGAGAACTTGTTGTGTACTCAATGAATGATATATGCTGCATATGCTCTTGCATGCACTGGAAGATCGTGACATGGGTTTCTTCAAACTGCAAAGGCTTAAGGTTTCAACAGCAATTAGGTGAATTCTCATTTGTCAATGACTGTGCTCTCAGAGCTACTTCCAGCTATTTATTGGTCACAGTGCCCACCTTCAACCTTGTTCCAACCTGCCGCTGTCCACAAACTTCAAGGCCCCATAGTCACAATCAACAATACAACTGCTATCTTGGGAATATCCTCTTCAACACCACGTTTGGATGATGTAATCACTGATTGCCTGGCAAATCAAACTGAAACTTCAGCAGACTTTGGAAGGAGCATGGATTTTGTCTCAAAACAAAGATCAACACCTGCCAGGCAGTAGTTCTCACATCAGTTCTCCATGGGCAGAAAGTGTGGACAACTACCAGAATCACGTAAAGAAACGAGATGGATTCCACCCTCACTGTTTAAGATTGATCGATTGGGACAAAATTCCTAACACCAAAGTTTTGCAGGGTGCTGCATACCTGTTATTGAGAGCTTGTACATCAGAGTTGAACTTCGCTGGATCGACCATGTGATTCATATCGAGCATTCTTGCATACAAAGGAGGAATTCTACAGTCAGCAGAGCACAGGAACCTGCACCATAGGACATCCCAACCTTTGATGCAAGGGCATTCTGAAAGCCAAACTCAGTGAGCAAGCCTGCAAGTCGGACCCCACTTCATGGCAAAGAAACAACCATGGATTGAGCCAAATGGAGAAGACGCTATCATCAAGCAACATCAATGTTTGAGGAGAACAAAGTCATATCCCTACAGGACAAGCGAGCACGGCACAAAGCCAGTGCCTTCACCCACCCCTCCAACAGTCACATCATTTGGAATATCAGCAGTCGGATCTGCAAATCAGGATTCAGTTGAACATCATATATGAGATGTCACTAACCTAGATGGTGAACAATTTGTCTCCTTGCTGAATACTTATCCCCCAAAGGAATAGGAGAATCCAATATCATCGTCCAAAATCCCCACAAAGAATGACACAACTCAAAAGGAAGCCACCTCAACAGCATTGTCCACTTTTTAAATTCATTTTTACAGGATGTGGGCTTCACCAGCCAGGCCTGCATTTGTTGCCCATCCCTAATTGCCCAGCAGGAGGTGATCATGGCAGCTGCCTTCTTGAACCGTGGCAGTCCATGTGCTGTAGGTACACCCACTGTGCTATTAGGGTGTTCCAAGCTTTGACCCAGCGACTCTACAATTTACTGTGAAGCAACCTTGCCGACCCTCATTGTGGATGGTCATTACCTGGCACCTCTATGGTGCGAATGTTACTTGCCACTTGTCAGGCCAAGCCTGGATATTGTCCAGGTTTTGCTGCATTTGCACGTGGACTTCCATGGATACCATTCGCACACTACTGACAAAAATCCTAGTCTATTCTTTGTCATTATGTGGCTTGGCTTCTCTCCTAGCCAGTCTCACACCTCAAACTCCAGCAGTTACAACACAGCAGGCAGCATGTAACTAACAACAAGAGCTTGCATTTAAATAGCAGCTTTAATGGAGTAAAAGTCCAGATGTGTTTCACAGGAGTGTTATCAAACAATATTTAACACTTAGCTAAGGAAATAGAAGGGAAGGTGATCATTAGCTAGGTAAAAAAGGAATATTTTAAGAAGCATAATTAAGGACGAACGGTAGAGAGGTAAAGAAGGTGAAGGAGGGGCTTCCAGACTTGGGGTCAAGATAACTGAAGACACGGCCACCAATGATGTGATTAGAATCAATGATGTATAAAAGGCCAGAAGTGAAAAAGTGAAAAGCTCTGAGGGTTATAAGGCTGGAGGAAGTTACAAAAATTGGGAGTAAAACCAAAGTTTAATCAAATAGATCTAACCAGATGAAATGTGAACTGTGATCCCTCCCTCCTAGCCCACACCATGAGCTTGATTACTCAATCAATTCCTGTGGCCAGTGTTCTGTAAAATGGGAGCTACTCTTTTGATGGGTGAGCCATTAAAGATACAACTATGTCTGAAAGCTTGTGTACTTCGACACCTATCTGATAAACATGTACAAAATCCTGTAAAAGTTTCCTAACTTAGCAGAGTTCAAAAAGTGTGAGTTTCCAAAACAAGGCCTATGTATTCACTAAATTCCTTCACACAGAAATAATTTACTTTTTAATAGTGCCTTTCATGATATCCCAAAACACTTCACAACTATTGAATTATTTTGAAGTGTAGTCACTGTTTTAAGATGGAGAAACAGCAGCCAATTTGCATCCAGAAATGCCCCACATCAACAATCAGGTAAGGAACCAGCCTAATGTTGTTGGTGAGGGGATAAATCAGAACAATGGGGTGGGAACTCCTCGCTCTTCAAACCCAAATTTTGCCTCTACCTAAGAAGGCAGATGAGGGTCTACATCAGTGGAGGAGAGAGGCTGAGAGTGATGAGGTTATGTGAGGGCATTCAGAGCTGAGGCTCAGCCTGAACCTTGTGACAAGCTTTCAACCTACTGTTATCTATATTGTTACTTTTTTAACATTCTGATTGATAATATGTGTCTGTTACATTACAGTTATGGAAAATGTATATGTCTCTTGAAGATTATATTTCATCCCTCAAAAATGAAACACGTGTATCTGCTCAAGGCTCTCTGGTGCCAGCTTGGTTCAATTTAACATCTGATCTGACCATGCACCATTCCACTCGGCACGAAACTGGAGCGGCAGCCTGGATGATACTCCTGTTTCTGGAATGGGGCTTGAACCTTTTGTTATGATCCCAGTTGATGTTACCACTGGTTGGGGAGGTCCCAGAATGGAACCCTGGCTGAACAGACCATAACATTCACTTTTCTTTTCCAGAAACTGAATGAACAGAGTCACAGGAATGACAATTGACTTTTAACAACAAAAAAAATGATTAAACCTGAAAAGTTTGTTTTTAAAACAACACTCCTTTACTCCCACTTATCTCACAAATGTACACAGATTTCAAGGATAACATAATTTACAAAATATAACTTATGCCACGGTTTTTTGAAGTGCGGGTCACAACCCACGTGCAGGTGTCGGGAGGGTCAGGCAGCAATCAGTCGCGCCGTTCCCACAGTGGTCCCTATCACAAGCGCCACTACTGGCATTTACATTGAGAATGGCAGCCGCTGCCGCATTTTAAATGAAAATAAATAAGGCTGCGTGGAGTCTTCCAGCCATAAGCGGCAGCAGAGAGCAGCATCAAGTGTTAGACGTTTAGCTGCTGTTGTATAAAGAGTCAAAGGTACTGCTCCTTTTTACAAATACCTTTATTTCTCTTTAACAGACTGCACAAAACTCTATCTAGACATTACCCAACACAAAGGCCATCTGAAGCCCCTTTACATATCAGTGTCAATTATTGGATACTTAACATAAATGAGACAACTAATTGGAATGTCTCTTAACCCATTACTTAACAGTCTCCCCTTCCTTGGAGAAAAAAAATTATTAGGTGAAAACAAAATCACAAGAAACTCAAAAACACGCAATTTCCCCCCCCCTTTTTTTTCTTTTTTTTTGAAGGAAAAAAAGTCACAGAAACAGGCGCCCTTCATTAACAATATACAAAAGTTTCTGTGAACTAGCCCCTCTTTTTTGTAAAACAGTCTGACAATTGATAGCTACCATCGACCCATTTAATTTTTGCTATTTCCCCTCTGTCCAACATCTGCTTCAAACTTGTGATGTCTATCCTTAACCTTTTTCATTGACATTTTTTGTAGAGTGCACATTTTCCCATAGAGATTTATTGTCAATGTGACAGTCAATAGGTATATGACCCAAATCCCCAATCCCCAAATTTCTGTCAATATCTGAGAAAATATATAAAAGGCTATATTCACCACCTCTACAAGGCTTAACGTTTCAACAGTCAAAGTGCTTTTGACCACTCTCCTTATTTTCTTTGTTTCCCACACAAGAGGGCAACATGGAGTAGTGGGGGCATAGAATGCACTGCCAGTGGAAGTATTTGATTCGGAAACATTATTGACCTCCAAGCAGCTATTGGATAGGTACATGGATTACGGTAGAATGATATAGTGTAAATTAATTTCTTCTTAAGGGCAGCACGGTAGCATTGTGGATAGCACAATTGCTTCACAGCTCCAGGGTCCCAGGTTCGATTCCGACTTGGGTCGCTGTCTGTGCGGAGTCTGCACGTCCTCCCCGTGTGTGCATGGGTTTCCTCCGGGTGCTCCGGTTTCCTCCCACAGTCCAAAGTTGTGCAGGTTCGGTGGATTGGCCGTGATAAATTGCCCTTAGTTTCCAAAATTGCCCGTAGTGTTGGGTGGGGTTGCTGGGTTGTGGGATAGGGTGGAGGTGTTTGACCTTGGATAGGGTGCTCTTTCCAACAGCCGGTGCAGACTCGATGGGCTGGGTGGCCTCCTTCTGCACTGTAAATTCTATGATAATCTCTGATTAATCTGGGACAAAGGTTCGGCACAACATCGTGGGCCGAGGGGCCTGTTCTGTGCTGTATTTTCTATGTTCTATGTTCTATGTACCATTGTTCCCCAAAAGGAAAATTATAAAACCTCCTGCGCTTGAAACCCCATCACATAAATTTGCATAGTACGCATCACTGTAAACTATGAGTTTCAAGTGCCTACGGTCACCTAAAACCGGGAACCTCAAAACACACACCTGAATTTTTAGTTTGGCCAACGCTTTATTTGCTCTTATTGTGTCTTCCTCTTTGGGATCATTCATTTTTGTACTCAACTCTAAGACATCAAAACTCACATCCGGTCCAGTCTGTCTACCTAACCAATTCAGTTGCCCAACTAAACTTTGCAGTTGCTCTTTTTCCATCTTTGAAACCATTGCGTCTTTTTGTGAAACCCGGCCACGACTAATTGCTATTGGGCTGATGCTTTCCAAATAAGATTGCTGACGTAAAGTTGCCCCTAACTTAGTCTGTCCGATTTCCAGTTCAATATATTTAAATGCACCGGAAGCCTGACTTCCAACCCTGAATTCTTCCTCAAACCAGAGATTACAATAGCTTCAAAATCACTAGTCCCACCCAACAAAAAATCATCGACATGCATCATAAAGATGCCATAAAGATTTCCTTTATATTGCCAGTAAAACATTGCCGGATCTGCTTTCAACTGGCAACAGCCTAACTTTAACAAAATTGACCTTACCGAAAAATACCAGACTCTAGACGCATCATTTAATCCATATACACATTTGTTCAACTTCTAGAGTACCCCTTCTGTGTTAGCTGCTTCTTTAGGAGGACGGAGAACAATGTCTCTCTGGAGCTGATGCCCCTGCAGCAAAAAGGCAGCTTTTATATCTATAGATTTGCATTCCCATGCCTTTGTGGCTAATAGAGCCAAGGAGATCTATCCTTCAATCCTGATCTTCTGAGTTTTCTTCAAATCCCCTTGCCACAAGCCTGGCCTTTGCCTTATAAGTTCCACCTGGAAGAACCTTTTCTGTGCAAATCCATCTCTGGGATAGAGCTCTTTGTCCGCTATCCGGTACTTCCGTGTATACCCCAAATTCACTCCAACTATGCAGTTCTTGCTGTTTGGCATCTTTGATAACTTTTTCATCTAATTTATTGGAAGCCACCAATATCTCACGTGCACGTGGGTTTCTATCCTAATAGTATTCGTAGTCTTACTCATGTTCCGAGATCTTGATAAATTACGTCCCCTCTGCCGCCTGGTATCTCGTTCTGTACTGCTACTGCTTGATTTTCCCCTTCTGCTGTGGCATGTCCTTTCATTGGTTCTCGACCTTTTCCTACGGACCTGTTCACTATCCGATGTATTATCTGAACTGTCACTGCGTTTTGTGCCTCCATTTTTGAACTTCATGTTCCCAATCCATTGTCTTGACTCCTTCCCCTGAATGCTGTACATTCAACCAATGTTTATACTTTCCAGTGGCCTTCCCTGCTCTACTAATAACAGTTGCATCTTTCCATGGACTAGACCCTTCAGGCAAGTATGTCACTTTTGTACCAACTTTTGGCAGTTGTCCTTTCGGATAAATGGCCTGTTCTAATTCATCAGAAGTGTTGTGTTCCTCTATATCAGTTAACTGGTCCTCATAGCTCTGTAAGAAGTGCATACCAGATGACTCTGGTTCCTCGTCATGTCTGCAAGTCTAAATTTGAAAATTTATAATCTTTACCCATTATCCTTGATGAATGTACCCTAACAGTTTGATTGCCATGTTACAAAATAATTGTTTTGCCATCTATGCCTATGATCTTCCCTGGGCCTTTTCATTCATGAAAATTGTCTCTCTTATAGTATACTATGTCTCCTTGCTGAAAAAGTTCTACAAATTCTTTGAGAGACTTCTGCTTCCAAAAAAGCTTTTCTACTGCTATGTAATGCATTTAAGTGCTCAGCAAAGGCAGAGCTAATTGTAGTCCCTTCCCAAGCTGGAGGCTGGTCATCTAAAGTGGACGGAATTTTAGGATTTCTACCAAACACTATAATTGATAGGGACTATAGCCCCCAACCATCTGCAATGAATTCTTTGCATGTACCGCCCATGCTAAAGCTGAATTTAGCTTGCAGTTTGGTCTTATCTGCCAAAATTGTCCGGAGGATGACATCTATTACCACATGATTTCTTTCACGCACACCATTACTAAATGGGCTTTCCTCAGCCGTATTCATAACTGTGATATTCACGTTTTCACACATATCCCTAAACTCATCATTCGCAAATTCTCCCCCATTGTCCGTAAGGAATTTTACCGGTGGGCCCTTTCCTGGTCCTATCCATTTTTCTACAATTTGATCCAGGATTGCTCTCTTTTCTTCACTTCGTACAATCGTTGATTGACTAAATCTGGTTGCTAAATCTACAAAATGCAAAATAAATATATTATTGGCTTTATCCCAGATCTTAAGGTCCATGGCCACAATGTCGTTAACATCTCTGGCCAAAGGTAGGGTTACTATCGGTCGTGCTGGTGTCCTTCTGTACTTCCTACAAACTTCACAACGATCACTAACCTGTTCTATCAGTTTAGTATAGTCGTCATCCCTTACCCCTGCATCCTTTAATACATTTTTCAGCCTCCGAGGAGACGGGTGCGCAAATTGCCTATGCAGTTTTAATACAACAAGCTTTTTATCAGCTAAAGTCCCCTTTTCAACTGCCATTAACACATTCTTAACAACTGTACTTGAAATATTATTTGTCAGTAATGGAATACAATAGTGTCCCGACTGTGTAAATTGTAAGTCCACCGTCTTTCCTTATCCTGTTCCATATCCAGTTTCATGTGTGCTTTCTTCATCGACGGTCTGCTCAGAAGCAAGGGTATCTCGCTTGATACAACATCTGTGCTCATGAAATGATTCACTCCGGCAGTATTGCAAGGGATCACCACTCTTTTCAGCCACTTCAGTGTATCATCATCCCCAAACCTGAAACTTGTGGAACTTTCAAATTCCTTAACCTTGTTACGATTTTCAGCATTCAAGGAGTCCAGGTAACATTTTAACCAGTCAATTCTACACACAGTAGATGTGCAGCCACTGTACAATACAGCACAATTGAAGGATTCTGCAACCAACACCCTCATTACCGGCGTAAAACTGCTTGTTAATAGGACAATACCTTCTTTCTGGTCACTATCTTTTTCCTCTTCTGACTCTTCCGTGTCATGTGTCGCTTCAAACACTATTATAACTTGTTGGACAGTTGAAAGCATAATAGTATTGAGAGTCACATCGAAAACATCGATTTATCATGTCCCGTGCAATTCTGGGGTTCATCTTCCTATTGTAGGTTCTAACTGGGTTTCTGTCTTCATAATTTCCGGGTCTCGATCTCTTTCAATAGTCTTGGAACCTGTTCGTAGCCGTACAATTTTGTATTCCTGTTAGTAGTGTATCTTCCATATTCTGCTTTATTGCAGGCTGACCTATTTGGGTCATCAGAGCCATCGGAATCGAATGTTTCCCCAGAATCATTTTTAAAGCTTCTGTCATCTCATCGAATAAGGTATCCTTATCCGCAAACTAAACTCCTGTTAAAACCAGGAGCCTATCCATGTTGCTCACTCTAGCACAGTCAAGTAATGTAAAGGCCAACACAGACTGGAAATTCCAGGTTGTGTTTCTGCAGCCTTTTATATAGTCTGCCAAATTCCATTATATAGTCTTCCATGGAGAAATCCTCTATTTTCCGGAACCTATCAAAATCCGACCATGCTTCATCTGCACTTAACAAGTCATCTTTCTTGTAAATCTTATCCGTATAACGTAATGGAGTCTCCAGACCTTCTTCTGAGTCCAACTCTTCCAATTCTAGCTCAGAAAACACTTGGCTTTGGATTTTACTGTCATAAGGTAGAGAAAGAGCCAATGTCATACCTTGTTTTCTCTTTCCCAAAGCAGTTACCTTAGTCCACATAACTACTGCACTTCTCCATTGGTCGTACAATCCCCTTTCAGAAAATAAGGGGGGGTAGTCATATCCGGCCATCTTTATCTTAGGTTCAGCCATATATCTTCTTTTTTTTCTTCTCACTCACTCCTTGGTTTGGTCTGTAAAAGTTGTATCTTTCAACCCTTCACATTTGCACAGGAACCATCCTCTGCTCCTATTTGTTAGATGTTTAGCTGCTGTTAGAGAAAGAGTCAAAGGTACTGCTCCTTTTTACAAACACCTTTATTTCACTTCAACAGACTCTGCACAAAACTCTTATCTACACAGCGCCCTACACAAAGGCCACCTGAAGCCCCTTTACATATCGGTGTCAATTATTGTATACTTAACATAAATGAGACAACTAATTGGAATGTCTCTTAACCCATTACTTAACATCAAGCGTCCTCCAGGTACGTGCTTTTGGTGCAAAATCACGGAGGAGAGTTGCTTCTATTTTCCAGCTGATGGTAAACATGGCAAGAGGACTGTGAAGATGGGTCATTTTCTTAAATGTAGGAGATGGCCAGAGACTCAAATAGGCAGTGTACCTACAGAACAGGATCTCACAGCAGAACCTGCTGCAGAGAGCTGTTCAGGAGAGTCCAGGGCAGGACAGAGCAGTGTTAGTTGCTGTGCAAAGCTCCAGGGACTCTGGTTAACAGCCCACAAAGAAGAAATATAACCCAGGAACAAAGCAGTATAAAGATGATTTCTTGAGCTTTGGTTTTGTCAATTGTGCCAATGCAAATAAGAATGCAAAGCCCATATGTGTTATATGCAGGGAAGTACTGGCAAATGGGAGGAGAAATTTCAGATTTTGAAAGAGGTGGGTGAAAAATTCATTTTGAGTTTGAGATCTCAGAGTCAGTTATAATCTCACAGCTGACTCCAAATTAAAGGACTATACTGCTGCATCTAAATGTGATACCGCATAAAAAAACTTCAAATGGAGCTCCCAGACAGCCTTTTCCCGATAGTCCTGGCTGGGACATTTGTTTTGTGTGCCACGATATTGGCTTTATTTTCAGTTTAAAATAAAGCAGTGTGGCTTTTCACTCCACGCCTTCTGGAATTATTACAATGGCAACGAGGGTGAAGCACGGCATTCTGAGCAGCCTTTTCAAAACTCGCCGACAACAACTCTGGTAAGAAACAAAGCAAGAAGAGAAACCTGGAAATGCCCTTGTTTGGAGCTTGAGTCTTATGATGCGGACATGAAGGACTGGCCCCAGTATGCCAAACGCATGAGCTACTTCTTCCATGCCAATAGTTTGGAATGAGATGTCAGACATAAAGTAATCTTCTTGACAACATGTGGGACCTTGTTGTTCAGCTTTATTTAACTTATCCTGCAGCGCCTGACACTAAGACATCCAACAAGCTTGTAGATCTAGCAAAGAACCATTGCGACCCAAATCCGTCCGTGATCCTCCAGCATTACCAATTCAACATAGGTGGGAGGACCCTGGGGAACACGAGACAGAATTCCTGTCGAAGTTAAGGAAGTTGGCCGAATACTGCGTGTTTGGCCCATCCCTGACCAAGATGCTACCCGACCGGGGTATTGTTGACAGAATCCACTCTAGACCTCAAAAGGACAGCTATAGAATTGGTACTATCCTTGGAGAACTGCACAGGACGATGGACAGTGAAGGCTCCCACACGCCTCACCTACCATCAACTCACCATTCAGCCAGGACATTCTGGCATCTCAAAGGTCGAAATAATGCAACTAAACTGATCTTCACCCCTAAGGTTTCCCCGATAAAGATAACTCTTGGTCAACGGGCATTCCCTAGAAATGGAGGTGGCCCCGGAGCTGCTGTCTCCATTGTCAGAAACAGACCTTATGATCCAAATTACCTATGGGCAGCAAATGGCCCGACAGCCACTCATAGTTGTACAAGACCAGGCTCCAGAGAATCCGTCTGGACTGGCTACAAATTTTTAAACCAGGAACCGGTGAACTGTACCAGGTCATTGGCAAATGCCCTGAGGTATTCCATGAAGGCCTGAGTAGAATGAAGGGAGCAAGGGCAAAGATGGCCAGTCCCATGCGCTTTACTTACTAAAGTAGAGATTGAACATGAGCAGTTAGAAAGCCTCTAGAGAATATGACCAGTGCAATTCACAGAGTCAACTGCACCAGTAGTCCCCGTCCTCAAGCCCAACATGTCGGTCCACCTTTGCGGGGACTGTAAACTGACGGTTAATAAAGCCTCACGTTTAGATCGGTATCCCATTCCACGCATAGAAGATCTGTATGCCAAACTGATATATGCTCAAACCTTCACCAAACTAGATATGAGTAATGCCTACCTCCAGCTAGAATTAGACAAGTCCTCCAGGAAATACAAGACGATTAACACCCGAAGGGTTTATACAAATCTACATGCCTGCCCTTCAGTCTCGTCGCATGCGCCATTTTTCAACGTGTGAAGGAGAAAATTTTCCAAGAGCTACCGAAGGCAGTATACTTAAATGACATACTAATCACAGGAACTATGGAAAAAGAGCACTTAGCAAACCTGGAGGAGGTTTTGAGGGACGTTTTGTACTTAATCCGTCATTGAACAATTTCTTCTTGAACTTGTCAGTTCTGAAGAGTCAGATTGGACTCAAAGCAGATGCTGCCAGACCTGCTTTGTTTTCCAGCACGTCTTGTTTTTATTATAGCAGTTGATATAATTTGCCATTGATATATAATGTGTGTTGGCAGAGATGTATGTATATATATTGTCCTTGTTTACATTGTTTGAATCAGAAAGGACAAACAAATGTGACAGAAACTAGTCATGGTTTCTATTTGAAAAATCCCTGGTTGTACCACAATTTAAAAACATTACAGTAATGTTATAACGCGAAATGATTCAGATCCACTTTTCTATCCTATTCCTTCTCTAGCCCATATATTTCCCAGTACCTTTCTTGCCAGCATCTGTTACTATTCCTCCTTAATGTAAAGTGCTTGGAGGTGCTTGTTTTAAGGAATGCAATTTTTTTGTTATTAACGCAACAGATTGGTGACGTATGAGAACATTGTGTTCATAATTAATATATCCTTTGATACTTTTTTTGAGATGTGGGTGCAGATCTATGGACTTCTCCACGTCCCCTCTGCCATTAAGAACAAAGGATTGGAGTGCATCATCGTTCTGATTGCTATTACCAATTTCAGTTCGGCAACTTAAAAATGGATGTCTGAATTACTTTGATTCTGATGCAGATTGGTGCAATGATATAACTCTATTTCTGTGGTGACTGATTTTGTCGTATTGTGAAAACCTTCAGCAACGATGTGTATTTATCTTTAACATCATAAAAACATCCCAAGGGGCTTCGCAGCAGCGTTATCAGACTACATTTGACACAAAATAAACAGGTGATCAAAAGTGTGGTCAAAGAGATAGGTTGCAGGAGTGACTGAAAGTAGGTGTCAGGTGTACCGAGGCTGAGATTAAGGGAGAGCATTCCAAAGCTTAGACTTAGTCTATGTTCTGTAACAACCTACTATTATCTATATTTTTAATGTTTTAAATATTCTCATTGATAATGCCGGTGCCAGCGCTGACACAGTGGACCGAAGGGTCTCTTTCTGTGCTGTAAAACTGTATGACTCTAATATGGTTTAGAATGTTTTATTACATTCTTGAAGATTATAGCTCATTCTTCAGAAATGAAACACTTGCATCTATTTGCGGCTCTGATAGTTTCAGTGGAACAATTCTAAACTCTGAGTTAGAAAGATTGTGGTTTCAATTCCGAGTTCATAACATAATCAGTGCTGAGAGAGAAATGCACTGTTTGTATTCTGGCTGAGACAATAAACCACAGACTGGATTCTCCCAAAATGGGACTATGTCCCTACGCGGTGTAAAAACCAGGACTGAGTCCGCAGCCGCCACGACAGCATCCCGACCGGCAATCGGCGGTTAGTTCCACGCCGTCAGGAACTCGGCCAGTCTGGAGCAAAGGATCACTGGGCTGGCCTCTGTCAATGGGCCCTCAGCCATGCGGCATACTCCGCGATCACGCCGATTCTCGGGTCCCGGAGAATCACCAGCCCGATTTTGGCGTGCAAGTGGATTCTCCGTCCCCGCGCCAAGCGCGATTTTGGCGCGGGGCTGAGGAGAATCCAGCCCAACACCACTCTTCCGGTGGGTGTAAAGATCTAATAGCATTATTGAAAGTGCAGCAGGAAAGGACTCTCCTGATGTTCTGTTTAACATTTAACCCTCAATCAAAATTACCAGAACAGATTAACTTGACATCTATCTTTGTTTTTGTCATCTTGATTTTTTTTCCTACAAAAACAACAATGACTGCATTTCAAAAAATAATGAACTGGCCGTGAAACATTTTGGGAAGTTCTGAATATGTGGTGACACCATATTATTTTCTTCTTTCAAAGGCCTCCTAACACTTCACTTAAATTGTTATTGTTATTTGAAAATGTAGCAGCCAGTTTGTAAGAACAAGGTTCCATAAACAGCAGTGACGTGAATGGACAATTAATCTTGGTTGAGCAGGGAATGTTGGCCAGGATACGAGAAAAATTCACTTTCTTCTTCAAATAGTGCCATGGGAGCTTTGACATTAACTTGACCAAAATAGGCAGATGCCGGGGCATGGAATCTCAACCAAGAATGCAACACTTCATTAACATTTCTTCAGCTTAGATTGTATGTTCAAGTCCTGGAATAGGATTCAAACCTGTGACCTTCTGACAATCAGGTAAACACACTATCAACAAAGCTAAACTGACATGTGGGACAACTAGAACCCTCTTTAAATGATTTTTAAAACTCATTCGCTGCTTGCCTCACTTGAGTGCTGTGAAATACGAATGGGTTCCTGCACAGTTCCTGAGAATGCCCTGTGATTTCATCTCACTCCTTCTGTTTACTCATGGAGATGAAGTATAATGACCTTTCACATCCTTGGGGAAGCTGGCCTCTTGATACTTCTCAGGACCTGAGTCTTTGCTCCTGTCACTATCCAACTATCATTCCGAGGAGTCAGTCCAGATAGCCGCTATTTTTAATATAGGTTATTGCTCAAATAATTTGTTACCAGGCAACATTTTGAAAGTTGCACTGGAGTTCCTGTCAGGAATTTTTTGAAGAAGAAATTATAGAGCACTGAAAAAGAGGGGTGTTTCTGTACACTTAAAAACTACTTTTAAAAACAAAATTGTCATTAAGAATGAAGAAATGCAAGCTACTCACTGGAAAGAACAGAGTCATTTTATTAACAATGTTAACTGTGGTCTACGTTATTCTGTTTTCTCATAGCAGCTAAATGGAGTTGGTGTGGGAATGGGAAGGGGATGATGGTGGTGGAAACAGATGAGACGGGGCTCTTGCCCATCTCTCCATTGCCACCTCACCCTGACCTATTTTTCTGGCCTGGTCTGGGCTCATTGCGTGCACATAGCAACGGGAGGAGTTCCACTGGGGGAAAAAAATATTGTTGAGACACTCGGTGACCTCGCCACCTGACTTTCCTGACATTCCGTGTGCCGTGATCATACACATTTCCAGGCATGATCATGGAAAAGCATTCCTCCTCCGGAATCCACAGTTCACCACAGTTTCCACCTCTGATTGCTGTCCATTGACCTTGTTAAAAAGGAGGGTTTGTTAAACGTGTGTTAGCTGTGATGCCTTTGCAGTCCAATAATCTTCCAGATCTCAATATTGGAACTCATGCATGAAGAATAACCTTTTGAATAAGATGCTAGGTCTGCCAGGTGCATGTGGAACTGCATTCAGGAGAAAATGGATGTTTGAAAATATTCTGAAGTAATTTAAATAAGAATGATTTATTTTTGTTGAGTATATCTGCAAAACTGTTATTTTTAATACATTTCCAATTGTTACTTATTACAAATCAATAACAAAAATAACCTTGGAATAGTTTACTATGTTAAAGGAACTATATGAATGCAAATTGATGGTGAACTATCAAACAAACAGTAGTATCCTTCTTGAAGCCAGCTCTGAAAACTTTCAAACAAAACTCCATCAAGATCGACTTCGATGGACTGGACACTGTCCGAAAAGCGCCTACCCCTAGGTCCTGTTTTCTCAACTCTCAGCTTTCCAGGGCAGGACAGAGGAAATGCTTCAAAGGCACTTTGAAGTTCTCCCCGAAGCACGACAACATTGACACTGTTGACTGGGAGGAGCTTGCTGTCAGTCGTTTAAAATGGTGACAATTTGCCCATCAAGCTGCATCACACATTGAGTCACAATGTCTTAATGATAAGGCAGAGCAGTGGAATCCTGCACTCTGGATTCCACTGCCACATGGAACATCCTGTTCCTCGTGCCCAATGATCTGCGGGTCCAGAATCGGCCTATTCACAAGATCACAAGAGATAGGAGCATGAATCACATGAGGATCCATGACAGAAACTCAAGAGTCTGAGTAGACATGATCCTCAAATTGAGGGACAACCGGTGACAAAATGCAAGTTGTTATTGAGTGAAAATGTGCAAAGAATTTATGTCTTTAGCTTGTGATTTTAAACAGCAAACCTGGTAGACCATTAACATGCTGAGTCAGTGCCACACGGGACACGGTCTTACTGGTGCCACTGAAGAGACAGCACTTGAAAGAGCGCAGTTGCCTGCTCCACAGGGAAGAAAGGCTGAGGAGAATGAGTCACCCTGGGTTACTCCCACGCCCTCGGTCAGATATTTGGGAGTGGGTCAGGAGCCCACTGTGAGAAACACCAGGAATAAACAGCAACTATTATTATCTTTTTTTACAGTTGGTCTTCAAGTCCCTGGACAGTGAGAATATCAGTAACAGCTATGTAGATCTGTTTACTAATCTGCTAAAGTAATTTTGAGTGCAGTGTTGAATGTTTCCGTATGCAGTAATAATGGAAATGCAGTTAGACTAATGGTTTTACACCACTGTGTCAACGATTTTAAACTGCAGAAACAGACTGGTGATCTGACTCTGAGGTAAATGTATAAAGAGAAGAAGTAAAAGCCAGACTGTTTGGGTTTTCAAACCTGGAATCTGGGCTGATGTGTAATTTTGATTTCTCTGCATTCAAAGGCACAGCAGGACCTCTGTTGAACATGCTACATCACAATGTCAGACCACATGAACGTCACCCAGCAAGGTTCAATTGGTTGCCTCTCTGTATCAATATGCATATATCCTAGAGTGCAGAAACAGATTCAATATTTAAAACAAAATGCAGAGGCAGAGTGACAATATAATTCTCTTCTGTGTAGTTGCTGTGCACTTAAAGGTAGTCTGATTGCAAACCACCCAAGTGTGGTAGAACAGCACCCAATGTGAGCTAAATTCCTAAATATATTTATGATCCAGGTATCGCAGAATGGCGAACTATCCCACTTTTGTTCCAGTTTAAATGGAAATCTGGAGATGTGTTTCCTGGCAATCTCGCTGTGTGATTATCAGCATGCAGTTTTATAGAAGGCATGGCTCCACTTCTAATGCTCTCTGTACAAAATGCAGAGTTAGAATTTCATACTAATTTTGAGTAAATCGTAAAAATTATCCTGCACTGCTTCAATATTTTTCTCCTTATTAGACATACAGAAAGCTGCGCCGCTTAACAATGAATTCCATATAAATGTAATAGCAAACCAGTGTAAAATTATCAATCCGTTCTAGTTGCTGCACTTTAAAAAGAAAAATGCAGTAGTGCCCAGTAAAAGACCCATCAAAAGCTCTTTCAGAACTTGGGAATGGTGCGAGAGTCATAAACACTAGATCGGATTGTTTTCGTCTGGTCTCAGATCTGTTACTAATGCCTCTGATACTTTTGCAGGCACCAGCCCAAGGCTCATGCTAGCTTTTATATTCACAAGGGTAGCCTTGTGATGAGTTTGGTCTGCTTTAATTTGGGCCACCTTGATGTGACCTGCCAAAGTTGTGGAGAATCTCTAACTGACGCAAAATAACAAAAGCTGCACCTGTAACATGCTGGTCGTTTGACTTTACTTCTCCCTGCCTCGTTCAAGAGTGAAAAGAAAATGGGTAGATTACCTGCTGTCAGGACTCAGCCAATGTCATTGTGTAATTGGCTGAAAGTAACCAAATGCACACACCCGTGACAAAATGACAGATAGGAAATGACCAGTTGGAGCAAGCCCACCACGATGATGGCCAGAGCATCATTACGCAACTCCTTCCCTCACACCTCTAAGCCCCGGCAGCCTTCTGATCTGCTGGAAGAGGGCAAAAAAAGGAAGAAAAAAAAACAGGACCGTAAGACCATAAGACATAGGAGCGGAAGTAAGGCCATTCGGCCCATCGAGTCCACTCCGCCATTCAATCATGGCTGATTTCAACTCCATTTACCCGCTCTCTCTCCATAGCCCTTAATTCCTCGAGAAATCAATAATTTATCAACTTCTGTCTTAAAGACACTCAACGTCCCGGCCTCCACCGCCCTCTGTGGCAATGAATTCCACAGACCCACCACTCTCTGGCTGAAGAAATTTCTCCTCATCTCTGTTCTAAAGTGACTCCCTTTTATTCTAAGGCTGTGCCCCTGGGTCCTAGTCTCCCCTGCTAATGGAAACAACTTCCCTACATCCACCCTATCTAAGCCATTCATTATCTTGTAAGTTTCTATTAGATCTCCCCTCAGCCTCCTAAACTCCAATGAATATAATCCCAGGATCTTCAGACGTTCATCGTATGTTAGGCCTACCATTCCTGGGATCATCCGTGTGAATCTCCGCTGGACCCGCTCCAGTGCCAGTATGTCCTTCCTGAGGTGTGGGGCCCAAAATTGCTCACAGTATTCTAAATGCGGCCTAACTAATGCTTTATAAAGCTTCAGAAGTACATCCCTGCTTTTATATTCCAAGCCTCTTGAGATGAATGACAACATTGCATTTGCTTTCTTAATTACGGACTCAACCTGCAAGTTTACCTTTAGAGAATCCTGGACTAGGACTCCCAAGTCCCTTTGCACTTCAGCATTATGAATTTTGTCACCGTTTAGAAAATAGTCCATGCCTCTATTCTTTTTTCCAAAGTGCAAGACCTCGCACTTGCCCACGTTGAATTTCATCAGCCATTTCTTGGACCGCTCTCCTAAACTGTCTAAATCTTTCTGCAGCCTCCCCACCTCCTCCATACTACCTGCCCCTCCACCTATCTTTGTATCATCGGCAAACTTAGCCAGAATGCCCCCAGTCCCGTCATCTAGATCGTTAATATATAAAGAGAACAGCTGTGGCCCCAACACTGAACACTGCGGGACACCACTCGTCACCGGTTGCCATTCCGAAAAAGAACCTTTTATCCCAACTCTCTGCCTTCTGCCTGACAGCCAATCGTCAATCCATGTTAGTACCTTGCCTCGAATACCATGGGCCCTTATTTTACTCAGCAGTCTCCCGTGAGGCACCTTATCAAAGACCTTTTGGAAGTCAAGATAGATAACATCCATTGGCTCTCCTTGGTCTAACCTATTTGTTATCTCTTCAAAGAACTCTAACAGGTTTGTCAGGCACGACCTCCCCTTACTAAATCCATGCTGACTTGTCCTAATCCGACCCTGCACTTCCAAGAATTTAGAAATCTCATCCTTAACAATGGATTCTAGAATCTTGCCAACAACCGAGGTTAGGCTAATTGGCCTATAATTTTCCATCTTTTTCCTTGTTCCCTTCTTGAACAGGGGGGTTACAACAGCGATTTTCCAATCCTCTGGAACTTTCCCGGACTCCAGTGACTTTTGAAAGATCATAACTAACGCCTCCACTATTTCTTCAGCTATCTCCTTTAGAACTCTAGGATGTAGTCCATCTGGGCCCGGAGATTTATCAATTTTTAGACCTCTTAGTTTCTCTAGCACTTTCTCCTTTGTGATGGCTACCATATTCAACTCTGCCCCCTGACTCTCCGGAATTGGTGGGATATTACTCATGTCTTCTACTGTGAAGACTGACGCAAAGTACTTATTTAGTTCCTCAGCTATTTCCTTGTCTCCCATCACAAAATTACCAGCGTCATTTTGGAGCGGCCCAATGTCAACTTTTGCCTCCCGTTTGTTTTTAATGTATTTAAAGAAACCTTTACTATCATTCCTAATGTTACTGGCTAGCCTACATTCATATTTGATCCTCTCTTTCCTTATTTCTCTCTTTGTTATCCTCTGTTTGTTTTTGTAGCCTTCCCAATCTTCTGACTTCCCACTATTCTTTGCCACATTATAGGCTTTCTCTTTTGCTTTGATGCATTCCCTAACTTCCTTTGTCAGCCGTGGCTGCCTAATCCCTCCTCTGATAACCTTTCTTTTCTTTGGGATGAACCTCTGCACTGTGTCCTCAATTACTCCCAGAAACTCCTGCCATTGCTGTTCTACTGTCTTTCCCACTAGGCTCTGCTCCCAGTCGATTTTCGTCAGTTCCTCCCTCATGCCCCTGTAATTACCTTTATTTAACTGTCACACCTTTACATCTGATTCTACCTTCTTTCTTTCAAATTGGAGATTGAATTCTACCATATTATGATCACTGCCTCCTAAGTGTTTCCTTACTTTAAGATCTTTAATCAAGTCTGGCTCATTACATGACACTAAGTCCAGAATGGCCTGTTCCCTCGTGGGCTCCATCACAAGCTGTTCCAAAAAGCCCTCCTGTAAACATTCAATGAATTCCCTTTCCTTGGGTCCACTGGCAGCATTATTTACCCAGTCCACCTGCATATTGAAGTCCCCCATGATCACTGTGACCTTGCCTTTCTGACATGCACTTTCTATTTCGTGGTGCATTTTGTGCCCCCGGTCCTGACCACTGTTAGGAGGCCTGTACATATGGTTTTTTTGGCTTTGTGGCTCCTCAACTCTACCCACACAGACTCCACATCATCTGACCCTATGTCATTTAGTGCTATTGATTTAATTTCATTCCTAATTCCTAAGGAGTCGGAATACTCGGCAATTGTAGTGTCAGATCATGCTCCGCATTGGGTGGATATGGTACTGAAGAAGGGGGTAGCGCAGAGGCCGGGGTGGAAGTTAGATGTGGGTCTTTTGGGGGACCAAGGGTTCTTTGACAAAATTGAAAAGATAATTGAGGAATATGTTGGTTTCAACTGTACGGGTGAGGTGTCGAAGGCAGTTGTTTGGGAGGCTCTAAAGGCGGTGGGAGGCGTGAGGTGATTTTGCTTAAGGCCAGGGTGGACAAAGAGGAGAGGTTGGAGCGGCAGAGGGTAATAGATGAGATGTTGGAGGTAGAGTTATGCAGAAGATGGGGATCCAGCGAAGTTGGAAAAGAGGAAGGAACTACAGGCGAGCTTTGACCGACTATCTACCAGGAAGGCGGTGCGCCAACTGAGACGAGCAAGGGGTGCAGTTTACGAACATGGAGATAAGGCCATTGTTAGCAGGTCAGCCCCGGAGGGAGGCAGTGGTAAGGGAAATTGTTTAGGTGAGGGATAAGGCAGGGAAGTTGGTGGTGGCTCCGGATCTGATTAACAAGGTTTTTGAGGAATTTTTGAGAGGTTGTACAGGTCAGAGCCACCTGGGGGAGATTGTGAGATGCAGGAATTTCTAGATGGGTTGGAGTACCCGAGGTTAGGGGAGGGGGACAGGGCTACATTAGAAGGAGCGATAGTGGAGCAGGAGATAAAGGATGTGATTGGGAGGATGCAGTAGGGGAAGGTGGCGGTGCCGGATGGGTTTCCGGTAGAATATTATAAAAAATTTAAGGATAAGCTGGCACCCCTGATGATGGGGATGTTTGAAGAGGCGATAGGGAAGGGGATGTTGCCATAAACTTTGGGGCAGGCATCGATTTCCCTGTTGTTAAAAAAAGATAAGGAACCGACGGAGTGTGGGTCGTATAGGCTCATACCACTTCTGAATGTGGACGCAAAAGTATTGCCGAAGGTACTGGCGGGTAGGCTGGAGGAGTGCCTCCCAGAGGTGATGGGTGAAGATCAGACGGGGTTTGTAAGAGGGAGGCAGCTCATTTCAAATATTAGAAGGGAATTGAACGCGTTATGGCGCCAGCAGAGGGGAAGGAAACAGAGGTGGTTGTGGCATTGGATGCTGAGAAGGCGTTTGACCAGGTAGAATGGGGGTACTTGATGGCAGTTCTGGAGCGGTTTGGGATTGGACCAAGATTTGTGAACTGGGTAAAGCTACTATATAAGGAACCGAGAGGGAGTGTCCGCACAAACAACATCAGCTCGAGATACTTTTCTCTGCACTGTGGGACTAGGCAGGGATGTCCTATGTCCCTCCTGCTGTTTGCACTCGCGATTGAGCCGTTGGCCATCGCATTAAGAAGTTCGGGGGTATGGAAAGGAATAGTGCGGGGTGGTTGGGGTGGGGGGGGTGATAGAGCATAGTGTGTCCTTATATGCCGATGACTTGCTGTTATACGTGTCGGAACCGAGTGTGTCGATAGGGGGAATATTGGAGTTGCTTTGAGTGTTTGGGTCTTTCTCGGGATACAAACTAAATCTAGACATGAGTGAGTATTTTGTGGTGTATCGGCCGGGGGTGGGGGCAGGGGTGGGGGGGGGCAGCCATTCCATAGGGCAGAGACTCACTTTAGGTACCTGGGGGTGCAGGTTGCCCAGGAGTAGGGGGTGGCTCCGCAGGTACAACATTTTTAGTTTGGTCAGGTCGGATACAGGTGGTTAAAATGAACGTGTTGCCGCGATTTCTGTTTATTTTTCAATGCCTGCCGATTTTCCCGCCAAAGGTGAGAGGGGCAAGGTTTAGAGTAGATGTACGAGGCAAGTTTTTTATGCAGAGGGTAGTGGGTGCCTGAAACTCGCTACCGGAGGAGGTGGTGGAAGCAGGGACGATAGTGACATTTAAGGGGCATCTTGACAAATACATGAATAGGATGGGAATAGAGGGATACGGACCCAGGAACTGTAGAAGATTGTAGTTTAGTCGGGCAGCAGGGTCGGCACGGGCTTGGAGGGCCGAAGGGCCTGTTCCTGTGCTGTACATTTCTTTGTTTTCATTCAAAGGCTTTTTTCAGAGAGATTGAGGGAAGGGTTACTTCGTTCATATGGGGAGGGAAGGTGGCCAGAGTTAGAAAGGTGCTACTACAGAGGGGAAGGCAGGCAGGGGGTTTGGGTCTTCCGAACCTGATGTATTACTACTGGGCGGCGAGTGTGGAGAAGGTGCGGAGCTGGGTCAGAGGGGTTAATTCCCAGTGGGTCAGAATGGAGGAGAGTTTGTGCAGGGGGTCGGGAGTGAAAGCACGAGCAACAGCGCCGCTCCCGATAGCCCCGGGGAAGTATTCAGGGAGTCCGGTAATAAGATCTTCATTGAGAATTTGGAGGCAGTTTCGCCAACACTTTGGGTTGGGGGCAGGGTCAAGGGAAATGCCGATTCGGGGAAACCACAGATCTGAGCCAGGGTGGTGGGATGGAAATTTTCGGAAATGGGAGGAGAACGGGATTAAGACACTAAAAGATTTGTTTCTTAGGGGTCGGTTTGCAGGATTGAAGGAGCTGGAAGCGAAGTATGGGCTGGAGCAGGGGGAAATGTTTAGATGCATGCAGGTTCGAGATTTTGCCAGAAAGGAGATACAGAGCTTCCCGGTGGAGCCGGCCTCCACATTGCTGGGGGAGGTGCTGACGACAGGGGGACAGGAGAAGGGGTAGTGTCAGCGGTTTACGGAGCTATTTTGGAAGAGGATATGGCACCACTGGAAGGGATCAAAGCAAAGTGGGAGGAAGAGCTGGGAGAGGTTATAGAGGAGGGGGTCTGGTGTGAGGTGCTCCGGAGAGTGAATGCTTCCACCTTGTGTGCGAGGTTGGGGCTGATACAGCTGAAGGTGGTATACAGAGCACACCTCACGAGGGCGAGGATGAGCCGATTCTTTGAGGGAGTAGAAGTGTGTGAGCGTTGCGCGGGGGAGGGGTGCTAATCACGTTCATATGTTTTGATCCTGTCCAAAGCTAGAGGATTGCTGGAAGGAGGTCATTTCTAAAGTGGTGCACGTGAAACTGGACCCGGGCCCCCGGGAGGCCATATTCCAGGTGTCGGACCAGCCAGGGTTGGAATAGGATGCGGAGGCAGATGTTGTAGCCTTCACGTTGTTGATTGCCCGAAGGCGGATCCTGACGGGATGGAGGGCAGCCTCTCCACCCTGTGCCCTGACGTGGCGGGGGGACCTGTTGGAATTCTTGACTCTTGAGAACTGAGGGAAAGGATGGAGGGGTTCTACAATTCATGGGCATTATTCATTATGCACTTTCAAGAACTGGATAGCATTGAACATTAGTTGGGGCGGGTTGGAGGGAGGGGGGCTGTGTGTGCTAATAGTGACTATGGGTGATCCCTAATTCCTTTTTGTCATTTGTTTGTGTGAACATGCGGGCTAATGTTTGGGGTTTGATGGGAGGAAGGGATCGTTGTTATTTGTATGGGGATTGACATATTTGTTACTGATTATTGTTTATTGTTGGTGGGTGTAAATAATTTGGGAGAAAATGTGAAAAAGGAGAATAAAAATATTTTTTAAAAAAGAAAAAGAAAAAAAACAAGATGACATGACTGACAGCAAAGTGGAGAATAAAAATAAATTGCAAAAATTTGCTAAATGAAGTTAAGAAGAAGAACTCAATGAGAAATGCAGAGTGAACTGAATTTCATGTGGGCAGCACAATGGCACAGTTGTTAGCACTGTGCTAGGGACCTCTGGTGACTGTGTGGAATTTGCTCATTCTCCCGACTCTGTGTGGGTTTCCCCTGGGTGCTCCAGTTCCCTCCCACAGAACAAAGATGTGCATGTTAGGATTGGCCATGTTAAATTGTCCCTGAGTGTCCGAAGGGTCGATGGGTTTACAGGGTTACAGGGATGGTGTGAGGGATTGGTGCTCTTTCCAAAGGTCGGTGCCGATTCAATGGGTTGAATGGCCTCCTTCTGCACTGTAAAGATTCTATGATCTATGATTCATTAAAAAGCAACTAGAAAGTAAGAGCAAGTCCAGTGAAGAATTGTATCAGGGGAATAAAAGCTTGAAGAAGGAAGATTGGCAATGAGAAATTAACTGAAGAGCTAAAAACATTGAAATTGACAGCAGAATCAGCAATTCAGGCAGAGAAAGAAACTAAGATTACAATGCCAGAACAAGATTGCTGAAATGATCACAATAACAGAAAAGCACAAGAACTGATATGATAAAAAGATCAATGAAAAAGATGCTGAATTGAAATGCTGAAAAGAGAAGAAACTATCATACAACCGAAGTAAGAGCAGAAACTAACATATGATCTAAGTACCAGAAGCAGAATACCATGACCATTTCACACGATAGAGAACGAGATTGTGAATAAAATGGCAAGATCATATTTGGAACTATACATAGTAAAAGTCTACCAATAGAAGTGTTTATGTTTAAACACACCCGTCTCAAGATCTTATCAATGAGCCATCACCGCTACAACATTAAAAAAACTCATTAAGTACATAATATGAAACTTTGGTAGTGGATCAAGTTAGATCCCTGGTATTAAGTAATGGGTTAAGAGACATTCCAATTAGTTGTCTCATTTATGTTAAGTATCCAATAATTGATACTGATATGTAAAGGGGCTTCAGGTGGCCTTTGCGTAAGGTGATGTGACGTTAGAGTTTTGTGCAGAGTCTGTTAAAGTGAAATAATGATGTTGGTGAAAAGGAGCAGAACATTTGACTCTTTATACAACAGCAACTAAACGTCTAACACCTGGAACTGTCTCTGTGACCGGACCCCTGTCATACCAAATAGACATGGAGGGACAGATCGCTTGCAAACATGTGGCCCACTTGAGGAGCAGAGAGACGTTCCAGCCGTCATTGTTGCCATCGAGAAATGTTTTCGAACCATAAGCACCGAAGTATCTGATCGACCTGTTATAGACAGAACTCATGTCTCCGTCAAAGCAAGTAGTAATGAACTACTTGTGCCAGAAGAAGTACCCATTATTGTAGCTCCTGTTAATGCCTATCCTGTTGAAGCATCTCGGACTACAAAATTACGCCGCTCAAGAAACAGAAAAACCCCACTAAAATTTGGTATATAATTTCCAACTCATGTATATAATGTTTAATTAGAATGGAGGACTGAGTAACTTCGTTACTGAAGATTGTATAAAGTGGTTAAAGGGGGAGAGATCTGGTGATTGCCCCTTTAAGGGTAACATAGCAGAGTAAGGGTCGCCTGGCTTAGGGGGCCAATTGGGACACAGAGTGGGTAATCACCCCTGGGGCTGGAGACCTCTCTTAGGCAGGAGACAATGTAGGGAACTAGGTGCAGCTGTGTGGTTACTGTACAGTTCTTATTAACAAATACATTTGTGTTTGCAATGATGTCTGTAAAAGCACATCATTACAGCTTTCTTGACAGGGACATGACATCATAGGGAAAATTGAATGTTTGCCAAACAGGTCATGTCCCACAATCCCCTGCCCTCCTCCAATTCTGGCTTCTTGAGCATCCCGTTTGTAATCACTGCACCATTGGTGGCTGAGCCTTCAGCTGCCTTGACATTAAGCTCTGTAATTCTCTCACTAAACCTTTCTGTCTCTTTACCTCCCTTTCCTCCTTAAGCACATTCCTTAAAATCTACCTCCATGATTATGCTTTTGGTCATGTTCCCTAAGGTCGGGTAAAGTGGCTACAGCCCATATTTTGTTTATAGTGCCCCTGCAAAGTACCTTGGGATATTTTATATGTTAAAGGTGCTATCGAACTACAAGTTGTTGTTGTTGATTCAACCCTCAACGTAAAATAAGTAATAATTAATGGTCAATGTGGCTTGAAAAGTAATTCACTGAAACGTTTCTCAATGTGAAGCAGGTCTGTAAGTGTTATTACATGTGTACGTTATGTAGAGAGTGTAACCTGTTTGTGTATGACGACTTCAGGAGGAACAGAAACATCAAAACAAGCTTATTATGACATGCCATCATTGCCTGACATAAAGGTCTTTGACATTTGACATTTTAGAAAGGTCACATTACCATCACAGTTGTTTCAAGTAATTAGAATTCATCAAATTCCACTAAATAGTTTGTGAAAGCAACGCAGGAGGAAAATCTAAAATTACTGCAGCCTTGTGCCTGCTCAGGCTTGACTAAGGAGTCGTATTGGGGGTAAGAAAACAAAATTTCAAGCCCAAGATGAGATAGGGACCCATGAACAACATAAGAAACCAATGACTTTTTAACTATTGGACAAATCTCTTGTTAGCTATTAAAATGGTCCTGTTTTGAGGTGGTGCATACTTTGGGTGCCAAGTTTCAGTTCATCTTGACTCTTATTGATAGTCTGGACTCTCCAGGCAAGGGACAAATATGACTACAATGATGGTGTGTGTGAGGGGGGGAGAGAGAAGGCCCCAGATAGAAGAGTGGGAAAGAGGAGGATCCGGATAGAAGAGTGGGAGAGGAGGGTCCGGACAATAGGGTGGGAGAGGAGGATCCGGATAGAAGAGTGGGAGAGGAGGATTCGGATAGAAGAGTGGGAGAGAGGAGGATCCGGATACAAGAGAGGGAGAGGAGGATCCGGATAGAAGAGTGGGAGAGAGGAGGATCCGGATAGAAGAGTGGGAGAGAGGAGGATCCGGATAGAAGAGTGGGAGAGAGGAGGATCCGGTGGAACAGCGGGAGAGGGGAGGATACGGGTGGAAGAGCGGGAGAGGGGAGGATCCGGGTGGAAGAGCGGGAGAGGAGAAGATCCGGGTGGAAGAGCGGGAGAGGGGAGGATCCGGGTGGGAGGGGATGATCTGGGTGGAAGAGCGGGAGAGGGGAGGATCTGGGTGGAAGAGCGGGAGAGGGGAGGATCCGGGTGGGAGAGCGGGAGAGGGGAGGATCCGGGTGGGAGAGGGGAGGATCCGGGTGGAAGAGCGGGAGAGGGGAGGATCCGGGTGGAAGAGCGGGAGAGGGGAGGATCCGGGTGGGAGAGGGGAGGATCCGGGTGGAAGAGCGGGAGAGGGGAGGATCCGGGTTGATGAGCGTGAGAGGGGAGGATCCGGGTGGAAGAGCGGGAGAGGAGAGGATCCGGGTGGAAGAGCGGGAGAGGGGGAGGAGGATCCGGGTGGAAGAGCGGGAGAGGGGGAGGAGGATCCGGGTGGAAAAGCGGGAGAGGGGACGCAGGATCCGGGTGGAAGAGCGGGAGAGGGGAGGATCCGGGTGGAAGAGCGGGAGAGAGGAGGATCCGGGTTGGAGAGGGGAGGATTCGGTGAAAGATTGGGAGAAGGCAAGGAGGATCCGGGTGGAAGAGCGGTAGGAGGATCCGGGTGGAAGAGCGGTAGGAGGATCCGGGTGGAAGAGCGGGAGAGGGGGAGGAGGGCCCGGGTGGAAGAGGGGGAGGAGGATCCGGGTGGAAGAGCGGGAGAGGGGGAGGAGGGTCCGGGTGGATGAGCGGGAGCGGGGACGTGGATCCGGGTGGAAGAGGGGGAGGAGGATCCGGGTGGAAGAGGGGGAGGAGGGTCCGGGTAGAAGAGGGGGAGGAGGATCCGGGTGGAAGAGGGGGAGGAGGGTCCGGGTGGAAGAGGGGGAGGAGGGTCCGGGTGGAAGAGGGGGAGGAGGGTCCGGGTGGAAGAGGGGGAGGAGGGTCCGGGTGGAAGAGGGGGAGGAGGGTCCGGGTGGAAGAGGGGGAGGAGGGTCCGGGTGGAAGAGGGGGAGTAGGGTCTGGGTGGAAGAGGGGGAGGAGGGTCCGGGTGGAAGAGCGGGAGAGGGGGAGGAGGGTCCGGGTGTAGGAGCGGGAAAGGGGGAGGAGGGTCCGGGTGGAAGAGCGGGGCGGGGAGGAGGATCCGGGTGGAAGATGGGGAGGAGGGGGAACCGAGCGGGAGAGCGGGAGGAGGATCCGGACGGGAGAGGGGGAGGAGGATCCGGGCGGAAGAGCGGGAGAGGGGGAGGTGGATCCGGGCGGGAGAGGAGGATCCGGGCGGAAGAACGGGAGACATCAGGGAAGAGGAGGTTACCTGGACACTTTTACAGGAGGTGGACACGCCCCTTCGGAAAATTGGATCGTCTGATTTAATCTGTAGTCAGGGACAGAAGGGTGCATCTGCAAGTGCTATGGGGATCGAGAATTGCCCTTGCAACAGTCCAACATGTTTGAGGTTCTCACAGACTGTATTGACTGCAAAGTGGATGAATGAACTGACCATGGCAGGGTGGTGCAGGACCTGTTCTGGACCAGTGTTCTGGCAAGTAACAGTACCAAAGCGTTAGTAAATGCTTTAAACTAATCATTGGGGTAAAGGATCAAGCGATGGAGGTTGTGAAAAACAAAGAGCAGATAAGGCAAGAGAGCAAAGTAGCAGTAAGAGAATTGATTATCAAAGTGCAGCTGAAAGGACAAGAGCATGCAAACCTAAGCGTGCATCAGCAGATAAGGCTGGAGGTTGCGTAACTAAAAAGACAGAATTAAAGGCATTCTGTCTTCATGCACACGGTATTCACAATGCGGTTCAAGTGGAGACCGTCCCAGTACTGAAGCAAGTGCCGAATGAATCGGAACCCATTTCTCCCACACCAGTATTTGAGCCACATATTTAACTCTCTGATCATACTTACCCAACTCCAATTTATTCGTGGCTCGGGTAATAATCCAGAAGTTTAATAATCCTTTGATGTTCTGCCCTCAGCTGCTCAGACTGTCTAAGCAGAACCTCTTTCCAGTCCTAATCCTACCTATGTCATTGCTACCTGTGTGGGCCACGACAACTTGATGCTCCCCCTCCAACTGCAAGTTTCTCTCCAACCCACAGCAGATGTCCTGAACTTTGGTACTGGGCAAGGGAAATTACCTTCTAGACTCTCACTCTCGTCTGCAGAGTCTGTCCCCCTGACTATAATTCCTCATAGTACTACTCCCTCTTGAACGATTTCCTGTATTATGGTGCCATGGTCAGTTCATTCATTCACCCTGCAGCCCCTGCTTTTGTGCATTCAGGCTGCATGAGGAGCGGTGGCATTGTGGTATTGCCACTGGACTAGTTTTTTTAAAGAAATATATTTTATTAAAGTTTTCAAACAGAATTTTTCCATTTTACAAATCAACATAAAAATAGCACAATAATTAATAAATAACATTATTTAAATGAAATAGTGAACTAACAAAGTAACAAAAAATAGTGCTCCCCCCCCGGGCTACTGCTGCTGACTATCTATTTTCCCTTAACGTTCCGCAAGATAGTCAAGGAACGGTTGCCACCGCCTGGAGAACCCCTGAGCCGATCCTCTCAGCGCAAATTCAATTCGTTCCAGTTTTATGAACCCTGCCATATCGTTTATCCAGGCCTCCACGCCGTGGGGTTTCGCTTCCTTCCACATCAGTAGGATCCTTCGCCGGGCTATCAGGGACGCAAAGGCCAGAATATCGGCCTCTTTCACCTCCTGCACTCCCGGCTCTTCCGCTACCCCAAATATAGCTAACCCCCAGCCTGGCTTGACCCGGACCTTCACCACCTTTGAGATCACCTTTGCCACTCCCCTCCAGTACTCATCCAGTGCCAGACACGACCAGAACATGTGTGCGTGGTTCGCCGGACTTCCCAAGCACCTCCCGCACCTGTCCTCCACTCCGAAGAACCTGCTCAGTCTTGCTCCCGTCATATGTGCTCTGTGAAGAACCGTAAATTGAACCAGGCTAAGCCTGGCACACGAAGACGAGGAATTTACCCTACTTAGGGCATCAGCCCACAGACCCTCCTCAATCTCCTCTCCCAGCTCTTCTTCCCATTTTCCCTTCAGCTCCTCTACCAGCGCCTCCCCCTCGTCTCACATCTCCTGATATATTTCAGACACTTTGCCCTCCCCGACCCATACCCCAGAAATCACTCTATCTTGGATGCCCTGTGTCGGGAGCAGCGGAAATTCCCTCACCTGTTGCCTCGTAAACGCCCTCACTTGCATGTGTCTAAAATTATTCCCCGGGGGCAACTCATACTTTTCCTCCAGCGCTCCCAGGCTCGCAAACGTCCCGTCTATAAACAAATCTCTCAGTCTCCTAATTCCTGCCCGTTGCCAGCTCTGGAACCCTCCGTCCATCTTTCCTGGGATAAACCTATGGTTGTTCCTGATCGGGGACCACACCGAGGCACCCGTCACCCCCTTGTGTCGCCTCCACTGCACCCAGATCCTTCAGGTTGCCACCACCACTGGGTTTGTGGTATACCTTTTTGGGGCGAGCGGCAGCGGCGCCGTCACCAGCGCCTTTAGGTTTGTTCCCTTACAGGACGCCATCTCCAGCCTCTTCCACGCCACCCCCTCTCCCTCCCTCATCCACTTACAAACCATCGCCACATTGGCGGCCCAGTAGCAGTCGTCCAGGTTCGGCAACTCCAGTCCCCCTCTGTCCCTGCTACGCTGCAGGAACCCCCTCCTTACCCTCGGGGTCTTCCCTGCCCACACAAAACTCATAACGCTCCTGTCTATTTTCTTGAAAAAGGCCTTCGTGATCAGAATGGGGAGACATTGAAACACGAAAAGAAACCTTGGGAGAACCATCATTTTTACCGCCTGCACTCTGCCCGCCAGTGAGAGCGGCAGCATATCCCACCTCTTGAAATCCTCCTGCATCTGCTCCACCAGCCGCGTCAGATTAAGTTTGTGTTGAGTTCCCCAGCTCCTAGCTACCTGAATCCCCAAATATCGGAAGCTCCTTTCCACTCTCCTTAACGGCAGGGCGTCTATTCCTCTTCCCTGGTCCCCAGGGTGTATTACAAAAAGCTCACTCTTCCCCATATTTAGCCTGTATCCCGAAAAATCTCCAAACTCCCTCAATATCTGCATAACCTCTGTCATCCCCTCTACAGGATCCGCCACATATAGCAGTAGGTCATCTGCGTAGAGTGACACTCGATGTTCCTCTCCCCCTCTAACCACCCCCCTCCATTTCTTAGAGTCTTTCAACGCTATGGCCAGTGGCTCAATTGCCAACACGAACAATAATGGGGACAGGGGACACCCCTGCCTTGTTCCCCTATGTAACCGAAAATACTCCGATCTTTGCCGGTTTGTGACTACACTTGCCACTGGGGCCCCATATAGGAGTCTGACCCAACTGACAAACCCCTCCCCGAACCCAAACCTCCTCAACGCCTCCCATAAATACTCCCACTCTACCCTATCGAATGCCTTCTCCGCATCCATCGCCACCACTATCTCTGCCTCCCCCTCCGCTGGGGGCATCATTATCACCCCCAACAGCCGTCGAACGTTGACATTAAGTTGTCTCCCCTTTACAAACCCTGTCTGGTCTTCATGCACCACCCCCGGGACACAATCCTCAATCCTCGTCGCCAGCACTTTTGCCAGCAGTTTGGCGTCTACATTTAGGAATGAGATAGGCCTATATGACCCGCATTGCAGCGGATCTTTATCCCGCTTCAGGATAAGTGATATTGTCGTCTCCGACATTGCCGGGGGTAGAGTCCCCCCTTCTCTGGCCTCGTTAAAGGTTCTCGCCAGCAGCGGGGCCATCAAGTCCACATATTTCCTGTAAAATTCCACCGGGAACCCGTCTGGTCCCGGGGCCTTCCCTGCCTGCATATTCCCCAGCCCTTTAGTCACCTCATCCACCTCAATTGGCGCCCCCAGACCTGCCACCTCCTGCTCCTCCACCCTCGGGAACCTTAGTTGATCCAGAAACTGTTGCATTCCCTCTTTTCCCTCCGGGGGTTGCGACTTATATAGCCTCTCATAAAAGGTCTTAAACACCTCATTTACCTTCCCTGCTCTCCGCTCCGTAGTTCCCGTTTCATCCCTAACTCCCCCAATTTCCCTCGCCGCTATCCTCTTGCGAAGTTGGTGGGCCAGCAGCCGGCTCGCCTTTTCCCCATACTCATATCTCATCCCCTGTGCCGTCCTCCACTGTGCCTCTGCCTTTCCTGTGGTCAGCAGGTCAAACTCTGTCTGAAATCTTCGCCTCTCTCTATATAGTCCTTCGTCCGGGGCCTCCGCATATCTTTTCTCCACCCTCAAAATCTCCCCCACTAATCTCTCCCTTTCTTTTCCCTCTTGTTTCTCCTTGTGAGCTCTAATGGAGATCAACTCTCCCCTAACCACCGCCTTCAGCGCTTCCCATACTACCCCCACCTGGACCACACCATCTTCATTGGCCTCCAGGTACCTCTCAATACATCCCCGCAGCCTTCCACAGACCCCCTCATCCGCCAATAGTCCCACATCCAGTTGCCAGAGTGGGCGCTGCTCCCTCTCCTCTCCGAATTCCAGATCCACCCAGTGTGGGGCATGGTCTGAAACGGCTATGGCCGAGTACTCCGTTCCTGCCACCTTCGAGATCAGTGCCCTACTCACAGCAAAGAAATCTATCCGGGAGTATACCTTGTGGACATGGGAGAAAAAGGAGAACTCTTTGGCCAACGGCCTAGCAAGTCTCCACGGATCCACTCCCCCCATTTGCTCCATGAACCCCCTAAGCACCTTGGCTGCTGCTGGCCTTCTTCCGGTCCTGGATCTAGACCGGTCTAGCCCTGGATCCAGCACAGTATTGAAATCCCCCCCTATTACCAGGCTTCCCACCTCCAGGTCCGGGATACGTCCCAGCATCCGCTTCATAAATCCCGCGTCATCCCAGTTCGGGGCATATACATTTACCAGCACAACCTCCTTTCCCTGCAATCCACCACTCACCATCACGTCTCTACCCCCGCTATCCACACTATATTCCTAGCCTCGAACGACACCCGTTTCCCCACCAATATCGCCACCCCCCTATTTTTCGCATCCAACCCTGAGTGGAACACCTGTCCCACCCATCCTTTCCTTAACCTAACCTGATCCGCCACCTTCAGATGCATCTCCTGAAGCATGACTACATCCGCCTTCAGTCTTTTTAAGTGCGCGAACACTCGGGCCCTCTTAATCGGCCCATTCAGGCCTCTCACATTACACGTGATCACCCCCCCCCCCCCCCCCACACCCCCGCGCCGACTAGCCATCCCCTATTCTAGGCCAGCCCCCCATCCGGGTCCCGCGCACCCACCCATCCCCCAGGCGGCGCCTTCCCGTCCCGACCACCTCTTCTCTTGCCAGCTCCCCCTTGCTCCCAGCAGCAGCAACCCAGTTAGTCCCCATCTAGCATGGTTACTCCCCCCTTGATGCTTCCGAAAGTCAGCTAACTCTAACTGACCCCGGCTTCCCCCGTTCTCTCCTTGACCCCCCTGTGCGTGGAACTCTCTTCCTTCCTGCGTCTATCTTCCCGCCATCATCTCCATAGCGCGGGAAAAACCCCGCGCTTTCCTATCGTACCCGCCCCCTATGGCACAGCTCCCGCATTCCCCATCCCCCCTCTCAGTCCCTTTTTCCACCGGCGCCCACATTTCTCCGTGTCCCCCCATCAAGAGGAGAAAAATTCCCCGTCTATCGTTTCAATACTATAAACCTCCCATTCCCCAATTTACACTTCTGTACAACAACCTCGTTGTCTCCCCCCAACATCAGTCTCTCAGTTCTAGTCCAGTTTCTCTTCTTGGATGAAGGTCCATGCCTCATCCGCCGTTTTGAAGTAGTAGTGCTTGCCCTGGTGCGTGACCCACAATCGCGCCGGCTGCAGCATCCCAAAGTTAATTTCTTCCTGTGAAGCACCGCCTTGGCCCGATTAAAGCTCGCCCTCCTTCTCGCCACCTCCGCGCTCCAGTCCTGATACACTCATATCACCGCATTCTCCCACCTGCTACTCCGTACCTTCTTGGCCCAGCTCAAGACAGCCTCTCTGTCCGTGAAGTGGTGAAATCTCACCACTATCGACCTTGGTAGTTCTCCAGCCTTTGGCCTTCTCACAAGGACCCGGTGAATCCCTTCCACCTCCAAGGGGCCCGAGGGGGCCTCAGCTCCCATTAGCGTATGGAGCATCGTGCTCATATAAGCCCCAACGTCAGCTCCCTCCATTCCTTCGGGGAGACCTAGAATCCGGAGGTTCTTCCTCCTTGAGCTGTTCTCCAGGGCTTCGAGCCTTTCGATACACCTCTTATGTAGCGCCTCATGCGTCTCCGTTTTTACCACAAGGCCCTGTATCTCATCCTCGTTTTCGGCTGCCTTTGCCTTCACCCCCCGGAGCTCTATCGCCTGGGCCTTTTGTGTTTCTTTCAGCCCATCGATTGCCAATAACATCAGCGCCAGCACCTCCATCTTTAGTTCCTCCAACACCGTTGGAGGAATTCCTGCTGGTCCGGGCCCCATACCATCTGGGCTCCATCCGCCGCCATCTTGCTTCTCCCTTCTCTTCTCTGCTGCTGCTCCAGAGGATCCTTCGCAATCTGGCCACTACCACTGGTCCTTTCCATACACACCCGGGGGGACACCTTCCTTCGTCACCCCACACTGGGTTTGGTCTGAAAAAATTTCCGTTGGGGCTCCCGAAAAGAGCCCAAAAGTCCTTTAGAACTGGAGCTGCCGAAACGTGCGGCTTAGCAGTGCATCGCCGCAACCGGAAGTCGCCACTGGACTAGTTAACCAGAGATCCAGAGTAATGCTCTGGGGGCCCAGGTTCAAATCCCGCCACTGCAGATGGTGAAATCTGAATTCAATAAAATCTGGATTTAAAAGTCTAATGATGACCATGAACCCTTGTTGATAGTCGTAAAAACCCACCTGGTTCTCTAATGTCCTTTCGGGAAGGAAATTTGCCGCCCTTCCCTGGTCTGGCCTTCATGTGACTGCAGACCCACAGCAATGTGGTTGACTCTTAACTGTCCCTCGAGGGCAATTAGGGATGGGCAATAAATACTGACACAGCCAGCGACGCCCATGTTCCATGAATTAATTTTAAAAAGAGAACCTCAAACGATTTGAGAAAAGTGCATGAGAGAAAGGGCCACAGACTTGTGAACCTGACTAGGAAAACTGCTGCAAACGATTAGAAAGGATGTGATAACTGGACACTATGAAAATGATGGGCGGATTGGGCAGAGTCAACACATGTATGACATGTCATGTTTGACAAATCTGTTTGTGTTTTTGAGGATGTAACTAGCAGAATATATAAGGGGGAAACCAGTGGATATGATATATTTGGATTGCCAGAAGGCTTTCGACAAGGTCTCACGCAAGAGGCTAGTAAGCAAAATGAGAGCATATGGAATTGAAGGTAATATATGAGCATGTATTGAGTATTGGTTAATGGATAGAAAACAGAGTATAGGAATAAATTGTTCACAATCTAGTTGGCAGCCTGTGACTAGTGGAATACCACAAGGGACAGTGCTTGTACCCCAGCTATTTACAATGTACATTAATGATTTAGATGTGGGGACCAAATGTTATGTTTCAAAGTTTGTGGTTGACACAAAGCCAGGTGGGAATGTGAGTTGTTGGAGGACAGGGGGAAGCTTCAAGGGGATTTAGGCAGGCTGATTGAGTGGGCAAGAACATAGCACATGGAATATAATGTGGAAAAATGTGAAACTATCCACTTTGGTAGGAAAAACAGAAATGCAGAGTATTTTTTAAGCGGTGAGAGATTGCAAAGTGTTGATGTCCAAAGGGATCTGGGTATCCTTGTTCGTAAGTCACTGAAAGCTAGCATTAGGGTGCAGCGAGCAATTAGGAAGGCAAATGATGAGTTGGCCTTTATTGCAAGAGGCTTTGACTACAGGAGTGAAGAAGTCTGGCTGCAACTGTACCGAGCTTTGGTGAGTGCACCTGGAGTATTGTGTGCAGCTTTGGTCTCTTTACCGAGGGAAGGATATACTTGCCATGAGAGTGCACTGAAGGTTCATCCGACTAATTCCTGGGATGGTGAGATTTGTCCTATTAGGAAAGATTAAGGAGACTGAGTCTATATTCTCTGGAGTTTAGAAGAATGAGAGATGATCTTGTTGAAGCTTTCAGAATTCTTACAGGACTCAACAGGGTAGATGCAGAAGAAGGGTGGCACAGTGGTTAGCACTGCTGTTCCACAGCATCAAGGCCCTGGGTTTAATTCCGTCCTTGGTTATGGTCTGTGTGGAGTTTGCACTTTCTCCCAGTGTCTGCGTGGGTTTCTTCCAGGTTTGTTGGTTTCCTCCTACAGTCCAAAGATGCGCAGGTTAGGTGGATTGGCCATGCGAAAAGATTGTCACTTAGTGTGCAAACATGTGCAGGTTAGGTGGGGTTACGTGGATAGGGTGGGGGAGTTGGCCTAGGTAGGGTGCTCTTTCTGAGGGTCAGTGCAGACTCGATGGGCCGGATGTCCTTCTTCACTGCAGGAATTCTGTGATTCTATGAATGATTCCCCTGGCTGTGGAGCATCTAGAATCAGGGGGCAGAGTCTCAGAATAAGAGGTAGGCTATTTTGGACTGAAATGAGAAGAATTGTCTTCACTCATAGGGTGATGAATCTTTGGAATTCTCTATCACAGAGGGGTATATTCAATACAGATATCAATAGATATGGGGATAGTGAAGGAAAATGGAGTTTGAGCTAGAAGATTAGCCATGATCCCGTTGAATGGCAGAGCAGGCTTGAGGGGCCAAATAGCCTACTCCTATTTTGTCTGTTCCTCTGGGCAAATGAGGGAAACTGGCCTGTGTAGAGATTGCTCCAGGAAAAGTGAATGAAATTATTTCATGGGATGTTGACGTCGTGGCTAAGCTAGCATTTCATGGCCACCCCTAATTGCCCTTGAGAAGGTGGAGATAAGCTGCCTTCTTGAACCATTGCAATTCACCTGGTGTAGGTAAAACCACAGTGCTGTTAGGGAAGCAGTTCCAGGAATTTGACCCAGTGACCGTGAAGGAATGGCAATACACTTCCAAGTCAGGGCGGTATGTGACTTGGAGAGGAACTTGGGTGATCCCAAGCACCTGCACCCTTGTCCTTCAAGCTGATAGAGGTTGCGGGTTTGGAAGATGCTGTCGAAGGAATGCCGTTGACTTGCTGCAGTGCATCTTGCAGATGGTACATTCTGCTGCCATTTTGCATCTTACGGCCTTACAACTGTCAGGCAGGGAGGAAGCGGTCGAGCAAGGGAACCGTGGTTTACTAAGGCAGTCAAAACACTTGTCAAGAGGAAGAAGGAGGCTTATGTAAAGATGAGACATGAAGGTTCAGTAAGGGCGCTCGAGAGTTACAAGTTAGCTAGGAAGGACCTAAAGAGAGAGCTAAGAAGAGCCAGGAGGGGACATGAGAAGTCTTTGTCAGGTAGGATCAAGGATAACCCGAAAGCTTTCTATAGATGTGTCAGGAATAAAAGAATGACTAGGGTAAGAGTAGGGCCAGTCAAGGACAGTAGTGGGAAGTTGTGCTTGGAGTCCGAGGAGATAGGAGAGGTGCTAAATGAATATTTTTCGTCAGTATTCACACAGGAAAAAGACAATGTTGTCGAGGAGAATACTGAGATTCAGGCTACAAGACTAGAAGGGCTTGAGGTTCATAAGGAGGAGGTGTTAACAATTCTGGAAAGGGTGAAAATAGATAAGTCCCCTGGGCCGGATGGGATTTATCCCAGGATTCTTTGGGAAGCTAGGTTGGAGATTGCTGAGCCTTTGGCTTTGATCTTTAAGTCATCTTTGTCAACAGGAATAGTGCCAGAAGATTGGAGGATAGCAAATGTTGTCCCCTTGTTCAAGAAGGGGATTAGAGACAACCCCGGTAACTATAGACCAGTGAGCCTTACTTCTGTTGTGGGCAAAATCTTGGAAAGGTTTATAAGAGATAGGGTGTATAATCATCTGGAAAGGAATAATTTGATTAGACATAGTCAACACGGTTTCATGAAGGGTAGGTCGTGCCTCACAAACCTTATTGAGTTTTTTGAGAAGGTGATCAAGCAGGTGGATGAGGGTAAAGCAGTTGATGTGGTGTATATGAATTTCAGTCAAGCGTTTGATAAGGTTCCCCACGGTAGGCTACTGCAGAAAATACGGAAGCATGGGATTCAGGGAGATTTAGCAGTTTGGATCAGAAATTGGCTAGCTGGAAGAAGACAAAGGGTGGTGGTTGATGGGAAGTGTTCAGACTGGAATCCATTTACTAGTGGTGTACCACAAGGATCTGTTTTGGGGCCACTGCTGTTTGTCATTTTTATAAATGACCTGGAGGAGGGCGTAGGAGGATGGGTGAGTAAATTTGCAGATGACACTAAAGTCAGTGGAGTTGTGGACAGTGCAGAAGGATGTTACAAGTTACAGAGGGACATAGATAAGCTGCAGTGCTGGGCTGAGAGGTGGCAAATGGAGTTTAATGCAGAAAAGTGTGAGGTGATTCATTTTGGAAGGAATAACAGGAAGACAGAGTACTGGGCTAATGGTAAGATTCTTGGCAGTGTGGATGAGCAGAGAGATCTCGGTGTCCATGTGCATAGATCCCTGAAAGTTGCCACTCAGATTGAGAGGGTTGTTAAGAAGGCGTACGGTGTGTTAGCTTTTATTGGTAGAGGAATTGAGTTTCGGAGCCATGAGGTCATGTTGCAGCTGTACAAAACTCTGGTGCGGCCGCATTTGGAGTATTGCGTGCAATTCTGGTCGCCGCATTATAGGAAGGATGTGGAAGCATTGGAAAGGGTGCAGAGGAGATTTACCAGAATGTTGCCTGGTATGGAGGGAAGATCCTATGAGGAAAGGCTGAGGGACTTGAGGCTGTTTTCGTTAGAGAGAAGAAGGTTAAGAGGTGACTTAATTGAGGCATACAAGATGATCAGAGTATTGGATAGGGTGGACAGTGAGAGCCTTTTTCCTCGGATGGTGATGTCTAGCACGAGGGGACATAGCTTTAAATTGAGGGGAGATAGATATAAGACAGAGGTCAGAGGTAGGTTCTTTACTCAGAGAGTAGTAAGGGTGTGGAATGCCCTGCCTGCAACAGTAGTGGACTTGCCAACACTAAGGGTATTCAAATTATCATTGGATAGACATATGGACGATAAGGGAATAGTGTAGATGGGCTTTAGAGTGGTTTCACAGGTCGGCGCAACATCTAGGGCCGAAGGGCCTGTACTGCGCTGTAATGTTCTATGTTCCATAACTGCTCCGACTGGTTGTATCATCTCTTGTTGGAGATTAGAATTGCCTGGCACTTTGTGACATGATTGATATTTACCACTTATCATCCTCAGCCAGAATGTTGTCTTGCTGCATATGGACACAGACTGTTTCAGTATCTGAGGAGTTGCAAATGATGCTGAACATTTCGCAATCATCAGCGAACATCCCCACATCTGACCTTATGTTGGAAGGGAGGTGGCCATTGATGAAGCAGCTGAGGATGGTTGGGCCTCAGATAGTATCCTGAGGAGCTCCTGCAGTGATGTCCTGGGACTGAGATTACTGACCTCCAACAACTATAAGCCTTTTCCTTTGTGCTAGGTGTCATCTTAGGTACACTGGTCTTAACACTGGCTGCAACTGGATGCAGCTTAGATCAGAAAGTTACTCCAGACCTTGAAGTTAGTTCAATCAGGTTTATTGAACTAATAGCACAGTTAGCACAGTTCTCAGTGAGTTTGACTCTCTGCTAACTTATGTGTGGTTACTCTGTCTGACTGAACCAGACTAGCTCTTCGCCACATGGTGGAGGTGTGAGAGTGTAACAACACATTTGACTGACTCTCTACATGTTCATCAGTGGAAAGAGGCGGAGTGTGAGTGCCTTGTGTCTTTTATAGTCAGATCTCACCCCTGAGTGTCCTGCCTGCTTATTGGTCATGTCCTGTTCTCTGTGTCCATTAGCTGCTTGTCTGTATATCATTATGTGTGTGCTTGCATATCATGACATCTGCCCTTTTTTTAATGTTTGGATGACATATGTGAACGTATTTACAAGAATAGGCCAATATTAACATATATACATGCAGTGGATGTGAACATATGTACATGTGAAAACAGCTGTCTAATGCGAGAACACAGAACATAGCAAATAGAACAAATGTTCATAAGTCCAGTCTCTGTGGCTTGCGTCTGATCCTGGTCGACCGTCGGAGAGGTGGTGGTGGGGACGACAACGCCTTGATGGATGGGATTGAAGCCTGACTGGTGGCCTCGTGAGTCGAGGTATCAGGAGGTGGCAAAACAACAGAAGAAAACGGAGAAGAGTGTGGTTGCGGGCAAGCAACTTTGCGCAGTGCCCGTCTGTTTCGTCGCACAACAAAACCATCAGCCAGACACACAACATACGAGCGGGGGGGCAGCCTGTCGAACAACGACAGCTGGAGCAGACCAGCCTCCATCAGGGATCTTGACTCAAACAGTGTGTAACGGGGATAACATGGGCAAATCAGTGGCATGAGCATCATAGCCCTGTTTTTGCCAGTCTTGGAGTTGCTGCACCTTCTGCAGCACCGGGAGGTGATCCAGGTTGGGAATGTGTATGACTGGAAGTGTCGTTCGCAGGTCCCTGTTCATCAGGAGTTGCGCCGGCGACATGCCAGTGGACAGTGGGGTCGCCCTGTACGCAAGCAGCGCAAGGTGAATGTCAGATGCAGAATCCGCGGCCTTGCAGATGAGCTGCTTCACTATGTGCACCCCTTTCCAACGTTTCCATTTGACTGCGGATAGTGTGGGCTGGAAGTGACGTGTTTGAACTGATACGACTGGGCAAACAGAGACCACTCATGGCTGCTGAAGCACGGGCAATTGTCACTCATGACAGTGAGTGAGATACCATGCCTGGAGAACGTCTCCTTACAGGCCTTGATGACGATCCGAGATGTGAGGTCTGAGAGCTTCACGCCTTCAGGGTAATTGGAAAAGTAATCAATGATTAACACGTAATCATGACCATTTGCATGAAAGAGGTTGATGCCAACCTTGGACCATGGAGAGGTTTCGATTTCATGCTGCTAAGTGTCTCCTTACTCTGCGCTGGCTGGAAGCGTTGACAGGTCGCACAGTTAAGGACCATGTTCGCGATGTCCTGGCTGATCCCGGACCAGTAGACAGCCTGCCTGGCTCTGCGTCTGCACTTTTCCACAGCCAGGTGGCCCTCATGGACTTGACGGAGCATCTAGCTCTGGAGACTGTGGAATTACAATCCGGTCCAGTTTGAGGAGGATACCATCAACCACCGTCAGGTCGTCCTTTACATTGAAAAATTGAGGTCACTGCCCTTTTTGCCAGCCACTGGCTAGGTGTTGCATAACACACTGCAAGAGGGTGTCTTTGGCTGTCTCCTCACGGATACGAATCACCTTCTCATCAGACGTGCGGAGGGTGCTAGCACGCAGCTGCACCTGTGACTCAACCTGTGACTCAATTTGCCGGATGATGTTCAGTGGTTCATTAGGCACGGTGATGGAGCAGGACAGTGTATCGGCAATGATGAGCTCCTTGCCAGGCGTGTAGACCAGGTAAAAGTCGTACCTTCTGAGTTTGAGGAGGATGCGCTGCAACTGACGCATCATGTCATTAAGGTCCTTGTGGATAATGTGGACCAGGGGCCTGTGATCCGTCTCGACTGAATGTCGGCAGGCCGTAGACATAGTCGTGAAACTTGAGAATGTCAGTTAGAAGGCCCAGGCATTCCTTCTCGATTTGTGCATACCTTTGTTCGGTGGGCGTCATTGCCCTTGATGTGTAGGCAACCAGTGCCCAGGATGAATTGTCATTGCGTTGCAACAGGACCGCACCGATGCCATCCTGGCTCGCATCTGTCGAGATTTAGTTTCCCTGTCTGGATCGAAAAATGCCAATAAGGGTGCAGTGGTGAGCTTGGCTTTCAGCTCCAACCACTCTGCCTGATGGGCCGCCTTCCACTCGAAGGCAGTGGACTTCTTCACTAGGTTTCGTAGGGCCGTGGTGTGTGAGGCCATGTTTGGGATGAACTTGCCCAGAAAATTGACCATGCCCAGGAAGCGCAATACCGCCTTCTTGTCTTCCGGTATCTTCATGGCTGCGATGGCCTTGACCTTGTCTGTGTCGGGGCACACGCTCTGCTGAGAGATCTGGTCTCCTAGGAACTTGAGTGTCGACATGCCAAAGCAACATTTGGCCCTGTTCAGCTTCAGGCCATTGGCGTGGACACGGCGGAATACCTGCTGGAGACTGGAAACATGCTCCTCAGGGGTCGTGGATCATATGATGATGTCGTCCACGTACACACGAACCCCTTCGATGCCCTCTATCATCTGCTCCATGATGCGATGAAATATTTCCGATGCCGAACGGCATATGGTTATAACAGTACCTGCCAAACGGTGTGTTGAAGGTGCAGAGCCTTCTGCTGGACTCATCCAGCTGGATTTGCCAGAATCCATGTGACGCATCAAACTTTATGAAAAACGATGCATGTGCCATCTCACTGGTGAGTTTCTCCCGCTTCGGGATGGGGTACTGTTCACGCATTATATTCTGGTTGAGATCCTGGTTCTGCAGTATGTAATCAAGGGGTGAGATCTACCGGCCATGTTCTTCCTGAAAGGCGGTGTGGCGCAATGTGACTGGTAGATGACGGATGATCACATATCTGGGATCTAACCGGCTCACCATGTCTCGCAAGATCTAACGCGATCTCGCGAGACGTCACGATGTGAATCACGGCCATTGTGGGTGGGATCACTTGGCAAATTTGCATATTAGAGTGAAACAGTTAGTCTCACTGTAATATTCATTCCCACGATCTACTAAAGGCGTGCCATCTAACGCCTTGCCTTAAAGATCTCAGGCGAGTGCTGTTCAGTGCTGGTTCCCACAAATGGGAGCCAGATGGAATGGCACTTGTGGGGGTCTCCCAGGGAATCGGAGACCCCCAGGTGCTTTCCCGCTGGGCAGGGTGGCACCCTGGCACTACCAGTGTCACCTTAGCACTGTCACCTTAGTACCAGCCTGGCACTGCCAAGATGCCCTGTTGACACTGCCAGCTGCCTGGGACACTGCCAGTGTGTACGGTTGGCATTTTTCCCACGCTGTGGATTGGGCCCAGGGGTGCTCAGAGTGGGTGCAGGTGGTGCTGGGGGGCCTCAGCGCCTTTTTATTGGTGAGTTTGGGTCGGGGGGTTCGGAGGTCACGCTGGGCGGATCGCGAGATCGGGATGCCATTTAAAAATGGGGTCACAATCTCTCCCTGCACTGAGGTGTTCTGGCGAATGGAGCTAAAGCGGTTTAAAATATATATATCTATGCTGATAACAAATTATTTTTTTTGGAGATCCACGTGTTACTAGCAGAACTTAGTATACTGATTGAATGGTTTAGTCAGTCGAAATTTCAGGTCAGCTTTTATTTTTGTGTTACCAGGGTTGTTTCTAGAACTAGGGGCGATGTTCTCACGATAAGGAGACAACTATTTTAATATGAGATTAGGAGAAATGTATTCAGTTGAAGAGTTATGAATCGCTATCCCTGGGACTATTGATGCTTAGTCATTCAGTATATTCAAGACTGTGATCATTAGAATTTTGAGTACAAAGGGAATAGAAGGATACAGGGATAGGGCGGGAATTGGAGTTAAGGTAGAAGATGGGCCAATGCTTATTGAATGGCAGAGCAGGCTCAAGGGGCCATATGGTCTTCTTCATCTCCCATTTCATGCATTTTTGTTATTTTTTCCAAATCCAAGTTCGAATACTGTATTGCAATCTTTCGATAAACCACATCACCCCCATTTCTGGTCAAAGTGCATCTGTGTGGTATTCCAACATATCAGGTTCCTTCTGGTTAAGTCCTGTTATGAAGACTGCAGCCCCAACATTCAAACCAGCAGAACAGCTCTGAAGAAAAGCCATACGAATTCAAAACATTAACTATGTTTCCTTCTACCCAGATGTTGCCACACCTGCTCAGTTTATCCAGCACTTTATGTTTTATTTCAGATATCCAGCACCTGCCGTATTTTGGTTTTATTCTAATCAGTAGACCTAATATTTTCTAAATGTATTAATTATTTTCATCGTTGCAACACCTTGGTTTGTGTTTTGTGTCATGTACTAATTCTCAGATGTAAGGCCAGGTGGAATAATTTGCTTTTAATGCTCTTTATTCTTCTATTTTATAACCTTTTGCACCAAATCCCACTCGTCCATCACTCCTGTTTCCACTGACCTATATTGTGTCCTGGTCCAGTGACTCCTTAATTTAAAAAACATTATCCTTGTTTTGAAAGCCCACAAGGGCCTTAACCCTCCATATTTTTGCAACCTCCTTCAGCCCCCTTAGATTTCTGGGCTTCTCTACCTCTGTGTTCTTTTAAGATGTTCTCGTTGTCTAAGCTTTTAGTCAACTGCCCTAATATTTCCTTAAGTGGTTTAGTGTCGGAACTTGTTTGATAATCCTCCTACTGAAGTACCATGTTAAAGGTGCTATATAAATGCAAGCTGCTGTTCTTCACCTATACCCATGACTATAGCTATTTGGATGGCAGTGGCCCTCGATTAGCTCATCCTAGTAGGCATGCCTCCTATGTAAAATGCAACAGGATGTTTTACCACGTGGAGGGAGGAGGGAAATGTGACAGGTGAGTCTGACCCAATCCTCTCCCAATTCCACGCAAAGCCCTCTGTCCTGCTGGAGAGCGAAGAGCAGCAGGAATGTTGGCTCATTTCCTCACAGGTTAGACAAGGAGCACTGGCCAATTAGAATAATCAAATCACCGAGTACAGAAGGAAGCTATTCAGCCCACCATGCCTGTGCCATCTCTTTGAGCTATTCAATTAATCCCACTCCTCGTGGCTCTTTGCTCACAGTCATGCAAATCTTTCCACCTGGACTGAGTGAATCCTGATCCAACTGCAGCACTCTTGGGAGAAATGCCTCTGAACTAGTAACCCCAGAGGCTCAGGCTAATCTTCTGGGGTGTGGGTTCAAATAGCTAGATTGGCAATTGGAATTCAATTGTTCAATCTGGAATTGAAAACTAGTCTGAGTGATGGTGACCATTAAATTATCATCGAATGTCAGAAAAACTCATCTGCCACATGTGACTCCAGACCCACAGCAAAGTGGTTGACTCTTAGCTGCCCATTAGCTGACCTAGAAAAGCAATCAGTTCAAGGGTAATTCGGGATGGGTAACAAATGTTGGACTTACCAGTGACCCTCACATCCCATGAAAAAGTAAATTAAAAACTCTGGTTACAATCCTGGTTCAGAATAGTCCAATGAATAAAATGTTTCTGTACGGAATTGTTCCACATTGGATAGAGGTTTTATCAAGTTAACTAACCACCAAGTCACCAGTGCCACTCTCTAAATTGACATTGTATAAGAGGAACATTTGCACGCTATGCCACTGCATCACTCATAATGATCTTGTTTTTAATAAGCCTTTAAAATGCTTATTTTCAGTGTCCTTGTCCCTCAATGCTTGCACAAGTTTGTAACTGAGATTGATAGCAGCTGTAATATTCAATGTACACAAATGACATTTGGTAGAGTGCTTAGATGAACAACAGCAAGACGCCAAGATGGAATCTCACAGAATTGCGACAACAATAAATTCTGAGGTTGATTCACTGGACTGAGTGAACCCTGATCCAATTGTGTAGCTTCTTGGCAAACCAGTTCCTACGAGTGTGTGTTTATCTGGACTGAGCTGCACTAGCCATTTTCTCGAGGGACAAGTAAACCTGATAACTGGATGTTTGCAATGGTTTTTTTTCTATTGTGGTGTACAGTTATGTTTTCAGTTGCAGTGCATTCCAACAGCTAGCTGTGTCAAACAGACTTCTTTTCATTTCCTGGCAGTACAGCAGAATTATTTTTAGTGTCTTGTCTGCATCGCTCTCCCAGACTGTTTCTCAGAGCCAGTGTTGCTTCCGCACAGTCCTGCTTGGGTCAGATGGCAGCGTTTCTCACCAGGGCGCTGTTATTTCCTCTTCCGAGTTTGGTTGATTACAGATTACACAGTAATGTGCTGTGGAAAAGGTCACAAGTGTAGAAGACAACGCTAAGAGTGCAGTAAATGTATGGAAACCAGCTGGGAAATTTCCACTCAGCAGTAGAAGAGTACGTGGGTGTTCTTGTCTGTGAAACAATAGTTGTAGAATAAATCTTAAAATACAGGAAGATAAGAAAAAAAGTTAAATAGTTCAGTAGTCATGGAGGAGTCCGGAAAGGAGAGGCAAAAACAAGGTTTATTTCCTCGAAGAACATATTTACAAGTAACAATCCCAGCCCCTGCCTGGCCCTGTCGGGACTACTCCACAGCTTGGCTCCTACCTGGGCCAGCTTTTATGATACTGAGTTGACTAACCCGCTGATAGGCCTCCACCTCTCACCGGGGGAGCTCATACTCCACGAGGCTCACGAGGGGATTAATCCAGTCATCCCCATGGGTCTCGTGGGGGTTATAACAAATAGTAAACTGAATTAGACAGATTGTAGCCAGGATTGAACCAGCTAAAATTGCCTCTGTACTATTCATCCTTTTCAATTTGTAGAGAGGACTGGAAACGATTAAGTGCATGAAAGTTTGAAAACCGAAATGAATCTATGAAAAAGATAAGAAATCTACAGCCAACTTTAATAAGGCCACGGGGAGTCCACACCAAATACGAATAAAGAATCTGGTTTATTTACAGTTACGTTACATACAACTCCTGGTAGAGCCCTACCGGGTCTCTCATTGGCCGACCTTTTATACATAGCTGAATGGAGTTCCTCCGCCCATCAGCGGGAGAGCTCGTACTCCGCGTGAACCACGAGGAAGATCATCATCCCCACCCCGTAAGTCCCATGCAGGATATGACACTAGCTTTCTTAATTACCATGCCATGTAATTGAAAAATACTAAAGCCTTGAGAGCTACAATGTTGTAGACTGGGCAACCATGATTGTTGTGGGCACGGAGACCATGGGCTGGGTTCTCCGCTCCCGGACGTCGAAATCTCGTTAAGCGACGGGGCGGAGAATCTGTTTTGGCACCGAAATCGGGAGCGGCGGCAGTATTTCAATTCTCCACCTCCCGAAAATCGGCGTACTCGAGGAGTACACCGCGCCAAGTATCCACTGCCTCAGGCCATGCCTGAGGCCCGCTCCACGATTCTCCATTGCCGACAGGCCAAATTCCCGAAGGCGTGGCTCACGTGTGCTCACACCATCCGGGATCCTCGTGTGGCAGCTGCAGACTCAGTCCGGGGCCGCCACAGTCAGGGGAGGGCCAATCAGCGGGTTGGGGGGGGGGCTTCATTCAGGGCTGGGGGCAATGTGGGCGGGCCATCTGGGCGCGCGAGCGGCCGATGCGGGGCACCACTTTGGCGGACCATGTCCGCAGGCTGAGTCCGCCATGGAGCATGACGTGGTGCCATGCGCATGCACGGCCTCTGACCCGGAAATGCTGGGGGCCGTATCAGCAGCTAGAGATGCGAGCTCCATGATGGTTCCCTGCTAGCTCCCAACAAAACGGGGAATCTGTGGCCTACGGACATCGCGCAACAATCACCAGGCAGGAATGTTCCCTTCCAGTCGGGGAACACTTCAGCAGTCAAGGGCATTCAGCCTCTGATCTCCGGGTAAGCGTTCTCCAAGGCGGCCTTCAGGACCCGCGACAACGCAGAATCGCCGAGCAGACACTTATAGCCAAGTTCCGCACACATGAGTGCGGCCTCAACCGGGACCTGGGATTCATGTCGCATTACATTCATCCCCCACCATCTGGCCTGCGAATTCCTACCAACTGTCCTGGCTTGAGACAATTCACACCTCTTTAACCTGGGGTTACCCCATCTCTGGATCTGTAAAGATTTAATCACCTGCTAATGCTCGCATTCCTAGCATTGTTTGGCATCTTTGAATTTGTCTATATATGTGTTTCTGGAACAGACCTCTTCATTCACCTGAGGAAGGAGCAGCGCTCCGAAAGCTAGTGACATCGAAACAAACCTGTTGGACTTTAACCTGGTGTTGTAAGACTTCGTACTGTGCTCACCCCGGTCCAACGCCGGCATCTCCACATCATCATTAACATAAACCTCATTGCCCCCACTGCGTTTTGTTACTTCCACCAGTTAACCAATTTGTGTCATACTCCCATAATTACGGCTGATCCAAATCTTTTGTGAAAGTTACACTTTGTAACATTCAGTTTTGTTCTTTTCCTGCATTGTGCACACACATCACATTTGTGTGATTTACCTTCACTTTGATCACTGACCATGTGATTGACAGATGACAACAGCAACTTGCATTTATGTAAAGTCTTCAATGTAGAAAACGTCCCAAGGCACAATACAGGAATATATTTTTTAAAATCTTTTTATTCTCCACATTTTCAACATTTTCATCAAATAAACAATAAGAGAAAAACAAGCACGATAACAATTCCCAGAAACAACAACCCCCTCAATATACATTCCAATACATCCATTTGTGCATTCCAGATATAAGTTAACAATAAAACAGTAAACCCAACTTTCCCCCCCCCCCCCCAATGTTCAATGGCAACCAGTTCCTGAATTGTAGAACCCCTCCTTCATCCCCCTCAGTTCAAATTTCACCCTCTCAAGGGTCAGAGATTCAAGTAGGTCCCCCTGACAAGGCAAGGCAAGAGGGTGGAGAAGCTGACCAATCTCTGGGCAATCAGCGAGGAGAAAGCTAAAACATCTGTCCCCGCACCCGCCTGCAGCTCGGGCCGGGCCAACACCCCAATAATGACCTTTAAGGGACTTCTCCAATCCCCCTGCAGTCAATGCCTCTTCCATTAACGAGGGGGCCGGCGCTATCGGGAAGCTCGGAACCTCCTTCCTTGCAAAATCACGGAGCTGCAGGTACCGAAACCCTTCCCTTTGCCCCAGTCCATACATCTCCCCCAACTCTTCCAACATCGCAAAACATCCCCCCAGGAACAGGGCTTTTAATACTATGATCCCCCTCGCCTCCCATTTGTGACGTTTTACTTTTGTTGTGTTTCTGAGGTGGTGTCTTGGGGCCTTTCGCGATCTGAGGACATCCCAAAGTGCTTTATTACCAATTGAGTACTGTTGGCGGTGGTCATTCTCTGGTGTTTATGTGGCAAAAATGCTACTTATCAGCCCACATTGTAATTTAGGAACTGCAGAATGAAATGTAGGAAACATGGCAGCCAAATTGTGCGCAGCAATCTTCCAAAAGCAGCACTTAGAGAACGACCAGATAACTTGTTTTAGTGATGTTGGTTAGTGAATAAATATTTAGCAGGGCATTGGTGAGAACTCTCTTGCTCTTCTTCGAAATAGTGCTGTGAAATATGCTGGCGCCAGCAGAGAGGACATTTTTAACAGTCAGTTGTGGGCACAGAAAATGAGGCTTCACGACTGACTTCAGAAAAGACAACAATGTGCATCCCATCAAGCCTTCCTCCCCTCCCCAGACAGAAATGAATGCGAGTGAATCCTGGGCTTTAAATACAAGTTTGTTAGAATTTAAAGCACAGAAACAGACCCAAAAGATCAACTGGTTTATATTTGTGTTTATGCCTTCTCCCACCCTACTTTTTATCAACCTTTTCAACGTCTTCTTACCTAAGCACAAGTGCTATATTTATACACCGAGATTGCAATAGTACTCCCCGAGGCTACTGGAACCAACGAAGGCTTGTGTAATCCCTAATGGACCCCAGAAGTAATGCATAAACACAGTTATCTTTACCTTTCTCCTTACTTGCACGCAGTTAGGAGAGATCTAGGAAACTGAAGGGCTTTACAGGGACTATGATAAGATGTTTCCTTTTGAGGGGGAATCTAAAATTAGGAGGCATAGTAGCAGAAGAAGTGTCCACCCATTTAAAATGAAGATGAGAAGGAACTTCTTCTTTCAGAAGGCTGTGAACCATTGGAATTCTCTACACCAGTGAGTTGTGGAGGCTGAGATATTGAATACATTCAAGGATGAGATAAACAGATTTTTGATTGATAAGGGAGTTCAGGGTTATGGGGAGTAGGAGGGAAAGTGGAGGTGAGGCCAGGATCAGATCAACCATAATCTTGTTGAATGGCAAACAGGTTCGAGGGGCTGTATGATCTACTCCTGCTTCTGTTTCTCATATTCTTAAATCTTGTGCCAATAATTCATTCAAATCAAGAACTTCCAATTTTATAGCTCCTTTCACAACCTCAAGACATCCCAAAGTACTTCACCACCATTAAAATATATTTGAAGTTGTAATGTAACAAACATGGCAGTCTTTTGTGGACAGCAAGATTCCGCAAACAGCAATATAAGAATGGCCAAACGATTTGTAACAGAAACAAAAGTTGTAAATGGTGCGAAGAGAGGGAGAAGTACCTTCCACTGGACCTTGTCTCTCCAAAAGCGCATTAGTGGGACCTCCACCACTGTCCAGGGCTACTGCCCTCCTGGTCAGTGATGTCAGCAACTGGAGGCAGGGAAAGCAGCTGGGATGACTGGTCCCATCTCCACACTGTCATTTAAAGGTGTTAGTGCTTGAGCTGGAGGAAGGAAATTTAGGCTCTGGGGCAGAAATGTGGAAGATACTCCTGACCCCTGTGTTAAAATCTTCAATTTTGTTAATTATTTTATAAATGAAATTATCACCAGGGCTTCAGGAGTTAACATTTTGAAACCCCTGAGTGCCATGGAAAGTTTAAATCCTCCTTTTCATCATCTCTCTGCCTTTGTTCAGGAGGACCTGGCGATTTGCCATTTTCACATAGTCTCTGCCGACTCTGTACTCCGACAGAGAATAAATGAGCTTCCAGCTATTAGAGAGGATGGAGGGAGGTGGATTTCGAGAAAGTGTGGCCTTGGAATGGTATTACCTGGGAGTAGCTGCTGATGTCTTTTCCACAGATGCCTGATCCTTGCAAAAAACAGTAAATCTTGCCAGGTTTATTTTCTTTACAGCATCTGCATTTTATAATAGCGCATTTAATTTGTTTTCACTTTGTCTGTTGGGATTTCTTTGCTCCGGCAATCTCTTTCCTCCCTATTTTTCTGGAAGTGAGTTTTTTAATGATTACCGCACTGGGAATACGTGCAGGCTGGCTGCTGATCTCAACGTGACAGTCTTAAGAAAGTTATCTTCCTCTCTCCCACCCCCAGCTCAGTGGCAGGACCAATGTACTTCCTGTCTATTTTCATTCCTCCTTTCATTGAAATGTTAAAAAAAGATAAATTCCCAAATTCTGACTTTTCTTTTCTATTAAATGTCTGGGAGAAAGAAACATATGCACAAAATGTTCGAAGTAACCAGAAATAGGTATGAAATTTTTATCACACTGTTCCTGAGGCCTGGGATATGCTAATTTGTTGAACCCCAGGCGTAGTCTGTTAATCAAGCCCTATGTATCATATTAATCTATACAAACTCAGTCCTCGATTCAGAATCAGTATTGGAACTGATTTACTAGTATTTTTTCAGGTTTGGGGATTGCAGTCAGTGAAACATTTCTAGAAAGATGGGTAGACAGCTGGGTAACCATTCTTCAATGGATCTGCAGTCTGGTTTCCAAAGGGAGTGAATAAAGCAAGTGCTTCAAGTCCTAGAGCAACCAAAACCTGGCAAGTCAAGATCTTGGAATCTCTGTACATGAAGTTCAAAGAAAAAAGTTATTTTTAATACGTTTGTCTTATCCCTCTTTAAAAGAAGATAACTATTGTCAGTAAAAGCGCCTTGGGCAGAATTTTACAATCCCTCCACCGATTCTCCAGTCTCGGTTAAATCAATGGACCTTTGAACAGCTCGCCACATTTCCCAGCCCCACACCCGCCGTGACTGGGCCCTAAAATTCACCCCTTGGGTGCAGAACTAATGCATACAGACCAAACACGTTTTTGAGGCCATTTTCCAATCTGTGTTGAGTTAGCTGATCTCAACTGGTTGGCAACTTAGTGCCTCAGGGTGGAGTGTTAATGTTGTCAATAACTACACAATGACTCCTTACGACGATCGACAATGGTTTGATGGTCATCATTAGACTTTTAATTCCAGATTTTTATTGAATTGAAATTCCACCATCTGCCCTGGTGGGATTCGAACCCAGGCCCCCAGGGCATTGTTACAACGCCCTACAGGGACAGCGCTGTATAGCATCTGCTTCCCCTCCTACACACCTGAGAATAAGCTATTCAGGTGACTCGGAGGCGGAGCTCCCCACAGAATATAAACCCCGACCTGGAAGCAGTTCGGGAAAGGAGATCCTTCTTGGAGAGGAGTGATTTTGTGACTAGTGTGGAATAAAGTGAGTTGTACCCAGTCACCCTAGTCTCTTGTGGAGTCTTTGCCCCCATCTACAACAAACAATACCTAGGGTCTTTGAATTACTAGTCCAGTGACAATACCACTGCCTCCCCTAATTGCCCCTCAGTGTCCAAAAAAGGTTGGTTTATGGGGATAGGATGGGGTGTGTGTCTAGATAGGTTGCTCTTTCAGAAGGTGGGTGCAGACTCAATGGGTCGAATGGCCTCCTACCGCACCATCAGGATTCTGTGACCTTTTGAATATCCTGTGATTATTCAAGATCTAGGTTCACCAATCAAAAATGGCCACCTAAATAATATAATGTAGGATTGTAGAGCTATCAGTAACCATAGAATCTTCCCCCCTTCCCCCCAAGTAAGAATAAAAGGCCTAATCCTGAACTGGGAATAAAAGGAATGAGCTTGTAGATTTAGCAGTCTGAGCCATTCAATGTCTGTCGGCTGGATGATGAGCTTCTGAGGCAGTAAGAGCTCAGTGCTAAACTTTGCTGTATTGATTGCTGGGGTCCAAGCCAGAGAGTAGAGTTTAATTTGTGAACATGCTTCCAGATTTTACAGTGAACATCTGGCTAAATCTCATTTACTTCAGTGAGTTCTGTTTGGTCTGAATAATTACATTTGACACAATAGAAAGATGCAGGGTTTTTTCCTCTCTAAATCCTGCATTTATGTGGTCAGTGATTTGGCAGTGTGTTAGAGATTATTGAATAGATTCCCAGTGCAGTATTCGCTGTAAGTGATGGCTGTTCAATCATTTCCACCCAGCTAAACACTGGTGGCCAAAAGTTGCAGTGTGGTGGTCACCATATCAATTCACGCTTTGTGATGCAGGTCAATTGCTTTCATACTGCGTTTTCAATTACAGAAAAATATTTAGACAGCATTGCCACACAGCCCAGTGTTGCAGTGCATTAGTGCACAGATGCCCTCAGCCAAAAAAATTTAAATCAGATGTAGGTTCTCCACCATAGGTAACCAGTGTGGGGAGATGCTGATCTCAAGGAAACTACTGAGTATAGGCAGAAAATATTCCCTGAAGTCCTGTAGTTTACCTTTAACCATCCACTGATGCTTCCATCTTGGTAATGAGATGGAGATGCATTCAGCCTAGGTGGAAAGTGCAACCGTTACAAGAATTTATTCAAGCAAAGACTGATCTACGTTTGGAATCGACTTACTAGCGACAAACCAAGATGCTCTTGAAGACAATGATGAAAGCACTGTACGTTGTTCATGGATGGGTGCTGTAAGACAGGCTGAATATCTGACTCATCTATACTTATTTTCTATCCAGCCACTTAGTTAGGATACGTGCGAGGAGGAGTGGTGTGGGAAAATTATTAACAAAATGGAGGATTACATAATGCATGAAATTTGTAGCACTGAAGCAGGACATTTGACAGAATTGCTCTATGCCAATATTAAAGGCTGCTGAATAAAACCTAAATATCAGATTATCTATATATTTCTTTCTATATCTAACAATAATATTCTTGTTCCTGGCCTCGGTATGTCACGGTTAAGTTATCATGGGTGCGATTTAATGGCTGCATTATGCCTGGCGTGAATCTGTGCACTCTGGTTAAATCGCGGGAGATGCTGAAATTGGGACCTGCACCGGGCACGAATCGATTCACGATCTAACCGGCCCATTCCCGTTGGTGGTTCCGGATCCTGCCTGGACATGACGAGACACCAATTGAGACCAATTAGGGCAATCTCCATCTCATTACCAAGATGGAAGCCCAATCTAACCACCTCCTGGAAACTAATCGGCTCCCCAACAAGAGGTCACGCTGGCGCCAATTAGCACTCCTATTTAAAAACTAGCGCAACGGCTGCTGAGGGGATCGGAGGAGATGAGCAGCCTGCAGCTCAGGGGGTGCCAGTGGTGGGTGTGCAAGGCGCGATTCTCCAGCACAACTGGCTTGTGGATGGCACTCTGAGAGAAGGTGGGACCACAGAAGGGTGGGGGAGACTTGGGGATTTGAGAGTCCCAGGGTGGAAGCCCTAATTGATTGTCAGTCTCTCTCCATCTCCAATTCCTTCTAGACAGCACGATAGATGGTGTTGTTGACTCCGCAGTGGCAGCCCTAGCGGTGCTAGTGGCAGCCCAGGCAGCCAACCGCCGGAGAAGGCGGCAGCAGTGTTGATGCAGGCTCGATGCGGCACCCCATGTGCAGGGGGTCGGCCGCACACCATGCAGACCTGGCCACCAATCAGGCCAGGAAGGGACCCAGAACGGGACGCCAGGAACGGGTGTAGGGGCATTGTTGGCGATCGAGGAGATGACGAACAGAATGTGCCACAGAAGACCCCGTCTCAACAAGGAGAGGGTGCAGCACCTGTGCCATGTCCTTGCAGACTTGGCAGCCTGTCGAGGAGGAGCACACCCACTCCTGGTAGTCGTGAAGGTCACCGCAGCCCAGAACCTTTATGCAATGAGTTCATTCCAGATTGCGAGTGGGGACTTGGGTGGCACTTCACAAGCTACAGCCCACAAGTGCATCCATGAAGTCACGGATGCCATGTATGCCCAGGCAGCTCACTATATAGACTTTGAGCTGGACCATGCTCATCTAAATGCCAGGGCAGCAGCATTCTTTGCCATCACCGGGATGCCCCAGGACCAGGGATAATTGATGGCACGCATTGTGCCTTGTGGCACCGCCCCCCCCCCCCCCCCTCCCCTTAACACACACACACACCCTGAGGTGACCATCGGGAAGCCACCGGGAATTCATGCCTGGTAAGGCACTTAGAACTTTTCCCATTAAATCGTGCCCCATATTTAAAACAAGGTATTAAGAGAGAAAAACAGCAATTTCATGCTGGCATCTCAAACCTTGATGAATTGGCATCTCTTAATGGACAAGAGGCTGAAATTTAAATGGAACTGTTAATCTACTAGAACTCCCCTCACCAACAGTCTCCATTTGACTTCATAATATGCCTCCTTTATAATATACCTACCCTCAGGTGCCCTTGGAGGGATCATTCAAATTAAGTGTAACTCCATCTTAACAACTTTGCAATTTAGTTGTAGAGTACAACAGCAATAAAGTTATGGTGAACCTTTGTAAAACACTTGCCTCAATTGGAGTAGTGTGTCCAATTCTTGACACTGCACTTCAGGAAGGATGTGAAGAGCGGGTGCAGAAATAAAATACAAGAATGTTTCCAAGGATGAACAAGGGTAGTTTGGAAAAGCTGGGCTTGTTCTCCTTGGTGAAGAGAAGGTTGACAAGATTTGGTAGAGCTGTTCAAAATGATGTGAGATCTAGACAGAGCAGATAGAAAGAATGGCAGTGCCAGGCTGGCACCCAGGCTGTGGCACGCTGCTTTTTGGCACAGCGTGACCATTCAAGCACACCCTCTTAAGTGTGGGCTAGCCCAGGGAGAAACTCCCCTATTCCAGAAAGATGACAAAGTGTAGTTAGATAGCGGTGTGGAACTCACCGACAGAACCGGGGAGAAACTTCCAGCCAAACCCGCCTGAAATGACACTTAGAAACTTTTCCGTTCGATCGCGTCCCTTGTCTACCACCGATGAGAAATCTGCAAATCAAGTCCATACTCACTGAACCCCATTCATTATAATATTCATACATCTCATTCGGTCATGGCCTGGTGGGGGACAAAGCCCTATTCACAGAATTGGGCACAAGCTGCCCAATGGATTTTCGATCCATTAGCCTGACCTAAGCAAGCCTACACTTAAATCAGGGAGTTCAGACAAATCGTTCCACAGCTTGTACAGAGCTCTAGTCAGGAGGCCATGCAGGCCCTTGGGCTATAACAGCACAATTAGGTGTTCTTGAAAAGAAACATATCAAAGAGTACTTAACATAAACATAGATGATAACAAAAGGATAGACAACAACAGGCCCTGTAAACCTAGAACATTATTGGCTGATAGTCCAAGTCAGCTGGACTCGGACCAATTGTTTACACAGTCTTAATTCAGGTTCAGGTGTCAATGTGGAGTTGGGCCTCAAGGTACAGATGGTGCATGCACTTTAATGGGGACTTTTTCCTGAAGGAGCATCACCTCACTTTGTTGCTTCAGATTAGAACAATGTTACAAGTTTTCAGATGACGTCACCGTTAATCCTCAAACATTACAAATTACCTTTGAAGCAAATGTTGTCAAATGAAACGCTGAAGAACCTAAGCTGTCTTTGTCCCAGCCCTGATTGTTATCACAGGCATGAATGAACCTTGAAAACAGTGTGGGAAAAGGGTCTGCTTTTCTCTTCCTTCTTTTCCTCTTTTATTTAAAACAAATAAAACTAAAACATTCAATTCATTGTGAATGGAGAGTTCAAGACTGTTCTGGTTATGCTGACTCTAATGCTGCTGTTTCTTGGATTTGGATTCCTTTATTTAGATTTTGCTGGGGTAATTTAAGGTTTGATCTCTCAAAACATCTGAACAGTTTTTTATAAGAAATATCTGGCTATTGCCCTTAAGACTGGAGCGGAATCGGCAAGATTCAATGCATCAATTTAATTTTAGTACTTTGAAAAATAAGAATTAGGAGGAAGAATAGAAAAGGTAAAATTAGTGAAGAAATAGCACAGTGGTTAGCACTGTTGCTTCACAGCGCCAGGGACCCAGGTTCGATTCCCGGCTTGGGTCACCGTCTGTGCGGAGTCTGCACGTTCCCCCCGTGTCTGCGTGGGTTTCCTCCGGGTGCTCTGGTTTCCGCCCACCAGTCCAGAAAGACGTGCTGGTTAGGTGAATTGGACATTCTGAATTCTCCCTCTGTGTACCCGAACAGGCGCCGGAATGTGACGACTAGGGGATTTTCACAGAACTTCATTGCAGTGTTAATGTAAGTCTATTTACAAGTCTATTAGTGTAAGACACTAATAAAGATTATTATTATTATATAGCAGCTATAATACCAGATACTTCTAGAATTTTCAACCTCCATTTATAGAAGTAGATTCTAGTAATCATCTTGAATATCACTCAGTCTTAACTTCTCTTCCCCACCCATGCAGCTGAGTATTTTGAGAGAACAGAGTTCTATATTCATGGAAAAAGCTACCAAACCCAACTCTACTCTGCTGTAATATGCTGGCCATGATTGTATTGCAGGAGCGGGATTCTCCCGCAATTGGCGGGATGGCCCGACGCCGGCACCAACTACGGCGCGAACCACTCGTGATCGGGCCAACTGGAAGTTGCGGAATCCTCCGCACTTTCGGGGGCTGGGCCGGCGGCGGAGGGATTGGCGGCGCGCCAACCGGCGGCGAAGGGCCAGCACGAGTTGGCGCATGCGCAGAACTGGCAGCGTGGTTGCGTGCATGCGCAGATCGGCCGGCGTGTTCCTGCGCATGCACAGGGGGGTTCTTCTCCGCGCCAGCCCTGGCGGAGCCCTACAGAGGCCGGCACGGAAGGAAGCAGTGCCCCCATGGTATAGGCCCGCCCGCAGATCGGTGGGCCCCGATCGCGGGCCAGGCCACCGTGGCCCCCCCCCCCCAGGGTGCCGGATCTCCCCCCCTCCCCCCTCCCCCCGAGGTCTCTACTAGACGGCCTACCAGCCAGGTCCCGTCGTGTGGGACCATGTCCATTTCACGCTGGCGGGGCTGGCCAGGAACTGACGGCCGCTCGGCCCATCGGGGCCCGGAGAATTGCCCGGGGGGGGGCCCGCTGCCAATGAACCCCGACCGGCGTGGCGTAAACCCCACCCCTGCCCGAAAACCGGCACCAGAGTGGGGGGTCGGAGAATCCCGCCCGGGATGTTTTGAGCAGTTGTGTGTCGGAATGTTTGAGCGCACTGCCACCAGCTTGCCAGAGTACTGGTGCAGTAAAGTACTAGTGGTAGCAGATGGGCAGGAGTATTCTAGGATTAATGTCCTAAGTATTGATTCTTTAGCATATTAGGGATGTTATTTCTAGCGCAATGTGCATAAGAGTCACAGGTGATTTTCTGTTTACAAGTTTATCCAATTAGCTTGGGTGAGGGGCAATTCTCTGGCGGGAGTTAACATTGTGGAATGCCGCAACCCAGACTGTTCCCCAGAGTGTCTCTTGGCCAGCCACACAGAGTTTCTGAGGAAATTGATGGAAACACGGGTAAGCTTTGCCTTATCTCCCAACTCCCAGTAACCCTACTCATGGCTTTTAGTGGTGTTGCAGCAAGTTGAGGCTTGGTCAGGGTCGGTCAGATTTCTGAGCCTGGCCTGTGACACCCCCTGCTTTTATTTTATTTTCATTGAAACTCCAGCAATGTAAAGTCTGAGCTGGCTCTTGCCACTTATGCTGTTAAAACTGATCTCTGGAATCCAAGCTGATTTCCAGACAATAATATAAACACTTTTAAAAATAGAAGCTCTAATTGGGGGACCAGATAGCTGTTGGTTAGCTTTTCAAATAAATTAATCAGGGAGGCCATATTAATTTTTAAAAGATTATGTTGGAATATCTCAATTATAAGATCAAATATGAGTGTGCCTTCAAATGACAACAAACCCTGGAAGCGTGAGCATTCCTTTTCAAACATAGGGTGAGATCTATCCGAATTGCAACAGAGTTTGGGCAGCACGGTAGTACAAGTGGCTAGCACTGTGGCTTCACAGCGCCAGGGTCCCAGGTTCGATACCCCGCTCGATCACTGTCTGTGTGGAGTCTGCATGTTCTCCACGTGTCTGCCACCTCTGGACCCCCAAAAGTCCTAACTCACCAAAAGTGGGACTTCGGGGGGGCCCACGCACCCCACTTCACATGGGCAGGGCACCCCCAGGCTTGATCTCTGGTGTGGGGGAAATGGCAGCCTGGCAATGCCCATGCCAGGTGGCACCCAGGTGGCACTGACAGTGCCAGGTTGGCAGTGCCTAGATTCCTAGGTGGCACCAGCAGTGCCAGGGTGCCACCCTGCCCAGAGCACGAACCGCCTGGGGGCTTCCGATCCCCTGGGAGAACCCCCCAAGTGCCATTCCATCTGGTCCTCGTTTGTGGGGGCCGGTACTTGAACGGTGTTCGCCAATGGTCTGCAACAAGGCGAAGGAGTTAGATTCCAGGGCCTTGTTAGATCAGGCGAGCGCGTTTTAGAGTGAGACTAGCTGCCTCACTCTAATATGCAGATTTGCCAAATACTGATCCACAATGGACGGGATTCAGATCGCGACGTCTCACGAGATCCCGTCAGATCTTGCCGAGGTGTGGCGAATCAGGTAGATCCCAGAAGAGGGATCTCCCGACATCAGTCACCGGGGGGCCACCATCATAGCATTGTAATAATTTCCCCTGCACTTTTCTCCACCTTAATATTGCTTTGGGGGCCTTCTGCAACAGTACACGACTGAAGTAGGATCCCATATAATTCATATATTAATTAATTGTACATGGACACTTATCCAAAATCCAAAAATCTCAAAGTGCTTCTCAGACTCAATTATTAGATTGTTTTCAATTTTGGCTTCATTTTGTTCATGTTGCTCGTGCCACAGGTTCCAAAATGGCACAGTTTTTATGTTACTATTTACTTCATTTCAAAAACCTTAAATATTACATCTAAAAACATCCATTGTAAATACCTCCTGCATATAAGTGGGTTTTTATTTTTTTCTGTTTCCTGTTCTAACACTAACACGAATGACAAAACCAGTGGCTTGTTAGTAGAAAGCAACCAGCAACATCAATACAGAAACTTCAATAAAGGATTGGTTTGTTAAAAGTTACTTTGCCGTCAAATGAATGGACTTGCAGTTCTCTAAGTATGGATGAGAGATGGTGACAAAAGCTGAAGTTGGTCTTGACAGGCTAAATTCATTAAGCGTTTTCCCCTTCCTCTTTCCTATCTTTACTCTATTGGAAGCGTCATTATCTCCTTTCAGTCTGCGGTGTCTCCTGTTTCTTTTCAGACACTTTTCTTGTTATTTCTTCTTCACAAAAGGGCTGGCTGCTCTGGGGGGCGGGGGGGGGGGGGGGGTGGTTGAGGGTGGCGGCTGAGCGGTTTTGAAATTTTAAGAACCCTCTTCAGTCCAGAATTGGGCGGATTTGATCTGGGATTTGTGTAGTGTCCACACAGAAGGCTTTGGTTATTTAGGAGACTAATCTTTAATACGCCATCTCCTTTGTAAAGAACAAAGGTAGCATTTGGGAGAATTGTCAAAACAAAGAAAAACGAGTTTCTAAACCATTTAATTCACTGTTGCTTGTCAATTTTGAACATTTTGGTTCCATTTTCACCAGACTAATTCTCGTCAGTGATTTGTTTTCTTCTTTCTTTTGAATTTTTTCCTTTTCAGTGACAATTGGTCCTTGTTTGTGTTAAAATTATATTTCTCTTTTCCATTAGAATTATTGGTTGAAATATTGAGAAATCAATGGGGAAGCACATCTGTCCGTAGAAATATTTAAGGGACTGGCCTATTATGGAGAATCAGCAATGCTGTGTTCAGCTTTATAAAACTTGGGGACACGGCGGAAATGCACCTCACACCATTGTTCCTTCATTCATGGCAACGACTTCTGGGTTCTTATTTCCAGACTGTGGACTATTTCATAACATTTTTTTTTAAATAGCTCCCAATTAAATTAAATAATTTCATGTTCCTTGTCTTTTAAACATTTCTGTTTGTGCAAAAATCCTGTAGCATTTTTAAGAGGAAAAATGTATTTTAACATGGGTCCAAAAAGCTCCATTTTAAGTTTAAAGTAATCTCAGGGCTCAAGTATTAGCTGTTGTGGGAGGGGGACAGGAGGAGAGGTTGTGGTGGGAGGGGTCCAATTCATTGGACAATGAAATACCACAGTCTGTGGGTTAGGAGTGAAAGTATATGTAGGGACCTTGTTAAATGGATCAGAGCCAGATGGTGAAGTACGAAACAAGAATCTTTTCCTTGTTGGTCGGTATATTCACACTTGGGTTGCCTCACACTTGGGTTTGGCACAGAATATGACTCTGGTGCAATGCCAACCCAAACTTAAAGAAAATTGTTTAGAGGGCAACTTGGAATGTCTTTGCGCATTTCCTTTTATAATGTTTTGCAACGTGAACTCGCTTACTGTTTCTGCCTTGGTTTCATATTTCCCTCAGTTGCAGCATTTTACGTTTTTGTTCATTTAAAGTTTAATGACTTGCATAAAAGCACGGGCACATGTGGGACTGGGCCTAGGTAGAGTGCTCTTTCGGAGAGTCTGCGCAGACTAGATGGGCTGAATGGCCTCCTGCATTGTAGGGATTCTATGTGCTGAGCTCTCTTTGGCTGTGTATTTGTTTTCTGGTTATGTTGGCACTGCAAAGCTGCATTTATTGCCTGTTCATAATTTCCCTGAGAAGGCCATGTGTCCTTCTGAAGAAAACGTGTGCTCGGCCACAGAGTATGGGCTCACATGTGAGCCAGATTAAAGAGAGGTGATGGTTTTCCTTTCCCGAAGAACATCAGTGAATCAGTTAGTCACTGTATCATCCCCACAATGGATCAGTTCTATTGAATTCAATTGATCACGGTGGGATTTGAATTCACAGGACACGATCGACGGGCTGTGTCTCACCCGAATGGGGGCGCCATGCGGCCGGGAGAGTCCTCTTCCGGGATTTACCCAGCTCGTTACGCCCCATTAGATCTCATGAGATGTCACGATCTAGATCCCGCCATTTTGGGCAGGATCAGTGTTTGGCAAATCTACCTATGAAGTGAACATCTATCTCACTCTGATCTACCCAAAGGTTTTAGGATCTAACCCTTTTAGCTTGGAGACCTTAGGCGAGTGCCGTTCACTACTGGTCCCTAAAAACGGGGACCAAGCGGAACGGCACTTGGGGGGGGTCTCCCAGGGAATCGGGGGCCCCTGGGTGGTTGGTCTCCAGGCCGGATGACACCTTGACACTGTCAGCCTGGGACCCTGCACTGCTAACCTGACAGGGGCACTGCTAGGAAACCCCAATGTTTACAAACATTGACAACATCAAAGAGAGGTAAGTGCAGTGCAGTCACACGCTTGAGTGATGAGAATGCACTTAGTGCTTGAAATGCACTTACCTCTTTTTACTGTGGTCAGTGTTTGTAAACATTGGGGTTTCACCACTTAGGCCACTGAACAATCAAGGGAGATGAATAAATCAAATGGTTTGTAGAAACTGTCAATCACAGACCACTAGTAGAAAGCTTTGAATGGCTTGCAACCAAATGACCTGTGGGAACCAGACGCAGATCACAGCTGTTCTCCTTCGAGAAATGGACACATGGAGCTTCAAGGTACGTGTTACAACTGTAATTATTCACACTGCCCCTGGCTGGGCTGCTCTAAAGCCTCCAGATAGGTGTCTCTTTTTTTGGGGGGGGGGGCCTTTAGGCAGGGGTCCCTGTGGGGGTCACTTTGGTCAGGGCACCTCTGCGCAGGTCAAGGAGACACAGCCTGAGTGAGTGAGACACAGACAAGTGAGAATTTGAAACTTGGTAATTTGGTGCAGTGAGGTAATTCAGTGCATAGTGGGAGAAGGTGCTTTTACCCCACTGTTTTGTGTTCTCTCTTTCTTCGGGCCTAATTTTGGGAGCCGTTCGGAGGAGGAGGAGCAGTCTCTGTGAGTATAAAAACCTAATGGTAACTTCCTGTTTTCCAGTTTTTCCCCCCAAAAGTGACGTCAGAGGGAAGCTGTGATCTGATTGGTTGATAGCAAATCTGCCCCCAATTTTTTTAAAAACACAGCTATACTCGTAAACTTAAATTAAACTAATTAATTAATTAGAGATGGCTGGTCAGGTGATGTGCTTGAGCTGCTTGATGTGGGAGCTGGCAGATCCCATTGCGAGCTGCAGTGACCACATTTGCAGTAAGTGTTGGCTGCTCGAAGTGCTCCGGCTCAGAGTTGATGAGCTGGAGTCTGAGCTTCAAACACTGAGGCACATCCGGGAGGGGGAGACTTACCTGGACACTGTGTTTCAGGAGGCAGTCACACCTGTCAGAGTAAGTAGTTTAAATCCTCCCAGTGGCCAGGGACAGCAGGATGTGACTGCAAGTCAGGCAGGTAAAGGGAACCAACAGTCAGGAACTCAGGAGCCTCAGCCCTTGACCCTGTCCAACGGGTATGAGGCACTTGCTCCCCGTGTGGATGGCGAACAGGGCTGCAGGAAGGATGAGTCAGCTGACCAAGGCACATGGTTCAGAAGGCCATTCAAGGGAGGGAGTAAATAGGCAAGTTGTAGTTGTAGGGGATTCTAATATCAGGGGGATAGATAGTATCCTTTGTGAGCAGGATAAAGAGTCCCGCATGGTATGTTGCCTGCCCGGTGCTAGGGTGCGGGACATCCCTGACCGGCTTGAAAGGATACTGGAGAGGGAGGGGGAGAATCCAGTTGTTGTGGTCCATGTCGATACCAACAACATAGGCAAGTCTAGGAAAGAGGACCTGTTTAGAGATTATAAAGAGCTAGGATTCAAATTAAAAAACAGGTCCTCAAGGGTCATAATCTCCGGATTACTGCCCGAGCCACGTGCAAATTGGCATAGGGAGGCAAGAATAAGGGAAGTTAACACGTGGCTGAAAGAGTGGTGTGGGAAAGAGGGGTTCCTTTTCATGGGACACTGGCATCAGTTTTGGGACAGGGGGGACCTATACCATTGGGATGGTCTCCACCTGAACCGAGCTGGAACCAATGTTCTGGCGAAAAGAGTAAATAGGGTGGTCAATAGGACTTTAAACTAGAGATTGGGGGGGGAAGGGAAGGTCAGGGAACCAAGAGGTGAAGTAATCAGTGGGAAGCGTAGCTGCTTAGGAATACAAAAAAGCACAAAAAGACAGAACTGAGGAGGGGTTACGATAGTCCCCATCCCACAAAATATGATACAGTGTATGGAAAGGCTCAGTAAACCAAGGTCCACCACACTAAGAAAACAAAAAGGGACAGTCAATAGAGAATTAAAGGTGCTATATTTAAATACGCGCAGTGTACGGAACAAGGTAGATGAGCTTGTGGCCCAGATTGTGACTGGCAGGTATGATGTGGTAGGCATCACAGAGACGTGGTTGCAGGGGGTTCAGGACTGGCATTTAAACATCCAGGGATTCACAACCTATCGAAAAGACCGAGAGGTGGGCAGAGGGGGCGGGGTTGCCTTGTTAATTAGGAATGAAATTAAATCAACAGCACTAAATGACATAGGGTCAGATGATGTCGAGTCTGTGTGAGTAGAGTTGAGGAACCACAAAGGCAAAAAAACCATAATGGGAGTTATGTACAGGCCTCCTAACAGTGGTCAGGACCGGGGCACAAAATGCACCACGAAATAGAAAGTGCGTGTCAGAAAGGCAAGGTCACAGTGATCATGGGGGACTTCAGTATGCAGGTGGACCCAAGGAAAGGGAATTCATTGAATGTTTACAGGAGGGCTTTTTGGAACAGCTTGTGATGGAGCCCACGAGGGAACAGGCCATTCTGGACTTAGTATTATGTAATGAGCCAGACTTGATTAAAGATCTTAAAGTAAGGGAACACTTAGGAGGCAGTGATCATAATATGGTAGAATTCAATCTCCAATTTGAAAGAATAAAGGTAGAATCAGATGTAAAGGTGTTACAGTTAAATACAGGGGCATGAGGGAGGAGCTGACGAAAATCGACTGGGAGCAGAGCCTAGTGGGAAAGACAGAAGAACAGCAATGGCAGGAGTTTCTGGGAGTAATTGAGGACACAGTACAGAGGTTCATCCCAAAGAAAAGAAAGGTTATCAGAGGGGGGATTAGGCAGCCATGGCTGACAAAGGAAGCTAGGGAATGCATCAAAGCAAAAGAGAAAGCCTATAATGTGGCAAAGAGTAGTGGGAAGTCAGAAGATTGGGAAGGCTACAAAAACAAACAGAGGATAACAAAGAGAGAAATAAGGAAAGAGAGGATCAAATATGAAGGTAGGCTAGCCAGTAACATTAGGAATGATAGTAAAAGTTTCTTTAAATACATTAAAAACAAACGAGAGGCAAAAGTAGACATTGGGCCGCTCCAAAATGATGCTGGTAATCTAGTGATGGGAGACAAGGAAATAGCTGAGGAACTAAATAAGTACTTTGCGTCAGTCTTCACAGTAGAAGACATGAGTAATATCCCAACAATTCCGGAGAGTCAGGGGGCAGAGTTGAATATGGTAGCCATCACAAAGGAGAAAGTGCTAGAGAAACTAAGAGGTCTAAAAATGAATAAATCTCCGGGCCCAGATGGGCTACATCCTAGAGTTCTAAAGGAGATAGCTGAAGAAATAGTGGAGGCGTTAGTTATGAACTTTCAAAAGTCACTGGAGTCAGGAAGGTCCCAGAGGATTGGAAAATCGCTGTTGTAACCCCCCTGTTCAAGAAGGGAACAAGGAAAAAGATGGAAAATTATCGGCCAATTAGCCTAACCTCAGTTGTTGGCAAGATTCTAGAATCCATTGTTAAGGATGAGATTTCTAAATTCTTGGAAGTGCAGGGTCGGATTAGGACAAGTCAGCATGGATTTAGTAAGGGGAGGTCGTGCCTGACAAACCTGTTAGATAACAAATAGGTTAGACCAAGGAGAGCCAATGGATGTTATCTATCTTGACTTCCAAAAGGCCTTTGATAAGATGCCTCACAGGAGACTGTTGAGTAAAATAAGGGCCCATGGTATTCGAGGCAAGGTACTAACATGGATTGACGATTGGCTGTCAGGCAGAAGGCAGCGAGTTGGGATAAAAGTTTCTTTTTCGGAATGGCAACCAGTGACGAGTGGTGTCCCGCAGGGTTCAGTGTTGGGGCCACAGCTGTTCTCTTTATATATTAATGATCTAGATGATGGGACTAGGGGCATTCTGGCTAAGTTTGCCGATGATACAAAGATAGGTGGAGGGACAGGTAGTATGGAGGAGGTGGGGAGGCTGCAGAAAGATTGAGACAGTTTAGGAGAGTGGTCCAAGAAATGGCTGATGAAATTCAACGTGGGCAAGTGCGAGGTCTTGCACTTTGGAAAAAAGAATAGAGGCATGGACTATTTTCTAAACGGTGACAAAATTCATAATGCTGAAGTGCAAAGGGACTTGGGAGTCCTAGTCCAGGATTCTCTAAAGGTAAACTTGCAGGTTGAGTCCGTAATTAAGAGGCTTGGAATATAAAAGCAGGGATGTACTTCTGAAGCTTTATAAAGCATTAGTTAGGCCCCATTTAGAATACTGTGAGCAACTTTGGGCCCCACACCTCAGGAAGGACATACTGGCACTGGAGCGGGTCCAGCGGAGATTCACACGGATGATCCCAGGAATGGTAAGCCTAACATACGATGAACGTCTGAGGATCCTGGGATTATATTCATTGGAGTTTAGGAGGTTGAGGGGAGATCTAATAGAAACTTACAAGATAATGAATGGCTTAGATAGGGTGGACGTAGGGAAGTTGTTTCCATTAGCAGGGGAGACTAGGACCCGGGGCACAGCCTTAGAATAAAAGGGAGTCACTTTAGAACAGAGATGAGGAGAAATTTCTTCAGCCAGAGAGTGGTGGGTCTGTGGAATTCATTGCCACAGAGGGCGGTGGAGGCCGGGACGTTGAGTGTCTTTAAGACAGAAGTTGATAAATTCTTGATTTCTCGAGGAATTAAGGGCTATGGAGAGAGAGCGGGTAAATGGAGTTGCAATCAGCCATGATTGAATGGTGGAGTGGACTCGATGGGCCGAATGACCTTACTTCCTATGTCTTATGGTCTTATGGGAGGGTCCCCCAATTCAGTGGTCCCTTTGTGGAGTCCCCATATTACAGGGGTTCCTGTGGGGTTCCTCCCTATTACAGGGGGCGCTGGAGAAGGTCTCCCTATTACAGGGATCTCTACAAGGTGTCTCCCTATTACAGGGGTCTCTGCGGGGTGTCTCCCAATACGATGGTCCCTTTGTGGGGGTCCCCCTATTACAGGGGTCCTGGGAGGGGCTGGTAGAAGAGGGCAGTGCCCTTGGTTGGGCTTGGATGGTTTCTACCAATGTGGCCCGGGTGTGGTGGACCTCACAATGGGCCAAGGGCCAGAATATCGGCCCGCTAAATGGTTGCAAATGGGTCATTAGGACCCATTTTCATTCATTTATATGCACCAGCATGGACCTCGATTCTGGGGGTCGGTGCATCGTGTTCGGGTCAGCGCCTGGTGTCAATCCAGATTTTGCCCCGATGCCTGATTCTCCATCCCATCGGGGAACGAGATTCGGGCGCCCTGGGATGGAGAATCCAGTCCAGAATATTTAAATTCAAGAGAGATGAGGATGAACATTTTGAGCTCAAGTGCACAATCCAAGTAGGATTAAGGTGTTGGAAAATTTTAACACATTCCTGGAGAAGCTGTGTAAATTAAAATATTCTCCCTTGGGGGTGAGAGTGGGGGTGGGGGTGGGAGAGGGGTGCATGAAAGGTTTCTTCACTTGACACAGTGGTTGGGGTGGTGTGTTAGAATACAGCATATTCTTTCACCGGCAGAACTCCTGCTTTGGCTTTTTAAGGCAAACTCAGGTGATCTTTCTGGTGATAGTTAAGATTCTGGTTGTGGAATAAATGGATTTCGGTTCAATCGCACTGAACCCAGAATTGTTCCCTACTCGCAAACCTTTTTATTGTTGCAGAACTCCAACAGTGTAGGACTTGAGATAAATTCACAGCTTTGTAACTGATAAACTCTGGTGTTTTCTGAGCAGAAACATTCAGTGTACAAAATGCAATCTAATTTATCAACTTGTACAGAGGGGATCAACTATTTCCCTTGCTTGGCATTCACTCTCTCTGTTTTGAAGCCAATAGATTAATCCCTGGTTATTCTATAACATTTACGGTCCAGCAATAATAATTAAATTTAATGTACCCCAGAATATATTTGTCTCAATTAGTTGTATTTCCATTTGCAGTCGAGTTAATCCATTGTCTGAGTCGATGGTTGCTTGCCTGTTATTTATATTTTTTTAAAGTATTTTTATTTGACAGATTTTCAACATTTTCACAATATAAAACGAACCCCAAACAAACAAAACCCGAACCCCCCACCCTCAATTGCCAACGGTAACCAACTCCTGAAAGTGCACGATGAACAAACTCCAACAATTGTAGAACTCCTCCTTCGCCCCCTCAGCTCGAACCTCACCTTCCCCAGGGTCAAAAACTTCAGCAGGTCCTCCCGCCAAGCCAAGACACAGGGTGGAGAAGCTAACCTTCACCCAGCAAGACCTACCTACGAGTGATCAGTGAGGCGAAGGCTAAGACATCTACCCCCGCACGCGACTGCAGCTCGTGCCGGTCAAACACCCCGAATATGGCTTCTAGGGGACCAGGCTCCACATCCAAATGCAGGACCTCCGAGATTGTACTGAATACCGTCCTCCAAAACCTTTCCAGATTCTGGCAGGACCAAAATATATGAGCATGTTTCGTGGGGCCCCTCCCACATCGCTCACAGACATCCTCCACCTCCTCCAACATCTGGCTCATTCTTGATCTTGTGAGATGCACCCCGTACACTACCTTCAGCTGTTTCAGCCCCAACCTCACACATGAAGTCGAGGCATTCGCCCTCTGCAGCACCTCACACCACAGTCCCTCTTCCAGCGCCACACCCAACTCTTCTTCCCACTTCGCCTTAATCGTCTGCACGGACACCTTATTCTCCTCCAGAATCCTCCCACACATCACCGATACGACACCCCACTGACAGCACCGCATCAAACAACGAGGAGGCCAGCGCCATTGGGAAGGTCGGGATAAACCTTCCTTGCAAAGTCCCACACCTGCACGTCCAAAACGCTTCCCACTGTGCCAACCTATACTTCTCTCCCAGCTCCTCTAAGCTTGCGAATCGCCTCCGAAGGAGCAAATCCTTCATTTCCTTAATCCCCTTCTCGTCACATCCCCGAAACCTTGCCTCCATCCTCCCTGGCTCAAACCCATGATTCCCCCTAATCGGCATCCCCCGTGACCTGGTCCCCAGCCTAAAGTGCTGTCTAAACTGCCCCCAAATCTTCAATGTGGCCACCATCACCGGACTCACCGAGTACTTTCCTGGGGCCATCGGGAGCGGCGCGGTTGCCAGCACCCGCAACCCCGACCCCCGGCAAGAACCCACCTTCATCTTTACCCGCAGAGCCCCCCACACACACACACTCCTTGCTCCATCCCTGCACCTTCTCCACATTCTCCGGCCAATAATAATACAGCAAGTTTGTGAGGCCCAGCCCCCCTGCCTGCCACCCCCTCTGCAATACCACCCTCCTAATCCTGCCCCCCCAAATGAACGAGGTGTCCACCAACCTGAAGAAGGACTTTGATTAAAAAAACCCAGCAGACATTGAATTAAAAACAGGAATCGTGGCAAAACATTCATTGTAACGGCCTGCACCCGGCCAGCCAACGACAAAGGGAGATTGTCCCAACTCGGCAAATTTACCCTGCCCACCAATCGAATGAAATCAAACTTCTGAAGCTCTGCCCAATCATGGACCACCTGTCGCTCCAAATACCAGGGGCTGGGTTAGCACAGGGCTAAATCGCTGGCTTTAAAAGCAGACCAAGGCGGACCAGCAGCACGGGTTCAATTCCCGTACCAGCCTCCCCGAACAGGCGCCGGAATGTGGCGACTAGGGGCTTTTCACAGTAACTTCATTTGAAGCCTACTTGTGACAAGTGATTTTCACTGCACTTTCACTTTCACTGAAGTGGGTTGCGCCAAGCGGAATGGCAAACACCCCCCCCCGCTCCCACTCCTGGCGGGGAGACCATAAAATACTCGCTTTTGCCTAGATTCAATTTATACCCTGAGAACATCCTCAGCAGATCATTGGCAGAGATGTTCCTCTCCCATCTCCCCCCACCTCCCTCACTATCCGCTTCCACAAGCCCGAGCTCCTCAGCAAATGGCCAAGGACTCTATGGCAAGGGCTCTATCGCCAATGCAAACCGAGAGGGGACATAGGACACCCCTGTCTCAACCCCAGTGCAGTGCGAAATACCTTGAGTTCATGCTGTTAGTGTGCACACTTGCCCTCTGTTCCTTTTACAGCAACTGCACCCATGCCACAAACTTCGGCCCAATTCTAAATCTTTACAATACCACCATCAAATAACCCACACTACTCGATCAAAGGCCTTCTCTGCATCCAGCGCCACCACCACCTCCGTCTCCCTTCCCTCCGCCGGAGAAAGGACCACATTCAGCAACCTCCTCATGTTCAAGAACAACTGCCTTCCCTTCACAAACCCCGTCTGGCTCTCCTCAAACACCTTCGGGAGACACCGCTCTAACCTTACCACCAACACCTTTTCCAGTATTTTGGCATCTACATTTAGCAGAGATATGGATCTATACAACCCACACTCCTCCGGTTCCTTGTCCTTCTTTAGTAGCAACAAGATGGAAGCTTGCCCCATCGTTTGCGGCAAGACACCCCTAGCTATCGCATCCTCAAAATTCCCACCACCAACAGCGCCAACTTGTCTTTAGATTTCTTTTAAAATTCAACCGGGAACCCATCGGGCCCCGCACCTTCCCTGCCTGCATCCTCACGATCGCCTCCTGCTCCCGCACCGGCTCCTCCAACCCTGCTCTATCCTCCTCTCGCAACCTCTGATATTCCAGCCCATCCAGGAATTCCCTTATCCCTGCTCCTCCTCCGATGGCCCCGACCTATACAGGTCCCTATAAGATTCCTCAGATACTTTACTAATCTGCTCCGGAAACACCAGCAACTTCCCTGCCCTATCCTGTACCCGGATGATCTCCCTCACCACTGCCTCCCTCCGGATCAGGCCGGCCAGCATACATCCTGCTGTCTTCCCATACTCGTAGACAGCCCCCTCGTCCTCCTCAACTGACGCACTGCTTTCCCCATGGGCAATTGGTCGAATCTTGAATGCAACTCCTTCCTCTTAGCCAGGAGACCTGGGTCCGGGTTCCCCGCGGCCCTCCCATCCACCTCCAAAATCTCCTCTCTCAGTCCTTGGTGTTCCTCCCTCTCCTCCCTATCCACCTTAGCCTTGAACGAGATCATCTCTCCCCTCACTACCGCCTTCAGAGCCTCCCAGACCACCGACTGCGAGACCTCCCCGTGCAATTAAACCCCACATACTCGTCGATCACCTTCCCAATCTTCTCACAGAAGCTGCGGTCCGCTAACAACCCCACGTCCATTCTCCATCCCGGCGTCTGAGCTACCCCCTTCTCCAAAACCATCCAATGTGGAGCATGATCCAAAATCACCATTGCTGAGTGCCGACCTCCTCACCCCAGTCAATAGCGGCTTTCCCACCACAAAAAAGTCAGTCCTCGAATACACCTTGTTTACCGGAGAGAAAAACAAAACATTCCGATCCCTCGGATGCAAGAACCTCCACGGGTCCACTCCTCCCAGCTCTCTCATGAGCCCAGCCAATGCCTTTGCACCACCCCCTCCCCCCGACAGGGCCAGCATGCGCGGCTGGCACCTGTCCAACTTCAGTCCTGATACAATCAGCTCATGGCCATCCAAATCCGGGATGGCACCAGGCACCCTCTTCACAAATCCCGCATCATCCCAGTTGGGACCATAAATGCTCGCCAGTGCCACCAACCTCCCCTCCCAACGCCCCCGTCACAATCACGTACCTGCCCCCCTGATCCACCACCACCTTCTCCATCTGAAACCTCGCCCTCTTGCCCACCAATACCACTACCGCCCCGAGCCTTACTATCAAACTCCGAGTGAAACACCTGACTCACCCAATCCTTCCTAAACCTCGGCTGATCCTTAACCCTCAAATGGGTCTCCTGCAGCATCACCATGTCGGCCTTTAACTCTTCAAATCTGTAAACCCAATCCAAAATCCATACGTTCTCACCATCCAATGCAAAATGAGAAACAACAAAAAAGAGAGATAATGAGAAAGCACAGTCCCCATCCCCTCAATCCAATTCCCAATCACAGTCCTATCTCTCATTTCAGTCCCAATCCTTCAGCCTTCGCAAATGCCTCCGCCGCCTCCACCTCTCAAAGTAGAAATCCCTCGAGTTATGTGTCACCCTTTACTTTGCAGGGTAGACCACTCCAAACCGGCCAGTTCCACTGTCAAATCTTGGTAGATTGGAATACCATTGCCTTCCCACTTCACCTCTCACCTTTGCTTTGCCCAACTCAGGACCTGGAAAGCAGAACTAGGGGGCATAGCCTCAAAATAAGGGGAAGTAGATTTAGGACGGAGTGTAGGAGGAACTTCTTCACCCAAAGGGTTGTGAATCTCTGGAATTCCTTGCCCAGTGAAGCAGTTGAGGCTCCTTCTTTAAACGTTTTTAAGAAAAAGATAGATACCTTTCTAAAGAATAAAGGGATTCGGGGATATGGTGTATGGGCCGGAGAGTGGAGCTGAGTCCACAAAGATCAGCCATGATCTCATTAAATGGCGGAGAAGGCTCGAGGGGCCAGATGGCCTACTCCTGTTCCTAGTTCTTATGTTCTCCTTAACATGAAACTTATGGAAGCAGAGTATGACCGCCATTAGTGGCTCATTTGCTTTCGGCTTCGGCCTGAGCGAACGATCTGCCCTGTCCAGCTGGTGTTGGGAGGGTTACTTCCCCTCCCCCAACAGCTCGGCCAGCATCTTCACAAAGTACTCGGTCGGCTTTGGGCCCTCCACCCCCTCAGGCAGGCCCACGACCCGTTGATTTTGCGCCTTGACTTGTTCTCCACGTCTTCCACCTTAGCTCTGAGCCCTTTGTTAGACTCTGCCACCCTTCGCAGCTCCTCACCCATCGAGGTTAACTGGTCATTGTACTGCGACACAGCCTCCTTCACCCCCTTCAACTTCTCTCCTTGCTCCCTTCCCCGGGGCAATCTCCTCCTCCTCCCACTCCTTCATTGCAGCCATCATCTCCCTCCGCAGCACCATCATGTGTTTGGTGAATTGCCTCTCAAATTCTCCTTGCAAAAGGACTGGAGTATAAAAGTAGAGAAGTATTGCTGCAATTGTAAAGGATGTTGGTGAGACCACATCTGGAGTATTGTGTCCAGTTTTGGTCTCCTTATTTGAGGAAGGATGTGGTGGCGTTGGAGGCAGATCAGAGGGGGTTCACCAAAGTGATTCCGGGGATATGGGGTTGACGTATGAGGAGAGATTAAACTGTTGGGCTTATACTCGCTGGAGTTTAGAAGGATGAGAGGGGAACTGATTGAGGTATATAAAATGCTAAAAGGGATTGATAAAGTAAATGTAGACCAAATTTTCCCCTTTGTGGGGCAATCTAGGACAAGAGGTCACAGATATAGGTTGAGAGGTGGTAGATCTAAAACTGAGATGAGGAGGAACTACTTCTCGCAGAGTGTGGTGAATTTGTGGAACTCGCTGCCCCATAGTGAGGTGGAGTCCGAATCATTAAATGGTTTCAAGAGGGAGATAGATATATATTTTGATATAAAAAAACGGGTGAAAGGGATATGGGGAACAGGTAGGGAGGTGGATTTGAGACCAGGAAGAGATCAGCCATGATCTGATTATATGGCGGAGCAGGCTCAAAGGGCTGAATTGCCGACTTCAGCTCCCAATCCCTATGTTCCAGCCAGCCCCTCGTCTCCGAGATTACAATTCATCCTTGGTACATAAGTTATACACTTAACATTAGAACGTGTTAAATTTCCTGCCACCTCTCTTACTGCTTTTGTTAAATGGCCAAGATTCTAAATTGTTTCATTATTGGATCGAGAATTTTATCTTTTCTTTATAGTTTTCTTTATTTATTTATTCTGCAGACCATTCGACTTGTAACTTTGTTCTCAGAAGTTTCTTCCCCAGTAAGACAACATGAGACAGTGACTGCAAATTTCACTGCTGCTTTTTGCCTTTGAAGAAGCCATGTCTTTGTATCATAACACAATAGGTATTATGTTACTGTGGTTTGAGTTGTGTGCTCCTTCTTCCTTCCTTAAAGTCTCTTAAGAAGCTAAAGATAACTCTTGGCAAGCTGCTGGGATACTAAACATCTGTCGTACACTTTCTATTAGTTGTCTTTCCAACCAAAGCATAAAAGCTGAGAGAAAAATAACTTTGGAGGGAATTTAACCCTTGTGAGGATGTTATCTAATAGCTGGTTCGCTTTGGTCATTTGTTTTAGCAGAAAGACGTGGTCCCTCCCACCACTACCCCAAACCCACCACTGCCACTCAGCATTGTGAAGGAGGTGAACATTGCATCCTTCATTGAAGGATTTGACAGCTCTCATTGGAGATAAGAGCACAAGAAACAGGAGCAGGAATAGGCCATTCAGCCCTTTGAGCTCGCTCCACTATTCAACGAGATTGTCTACTTCAACGCCTTTTTCCTGCATTAGTCTGCATTATCCCCCGAATCTGTTGATGTTTTTAATGTGTAGATATCTTTCGTTCTCAGCCTTGAAGTTACTCAGCGACTGAGCCTCCCCGTGGCTGGGTGTAGAAAATTCCAAAGATTCGTCACCCTCAAGAGTGAAGAAACATTCATTCTGAGACTGTGTCCCCTGGTTCTAGACCCCCAGTCAGGGGGAACATCCTCCTCCACCTACCCTGTCAAACACTAAGAATTGTGCATGTTTGAATGAAATCACCTCTCATTCTTCTAAACTCCAGAGAATAAAGGCCTTGTCTATTAATCTCTCCTCATAGCACAATCCCTCCATCCTAGGAATTAATTTGGTGAACCTTTGTTGCACTCTCTCTATGGCAAGTATATCTTTCCTAAGCAGCACGGTAGCCTTGTGGTTAGCACAATTGCTTCACAGCTCCAGGGTCCCAGGTTCGATTCCGGCTTGGGTCACTGTCTGTGCGGAGTCTGCACATCCCGTGTGTGCGTGAGTTTCCTCCGGGTGCTCCGGTTTCCTCCCACAGTCCAAAGATGTGCAGGTTAGGTGGATTGGCCATGATAAATTGCCCTTAGTGTCCAAAATTGCCCTTAGTGTTGGGTGGGGTTACTGGGTTATGGGGATAGGGTGGCGGTGTTGACCTTGGGTAGGGTGCTCTTTCCAAGAGCCGGTGCAGACTCGATGGGCCGAATGGCCTCCTTCTGCACTGTAAATTCTATGAAAGGTAAGGAGACCAAAACTGCACATAATACACCAGGTGTGGTCTCACTAAGAGACTATATAATTGCAGTAAGACACCTTTCCTCCTATTCTCAAATCCTCTTGTAATAAAGGCCAACATACCTTTGCCTTCCTAATTGCTTGCTGTATCTGCATGTTAGTTTTCAGTGACTCATGACCAAGGACACCCAACTCCTTTTGAAATTCAACACTTTTCAGCCTCTCACCACTTAAGAAATGCTCTCTGGCCAGGATTGCATGGACAGGACTCCCAGGCGCAGTTTTACGGTGGGGCGGGCAGGACCTCAGATGGAAAGCCATGCCCTATTAAGACCATTAGCCACTTAAGGGCCTTTTCCTGCCCAGCTGCAATTTTTAAGCTGGCGAGTGCTGATTGGATGAGGTTGCCAAACAGGAGAAGTCTTCATCCTCGATCTTGGGTGGGAAGTCCGCAAAGGACTTCGGGGGTAGGAATGCTCCATCCAGATTATGAGCTCCCCCGCTAAAGGCGGGGTATCTCAGGTAGTCAATGTATTAAAGGTCGGCCAGTAAGGCACCAACCAGAATAGGAACCTGGTAATCTGCCGGGTAGTGTACATATTGTTTGTGTAAATAAAAAGTTGTTTCTTATTTAACTCAGTGTGGACTCCCCGTGTTCTTATTAAACATAGATCCTTGTGGTACTTCATTAGCCATGACCTGCCAACCTGAAAATGACCCATTTATTCCAACTCTTTTTTGTCTGTTAACCAGCTCTCAATCTATGCCAGTATATCCCCTGCACCACCACAACCCCCCAATCCCATATGCTCTAATTTTGTTTACTAATTTCTTGTATGGGACATTATCAAAAGCTTTCTAAAAATTTAAATATACCACATCCACTGGCTCCCCCTTATCTATTCTGCGAGTTACATCCTCAAAATATTCCAATCGGCTTGTTAAACATGGTTCCTTTCATAAATCCACGTTGACTCTGCCCAACACTACCATTATTTTCTAAGTGTTCTGTTATCACGTTCCTTATTACAGATTCTAGTATTTTCCCTGCTGCTGATGTCAGGTGAAGTTCCCCATTTTCTTTCTTCCTCCTTTCTTAAATAGTGGGGTTACATTTGTGGTTTTACATGCGTTGCAAAACACATTCCGTTGTCCTGAAATACTTTCAATTGGGTATGTCAGCACACAACAAAATAAAAACCTGTCTGTTCCACTTTCTCCACCATGGCTGCAGCAACTCACTGAAGATTTTGACAGCACACCCCAAACCATTGACCTTCACTATGTAGAACAAGGGTTACGGGTGCATAGTCACATTATCTCCTATGAATCCCCACCCGTTCACGCACCACCCCGCCTTAGACATATATCGACCTTCCTTCACCAATGATGGGTTTAAATTTTGGAACTTTATACTCAACAGCGCTGCGGGTGTACCTTCACCACATAGACTGCAGTGGTTCAAGAAGGAGGCAATTAGAGATAGGTGATAAATCCTTTCCTCGGCAATGACGCCCATAAACAAGAAGGAATTCAAAGATTGAATGGTCTTTGCTTTGTTTTGCTTTTGCACAGCTCGTCCACTGTGTGCCATGAACTTGCCCATTTAGGATCTGAATCCTTTTATGCTGCATTGCTCTAAAGTGATGTGATTGACACAGCCACAATGAAAATGCGTAGTGTTCATATGCAGATCAATGACGTTGCTTTTACAAAAATGTAATATGTGTGTGACTGTTACTACCATGTGAATAGTTTCCTTCCAAAGAGTATGTGGACCTTGTTCTCCCCACGTGGCTTTAGGCAATAACACCCCCAGGTTTGACCTTCGATAGATGTATGTGAAGCTTAATTTTAGAACTTTTAAATTGGAGCATTGCAGGCATTGGACTAATACTTTAATTATTACTAGTGGACCCACTTCAGGTATTAATAAACACAAACTCCAAAATGCTACCTAGAATACATTTAATACAATCCTGCTGGATAGCAGTAAAAACACCATGGACATCATTTTAAATCTTCTGGGTAAATACCAATATAAACACATACTAAAGCAAAAGTACTGCAGATTCTGGAAATCTGAAATAAAAATAGAGAAAGCTGGAAATATCCAGCAGGTCAGGCACGATCTGTGAAGGAAAAATCAGAGTTAACATTTTAGGTCGACGACCCTCTGTTAGAAGTTTCTCTGCAGATAGGCCATTGAGCATTACCTCTCTCTCCACAAACGCGATCTGACCTGCCGAATATTTCCAGCATATGGTTTTTATAAAAAAAGAGGATTTGAACCACATGGAGTGGTGATTTAGTGTGCCGAAGGGGTTAAGCATCCCATCTGAAATAAATATTACATTTAATATTAAAGAGGAGCTGCATCAGCAGTCCATTGTTCAGGAGATAGCTTCATTTCTTGGTATCTTGGTAATTCATGGGCAATAATTCTTATTTTTGTCCTCTCTCTTTTGCAGGCAAACTGAGCAGCCAGGACAGTTACAACAGTTTCACAAACAACAATCTAGGAAATCCACGTCTCTCGCCAATCCCAACCCTGACGATCGTGTTGCCCCTGGCGCAGATCAAACAGCCCATGACACTGGGAACCATCACAAAGCGTACAGGGTAATGGATTTTGACTTGAGTTTCCAGTAGGATTTTAATAACACAAGAACCAAACAGATTAACATAAAACATATGTATCAGCACTGCTCACCCTTGCTCAGCGTATCCACACGCAAATTGAGTAAATGGCAAGGTCATCTTTAATGTGTTTTCCACCAAAATAAACTTTACTAGACCCGACTATGCACTGCATCTGTCCCTGTGGTGTTGTTGCCCTGATAATTTAAACAGGTGGAATAAGTGCAGGTGGCACCTTAAGGGAGGCCCAGAAATTAATAACAAGAATGTTGAGAATGGATGATGTGCAGAATATGCCGGCTACTTAAAAGGAACGGCAGGGTTCAATTAATTTGGAGCAGTGGTAAACGCATCATCAGTATAACATGTGGCAGTTTAAAGAAAAAACATGCTGGGAGTAAAACATAGTGTACGGAGTAGACTGCCGGGGAGGTGAATGGTGTCAAAAGGCAGCTTGGTCGATTATAGGTGTAGAGGTTGAAAACTAACGTGCTCTGTCTTGTTTTAAACTTTGAAAGCATCTCCATTGATCCCAGTGGTATTTTCCTGTCACGTACATCCTCGTGCTCCCATTTGATCTCTCTTTATCCCTGCCACCATAGGTTTGTCGAATAATGCAAAATAAAACCTGAATTGCACGATAGCTTGGTCAGCACCTGGTAAGAGAAAGAAAGGATGGGTTAGAATTTTAGCCATAGACCTTTCATCAGAACTCAGTTCCGACAAAAGGGCAACAGCTGAACATGTCTTCATTTTCTTCACTTGGCAAAGTGAGTGTTGATGCAATTGATTTTGTGCGGTGAGGTGGCCTGGTAGACTGCTGGGTGAAACTTGTCGTTTCCATGGATTTCCAAACATTGTGGTGGCACAGGTGGCATTATTGCACTGGATTTGTTGTACATTTACAGATAATTGTCCGGGTGTACGATGTGGAGGAAGGAGAGAATAGATGGTCATGGCAAAACACAGTAATATTAAAGCAAATTCGGGGAGGCAGTGGTGTAGTGGTATTATCAGTGTAGATATAACATTGTATCGATACCGCAAGCACCTTCTCTGTATGCCGAAGGACAAGACAAGAGTGTTTGACGACCATGGCATCTGTGCTTGCACCAGGATCCTTTTGTACATGGCAATCGTCCTCCCAACTCTTCTACATGGCTCAAAAACTTGGACTATGTACAAATCTCATGGCGCTGGAGAGATACCGTCAACATTGTCTGAGATGGATTCTCCGCATCACCTGGGAGGACTAACATACTAACATCAGTGTCCTTGAAGGAGCCAAGAGCACCAGCAATGAGGCCCCGGTCATCCAAACCCAACTCCAATAGGCCAGCCACGTGCTTAAGATATCAGAGACCCGACTTCGAAAGAAAATCGTCTTTACCCAGCCCAAGGAAGGCTTCTAAACGGGAGGGGGACAAAGGAAGCACTTCAAAGACACCCTGAAGGCTTACCTGAAGAAATGCAACATTAACATCTGGGAGGCCCTTGCTTGGAAGAGACCTGTTGAATCTCCTACTGAAGGGACACAATTCTTCAAGGACACCCAACGGAAGAGAAGGCCTGGAAAAGGAGCCTGAAAAAGGAATACCAGTGATCTAGATTCACTTTCAAAGATAAATAGCTTTTAGTAGGCTGTAATTGACAGGGCAATAGCTTCCAGACAGCCTGATGTCCATGATTGACAGCTCTCTGACTACATCAAAGGAAGTTGTGCTTTCTGCTGAGAAAAAGAGGACGTCAAAGCACTACACTCCTAGATGTTTATAAACATTATGGATAGGTTTGTAGCAGGATACTTGAGATGCATTCAAGCTGAAGGGAAATGAAAATAAACAATCCAGACACCTGGCTGTCTGAAAGCTATTAACCTGTCAATTACATTTCACTGAAAGCTATTTCTCTTTGAAAGTGAATAGAAGGCTTGCAGATCAAAGGATCTGATGGGTGTTTAAAGCCTTGAGTTGTGGTTTTACTTTCTATGAAGTAATAGCTGCTGCTTTCTACACCAATGGGGGGTGGAGATCTCTGATATGAGGGGTTTCTGATATGGGAGGAGTCTCTGAAGGAGGAGTCTATGATGGATGGGTCTCTGATATGGGGGATATCTGACATTTTGGGTCTGTGACATTGGGAGTCTCTGATATGAAGTTCTCTGGTGGAGATCTGATGGGGGTCTCTGGTGGGGGTTCTGATGGAGCGCCTGATACGGGTGATGGAGTGGGCAGGACTTGCGCTGTATGGGGGAGCAGGGTCCACCAATGGACTTTGGGGGTACCTAGGTTAAATACTTACCCCCTTGACCCACCTTGAGCTCCACAGCATCATGGCCACGCTGACAACTGTTGCACCAATTTATGCACATGTGAATCCCAGCCCAGAGTGTGGAGCACCACGGGAGTGTGGAGAATCGCATGTCCAGCCTATTAATCAGATGCAAATGGCTTGAAATGACCCATTTTCATTCTCCGATCGGCACGGGTTGTGTACCTCGATGCACAGGCAGCGGGGAACCACTGCAACTCTGGTCGCAATCCCGCATTTTGCCCAACGCGAGATGCTGCGCTGCATCGGGAACTCCGCTACCAGCGGTGGGCAGTGGAGGGTCTCGGCCAAGAGATATAGTTTGAGTAGAAGCATTGTCTTAAAACTGGCAACGAGCATAATTAGCTAAACTCCAATGGGTTCATTCTTATTTCATTATTGACGAGTTATAGACCAATTGACTATTTTCCAACAATTGGCTACGGTGGGCTTTCAATTTTGTAGGTATAAAAGGGGGTCTCGAGAAGCCATTTTGGGTAAGGATGGACCGAGAGGAAGAGGGGCAGAGGCGGAGAGACAGAGAAAGATAAAGAGAGATGTGCAGAGAGATGTAAAGAGAAAGATGTAGGTAGCAAGAATGAGAGAGAGATGTTTACGAGAGGCAGAGGCAGGGGAGGAGAGGAGGGAAGAGAGTGATGTTTATGGAGAGGTGCTGAGAGCTGTTTTTGACGTTGTCACTTCACGACTTGGTCTGAAAAGGGTGGTGAGAAGTCAGCTTCATGGGCTTACCACCATTGTGTTCAACCACTCTTTATTGCAAAAGAAATTAAATGGCACAAGAAATGCAAAAAAGGATAATTTGCAGTATTTCTAAGACTCAGAACATCAGGCTGAATTATACAATCAAACTGTGACCTAGGTTTATATTTGGTCCATTTTATTGGGATAGTGATTTCCTCTCAGAGAATTCCGAAAAGGCAAATGTAATTCCCATTTTTGCAAAAAGGGTGATGGATCAAATTCTTGACCTCTGTGCCTTACTTCCACGATTGGAAAAGTGTTTGAAAGTAGTATGAAGGATATAATATGAGGGAGCCTCATGAGGTTCTGCGTAGCTATAGGAGTAAGAGTTCATTTATTTAGTAATTTATTGGATTTCTTTCATGAGCTAGCAGATAATGAAGAAACAGACCTCTAACTAGGCAGCCGATCTTTGGAAACATAAAACCCAAGTTTTATGCCCCTGCCAAACAGAAGTCTGCTTCCTGTGACTTATCTAGTAGCAGTTCTGAACGACATATGATGGCATTCACCATAATAGGTCCAAGATCCAGTCCATGGGATAGATGGAAGTATCTTAAAATGGATTTGCAAATGGTTGATTGTTAAACAACAGAGTAATAAACCACAGGCAAGTATCCAATTGGCAGCCATTTGCCAGTGGAGGACCACAATGTCAGTGTTGGCGCTACTGTTTTTGTTTATTTTTAAAAGTGGTTTCGGGGAAGAAATTATGTCCAAATGTGCAAAATACACCGAATTAGGAGCAGCAGCAATTGGTGAATATCCGTACGCATCATTTGAAAATAATCTTGACAATCCCAATCTGTGGTGGTGGCAAGGGAAGCTAGCATAGTAGCTAACTTTTGCAAAAAAGCTGACAATATTAAAGAAAGTAAAACTATCCTATTTTCTTCATCAATGTAGTCCTATTTCATGTATAAATCGCAATCTCACAACTTGAATGCTAATGAGAGCATTTACAGTTCTGCGTATAATTGTTGTCACGGACAATGACCATCTGGCTAACTGTTGTGTACGATGCACTGGGTATGGAACAAATGCTTCAGTACTAATGGTTGGGAGGCCTTGAGGCAAAGAATATGGAGCGTGTCCTCAGCAGATGCATAAACACTTGGTCCCAGGTGTATAAAACAGATGTAATTACACCTGCGTGGTCAGTAGCTTTAAGGCAGTGCTCTGAGGGATCAACACACTTTGTGGGTCCAGCTGCTTAACCTCCTAATCCGAGATTAGTCACACTGATAGGGAATGCCTGAACAGCTTGATATCTTAATCACTGAAGTGATGCAGTTATTTAAAAGTATATATTTTAGTTTATCCTTACTCTCTGTATTAGTTGATATTTTTGTTGCTAAATTTTACTTGCTCTATTGGATTATTTTTCAACCTGAATGGATGGTGATTGGTCATCAAATAGTTGTGATCACCTCTTGGCCTTTTGGCTAAGATGAGCGTGAGGTCAGGTATAATGCCTGGATCTGGTATGTCTCTCTTGTGGGGACCATGAATTGGATTCAATTTGAATTGGTTTTTGGAGCACGCAAGGAGCTGGATTAGGGGTTTGCCCCTGTCCACACTCTGGCTTTGTAACTCTGATAAAGTAATTTTAAAAAATCAAATATTGTAATGTTGACAGAGATACATTTCCTTCCTCTGCCAGAAAAGCTGCCTTGTTTATGTTGGACTTTGGGAGACCAGTATCTGTGGGTGCAGATTCACAGTTAATCTGGCCGCTTTATCCCACCAGTGGAATCGACTGCCCAGAAAGTTTATATTTTGTTCAAAAGACTCAATGGTAACATTCTCTCCTCTGAGTCAAGTGGTTGGGTGTTCCACTCCAAATCTAAGCTAACACTTTAGTCCAGTACTGAAGGAGCACAGCACATTGAGTTAATGTCTTTCAGATTAGATGTTAAATGGTTGCCCCGTCTACTTTCTCAGGCGGATGTAAAAGATTTCATGGCACTCTTTTGAACAAGAGTAGGGAGGTTCTCCTTTGTGAGCTGGCCAATATTTATCTCTTAATTAATATCACCAAAACAGATTATCTACTCATTAGCTCATTGCTGTTTGTGGGAGCTTGCTGTGTACAAATTGGCTGCAGTGTTTCCTATATTACAACAGTGACTTCTCTTCAAAAAATTCTTAATTGTCTGTAACACACTTTGGGAGGTCCTGTTGTCATTAAAGTTGGTATGTAAAGTATTTCTTTTCTATCTGAGCGTTAATAGTGAGGGGTCACAGACAAGAATGATTCTGCGTGCACCCGCCAGCCACCTACATGCACTTTCAACAAGGATTGTTGGACAGCACTCCAAAACGGCTACGTTTTTTTCGAGTGCAGCATCCAGTTGTAATGCCCTAACTACTAAGTCAGCTGAAATCATCTAACTAAATATACACTGGGGATTCAACCTGGAATAGTCGTAAGAGCTAGTTACTAATTTCTGTAAAAAAAAGCTAAGCCAGAGAGGGAGACAAAAGGGACAAAAGGGGGCTGGTTTAGCATAGTGGGCTAAACAGCTGGCTTGTATTGCAGAACAAGACCAGCAGCGCGGGTTCAATTCCCGTACCGGCCTCCCCGAACAGGCGTTGGAATGTGGCGACTAGGGGCTTTTCACAGTAACTTTATTGAAGCCTACTTGTGACAATAAGCTATTGTAATCCGGTGGCTGGTTTAGCTCGCTGGGCTAAATCGCTGGCTTTTAAAGCAGACCAAGGCAGGCCAGCAGCATGGTTAAATTCCCGTACCAGCCTCCCCGAACAGGCGCCGTAATGTGGTGACTAGGGGCTTTTCACAGTAACTTCATTGAAGCCTACTCGTGACAATAAGCGATTTTCATTTTCATTTCATTTTCAAATTTTCCAATCCCGCCTGCCATGGGAATTGTCGTGAGCGGGGCGGATAATTTAATGATCCATTTAAAAGACTGTTGACCTGAAGTGGAAATTTCCGATCCTCCGACAGGCAGGACCGGAAGATCCTGCCCAAAGAAAATAGTTCCAATATGTTGGCTAGCTAGAAGCCCCTATTCAAAGTTTAGTTTCAGAGTGATTTCATCTTCTTGCTCCAAAATTAATGTCCAGTTTAATGTTAAATCACCAAGTCTCGGACACTTTTTTTCTTTGAACATTTTAATACTGTGGCCGGGATTCACCGGCTGTGCCCACCCAGCGACCGGAGAATCCCGTCCAAGGTCAATGGACGTCTTCATTGTCCGCCTCGCGCCCGTGGCGTTCCTGCAGGGGGTGGGGCGAAAGAATCCAGCCCTGTGTCTATCAGCTTTCTCTTTTTCATGGCTTGTGATTGCCATTAGCTTACTTTGTTTTACTGCGAGAGTAGGGAGAGGAAACAGTGGTGGGAGACTGGACAATATCTTAAACAGACTCCTTGAGCTGAGGAAACATGAAAGGTAAGATGTGTGTGGAATGCTAGATACCTTAAGACACCTAACTTAGGAACTTTGCACAAGAGCAAAGTTGACACCCAATCACTAGTCAGCTAAAGTGAAACTGACTTTCTTTTAAGTTCACAAATTCTAAATCTCAATAAATAACCAGAGACTCAAGTCATTCAGTTATTAACAGTTGTTTTTTTCAGGGAACTTCATGACTGGAATATGCTTGTCAAATTTCAGGTTTTAGCTTGTTTTGCATCTGTCACAAAGTGTGGAGCGTCACAACTGAACAAACTAGTTGTACTCCTTTAATATATCACGCGGCATTGGACAGACATGTCATAAGGACAGACATGTATAATGTTAAAGGATGGTCACGACTGGGAGTTAAATATCCGAGGGTATCAAACTTTTCGGAAGGACAGAGTTGATGGTAAGGGAGGTGGTGTAGCTCTGTTATTTAAGGATGACATCCGGGCAACAGTAAGGGATGAAATCGGTGCTATGGAGGATAAGGTTGAATCCATTTGGGTGGAAATCAGGAATAGTAAGGCGAAAAAGTCACTGATAGGAGTAATCTATAGGCCACCAAATAGTAAAATTATGGTGTGGCAGGCAATAAACAAAGAAATAACAGATGCATGTAGAAATGGAACAGCAGTTACCATGGGGGATTTTAATCTACATGTTGATTGGTTTAACCAGGTCGGTCAGGGCAGCCTTGAGGAGGAGTTTATAGAATGTATCCGCGATAGTTTCCTAGAACAGTATGTAATGGAACCTACGAGGGAACAAGCAGTCCTAGATCTGGTCCTGTGAAATGAGACAGGATTGATTCAGGATCTCATAGTTAGGGATCCTCTCGGAAGGAGCGATCACAATATGGTGGAATTTAAAGTACAGATGGAGGGTGAGAAGGTAAAATCAAGCACTAGTGTTTTGTGCTTAAACAAAGGAGATTACAATGGGATGAGAGAAGAACTAGCTAAGGTAGTCTGGGAGCAAAGACTTTATGGTGAAACAGTTGAGGAGCAGTGGAGAACCTTCCAAGTGATTTTTCACAGTGCTCAGCAAAGGTTTATACCAACAAAAAGGAAGGACGGTAAAAAGAGGGAAAATCGACCGTGGATATCTAAGGAAATAAGGGAGAGTATCAAATTGAAGGAAAAAACATACAAAGTAGCAAAGATTAGTGGGAGACTAGAGGACTGGGAAATCTTTAGGGGGCAACAGAAAGTTACTAAAAAAGCTATAAAGAAGAGTAAGATAGATTATGAGAGTAAACGTGCTCAGAATATAAAAACAGATAGTAAAAGTTTCTACAAATACATAAAACAAAAAAGAGTGGCTAAGGTAAATATTGGTCCTTTAGAGGATGAGAAGGGAGATTTAATAATGGGAGATGAGGAAATGGCTGAGGAACTGAACAGGTTTTTTGGGTCGGTCTTCACAGTGGAAGACACAAATAACATGCCAGTGACTGATGGAAATGAGGCTATGACAGGTGAGGACCTTGAGAGGATTGTTATCACCAAGGAGGTAGTGATGGGCAAGCTAATGGGGCTAAAGGTAGACAAGTCTCCTGGACCTGATGGAATGCATCCCAGAGTGCTAAAAGAGATGGCTAGGGAAATTGCAAATGCACTAGTGATAATTTACCAAAATTCACTAGACTCTGGGGTGGTCCCGGCGGATTGGAAATTAGCAAACGGGACACCACTGTTTAAAAAAGGAGGTAGGCAGAAAGCGGGTAATTATAGGCCAGTGAGCTTAACTTCGGTAATAGGGAAGATGCTGGAATCTATCATCAAGGAAGAAATAGCGAGGGATCTGGATGGAAATTGTCCCATTGGACAGACACAGCATGGGTTCATAAAGGGCAGGTCGTGCCTAACTAATTTAGTGGAATTTTTTGAGGACATTAACAGTGCGGTAGATAACGGGGAGCCAATGGATGTGGTATATCTGGATTTCCAGAAAGCCTTTGACAAGGTGCCACACAAAAGGTTGTTGCATAAGATAAAGATGCATGGCATTAAGGGGAAAGTAGTAGCATGGATAGAGGATTGGTTAATTAATAGAAAGCAAAGAGTGGGGATTAATGGGTGTTTCTCTGGTTGGCAATCAGTAGCTAGTGGTGTCCCTCAGGGATCAGTGTTGGGCCCACAACTGTTCACAATTTACATAGATGATTTGGAGTTGGGGACCAAGGGCAATGTGTCCAAGTTTGCAGACGACACTAAGATAAGTGGTAAAGCAAAAAGTGCAGAGGATACTGGAAGTCTGCAGAGGGATTTGGATAGGCTAAGTGAATGGGCTAGGGTCTGGCAGATGGAATACAATGTTGACAAATGTGAGGTTATCCATTTTGGTAGGAATAACAGCAAAAGGGATTATTATTTAAATGATAAAATATTAAAACATGCTGCTGTGCAGAGAGACCTGGGTGTGCTAGTGCATGAGTCGCAAAAAGTTGGTTTTCAGGTGCAACAGGTGATTAAGAAGGCAAATGGAATTTTGTCCTTCATTGCTAGAGGGATGGAGTTTAAGACGAGGGAGGTTCTGCTGCAATTGTATAAGTTGTTAGTGAGGCCACACCTGGAGTATTGTGTTCAGTTTTGGCCTCCTTACTTGAGAAAGGACGTACTGGCACTGGAGGGTGTGCAGAGGAGATTCACTAGGTTAATCCCAGAGCTGAAGGGGTTGGATTACGAGGAGAGGTTGAGTAGACTGGGACTGTACTCGTTGGAATTTAGAAGGATGAGGGGGGATCTTTTAGAAACATATAAAATTATGAAGGGAATAGATAGGATAGATGCGGGCAGGTTGTTTCCACTGGTGGGTGAAAGCAGAACTAGGGGGCATAGCCTCAAAATAAGGGGAAGTAGATTTAGGACTGAGTTTAGGAGGAACTTCTTCACCCAAAGGGTTGTGAATCTATGGAATTCCTTGCCCAGTGAAGCAGTAGAGGCTCCTTCATTAAATGTTTTTAAGATAAAGATAGATAGTTTTTGGAAGAATAAAGGGATTAAGGGTTATGGTGTTCGGGCCAGAAAGTGGAGCTGTGTCCACAGAAGATCAGCCATGATCTCATTGAATGGTGGAGCAGGCTCAAGGGGCCAGATGGCGTACTCCTGCTCCTAGTTCTTATGTTCTTATGTTATGCATAACATATTCTGCTAAATTTGAATACGTCTTTTCCAGACCACAGTCTAATTGTTGTTACGTAAATATAGGTGGATATCAATCAGAATTTATGGTTTGCTCAGATAGCTTTGCGAATTACAATATCGTCAGCAGTTTCAGGCAGATTCATCTGCACTTGTAGCAAAGTTTACAGTGTCATGTTTTCATACACCATTTTCGGCAGCACAGTAGCACAGTGGTTAGCACTGTTGCTTCACGGCACCAGGGTCCCAGGTTCAATTCCCGGCTTGGGTCACTGTCTGCAGAGTCTGCACATTCTCCCTGTGTCTGCGTGGGTTTCCTCCGGGTGCTCCGGTTTCCTCCCACAGGTTCCGAAAAACGTGCTGTTAGATAATTTGGACACGCTGAATTCTCCCTCAGTGTACCCGAACTGGAGCCGGAACGTGGCGACTATGGGCTTTTCACAGTAACTTCATTGCAGTGTTAATGTAAGCCTGCTTGTGACAATAAAGAGTATTAGTATTATAATACCTTTTGTTGCATTACTTCCAATGAGTTGGGTGTTACGGTAGTTCAGGGAAAAGGGAGAAGATTCTGTGTTCAGTAGCAAAGTAGAGAGGGACATATTGCAATTTTGGAGCACTGTGAAGTGAAAGATCCTGATATTAGGTACCAATGGAGATAAGTCATCGAGTTTGGGAGCCTGGATGATGAATTAGAGCTTTGGGTTTGAAAGCGATTGAGAAGGGAAGTTTTGGTAGTTTGATAGTACTGTGGGGTTTGGTGGTGTGAAATAGCTTGCGTAATTTAATCAGTGAGTCATTAAATAAATTATTGTTTTGCAATTTTGATTATGAACAAGAGAAAGCCCAAATGATAGTTTAAATCCGAAAATTTGCCCTAAGAAGCTCTTAAAATTCACTTTCCAGCTCGTTTTCAAATCGTTTGCAAAGTGAAGAATACTTTTTCTCATGTTGCAACAGAATCCATGCGTCTGTGTTTTTCTAAATGATTTGAAAACGAGCTGGGAAGTGAATTTTAAAAGCTTCTTGTGGTAAATTACTCAGATTTGAACTATCATTTGGGCTTTCTCTTGTTCATAATCAAAATTGCAAGACAATAATTTATTTCAGATTGAAGAATACTTTTTCTCATGTCGCAACAGAATCCATGGGTCTTTATATCTGAAATAAATATTCTGATACATGTTAATATATTTACCGATGAACAAATCAATATAATGAAGTAGAAGAAATTTATATTGAGGAAAGAAACATTTAAATATCAACCAAATCACCTGTTAGTATGGCCGAAAAAATTGCCAATGTATGCCACAAGTGTGAGGACTGAAGTGGGCAGATGGGATGGATATCTGGCTGAAGTTTTTATTTCAATCAATCAGAGGATGTGGCGTCGCTGACAAGACCAGCATTTATTGCTCATCTCTATACAACTGAGTGGCTTGTTCAGTCAGTTCAGAGAACAAAATAGGCCGTGACATTGCTGTGGGTCTGGAGTCACATATTGTCCAGATTAGGTAAGGACGGCAGATTTGCTTTTCTAAAGGGCATTAGTGAACGAGAAGGACTTTTATCACAATCCGGTAGATTCACTGTCACCAGCTTTCATATTCTTCCAGGTTTTTATTTAATTAACTAAATTTAAATTCCTCAGCTACCAGGATAGGAATTGAACTCACGCGTCCAGATCATTTGTCCAGGCCTCTGGATTTCTAGTGTAACAATATAACCACCAGATTACTGTACCCATTCGCTGTTAATTAATGGCAAATTATTTATCTGTCATGGCAGTGCCATTGTTACTACCTCAGTGGAAATATCATTGGATAATGATTAATTCAGGGCACCATGAAAGGACTCATATTTCAGATAGTAAGAAATAGACACCATTTACAGAAGTTTCTGTCAGGTTGTTGAAGGAGAAAACAATGCAAATTAATCTAAAGCAGTGAGACTCTATTAATGCCCTTATCTGGTCTGATCACGTGCTTTGCCCACTCACTAATAAAACTTATGACAAGCGCCAAGCAGATGCGAAGCTTGGTTGAGCTTAATGGTTCAACCTCCTCACTACTGGGTTTGAAAGTTAATTGTTACCTTTTAATTAAATAGGAAATAATGGATACCCTGGGGTTATTACAGGATAGGAATTGAATTGAGCGTTTTAGCTAACGTCATAAACTACAATAGTAAAGCTTGAACAGTTTATAATTGTCAAGTGAACCCAAGATTAGAGTCCTGACTAAGAATCACTTGAGGGTGACTTTTAGGTTAGAATGCAAACTGTTCATTTTAAGGGGTGACTATTTGATTATGAATCTTAGTTTTGAATAAAAAATCATTGCCTTAGTCCAATTTTAATACATTAAAACACAAGAAGTGGGAGCAAGAGTGGACCATACAGCCCTTTGAACCTGCCCCACCATTCAGACACAACAGGCCAGATTTCCATCTTGGAGTCAGGAGATTTCCCAACTTTACGATCCTGCGTCTGACTTGATAGTGCCCACCAATGCTACCTTCATGGTGGGAAGGCAGGGACAAGTTGGAGTCAAGCCTAGAAGTGGAGGTGGGCCATTGCCAAGGTTACCAGTTTAAAAGGCAACTCTGTTCACTGAGATATCAGCCAATTTTCAGAGATAAATGAGAAGCCCCTGAGCACTCACCCACTACCCCCATTCCCCCACCTCTCGCCCCACCCCAACCCATTCACCCAGTAGCCATGATAGACAGAACTCGTGAGCTCCATAATTACATTTGGATGTCATTATAAAACGTAATGGATCTGTCCTAATAAAGAACCATTACTTGAATATCTACCACTATCTTCTTGAAAACTTATAAATTTGTCAAAATGTACTTACTTACATCCCCCTTGACAGATGTGTCATCAACCACTGCAGAGCAGTCCATTACTGGTTTGGAAGTCAGCCAAGTGTTCATAATGAGATTCTACTGCACAACTGTGTAAAATCCCTTGTTGAGCAGAAACTATTAATGTGTTTGGAAACAAACAAAACATGCACAGTGAGAGTTCACTGAACAACTGTGCCAACAAACAGTCCAGAGCAGGTTCTATTAAATGTTTTGAATACAGTCAGAACTATGGGTGCAAAATAACGAAACAAAAGAGTCCATTCTGGGCAGGATTAGCGGGTAGTTAAGATCCAGGAATGACCCCGCTATCTAATGGCATTCTGTTTGTTTTTAGTGTTCCGGCAGGCAATGCTCTCACATCCCTAAGGCCGCACTCAGGGTAATTTCCTAGAAGAGAAAATGGTGTCCCGTTCGACTCCCCAATGCAGCCCCTGTACCCCTCCAATGCCGCAACTCACCGATAATGAATGAATGAATGAAAATCGCTTATTGTCACGAGTAGGCTTCAATGAAGTTACTGTGAAAAGCCCCTAAGGGGGTCATCGGGCCCCCTGCACTCCACCTCACATGACAGGGCACCCCCCGTCCCAATCCCGGCATGGGCAAAATGCCAGCCTGGCAATGCCAGCATGGCACCCTGGCAAAACCCCTGGCACCACCACCTGGGCACCCTGGCAGTGTGAGGCTGGCACTCGGTTGGCATTACTAGGATGCCAGACAGGCAGTGCCAAGGTGCTCAGGTGGCACCAGCAGTGCCTGGGTGCCAACCTGTCTAGAGGCTGACCATTTGGGGGCCTCCGACGCCTGGGAGACCCCTCGGGTACCATTCAGCCTGGTCCCAGTTTTTGGGGACCAGTACTGAACAGCGCGCAACTGGGGTCTCCCCGGTGAGGCGGATAGGTGCCGAGTGGCCATTAGATTGTGATGTCTCGTGAGATCTCGTGATGCGTAATGGCCGTCGGGAGTCCCATGGGAATCCCCTCCCGGGATCTACCAGCCACGTCCCACCCCAGTTCCGGTGGGATTCGACCGGTAGATTGCACCCTCAGTCACCTGTCAAAACTTTGAACAGCCAAACAGATGGGTGAGTCGAACTTCAAGGAAAAGATCAAAGCTGTGGGGCCATTTAACACCATTAGATCTGGATCTCCTTATTATACAATGTAAGGTAGCACTTTATCAGGTGTATAATGTACACTAATGCATCTCAAAACTTTCCACTTTCACAATGCTGATGAAACCTTGAGATCTTGCCAGTTGTCAGAAATAACAAATTAACAATCACATTATTTCATGATTACCTTTTTAAGAAAGCCTTATTACTAATATCTGAATTTAAAACATTTATGTAACTTTACAAGTATTGACTGAAAGTTCATAAGCCTGTAGCAGGCACGACAATACTGCTGCTGGCTAAATGCAAGTTTAAACTATGTTTCCGCATGCACTTCATGTGCTTGGGGACTATTATATAGAAGCCAACTCTGAGACATACTGAGTTCACAAATGTATTTATAATATCAGGTGCAATGACAACCTTGGTTTTACAATGCGCCACACATCAAGGAATCGCCAAATCCTCTCCAGCAGTTGTCTGGTTTCTTGGAATTGAAATAGGCATGCTCCTGAGAACGAGCACAGTGAATTTTAACAGTTTATTATTCTCCTGCCTCTCAGTCACAGGATGTAGTCTCAAAGCTCACACAGTTTCTCTATCTATGCACTTGGTAGCAAGACTTGCAAAATTCATCACAATATATAATGACCGGGTGAGTTCATGTTTTTGCAACAGGTGTTAATGCCTTCAGGATTCTTTGCATAAAAATGCAGTACTTAGGAGAAAATCATACTTTCCACTGAGAAATGTGACAATTCATAAGAAATTACTTTGAACAAACTCAGTTACTCTGATAGCTGATGTGACATTTTTGAGTAATAAAACAGGAAGTGCTGGCTAAACGTAGCAGATCTGGCTGCATCTGTGGGGAGAGAAACCAAATTAACTTTTCAATCTGTATGATCCTTCTACAGAACTGGATTATTTGTGTAAAACCGCAGCACTTTGGAGAAGATCACATTTTCCACAGAGAAATGGGCAAATTCACAAGAAATTATTTTGAAATTATTTTGTTTTTATTCATGACGCTTTTAACTTTGATTTCACAGTGAATTAGGAATTACCCTTTTGAGGAAACAATTTAGACTTCTTACAAGGACCCAATGGAGCAGCATTCTTGTAGCAATTTTGTGGAGAAGCTGCACTCAAGCAGAACAAACTAAGGGACAGCCTTTAAACAAGTGTTTTGGTGTAATCTTCTGAGCCTGCAGATTAGATAAAATACTTCAGAGAGACTCTTCAGTGGCCAGGATAATAAGCTCTGCACTGTTGTCTTCAAAATTAACACGTTAAAGATTCCAACTCTGCAATATCACAGAAATCAGCAGATCCCCTCCAAGATACCTTGATGTGTTCCTTTTTTTAAACTAGGCTATAATGTTGAGTCATTCTCTTTATAAGAGTCCAATAAAATTGCTAAACAGTAATTTCAATGTAAAAATGCCAAAGGGTTTACTTGACCTGCCAGTGTCACAGTTAATATTCTGCCATTCGAAATCTGTTTGTACCAGTTGGACCTCCGCTTCCCCTCCCCTCAGTAAACAGAAGACAATATTTGGGGGATTGCTTTTGGTTAGGGGGAAAATGTGGGAAGTAAAATGAGGAGAGAAGAGCTAACTGGTCTCACTACAAGTTGGACAAAGATCACTGGTGCCAGTCAGAGAAATGTCCTGACACCTTGTTTGGAATGAGGATGTGGCAAATTGATTAAACATGGAAGATGAAAGTGGTAATGTGTCAAACAACCAAATATTCTCAGTTTTGCTGTGCATATGATACAACAATGTGACCCATATACATCACACTTGTATACAGGAGGCCAACTCGATTTATACAATTGCTGCACTCATTAGAGACACAAGATAAACAAGCACCAGCTTCTCCATCATCAAAACAGCCTGCTGCACTCTTCAAACATTAACTCCTCTATCAGCAACACAGCTTGCACTGCTCTCATATACTAACTCTCCTGTGACAGGCTTACAGCGTGACCAGTTTACAGTGCATATGGAAACATATATACAACACCAGATGTCCAAGGATGAAAAGCTACCTTTTATGTACTTTTAATTTTTAAAATTGTAAACTAATATTGAAACGTGAGGAAATCAGATTTTAATTAAATACAAGGAGAAAAACTGAAAAGGACAGTTAACATTTCAGGTGTGATTTGTTGTCAGTTCCAATGAAGGGGCCTACTCAATTTGTTAAACCAGTTTAAGCTGAATGGACTGTTGCAAGTGTGCCGTGTCTCCATGCGAGTGGGGAAGATAGAGAGTGATCACTGTGTTTTGGATGAACAGGAACTCTACTTGTGTGAATTTCTCATTCCCTTGGTCTGGAGACTATCAAGTCACCAGTTGGCCAAAGAAAAGGTACATTTCCAGCAATATCCTGCTCTATTTTCAGTTTTTCAGTACTTGCATTTTGTTCTTGATCATTGCTCCTTAATGAAATGAGTGTTTAACAAAATATTACATCAAATTGGTCCTTTTTTGAGATACGTTTTCATTTAATTGTTGGATTAATTCTATTTTTGTATCTTTCTCCCCCCCCCCCCCCCCCCCCCCCCCCCCCCCGGCCCACTCACGGAAGACCTTACCTATTTGGGGCAGGATGTTTTTCCCTAAAAGCTCCATGGTGAGTTCCCAGAAATGATTCCAGCATGCCTCCACTGCATCCGCGATACGGCATTGCTTAAGTTAATGAAGTCAACATATTTTTTTCCCTCATTTTTTTCTACCTTGTATGAAGTATTTGCATGGGCTACCCTGTAGATACAGGCACCAAGCAACCAGAAACAGCTGCAGCCATGATTGAAGAGTAATGCAAAATTGGAACAGAATGTGCAAATTACAAGAAGGCACACATGAAAATACAACAAAAGTTTCAAACAGTCTCTTTTCATTTGGTTATTCTGGAAGTGGCTATTTTGTGGTGCTTTTGATGTCAACATAGAATTGTTGAGGCCTGCTGAATACCATGTTATGTAACTGTGTAATCTAGTTGTGGTCTTACTTAGAACATGCATTCATCACCTAACTTCACGTTAACTTTGATCTTAATCCTGTAACTCTTAATTTTCCCAAAGTTTTTCCATTCCCTCTCCCACCTACTTTCAGAAATCTGGAGGCTCGGAATATTGGCTTTAGACTCCCTCCCTCCACTCCCATGAGTTAATCCATTCAGATCATGCTCCCATTGATTCCATTCCTATATAGTCATTATTGTGAGTTTCTTAGTTGCCAAGGGCAGGTATAGCATGGATTAATAATAGAGTAAGGCTCCTTCTACATTGTCCCATGATGTACCTACCAAGGGTAGGTACAGTATGAATTCAATAGAGTGATGCTCCCTCTGCACTACCATTGAATGCTCCCAATGTAGGTACCACAGAGGTTAGATACAGAGCAAAATTCCCTGCATTGTCACATCAAACTCTCCCAGGACAGGTGCAGCATGGGTTAGATATGGAGTAAAGGCACTGTCCCATCAAACATTTCTCTCCTGAAGGTAGTGACTCCCCATGGGGTAAGGCTGGAGAGCTGTCACCAGCTTTCTGGTATGTCACTTTATGGGCAAACCGTGAGAATTTTAGAACATACAGCGCAGAAGGAGGCCATTCGGCCCATCGAGTCTGCACCGACCCACTTAAGCCCTCACTTCCACTCTCCCCATAACCCAATAACCCCATCTAACCTTTTTGGTCACGAAGGGCAATTTATCATGGCCAATCCACCTAACCTGCACGTCTTTGGACTGAGGGAGGAAACCGGAGCACCCGGAGGAAACCCACGCAGATACGAGGAGAACGTGCAGACGCCGCACAGACAGTGACCCAGCGGGGAATCGAACCTGGGACCCTGGCGCTGTGAAGCCACAGTGCTAACCACTTGTGCTACCGGGCTGCCCACTGAATGCCAGTAGCTTAGTGATAATAGATAACATCATTGACAAGCCTGTGCCAGTCTTCACATGATATGATATTATCCTCGTCACAAACATGTTCAATCTGTACAATTCTAGCAATAACACGGCCATTCCTGGACCAGGTACTCATTGGAGACATCGCGTTTTACTTCTCCCTTTTTTTTCAAGGTGATGCTTGCTTCCTCTAAGTCTCTATAAATCTCAGTGTGAGAGGTGACAGCCACCTGGTTCTAAGACTTTTCACAATGACGCAATAACAGTATTTTCTGAGCAGGTAAAGGTGAGCCAAAGGATTCATAGCCCTCTTTCCTCAGAAAGACCATGGGCTGGCTTCTGTACTCTGCCGCGCCACATTTCTGTTTCACCCTGCCAGCGGGTTGCTGCATTACGCCGGCTGGTCAATGGGGTTTCCCATTGTGGGGCAGCCCACGCCGTCGGGAAACCCCCGGGCTGCTGGCAAAACGGAGCATCCCGCTGGCGGAGAATCCAGGCCCCATGGCTTTCGTTCCACTGCTTTCTCTTCCTGAAATCCTGATGTCAACATTGTTTAATAGGAACTTGCTGCATGGAGCACATTGCACGATCGCCAAATTACACCTTGTGTAGAAGATATAAACCTCATTGCAGATTAGATGGGCAGATTTAAATAAGTGTAAACTCATCAATCCTACACCACACCACCACCGGGCAGCAGTGTCCAAATGTAATGCAACTTGTAGAATCAGTGGTACATTTTGAATTCCCCTCTCTAATCCACAGTCCCTCCGTGTATAGAATCAGTGAATTGATACTTATGGATACAGTTGTCCCAATGCTGCAAGTTTGACTAACAAAGGAGGACATATTCTCTTGTTAGGATGGATGAGAAAGACAGCACCATTTCTTAAACTTCTCTTCAGATTGATAGAAATTTAAGTGCAGCCTGCAGGGAATGCATTTTATTGCCTTGGGACCAAGTCAACGTTGTTTGTTTCATTTGGACCCAATACATTTTTTTGCTTCAATTAGAATTCGCTCTATGACTCCAAATTGCTGTCAGAAGAGAATGATATTCACTTGTCCAATCAGCTTTGTTGCCTAGTAGTCAATGGAGTAAAAGGTGTTCAGTATCTTGGGAGCTGGACAAGATTGCTTGTTTATCGACATAGGAAGGAACCTTTATCTACTAGGTGAAGATGATTTTGACTGTACCCATGTGGAGAGGACTCTAAACCAGTAATTTCATGCTAATTTGACAAAAGAATGTTTGGATTGGAATTAATCAGGCATATGTTTAGTGTTTTACTTCCATGCGGGCGAGCATGCCCCAGAGAATGGGAACTTCACAGTACCTCGGGAGACACCTCTTGTTTAGTGCTTAGCAGGTTGGGGTGTAGGCCTACAATCTTGTGAGTGTAGGGTACTACTGCTGGTCACAAGCAAGGAAACTGAGCTGTTATGAGGGAAGAAACTTCAGTGTAGCTCAGAATTCAGAGGAGACAACAAGAGAAGCTGGAGGAGAAAATAGTGGGAAGCTACTTGCACCATTCCATTCTGTATACTCCACAAAAACCTAGAAGGAACCAGATGATTGTCACCTGGATCATTAAAAAGGAGAAGTCAGGCCATTCGACCCCTGGACCCCGCCCCTTCATTCAAAAAGATCATGGCTGATCTGACTGTGGCCTCAACTCTACTTTCCAACCTGTCCCGCATAACCTTCAGCTCCTGTGTTGATCAAAAGTCTGTTTAACTCAGCCTTGAATACATGCAATGACCCAGTCTCCACTGCTCTCTTGGGAAGAGAATTCCAAAGACTAACGACCCTCACAGAAGAAATTCCACTTCATCTCAGTCTTAAATGGGTGACCCCTTATTTTTAATTAAGCCAATTTTCACCTTCCACCCAATAACAGCAAATGTTCTTATTTACAGTTGCATATACGGCCTTGCATTAATTCACTTGACAAGCTCCTTTTAGGCAGCTTACACTCGAGTTTATTCTGGAAGATGGTCTTCAACCTTAAAAAGACCACTGTCCTTTGGTTCACCTTGTGCAGCAAGACTCCCAATTCCTTTAGAATGATGCAGCATAGAAGGAGACTAATTGTCCCATATGTGCTGGCTCTTAAAAACAGCCATCCAATCAATCCCACTCACCTGCTCCAGACCCATAACCTTGGAATGTCCTTCCCTTCAAGACAATTCCTCTCTGAAAGCCACTAGTAAACCTGCATTCATGGCGTCCGCCCCTAGGCATTTCATTACAGATCACAACTACTCGCTGCTTCGAAAGAAAATTCTCACCCACCCTCTGCGTCTTATGTTAAATCTTCATCGGCTGGCCAATGGAGTAGTTCCTCCCCATTTATCAAAACTCCGTAGAATTGAAATGAAATGAAATGAAAATCGCTTATTGTCACAAGTAGGCTTCAAATGAAGTTACTGTAAAAAGTCCCTAGTCGCCACATTCCGGCGCCTGTTCGGGGAGGCTGGTATGGGAATTGAACTGTGCTGCTGGCCTGCCTTGGTCTGCTTTCAAAGCCAGCGATTTAGCCCCTATGAATTTTGAACATTTGCCTTAAATCTCCCTTAACTTCCGCTGCTCGGAGGGAAATAATTCCAGTTTAACAGAAGCCTAACATCCCTGGTACCATTCCAGCATATCTCCTCTGCACATCTCTTTAGTATTTCATTCCTCTTTTGCGTCATTCTGAATATTACTTAGGTTTTCTGCTGCTCTATAACTTCTTGAACTATGATGTTGAGCCCTTTAAAAGTTTCCGCTTTACTATCAGCTGAGGACACATTGTGTGACAGCCAGAAACTGAACTAGGGAAAAGAATGATAGAAATGGTAAAGGAAAAGTCAGAAAGAGGAAATTGATTTTGTGTTTTCCTAATGTCTTTGTCCACTTTGCAAAATGAAGTTCTAAGCTGAAAAAAAGGCTTAACTTTTAATAAATTGTGTTCTTGTGTGTGCCTTGATTATACGTGAATGTGTGCACAGCTGCAGTTTAACAAAAACAAACCCGCTCAGTTTCTGGTATTTGGTGCCTTTACTCGTGAACAGCTTGATCCTTTTAATAATTTCCATTATTTCACAGTTTAACTTTTTGTTACATTTCTTTATTATCATTATTTTTTGTGGTTCCTGCTATTTCACATGCTTTAGCACTCATCACCGATATAAATTTCTGTTTCAGGACACTTCCTGATCCAAGCCTTGAATGAATTCATTGAGAACTGCCTAACATTTTGGCACCACAACCCGAAATTATAGAATGTGTTGCAGAGATGGGATTTGCATGCTATAAGGTCCACACATGTTTTATAATGTTCATTGTTAAGATTTTGCAGGATGTAATTTCAGACAAAGCAAAACGTAAACCACTTGTCAGGACATCTACACACTTCACAAATAAAAGCATAAGAAGGTGGGAGCATGAAAAGATCACCTAGTTCAATTTAATACTTAAATATACCGAGTACAAGAATGCATGTCATTCGGATAAAATACCGGGTAGGAATGGAGTAGCGGTTGAGATAAATTGAAGAACCAGGTTGGTCTCGTTGAAACAAGAATGGAAAATGCTCAAAATCTAAAGCACAGCAGCTAACTTCTGTGAAGCATGAAGAGAAGCTAATGTTTGGTTTTAACCCTTTCTTCTAAGTGCAAATTGACAAAATAAACAAACGCCAAAGCATGGAGTTAAAATATTTACTCGTGTTTCAGTTTGTCTTTTCTCTCTTCCAGATGCTTACTGCTGTGCTGTGGATTTCCAGCTTTTTCAGGTTCTGTTTGAGGTTTTTACCTGCTTCGGGTTTATTTTCCTGTTTCATTTAGTCTCACTGAATTGACTGGTGTGGATATCAGATTTTTGTTTATCAATTATTGAGGCTTGCCAAATTCAGCAATCTGTGACCCACTCAAGCCTACCAGAGGATTTCATTTCCTGCACATTCAGCACACAGTATTCATGTAAAGTTACTTTCTGCAGTACCTTAAACAGGTTAACGTCATGTAGACAGGAATTTAATGTGAATGCTTTACAAACAGTGCACAGAGGAAGTTAAATCTCCAAGAGCTGAAGACAGGTTTATTGATGGGGAGAATTGGGATCTGAAAACCAAAGGAGAAAATATTGCTGAAACTCTGTGAATCCATGAGATTGTTGGCTCCAAGACTTTAAAAAAAGCATCCTTGTTAGGTCAAGGATTTAATAGCAGGCAAGGGTTTGAATGATGTATTGTTTAGGCTAGTAATCATCGTTATGCCACCTCATACAGACTTCATAAATCATTAAGACTCAGAGTATTGCGTTCAGGTTGAAAAGGAGGTTTTGTTATTTTTACCACCGGTATAGAATAATCTAGCAATCTCCCTTTTACGCAAAAATCACATTTTTCAGTAAGAGAGTCTCTTGACTTGCTGATGTGATTTGTAATACAGAAAGAAATTCCAGCCTGTTGAGTTTCTGCCTTCTAGTTAAAAGATCGAAAATGAAACACACTATGGTATTAGTAGAGAGGAAGTTTTTCCTTCACAGAGAACCTTTCGTATCCTCGGAACACCCCGAAGTGTTTCATAGCCAACAAATGCACTGTTGCTTCACAGCTCCAGGGTCCCAGGTTCGATTCCGGCTTGGGTCACTGTCTGTGCGGAGTCTGCACGTGTCTGTGCGGGTTTCCTCCGGGTGCTCTGGTTTCCTCCCTCAAGTTCCGAAAGACATGCTGTTAGGTCATTTGGACATTCTGAATTCTCCCTCTGTGTGCCCTAACAGGCGCCAGAATGTGGCGACTAGGGGCTTTTCACAGTAACTTCATTGCAGTGCTAATGTAAGCCTACTTGTGACAATGAAGATTATTACGAAAAATTATTTAAAATGTATTAACTGCTATGTGGGAGATGCGACACAGGATCACACAAGAAGCAACAAGGTAAATTGCAAGTTAATCTGTTTTTGGAGGTGCTTTAATAGTGCCATGTCATGTTTTGCATCTACCTGAATAGACAAACAGAACCTTAGTTTGATGGTGTTTTTTGAAAGATGGCACCTTCAACAGTGCAGCCCTCTCTAAGTAAGTACACGTAATGTCAGCCTGCCAGTATTGGAGTGGAATTTCAATGCCCCTCCTCCCATGACTCACCGGTGAGAGTGTTACCAACAAAGCCAAGCTGATGTTTTCTGCAATCGAGACGAAAGGGAACCATTTGACTAGTTTAAAATTGATGGGCAATGTATCAACATGGGGAATCTTTGTTGACAAACTGAATATTAAAATAAGTTTATGAATTTCAATAGTTAATTCTTATTGCTATTGGGTATTTGATAGCAGTGGCAGCCATGGTCAGGTATTTTACACATTCTTATTATTGGAAATGAACACAGGGATAGAAGGGCCCTTTCCATGTATATAAACTCTATTGTAGAATGCCATTAACCGCTTCTGCATGGTCACAGTATCAATAGATTGAAATATCAAATTGCCCACGCTCCGTGTGTCCAATCAATTACTGTAGCAGAGTGTCAGACTGGGTGTCCCTTCATGCATCTGTTAGTCATTTAGTTTGTCGTGACATGTCGTTGTATTGTTAAAAAGTCAAGCTGCTTACCACTAACGTCTGTTATTAGGTCATGTCTGAGGTATACATTAAGTGTGTTTGATGTTCATGTGCAGGCTGTGCCACAAACATCCCAGATTAATGGGCTTTTATTTTTTGATAATACTGTATAATTTTCCAGAATTTAAAAAGTTGTTTAAAATAGCTTTCAGAAATCTAACTCTGACACTGAACTGCTTTTACTTGATGCCCACATGCGGTATGGTATCATCTCAACCACATGGGAACCGTTTTGTGGTTTTCAAGATTTTTTTCTTTCATTATTTTAAAAATTCTCCTGGACAGGAATAGCTTATTTTGTCTAATGATTGACTGGTGTGGCTAAGAGGCTTTAGGACGGATTTGGTACTGAGGAATCCTTCACAGGCCTTAGTTCTGGCTGCAAACCCCATAGATTGAACTGAAATTTTCAGCATCATGCACAAAGCCACATCTGAAATATATGCCAATTGACAAGGGCCCCCTTCCCTGCTAAATTCTCACAAATTGGGCTATGCGCAAATGGGACGAATGACGTTTTATCGTCTAGGTCAGCACTGAATGACCGCTGCACTGTCGGAGGTGCCATCTTTCGGGTGAAACGTCCACGGCACCGTTTCGAAAATAACAGGCGAGCTTTTTGCTAGTACCCTAGTGAATATCCCCCAACCAACATCACCAAAACGGATTATCGGTTATCACTGTTTGTGGGAGCTTGATGTGTATAAATTGGCTGCTAAGTTTCCTACATTGAGTTACGGGGATACGTTGGAAGTGAGGGCTTAAGTGGGTCAGTGCAGACTCAATGGGGCGAATGGCCTCCTTCTGCACTGTATGTTCTATGTTCTATTACAACAATAACTTCACTTCAACGGATTTCATTGGCTATGAACCATTTTGGGACATTCTGGGATCAAGAAATTGCTATATGAATGAATTTAATGGGAACTACCGCATTGCTCCATGCCATACTGATACTCAAGTAGTTTTCATTAAAACTTTAGCGTATTTTATAGGCTTATAAAGTAAATTTAATCTGAAAAGGTGGAATTTTGTTGCCTTGAATTGTTTTTAGAACTTGGAAAGAAATACATGGCCCTGTTTGAGGTCAGTCAGTATTTATGTAATAGTTAAGTAATCAGCCAGGAATGGACCTGTGTTTGGATTTGGGGATGAGAAACAAAAACAGATTTGGACCTTTTGTGTTTGGATTGTCCTAAACTTCAGTGGGAAGTATTACGATCCCAGACCAGACCCCAATAGTGGCTAGAGTACTGGACCATGGGTGGCACGGTGGCACAGTGGTTAGCACTGCTGCCTCACAGTGCCAGGGACTCGGGTTCAATTCCAACCTTGCGTGACTGTCTGTGTGGAGTCTGCACTTTCTCCCCGTGTCTGTGAAGGGTTTCCTCCGGGAGCTCCGGTTTCCTCCCACAACCCAAAGGTGTGCAGGTTAGGTGGATTGGAGAGGCTAAATTGAACCTTAGCGTCCAAAAGGTCAGGCGGGGTTACTGGGCTATGGGGATAGGGTGGGGACGTGGGCCTAGGTAGGGTGCTCTTTCAGAGGGTCAGTGCAGACCCGATGGGCCGAATAGCCTCCTTCTGAATTGCAGGGGCTCTATGGATTCTATTTGATGAACTTCTGCCCAATTCTCATCTGCTTGAATATGTAAATGTCTCCATTTTCTCATTAATAAATTATTTCTAATGTAATAACACCCTCGTATACTCTCAGATTCCATTTCCGAATATGCTTTCTGATGTAACTGCTTTATTGCTGAATCTTTCTGTTGTAATTCAACCAACTTGCTTGAACTAAAGATATCCGTTTCATCCACCACTAACTCTTGTTCTTTACTAACCATCTGATCAAACACAGTTTCTGATAACTGAACCTCAGCCTCCCTCAAGTTCTCTTCCTCCTATCGCAACCTGTGGCTTTGTGACCTGGTTACCGCACAATCAAGAAACACTCACAAATATACTTCTTGCAACATCTCAGGTTTTTGACTTTCTATTGCCATTTCAACCATGGTAGACTGCACTCCCACCTGTGATCCAGCTATATCATTCCCTGGGATAAATTGTACCCCCGAAAAAGGTAATTTTTTTATTACTCCTATCATTTCACCATTTTTCACCAATCTCTCTTAACCTTACCTTTCATAATGACACACTGCTGCTCTCACCTCTGATTCCACATATTACTATCTTTTCTGGCAATACTCCTTCCAAACTATATATCTCTTTTGTAAGGGCCCCGAAGAATCCAGCACGAGTTTTAAGGATACAAAATAATAAAGTTTATTTACTATAACAATATATACATAGCAGTAGCAGTAACTTCCCTTGCTACCTTCTCCTTCCTCTTGGTTCCTGGACTGGCCAGCTTATTTATAGTAGGAGTTTCTCCGCCCCCTCATTGGGGAAGTTCATACTCCCATAGGATTGTGGGATAGTCATTAGTCCCCAGCCAATCGTCAGTAGGCAGGTTATAACAATCTCCTTATCACTCACCGTATCCCTTAAGATCTTAACCTCCTTACCTATTCCACCTTGTACACTCGGGTAAACCTTACACTCACAAATAAAATCTTAAAAGGTTCTGGTACCTGCCTGTCCACCAACCTCTGAACAGGCTGTACACTCTGTTGCACCTCTTCCACTGGGACAATGGTTTTTCCTCCCACTTTGACTTATCCTGTTTCACAGAGTCTGTCTTCCCAGCACTTTTCTTAAGGCACCAATACTGTGACTTCACATATCCAACTTTATTACAATGAAAACACTGAGGTTTTCTTATCTTTCTCCCACTTTCATAGGTTTCCTTTCTACTCAGAGGCACACACTCCTTAACATCACCAACTAAACCTCAATTGCATTGACCACCTGTGAATTTCTCATTTCCCGGGTTTCTATCCTTCATTGAAATTGATGTTGAAAACCAAGCTTTGCTTTATGAACCAATTCAAAATCATCGACCATTTCTGTAGCCTGGCTAGCAGTTTTAACTGTTTGCTCTTCCACATGAGTTCTCATTACTAAACATAGAATCACACCAGTGTAGAAGGAGGCCATTTGGCCCATTGAGTCTGCATTGACCCTCTGAAAGAGCACCCTACATATCCCCACCCTATCCCCGTAATCTCACGATGTAAGGTAAGGTTAGAGAGTCCAGTGAAAAGTGGTGAAATGGTAATACGAGTGATAGAAAAATTACCTTTTTCAGGGATACAATTTGTCCTAGGTAATGATATAGCTGAATCACAGGTGGGAGATGAGTCTCCTGTGGGAAGGGAATCTTTAAATTCCTCCAAAATAATTATTTCCCGAGAGTGTCAGAGGTTTGGTCTATTTTTAATGTTCACCTATCAAAATTATTTTGTTTAATTCTTTCGAATTCTACATATGTCTGACCTGTTTCTTTCCTTAGATTTCTAAACTTGTGTCTGTAGTCTTCTGGCACTATTCATATGCACTCGATATGGTTTTCCTCACCTCATCATAATCCCTAGATACCTCCTCTGATAGTGATGCAAACACTTTGCTAGCGCTACCTACCAACTTTGTTTGAATCAACACTACTCACATGGTCTTTGGACAATTCAATTCTTTAGCCACTTTCTCAACTGATATGAAAAAGGTTTCCACATCTTTCTCATAAAATCTTGGCAATGCTTGAATATATTTAAACATATGTCTACTGAGCTTTTAACGAGGAAGTATTTCTTCTTCCTCTCGACCTACCTCAACTTCTGCCTTTAACTCCAACCTTTAAGTTGATGTTCTCCTTGCAGTGCCAGTTTCTGAATTCAGATTCTCTTTTTCTGTATCCCTTTCTTCCTTTACTAATCTTTCCATTTTCAATCTTCTTCCCTTCCATTTCCTTTTTAAAAACCTTCTTTTTCCTTTTCTGCCCTCGCTTTTTCATTTGCTTCTGTCATTGCCAATCTCCTATTCCTTTTCTTCTGCTAATGCCAATCTATTTGTTTCTATTTTTAAAACAAAACTTTTATTATAACTGCAATATTAAACTTTTTACTTCACACCCAAAAAGAACAGCTTCCAATTTACACCTTAATACAACTATACAATTTCCCATTGAACAAGAAAATAAACATACAGATCTCAGTCTACCTTACTGTGGGAGAATTGTGGACTCAGCATCAGGCAGATCAGAAGGCAATTCCTCTCCAACATTTCTCAACCAACTTCCTCTCCAATACTTCAGAAATGTCTCTCTGCCTTCCTTGGCTCCACCCAGCAATGACCTCATCTCCCTAAGCTGAAAAACAACTTATCTCTGCAGGCTGCAAAGCACATGAACTCCCCAGGGACTTCCCCAAGCAAACCACCAGGCATTAGCTCAGGCTGAAAAACACATCCTTGGTCAATTTCACCTGTTTTTCCTCGAAACAAAACAAAATCCTTTTTAAAAACCCTGACCACAGCAAGCAAACATGTTCTAACCCCGGCCTTTAACTCTTAAGTTGTCCACTGCATTTATAATCCAATTTTCTTAACATCTTCCAATTGTCACAGAAGGAAGAATAAGAAGTGCAGAATTAAGTTGAATATCCTGAGTGGGGCTACCTGGATGTGGCAAGGTAAAGGCAGGCAGGCCACAGACTACTGAGTTTATTCTTTCGCAGGTGCTATTGGGAAAACTATTTGGGTCTTTATTCCCAACACTGAAGGAAACATGCAAATCCTGAAAAGTCGCCCATTACAGGGATACACTTGCTTTGTGCACAGCAATCAAAGCAAGTTTTGCTAAATTGCAAAAGGTTTTCCTACGTTGTTTCCGCAATTGTTGTAAAACATTTTTAGCTCCGGTTTCCTCCCACAAGTCCCGAAAGACGTGCTGTTAGGTAATTTGGACATTCTGAATTCTTCCTCTGTGTACCCGAACAGGCACCGGAATGTGGCGACTAGGAGATTTTCACAGTAACTTCATTGCAGTGTTAATGTAAGCCTACTGTGGCAATAAAGATTATTATAAAAAGATTATTATTATAAACACATTACGCTGATTATAGTTCTCGCTATTTCCTCACATGAGGCAAGAGGTAGTAAGCTTTCAGGCAGTTTTCAGAGGGAGGTAACAAAGATAACTTCAGATTTCTTGGTTGCAGCATAGGCCTTAGAGAACCAGGGGAAAATGTGTGCTGGTAGGAAATAGGCTGAGGTGCATAAGGTGAATGGACAAAGTGCAATTAGATTAAGATTTCAAAATGAATAGTGGAAGTAATAGAGAGGAGTCAGGTAAAATGCCAGGAAGTATTTTGCCTGCCAAAAACATGTCAACCTTTTGAAAAGACTATTTGGCATGTGGTAAATATAGATACATTACCGTGACAAGTTTATGAATGAGAAAAGTATTACTATATGACACCCTTTCACAGTGGACTTTATTGGACTTTATGAGCAATAATTGTTTTTACTGGGGAAGAGAGCATGTTATCTATTGTGAGGGTTAGAGAGTTAAATTACTGTCAATTCCATTTGCAGTTGTCCCCTCGCTTTTGATGGTTGAAAGTGTTGACAGTTTATTACCTCTCATTCACTTTTCAATCTCACATCTACATTAACCATTGATTCCTTTCTCTTTCCAGTCTATGGGTGAGACTCTGAAGCACATCTGCCATCACTTTTTGGTCGTAATTCATGATTCCAGTCATTAGCAGCCATAATTTCTGCTGTGACCTTTGCAGGAAACTGCCTCTTAACCTTTTTAGACTAATAACAGCATTTCCTCTTGTAGCTGGACAGTTTGAGTGTTTGCGAATAATAATAAGCCATTCCAACCATTCCTCTGACCACTTAGATGCTGATAATTAGAGTTAAACTGTTGAAACTCTGTGAAAATCTGTGATAGAAATTATGTGGTGGCCTTTTCCAGAATCCCAAATCATGACAACTGTTAGCGGGCCAGTCAGTCATTGCTGGATTCCTGAAAGTACTGCACGTTAGATGCAATAAGATCCTTCATGTAGGAATCCAGGATTTGAAGATCAATCCTCAGGACACTGCTGCAAACAAATCAGGAGAAAAATCATTGGGGCATTCAAAAATTTCTTTGGATTTGGTAATTGTAAAAATATTGGAGATAAGGGTAAAAAGGTTGTTTGATGAACAGTAACATTAATCCAACTGAGTATCAAAGAGTCTGCTTGACTGCTAATTGCCCACAGGGAGGCAGTGCGCCCAGAGGATGGGCCAATGGTGGGAGTGTGATGTGGCTAGTTCAAGGGGAATGTCAAAAGCTGGCAGAAGTGTGGAGTTCTCCAACAGAAAGATGGAGGTGCAAGCTCAGTAATAATATTAGATCTGAGATCGATAAGAGTTTTGATAGTCAAGTTAAGAAAGATGGAGCCAAGACAGATAGATGGAGTTAGGATACAGATCTCACTGAATAACGATACAAGGTCAATAATAATAATAATCTTTATTGTCACAAGTAGGCTAACATTATCACTGCAATGAAGTTACTGTGAAAAGCCCCTAGTCGCCACATTCGGCGCCTGTTCGCGTACACAGAGGGAGAATTCAGAATGTCCAATTCATCTAACAGCACGTCTTTCGGAACTTGTGGAAGGAAACCGGAGCACCCGGAGGAAACCCATGCAGACACGGGGAGAACGTGCAGAATCCGCACAGACAGTGACCCAAGCCGGGAATCGATCTCGGGACCCTGGAGCTGCTACCCACTATGCTATCGTGGTGCTGAATATCTTACTCCTGATCCTGTATTTCAGTGTAGGAAATAAACTCAATCAGGTTTGGAAATCCAACTTCCATGCAAAGTGTGACACATGAGGAGTTACCACATGTCAGCAACACGTTGGAAATCTGACGTGTTTCAAAACAACCAGGTGTGCTTCCACTCCTTTCTTCTTCTCATCAATTTAATGCTCATGTGGATGAGAAATAGTATCACTGCGGAATGGAATACTTTCATCCTCAATCTCCCAATGCAGGTCAGATTCATGCAGCATGATTAGCTGCAGATTAAAATTCCTGCCCTGGTGATACAACAGCGTTCTGCAGCCTCTGAGGAGCATTCACCACTCTATCAATGTTCCATTTTCCATTCAGCATTCCCTTGGGCTCCTGTATCAGTCATACCATCAAATTAAGTGTAATTTTGTCCTGAGAGCCAACCAACACTTGGAACTGGGTTTCAATAGCCCAAATTCATATGAACATACGTACATATGTACAAAACAGGAACAGAAGTAGGCCATTCGGCCCCTCAAGCCTGCTTTACCATTCATTAAGATTATGGTTGATCTGTTTGTATTTTGAATTCCCCATTGCCATCTATCCCCAATAACCTTTGATTCGCTTGCTTAACAAGAATCCATCTACTTCTGCCTTAAAAATATTCAATGATCCCCACCTCCACTGCCTTCTGAGCAGAGGGCGCGATTTTCCCAAAAGGGACCATAGTCCCTGAGTGATCGCATTTAGCCGCATGTTTCCCGGCACTCACAGTGGCGAGAAACACATGGCTATTCAATGTGACTCGCTTGAGTAAGGGACCTGAACAGGGAATGCGCGACCGAGGTCGCACATAGCCCTGTTTTTTATAATGGGGAGCTTTGCTCGCCAGAACTCCCCATTGTAGCGAGAGATAATGCGGCCCGAATTCAGATGCCCCGAAAAGATCCCCGACTGACCTCTCCCCCCTCCCCCCCCAGCCCGAAAGCAACATGGGAGGCCACCACCCCCCCGCCCCCCCCACATCCACGACATGCAACCCCAGCCACGTGCACCCAAAAAATGCCAGCTTGCCACCGCCAACCTGGCACCTTGGCAGTGCTCCTGCCAGCTGGCAGTGCTACCTGTGCACCTTGGCAGTGCCAGGCTGGCACCCAGGTGGCACTGCCAGGGTATACAACTGGCACCGCCAGGGTACCCAAGAGGCACCAGCATTGCCAGGACACCATCCTGCCCAAAGGGCATGCAGCTGGGGGCCTCCAATCCCCTTGGAGACCCCACAAGTGCCATTCCGTCTGGTCTCCGTTTATGGGGACTAGTACCAAACGGCGCTCGCACAAGGTCTCCGAGGCGAAGGGATTGAATCCCAAAGCCTCAGGATTCTGCACATTAGCGTAAGGCTCACTGCCTCGCTCTAATATGCAGATTTGCTAAAAAGTGATCCCGCCCATTGTGGACAGGATTCCCCTTACAATCTTGCGAAGCGTTGCGAGCCGGGTAGATCCCGGGACCGGGGTCTCCCGCTTTTGCCGGCCACGCTGCGCCGCGGCGAGCTGCTTTTCCGGCGCAACGAGGCCGGAGGATTAAGCCAAGAGATTGATATATAGGGTTCGTAAAGCGAACAGGCAGAAGAGCTCTCATCTGATTAGGGCTGGATTTGAGCCCAGGACCCAAAGATGGAAGGCTATCGTTGCAATACTCAATCCTTTCCTGCTGTTTCCTGCTTGGAAAAAGGATTCTTTTTTGTGTGCACGTGGGTACTAGGAAAGCAGCAATGTGAACAAAGAGTGCACAGCGGTTCTGTTGAAACCTCTCACAATGAGTTTGGGAACTCCAATAAACAGCACTTAGAAATTCATGACCCTGAGCCTGAATTACAACTCTTACGGTTGTGGTGGCAGTTTAATGGTGTCTGAAGTTGCCACACTCAACTATCTCTCTCCCATAGTTCATTTCTCTTCTTTATAGGCCCCACCGCCCTAAATTCCTTTCTCCAGCAAGTACAAGCAAGATGATCTGGCCACTTGATGTTTATGCAGAGACTACCAGTGCCATCCATTTGAGGATTTTTTTTCTTTCTTGAGGGAGAATGCTTATTTATTGAGTTCTACCTAATGTCCAAACTGAAGTACTAACTGAAGGTTGTGGGCATGAGCAACAGGTAACTCTGCTATTCGAACTTGTAATATGGTTGCAATCTGTGCATTCAACTACTTGAGCTCTTGACTGAAACAATTTTAAATGCACAGCCAACTTGGTTAGATATTGGACATCTGTAATTTAAATCAGAACTATATTCAGCTTCTAAAAGCCCCATTTTTACTTGTATAAGGTTCATTATATTAATCAACCTAGATTGAAAATCATGCATAGAAATGACCTGAATTGAATGTTATTAACCTTATACCAGGTGACTGGGCAGTAAATAAATCCACAATTTGTTCACAATTCATTGAATAGTGGGGCTTGTTTGTGATGATGCATTCACTCTTATTTATTGCTGTAATTTTTAAAACAAACACTCCACAATCTACTTCTGGAGTTGGAAACAGTACACTGAAAGCCCTCTTCACTCAAAATGAGTGTTTTTATTGTCACTGGTTAAACCTGCCATGTGCAGGTCACTGCTGTGAGCATCCTGTGATTTATGAGGTGTAGAAATCTGGTAGTGGATGCAAGTGTGAAAGTTTAGCACAGAAACTACTGACAGATTCTAGGGTTCCTTTTTAAAAAATAAATAAATAATGGTTTATGTATTGACGGAGAGAAATTGACAGTGATTGTAATTCCACAACACAGCACCATTGATGTTTGTGGGATAAACCTTGTTAAAAGGTAGACAAATCTACAAACGTGCTTTGTAAAATTGTTCACTCATTTTGGGAGATATGCATAGTTCTGGTCTCTGTTTTACAAAGGGATGTAGAGGCACTGCAGAAGGAGCAAAAAGAACAAAGAATTTACCAGAATGATAGTAGAACTGAGAGGTTACAACTATCAGGAAAGATTGATGAGCCAAGGCTCTTTTCAATAGAAAAGAGATGACTGAGAGGTAATCTGATTAAGATCCATAGACGAAAGAAAGGGTTTGATAAGATAGACATAGAGAAGTTATTTCCCTTTGTGAGAAATCCAAAACCAGGGGTCATAATTATAAGATGGTCACATAAAGTCCAATAGGGAATTCAGGATAAGCTTCTTTACCCAGAGATAGATTAGAATGTGGAGCTTGCTCCCACAAACTTAGTTGAAGAAAATAGTATAAATGCATTTTGGGGAAAACTGGATGAACAAGTTGTAAGGGTCCCTCCTGTTCATTCCCTGTTTATCCCTTTATTTTCCCTTTTATTTTTGATCCATGGATGATTAATGGACATGCCACTAAGACAAGAAGCCTGCATCTTTAATTCAAGCAGGAAGAATCCAGAAGGCTGTGCTGGTTTAAGTTAGAAGCTACAGACTGGCCGGCATCAGAGACAGAGTGATGGGTTGGGACTCAGTTTGTTTGGCTGGTGGCCAATTAATTGGCCCAAAAGGCTGTACTCTTCCTAGTAACAGGTGGCGATTAGACATTATTCCACTGGAATGCCTTTCAGAGTCCTGAGGTTCTAGTTTTGATTTCAGTTTTCATTCTGGCAGCCCGGTGAAGAGATCCAACTCACTCTCTCCGGAAAGATCCAGCTAACTCTTTCCAGAAGGCCACTGTGAGGTCTGACACTCTCTCCAGAAAGCCTCTGGGTGCTTTTCTCCTGAGACTATAGAGGCCTGAAGACAAACCCCAAACTGAAAGCCAAGTTTGATGGGGAATAAGGTGCCTCTCCAGAAAATGCTGTGAGCAATAGATATCTCTCCAGAAAGCTGCTAAAAGTTGTGAGTACTGCATTCTGAAACCAAAGGTACCTGAATGAGTCCACATTAAAAGCATTAAACTGAAGGCTGGGATTGAAGCAAAGCGACTAAAAAAGTCACCATCTGAAGCAAAGACTCTTATTGTGTTTCACCCCTTTCCCCACCTTTGTGCTTGTCGGTCTTGTGTTTGTGGGTGGTAGCCGTTAAAGTGGGTATTAGATATTAACTTGTCATTGACCAGTTATATTTACTGCCTATTTCATGATTGTTCTTGTTATAAATCAATAGTACTCATGTTTACATTTACAAATCTGGTGACTGTAATTATTGGGCAGCCAAGGGCCAAAGACTTTGGGTATTTTTATAAGAATTATTGGTTAATTCACTTGTGTTGTGACTCCGGGGCACAAGGGGCTGGAATTGACCAGGATGTCACAAAGTGAGGAAGAAAAGCCTGGAACAATGTAGTAATCGTGTTAGATGGAGTAAGGTGAGAGGCTGGTGTGGAGTATAAAGATCAGCATGGGCCTATTTGGCCGAATGACGTGTTTCTGCACTGTAAAAACAACATAAATATGACCATGAATGTAGATTGATGATGGGGAGGGTATTGTAACAAAGACAGGTTTTGCTGGTTTAGGTCAGTTGGCTAGAAAGCTGGTTTGTGATGTAGAGCGATGCCAGCAGCGTGGGTTCAATTCCCGTACCGGCTGAGGTTATTCATAAACGCCTGCCTCCTCAACCTTGCCCCTCGCCTGAGGTCTGGTGACCCTCAGGTGAAATCACCACCAGTCAGCTCTCCCCTCAAAGGGGAAAGCAGCCTATGGTCATCTGGGACTATGGCGGCTTTACCTTACCTGTAGCAAAGACATAGAACATAGAAAATACAGCACAGAACAGGCCCTTCGGCCCACGATGTTGTGCCGAACCTTTGTCCTAGATTAATCATAGATTATCATTGAATTTACAGTGCAGAAGGAGGCCATTCGGCCCTTTGAGTCTGCACCGGCTCTTGGAAAGAGCACCCTACCCAAACTCAACACCTCCACCCAACACCAAGGGCAATTTGGACATTAAGGGCAATTTATCATTGGCCAATTCACCTAACCCGCACATCTTTGGACTGTGGGAGGAAACCGGAGCACCCGGAGGAAACCCACGCAGGCACGGGGAGGACGTGCAGACTCCGCACAGACAGTGACCCAAGCCGGAATCGAACCTGGGACCCTGGAGCTGTGAAGCAATTGTGCTATCCACAATGCTACCGTGCTGCCCTTGAGAACAAATAAATCTACACTATATCATTTAACCGTAATCCATGTACCTATCCAATAGCTGCTTGAAGGTCCCTAATGTTTCCGACTCAACTACTTCCACAGGCAGTGCATTCCATGCCCCCACTACTCTCTGGGTAAAGAACCTACCTCTGATATCCCTCCTATATCTTCCACCTTTCACCTTAAATTTATGTCCCCTTGTAATGGTTTGTTCCACCCGGGGAAAAAGTCTCTGATTGTCTACTCTATCTGTTCCCCTGATCATCTTATAAACCTCTATCAAGTCGCCCCTCATCCTTCTCCGTTCTAATGAGAAAAGGCCTAGCACCCTCAACCTTTCCTCGTAAGACCTACTCTCCATTCCAGGTAACATCCTGGTAAATCTTCTTTGCACCTTTTCCAAAGCTTCCACATCCTTCCTAAAATGAGGCGACCAGAACTGTACACAGTACTCCAAATGTGGCCTTACCAAAGTTTTGTACAGCTGCATCATTACCTCACGGCTCTTAAATTCAATCCCTCTGTTAATGAACGCGAGCACACCATAGGCTCTATCCACTTGAGTGGCAACTTTCAAAGATGTATGAACATAGACCCCAAGATCTCTCTGCTCCTCCACATTGCCAAGAACTCTACCGTTAACCCTGTATTCCGCATTCATATTTGTCCTTCCAAAATGGACAACCTCACATTTTTCAGGGTTAAACTCCATCTGCCACTTCTCAGCCCAGCTCTGCATCCTATCTATGTCTCTTTGCAGCCGGCAACAGCCCTCCGTACTATCCACAACTCCACCAATCTTCGTATCGTCTGCAAATTTACTGACCCACCCTTCAACTCCCTCATCCAAGTCATTAATGAAAATCACAAACAGCAGAGGACCCAGAACTGATCCCTGCGGTACGCCACTGGTAACTGGGATCCAGGCTGAATATTTGCCATCCACCACCACTCTCTGACTTCTATCGGTTAGCCAGTTCGTTATCCAACTGGCCAAATTTCCCACTATCCCATGCCTCCTTACTTTCTGCATAAGCCTACCATGGGGAACTTTATCAAATGCCTTACTAAAATCCATGTACACTACATCCACTGCTTTGCCTTCATCCACATGCTTGGTCACCTCCTCAAAGAATTCAATAAGATTTGTAAGGCAAGACCTACCCCTCACAAATCCGTGCTGACTATCCCTAATCAAGCAGTGTCTTTCCAGATGCTCAGAAATCCTATCCTTCAGTACCCTTTCCATTACTTTGCCTACCACCGAAGTAAGACTAACTGGCCTGTAATTCCCAGGGTTATCCCTAGTCCCTTTTTTGAACAGGGGCACGACATTCGCCACTCTCCAATCCCCTGGTACCACCCCTGTTGACAGTGAGGACGAAAAGATCATTGCCAACGGCTCTGCAATTTCATCTCTTGCTTCCCATAGAATCCTTGGATATATCCCGTCAGGCCCGGGGGACTTGTCTATCCTCAAGTTTTTCAAAATGCCCAACACATCTTCCTTCCTAACAAGTATTTCCTCGAGCTTACCAATCTGTTTCACACTGTCCTCTCCAACAATATCGCCCCTCTCATTTGTAAATACAGAAGAAAAGTACTCATTCAAGACCTCTCCTATCTCTTCAGACTCAATACACAATCTCCCGCTACTGTCCTTGATCGGACCTACCCTCGCTCTAGTCATTCTCATATTTCTCACATATGTGTAAAAGGCCTTGGGGTTTTCCTTGATCCTACCCGCCAAAGATTGTTCATGCCCTCTCTTAGCTCTCCTGATCCCTTTCTTCAGTTCCCTCCTGGCTATCTTGTATCCCTCCAATGCCCTGTCTGAACCTTGTTTCCTCAGCCTTACATAAGTCACCTTTTTCCTCTTAACAAGACATTCAACCTCTCTTGTCAACCATGGTTCCCTCACTCGACCATCTCTTCCCTGCCTGACAGGGACATACATATCAAGGACACGTAGCACCTGTTCCTTGAATAAGTTCCACATTTCACTTGTGTCCTTCCCTGCCAGCCTATGTTCCCAACTTATGCACTTCAATTCTTGTCTGACAACATCGTATTTACCCTTCCCCCAATTGTAAACCTTGCCCTGTTGCACGTACCTATCCCTCTCCATTACTAAAGTGAAAGTCACAGAATTGTGGTCACTATCTCCAAAATGCTCCCCCACTAACAAATCTATCACTTGCCCTGGCTCATTACCCAGTACTAAATCCAATATTGCCCCTCCTCTGGTCGGACAATCTACATACTGTGTTAGAAAAGCTTCCTGGACACACTGCACAAACACCACCCCATCCAAACTATTTGATCTAAAGAGTTTCCACTCAATATTTGGGAAGTTAAAGTCGCCCATGACTACTACCCTATGACTTCTGCACCTTTCCAAAATCTGTTTCCCAATCTGTTCCTCCAGATCTCTGCTACTATTGGGGGGCCTATAGAAAACTCCTAACAAGGTGACTGCTCCTTTCCTATTTCTGACTTCAACCCATACTACCTCAGTAGGCTGATACTCCTCGAACTGCCTTTCTGCAGCTGTTATACTATCTCTAATTAATAATGCCACCCCCCCCCCACCTCTTTTACCACCCTCCCTAATCTTATTGAAACATCTATAACCAGGGACCTCCAACAACCATTTCTGCCCCTCTTCTATCCAAGTTTCCGTGATGGCCACCACATCGTAGTCCCAAGTACCGATCCATGCCTTAAGTTCACCCACCTTATTCCTGATGCTTCTTGCGTTGAAGTATCCACACTTCAACCCATCTCCGTGCCTGCAAGTACTCTCCTTTGTCAGTGTTCCCTTCCCCACTGCCTCATTACACGCTTTGGCGTCCTGAATATCGGCTACCTTAGTTGCTGGACTACAAATCCGGTTCCCATTCCCCTGCCAAATTAGTTTAAACCCTCCCGAAGAGTACTAGAAAACCTCCCTCCCAGGATATTGGTGCCCCTCTGGTTCAGATGCAACCCGTCCTGCTTGTACAAACCCACCTTCCCCAGAATGCGCTCCAATTATCCAAATACCTGAAGCCCTCCCTCCTACACCATTCCTGCAGCCACGTGTTCAACTGCACTCTCTCCCTATTTCTAGCCTCGCTATCACGTGGCACCGGCAACAAACCAGAGATGACAACTCTGTCTGTCCTGGCTTTTAACTTCCAGCCTAACTCCCTAAACTCATTTATTACCTCCACACCCCTTTTCCTACCTATGTCGTTGGTACCAATGTGCACCACGACTTCTGGCTGCTCACCCTCCCCCTTAAGGATCCTGAAGACACGATCCGAGACATCCCTGGCCCTGGCACCCGGGAGGCAACATACCTTCCGGGAGTCTCGCTCGTGACCATAGAATCTCCTATCTATTCCCCTAACCATTGAATCTCCTACAACTATTGCTTTTCTATTCTCCCCCCTTCCCTTCTGAGCCCCAGAGCCAGACTCAGTGCCAGAGACCTGGCCGCTAGGGCCTTCCCCCTGTAGGTCATCCCCCCCCAACAGCATCCAAAACGGTATACTTGTTTTGAAGGGGAACGGCCACGAGGGATCCCTGCACTTTCTGCCTGTTTGTTTTTTTCCCCCTGACTGTAACCCAGCTATTCTTATCCTGTACCTTGGGTGTGGTTACCTCCTTGTAACTCTTCTCAATCACCCCCTCTGCCTCCCGGATGATCCGAAGTTCATCCAGCTTCAGCTCCAGTTCCCTAACACGGTCTTTGAGGAGCTGAAGTTGGGTGCACTTCCCGCAGGTATAGTCAGTGGGGACACCGGTGGTATCCCTCACCACCCACATCCTACAGGAGGAGCATGTAACTGGCCTAGCCTCCATCCCCTCTTACCTGACAGAATATAGCTGCCCTGTGGACTAATTAGATCTCCGCCCTCCGACCCTGCTCCCAGTCAGCTACACTTTCTGTAAACTCCTGGCTCTCTTCGCACTCTTTGCGGAAATGTCGGAAACAAAATGAAAGGAGCACCTTACTCCCTCCTCACCTAACTCCCTCGGTCACCAAACTCTCACTATAGCACTCAAAAAGCACCAAATTCAGCACTCAGTGCAAAAAAAAACAGAAAAAAAAACAAAACCCACATAGATGGGATTAGGAATAGAATTTCACAATATGATGTCTGAACGCTCCTACATCAATATTGGATGGTAGGAACTGATGTACACCAAAACCTAGAGGAATGGGAGAAAGCACATAATGCCAGACAAGATTGCTTTGTTACCTCTTGCTGATGTGAATGCTGGTACCATGGAGACAGACCTCTGATCATAGTGACTACTGAAAGGTTATGCCTATTACCTGTCCACTATCCAGTTGGATAGCTCTTTTTTAAGTAGGCTCCCACAGTCCCTTCCTCTCTGGTTTATGATTTGGCAAACAATGAAAATTTTCCCTGTACTTTACATTGAATATTATTGTCTTCCTTTAAGATCTATGTGTTTCGTTCATGAACTATAATAGACTTGAACTCAGTTTTAAATTTATCTTTGCTTATATTAACATACTAGTATAGTACCATTTCATTTGGAATATTAGCTTGCATGTTACAGAATTAACAGTAATGAGGTTAAAATGCTTCTTCAGGATTATTTGTGCACAGGCTATAAAATACAGCTGAATTGTCATTGTAGAAATTATTTTGTGACCTTGGTGGGAACTGCCTTAAAATAGTTCTAACTTTGATAACATAATCCAGAGGCAGGAATACTGTGAGTCGCCAGTTAATGAATGAATCACTGTCCAGTTGTCCTTTTGTGTTGCAATCAAGCCTTGTTAAATGTTCATCAGAAACTTTATTATCTGTTCACGAAAGTTTGCATTCTTGATGTGATGACCATCAATTAGAAACAGTTTAGCATTTGAACTTTTTGTTGTTCATCTAGTTGAGATGTGGCTGTGCAGCAGGGCATGTGACTGGAGGATTGTTCGAGAGCAGGCAGGTGGGTGCCAGCAGTTTATGAAGTCTCTTTTGTTGTTTTCTTCAGTAAAAGCAAGTCCAGGTCGGCCCCGCAGATTTCCCCGAGCAAGGCTGCTGGTGGAGAGTTTTGTGTTGCTGCCACTTTTTCTTCATCGCGATCCTGGTTAATAGCCAACCCTGGCCTAAAGCGGGAGAAAGGTGAGTGCACTGGACAACTTTTAAACTCTCTTCTAGTGTCTCATTCGGCAAATCAGATAAAGATTTAAATTAAGGAAACCGACTCCAGTTTTGTGAATAAATGCAACTCAAAATGTTTTTTTTTCCCCCCCAATGTTTTTATCTTCTGTCTTGAAGGCACTGACTGGTCACCAATTATACACCAGGACTGTGTTGGCCTGCTGATTTGTTTTCTGTCCCACCACACCACACCCTGCCTGCCCTCTCTCCAACTACCTAAGTAATAAGACCAAACAGAGCACAGACAGAGAGGTAAACCCCAGGCCTTCCTGGGAGCAGGGAGGCCCTCATACTTGCCTGCTTCACATGGTCCATCATCGCTACCTTACACACTCCCCACCCACCCCCATTTCCCACCATCCCAGGATCGGAGTCACATCACTCCAGGGTGCTGGGACTGTGTCGGCGAGTCACTGTCGAGGGCAGCAGGTGATGATAACCTGCAGAGAGCTGAGCACCAGTGCTCTTCAATCTATGCCAGTCTGACTCCTGCCTGTTTGCTGAGTGCTCATTCACAGCCATCACCTGCGCGCGGTGTGCCCGGGGAGGGGGAGATGCCTGAAGAGATGGACCAAGGGTTCGGAGGTCGGCCCACATTGCAGAAGATAGTGACAGAGTCAGAACATTGTGAAATCATGAATGAACATCCCCACTTTTGACCTGATGTTGGAGGGATGGTCATTTATGATGCAGTCTAAAGACACTACCCCATGGAACTCCTGCAGCGATATTCTAGGGCTGAGATGATTGGCCTCCAATGACCACAACCATTTTCCTTTGTACTAGGTGTGACTCCACCTAGTGGACAATTTTTGCCTGATTCACATTGACTTCGATTTTGCTCGGGCCCCTTGATGCCACATCCGGTCAAATGTTGCCTTGATGTCCAAGACAGTCACTCTCCATTCACCTCTTAAATTCAATTATTTTGCCGTGTTTGGATCAAGACTGTAGTGAGCTCAATAGCAAAATGACCCTGGCAGAACCCAAGCTATTGTCAGTGAGCAGGTTATTGCTGAGTAAGAGCCATTTGATAGCACTTCCGACGACATCTTCCATCACTTTACTGATGATCAAGAATAGGCTGAAGGGCAGTAATTGGCCGGATTGAATTCCTCTTGCGTTTTATGGACAAGAGAGCTTTGATCAGATACACACCTTTGAACGGGAGCAATGACCTATTCTGAGTTGTGACTCCTGTGATTCTGTGAAAATTTGGATATGCATGAAGATCCATCGTACAAGACACCATCAAAGGGAATAAAAGAGTAGTATGGAAGGTAAGACAAATGAAGAAGTAGTCATCAAGTGATTTGAGACCCAAATACAAAGGTATCTCTTCCCATATGACTGAATACTCAGAGTGAAAGGTTAAAGTGCCAATTATCTTACAATATGTGAAATAGAAAAATCCCGCAAACTCCAAGTCAACCTTTCAGAACAGGACTTTTAGCCAAAAGCAGTTATATTGTATGCCAGCCACTTTTCTGTGTCTAATATCTTGTTAGGCTGTTCAATTCAGGAATAAAATGAACAAATGCTGGAAATACTTAACAGGTTAGGCAGCATCCATGAAAAACAGTGGGCTGGAGTCTTCCAAACTGGGACTCTGTCTCCACACCGGCGTAAAAACGGTGGAGTTTTATTCCCGAAATTCTGATTAAAAAGGTTGACCTAATTCAGTGCTCTGCAGGGGGCTAACAGGGACCCGGAGTACATATCGCAGCTTTAGCTGCGGATACAGGCCCCTGCACCTCTGGTTCGGCGGCTGCCTCCAGCGGCTGGTGCCGAGCTCCATGGCGTACTCGGAACGCGGAGCCACACCGAAAAATGAGACCCACCCCCGATCGTCCGCGCGCCCGAGCATCTAACCCCACAGATCTAACCCCCGGCTGCCTATAATGCCCCTTCCCCCCCCCCTCCCCCAGTCTCCGATCCCCCGCCCCCGACCAGGGCAGCCGCGGACTGAGTCCGTAGCTGCCACGGCAGCATCCCGACCGGCAATAGGTGGTAGTTCCACGCCGGCGAGAACTCAGCGGTCGGGAGCGGAGGATTGCTGGACGGGCCTCTGTCAATGGGCCCCCAGCCGCATGGCGTACTCCGCGGTCACGTCGATTTTCGGGGCCTGGAGAATCGCTGGATCAACATGGGCCTGATTACGGTGTGGAAGTAGATTCTCCGCCCCCAGGCCGAATGCAATTTCGGCAGGGAGCTGCAGAGAATCCATCCCAGTGTTAATGTTTCAGGTCGAGATGATTCTCCATCAGAATTTCCAGCAATTTTGTTTTTATTTTAGATTTCCAACAGTATTTTATTTTTGAGTTCAGTTTACATATCTTTCAGAGCTGATATCTAACCTCATGATTGTGAACATTCACATGTTGTTGAAATTATTTTATTACTGCATTTACTATCCCAAAACTTTGTGCATATATTCCGTCCTTAGATCAGTCGAAACAGTCAGTAGTGGATTCCCTGTTCATTATTAGTTGCTACGGTAACCTGGTGGAGCACACAATTGAGCCACGACCCGTCAACACCGTGCAGAAGATCAACGATGATACTCAGCTGGAGTTGTTAACATCTCCGCGAGCAAGCTGGTCTCTGGCCAGGTAAGATATTCAGACACTCCATGGATATGTCTGCGCCAACAGTGCCTGACCTACAAGTTTTGTTCTTAGGAATTTATAAATGTAACAGTTGTGCAGCCGCCCGACCACAAGTGGCACTTGTGATATTTAAGATGCTCCTCTCGGCAGGTCTTAAAAATGAAACTTTCTTGAAGAAACTCGTTGCAAAGACTGCACCTTTGACATAGCAAGCTGGTAGACATGGAAGGGACAATTTTAATATGTGGAATAGGCACTCAGCCTGGTGAACTCTTTTTGTTCATTCATTGGATGTGAGCTTCACTGGTTGGGCCAGCATTTATTGCCCATCCTTAATTGCCCATGAGGGGGCAGTTAAGAATCAACCACATTGCTGTGGGTCAGGAGTCACAGGTAGGCCAGACCAGGTAAGGATGGCAGATTTCCTTCCCGAAAGGACATTAGTGAACCAGATGGGTTGTTACGACAATTGGCAATGGTTGGGAAGTGGTGTTCAGTAGTGACTGATGCTGGGATCACCGTGGTTTAATATTTACACAAACCAGAATCTGAAGGACAATATCAAGTTTACAGGTACTACCAAACTGACACCAAATTCTGAAAAACACTGTGATACATTACAAGACGACGAGAACAATCTTACAGATTGAGCATATAAATGGCAAATTAATTTCATTGGAGGTATGTTTTCGGCACAGCATTTTTGTAGGAAGAATAAGGAGGCCACCTTGTAAAATAAGATTCTAAATAGGGTAGAGGAGCAAAGGGATCAGGGGTACAGCTTCACGAACCATTAAAAATCATGACACAGGTTCACAAAGCCATAAATAGTCCTAACATTGTACTGAGGTTCATTTCTAAAGGAATAGAATTCAAAAGCAAAGAAATTATATGACAACCCTGACAAGACCCACGGCGATGACCCCTGTGGGGCTCAGGGAATATGAACTCCCCCACTGAGGGGCGGAGACCTAGCAGCTGGGGCTCGAGCACCAGGTACTTAAAAGATGGCCTGGATTGGGACAAGCATGATCACTAGTCCCGGCTGGGACTTATGTGCTGTATGCCATGTTGCAGCCTTTACTTTTGTTTGCCTAAATAAACCTTCGTTGTTTCACCTTCTCGGGACCCTGAAGATATTATACTGGCGACGAGGAAAATCTACAGCTGCGATTCTGGGCTTCCGTACCGCGTTTGAATTCCTCAGCACACGAGCATGGTCAGAGAAAGTTTAAAACTGCTGCTTTTAGGGAGATTTGAGGCTTTCAACACAGGCATAGATGATTGGGCCCAGTGTGCTGAGCTGATGCAGTATTTCTCTCAGGCAAATGCAATTACAGGAGGCGACTGACAAAAGGTAATACTGTCTGCCTGTGGAGCCCCAGATTCGAAGACCGTTGATGAGTTGGTAGCACTTGTTGTAGACCATTACAACCCCGAACCGTTGATGATAGTACAGAGGTACAGATTCAACATGGCCGGGTGAACCTGGCCAAACATTGTGACTATGAGATGTTGCGAGACAGCATTGTGTGTGGCATAAACAACATGGCGACCCTACGTAAGTTGTTGGCAAAAATATTTTGGACTTAAAAAAGGCCATAGAATTATCCTTCTCATGTGGAAATGCAGGTAAGGGAGTCCAGGAACTCGAAGGCTTCATTGCCGTACCGGCCTCCCCGAACAGGCGCCAAAATGTGGCGGCTAGGGGCTTGTCACAGTAACTTCATTGAAGCCTACTTGTGACAATATTTACACAAACCAGCATGGTAGCACAAGTGGATAGCACTGTGGCTTCGCAGCGCCAGGGTCCCAGGTTTGATTTCCCCGCTGGGTCACTGTCTGCGGAGTCTGCACGTTCTCTCCGTGTCTGTGTGAGTTTCCTCCGGGGCGCTCCGGTTTCCTCCCACAGTCCATAGACGTGCAGGTTAGGTGGATTGGCCATGATAAATTGCCCTTAGTGACTAAAAAGGTTAGGAGGCGTTATTGGGTTACGGGGATAGGGTGGAAGTGAGAGTTTAAGTGGGTCGGTGCAGACTCGATGGGCCAAATGGCTTCCTTCTGCACTGTATGTTCTAAGTTTTAATAAGTGATTATTATTATTATTATTATTATTGATACGGAGGATGACTCACAATTATGCTGCACCTGTGGTCGCAGGAACTGTCGGGACCAGGAACGCCAGACTGTCAGCAAACACATCGCCCTGGTCGGAGGTCACATCTATCAAGAACCCGGATGAAGCACTTAGCACAACCCGATGAAGATGATTGCATACAACTAAATTGCATTACGGCATCAAAAGTAGCCCTCATCAAGATCACCATTCATGTAAATGGCCACCCACTAGAGATTAAAATCGACAAAGGGGCTGCTGTCTCAGTCATTGGGCAACAAACATACTGGAAAGTGTACAGGGGTCCAACACCTGGGCCGAAGGGACAGTAAGGCATGATTAGCGACATTTACTGGAGAGCCTTTGTCCATCATTGGGACAATGGTGACTCCGGTTGCTGACGGGAGGCAATCAGTTCGCCTGGCACTGAGAGTGGCTCAGGGTCCCAGAGGCTCCACCTAGCTTGGAGAAGATCTTTAAAATGGGTTCAGGCGCGTTGTACAAGGTCCTGGGAAAATACTCATAGAGGCTTTCCATGAAGGGTTGGAGAAAATAAAGGGAGCAATGGCCAAAATTTACGAGGGTCCAGAAGCCCAACCCAAGTATTTTAGGGCTCGCCTGGTTCCATATGCCCTGCTGTCGAAAGTGGATGACGAGCTGAGCCGGTTGGAAAACCCGGGGATTATTTGCCTAGTTCAGTTCACAGAGTGAGCAGCACCATTAGTCCCGGTGCTGCAGCCAGACAAGACCACCTGTCTGTGTGGCGATTAAAATGACGGTGAACAAGGCCTCATTGGACGGGTACCTAGTGCCACCTGTGGAGATCCTTTATGCAAAGTTGGTTGGGGGCCCATTCTTTCTCCAAGTTGGATGTGAGCCATGCACATCTCCAGTTGGAATTGGATACGCCATCCAGGAAAGATGTGACCGTAAATACCCACAGGGGACTGTATGAATACACCAGGCTTCTATTTGGAGTATCATCTGCCTGTGCAATCTTCCAGCGAGTTAGGGGAGCATCTATCAAGGGTTCCGAAGGTGGCGATCTATGCCTTGATTACCGGAGCCACCGGGAAGGAACGGCTAGATAATTTAGAGGAAGTCCTCTACCATTTCTCTGAGGCAGGCGTCTGTCTAAAAAGGGACAAGTGCGTCTTCCAGGCGAAAGAGGTCACATCCCTGAGGTACCAGGTACACGAGGACCATTTTCACCCAGTGGAGGAGAAGGTTCGAGCTATCAAGCGGGCCCCCACACCAGAGAATATGACAGAGCTACGGTCATTCGTAGGGCTCATGAACTATTACAAAACTACAGTCAGAATCTGGCAACCATATTGGCACCACTACATGCACTTCAAAAGAAACATCAGAAATGTGCATGGAGGGCACTACAAGAAGAGGCATTTGCCAATGTAAAACGATAACTGTCGCCCTCTAGGCTGCTAACACATTACAACATAACCACGTGTGATGCCTCCCCATATGGCAGCACGACGATATTGTCCCATCGAATGGACAATGGAACGGAGAGATCAATAGCCTATCCGCCGAGAATCTTGGCTGATGCAGAGCCGCAAGTAAGCTCGGTTTGAAAAGGAAGGAGTGGCCGTGATCTGCGCAGTCAAAAAGTTCCATAAATATATTCATGTTCATGGGCGGCACTTTGCAATCATCACGGACCACAAACCATTACTCAGTCTTATCAAAGAAGACAAGGCAATGCCACCGATAGCGTTGGCCAGAACCCAGCGATGAGCACTATCGTTGGCAGTGTATCAATGTGCCTTTGGATATCACCTGGGTACACAAATTGCGCACATGGATGCACAGAACTGACTCCATTGCTGACATGCCCCTCTTCCCTGCCAGTAGAGGACAAAGTCGTGTTAGCTAAATTTTATGGACACCTTACCGGTCGCAACCTCACAAATTCATGTGTGGATGCAATAGGACCCTATGTTGGCAAAGTTGCACCACTGCGTCCTACATGAGGTTTACAGGGGAAACTGCCTGAAGAATTGCAGGTTGTCACAACTAAGCAACAGGAGCTTGCGGTGAAGACTGCATTCCCCTGTGGGGAGCCTGTGTACTGGTCCCGAGGCAAAACAGGAAAGCCATACTGCAGGCCCTGCACAAGGGATGCCCGGGATGTCCAAAATGAAGATGCTCGCCAGAGGTTACATGTAGTGGCCGGGGCTCGATGAGGGCATCGAGAGGTATGGCATTACAAGAGCATCAAAAGCTCCTGCCATCAGCCTCACCTCACCCTGGGAGTGGCCAGGCTAGCCCTGGATGTGATTATACCGACGCCCACTCAGAATAGATGGACGTCTACCGGATGCCATCCACCACTTCTCGGACCACCATTGAGAAGCTAAGCCAGTCGTTTGGTATTGCTGATAATGGCACCCCTTTCACCAGCAAGGAATTCTCCAAGTTCCTGCAGGCGAATGGAGGGAAACACTTCGGACAGCCCCTTGCCACCCTTCTTCACATGGCCTGGCTGAGCGGTACAAATTTTTAAGAGGGGCATAAAGAAACAAGCCACTGGGTGCATTGAGATGAAATTGCCCCGTTTTCTCTTCACCTATTGGGCCGCACCACATATAATGACCGGGTAGCACTGGCAGAATTACTGATGGGCCAAACCCGTCTAAGCCTAACTTTTCCCAATCTTGGTGGGAAGGTGGAGAAAATCAAGTCCTCCAGAGAAATTACCATGACCACCGGAAAGAGGACAGAGGGCTCAAGCCAGGGGATACCCTGTATGTCCGCAACTTGGGGATAGTGCCCGATGGACACTGGGCACTGGAGTAGAGAGGTCTCTTGTATGGTCAAAATCAAGGAACGCAAGGAACTTATGGGGTCAGAGGAGACGCAGGCCGTGGAGCTGAAGCGCAAGTGGGAGGAGGAGCTGGAAGGAGAGATAGAGGATGGTCTCTGGGCGGACGCATTGAGTAGAGTCAACGCGTCCGCAACATGTGCCAGGCTCCGCCTGATACAATTTAAGGTTGTTCACCGGGCTCACATGACAGTGGCTCGGATGAGCAGATTCTTTGGGGTGGAAGACAGATGTGCAAAATGTGCGGGAGGACCAGCGAACCATGTCCACATGTTCTGGGCATGTCCGAAGCTTAGGGGATTTTGGCAGGGGTTTGCAGATGTCATGTCCACGGTGTTAAAAACAAGGGTGGCGCTGAGTCCAGAGGTGGCGATTTTCGGGGTGTCGGAAGACCCGGGAATCCAGGAGGAGAAAGAGGCAGACGTTCCGGCCTTTGCTTCCCTGGTAGCCCGGAGACGGTTACTATTAGCTTGGAGGGACTCAAAGCCCCCGAAGTCGGACACCTGGCTATCGGACATGGCTAGCTTTCTCTGTTTGGAGAAAATCAAGTTTGCCTTGAGAGGGTCACTGTTAGGGTTCACCCAGAGGTGGCAACCGTTCGTCGACTTCTTTGCGGAAAATTAAGCGTCAGCAGAAGGGGGGGGGGGTGGTAGTTTAGCTTAGAGTAGGGGGTTAATAAAGGTGGGCCTGTAAGGGAGGGAGATGGCTTTTGCACTATGTTTATAGTTTCATGTACATTGTTTATTGTGTTGTTATAATACCAAAAAATACCTCAATAAAATGTTTATTAAAAAAAAAATCAAGGAACGGATGGTATGCAAACATGTGGACCATCTCAAAGGCAGGAAACCCGCACCAGAGTCAGCCCCGTCAGATAAATCAGTCCTATGTCCCTCTTTCCCAGCATGCATGGGCCAAGGTGCAATATTCTTCAAGGGCTAGGACACAGATATGCACAAGATGGAGGATTCTGGGTCAGAATGGAGACAGAAGCATAGTCTCGGATGACAGTTTAGCCAGGGAGAGACTGCCGACAGGATTACCCCAGACCAGTCATTCAACAGGCCCCTTGCAATGGCTGCAATCTGGCTGATGTATGGAGGGTGGGGCAGGTATTCCATTCGGGGTTGGATATGAAAACGAGTGGGGGTGACAATGTTGATCAATATGAGGGTGGCTTTTGAGGAGGGAATTATAGTGACAGGCCCTGCCTGGATTTGTGATGGTGGGTGGGAGGTAGGAGGGGATGCTCGTGGTGCTGGTGAATGTGTATGGGATGAGGTGGTGTTTTTGAGGCAGGTGTTGGTGAAGATTCCGCACCGGCTGATTATGGGGGGATTTTAATAGGGTGCTGAATCCTAGGTTCGACAGGTCATGTCCCAGGTCCCTGAAGGTGTCGGCAATGGCAAAGGAGCTGTTGGGGTTTATGGAACGCATGGGAGGGGCAGACCCTTTGCGGTTTGAGAGGCCGAGGGTGAAGGAATGTTCGTACTCCTCACACATCCACCAGGTGCACTACCAGATTGACTTCTTTGTCCTGGATAAGAAGCTGTTGGCGGGGGTGGTTGGATCCGAGTATTCGGCAATCGTGGTGTCTGACCACGCACCGCATTGGGTGGATTTATGGTTGCAAAGGGGAGACCCCAATGGCCATAGTGGAGGTTGGACGTGGGGTTATTGGCGGATAAGAATGTTTTCAAGCTGGTTGTGGCGATGGATGCAGAGAAACCTTTCAATCGGGTGGAGTGGGCGTATTTATTCGAGCTGCTGGGATAGTTTGGGTTTGGGCGGGAATTTGTGGACTGGGTTCGGCTGTTGCATAAGGCCCTGAAGGCGAGTGTTCAGACTAACAGGGTCAGCTCGGAGTACCTTGGGTTGCACTGAGGACGAGACAGGGGTGTCCGCTCTCCCTGCTGCCTTTTACCCTGCCGATTGAGCCCTTGGCAATGGCGCTAAGAGACTCGAGGGAATAGAAGGGTATTGAGCAGGGCGAGGGGAGGGGGGGGCGGTCTTTTCAGGGTGTAAGCTCAAATAGGAAAAAGATATTCCCAATTCATGTCTGGGGACAGGAGAGGAGTTTTGGGGGGAGGGGGGTGAGCTGCCGTTTCGGTTGGTATGGGCGGGTTTTCGTTACATTGCGATACAAGTGGCGCGGAGTTGAGCCCAGCTGTTTAAGATGAATTTGGTGTGGTAGGTGGAGGGAATGAGGTCAGAATTTGAGAGTTAGGATGTGCTGCCATTGTCTTTGGCTGCTAGGGTCCAGACAGTAAAGATGACGGTGTTACCAAAGTTTTTGTTTGTGTTTCAGAACCTCCCGGTCTTTGCCCATGTCCTTTTTTACGAAGGTTGATGGGATGATTTTGAGGTTCCTGATGGTGGCTAAGGCGCCATAGTCTAGGAGGGTGGAAGGGTGTTCTCGGAGAAGTGTAGATGGTTCTGGGGAGGGGGGGTGGTTAACATTGCCTTACTATTGGGCAGCAAACATTGCAATAGCTAGGAAATGGGTGATGGAAGAGCGGTCGGTGTGGGGGCGGATGGAGGCAGCCTCGTGGAAAGGGACCAGTTTGAGGGCACTTTTGCTATCGCGCCTCCTGTTCTTGCCATCCAGGTACTCCACAAGTCCGGTGGTGAGGGTGTGGAACCACTGCCAGCAGCATTTTGGAGTGTCAAAGGATCTGAGAATGGCTTTTCCTTCCCTGATAGCCCCGAGATGGATTTTGTTGTGCTGGCTGGACTCGGAGCCGCCGAGTACAGGAGTAAGGGTGAGCAATTTGGCAGAGTTGCTGCACCTACAGAAAATCAAGTTCGCCATTAGGGGGGCAGAGGAGGGATTCACCTCGAGGTGGAAGCTGGTCATTGACTTCTTAAAGAGTATTGAGTCGTCAGCGGGAGGGGCGGGGTTCTTTTTTCTGTTCAGATTGGGTTAAAAGTTAAAAGAAGGGGTGCAGGTGCCAGAGAGACAGCGGGTAGAGTGGGGTGGGGGGAGATGGTTTTGAGGGGGGGGGGGTGTAAGGATGTTTAGGCTGTTTGCTGTTGCCACAGTTGGTTTTGGTGTTTTTGTTTCTTCTTTGTTTTGTGCATATTTGAAAATGCCTCCAATAAAATGTTTTTTTTAAAAAAACAAATGATGCAAAGGTATTGAAGTTCTCTCCCTAGATCAAGTTGCACTTTGAGGTGCTCCCATACAATTGTGATACATGTGATATTCACTGTATAAGTTCAGTGTGAGTCATGTAGCCCAAGGGGGTTCTATGCAATTCCTCTCACCTCAGCTCACTGTGGCCGAAAGGTCTTATAATAATAATAATCTTTATCAGTGTCACAAGTAGGTTTACATTAACACTACAATGAAGTTACTGTGAAAATCCCCTAGTCGCCACACTCCAGCACCTATTCGGGTACAGAGGGAGAATTCAGAAAGTCCAATTCACTTAATGAGCACATCTTTCAGGACTTGTGGGAGGAAACCGGAGCATCTGGAGGAAACCCATGCAGACACGGGGAGAACGTGCATACTCCGCACAGACAGTGAACCAAGCTGGAATCGAAACTGGGACCCTGGCACTGTGAAGCAACAGTGCTAATCACTCTGCAACCATGCCACCCACAGCGACCTTCCGCATTGCGCCTCTGCAGTGGTTGCCTCAATCTTTAGTGCATCCCTCTGCATGTAGTCCTGGACTTTGGAATGTTCCAGTCTGCAACACTCAGTGGTGGTCAGCTCTTTGCGTTGGAAGACCAACAAATGTCGGCAGACCAAAGGGCGTCTTTCATCGTAGCTGATAATCCTCCAACAACAGTTCATGTCTCTCATGGTGTGCGACCTTGGGAACAGCCCTCAGAGTCCTGCATCATGGAGCTGCTTGGGCTGAACATTGACAAAAACCACCTCCTCTCTCTCCAGATATTCTTTGAAAAGGCACGTTCCACAAATAGATGGACACGGTCTCTTCCCCACCACAGTCACCCGATGGCAATGTGCGGATGGGGTGAGACCTCTGATGTGTAGGAAGGATCTGACTGGGAGGGCCTTTCTCATTACCAGCCAAGTCAGGCCAAGGTGCTTGTTTGAAAGTTCTGGTGATGAGGCATTCTGCCAAATTACTTCGACAGTCTGCTCATGGAACCACCCGACAGGATCCACCATCTCCTTTTCTCGAAGAGCCTCTAGGATGTCACGTGCAGACCAGTGTCTGATGGATTTGTGGTTGAAGGTGTTTCCCTGCATAATTTTTTCCATGAGGGACAGGTGGCATAGCGTGGACCAACTACTTGGAGCATTCCGAGGCAGCGTGCCCAGACCACCCTTCCAAACACCGGGGATAAGTAGAACCACAACACATAGTGACACTTGGTGTTTGCGTAACAAGGATCTACGCACAGTTTGATGCAGCCGCACACAAAGGTGGCCATCAGTATTAGGGCGAAGCTGGGCACATGTTTTCCACCTTTATCTGGAAGTTTATACATCGTGTTGCTTTGAACACGATCCATTTTCACCCTCCAGATGAAACAGAAAATGGCTCTCAGGCGATTGCCACAGCACAGGAGTTAGGAACGGGCCAGACCTGTGCCACATACAGCAACACCGAGAGAGCATTGCACCTGATTTCCAGGTTCTTACCTGCAATGCTTTAAATCCCGTACAGCTAACATGCCATGATGGCCATAGCTATGTGAGCTGGCCACAGCTACAACCACAAGTCATGCAACAGTAGCCACTTTTTGTTTTGAAAATGATGAAGTGTGTTCCCCAATTTTGAACTCTCTCTGTTCTACATAGATTGGCAGTGTCCACCTTTGATGGTGGGCTACTGGAGGACCTCCTATTGGTCTGCCTGCACATGGAGCCCACCCTGCATCCTTAATTGGATGGCAAGTGTGCTCCCTGGCCTCGGACTGGATCTCTTTAAAATCACATCACTTCTCTGATGCTGACATAGTGCAGGGTCAGAACCTGGAAATGCTTCCAACATCAGGGTCCTGACCCCAAAACGAAAATCCAGCCTATAAAATGTTGGTTAGACCACTTTTAGAGAATTGTTCTCAGTTCTAGTCATCATATTTATAAAAAATGATAGATAGACATGGGCAAGTTGCAAAAAATAACTTGCAAGGATGATAACAGATTTGGGACGTGAAAATTGAACAGGCTGAGACGGTTTTCTTTAAGAAGGGGAGGCTGAGGCTTGAACTAATTGGGGTCTTTAATGTTAGAAGGGGACTGGGAGGATAGATCATGAGAAAATCTTTCCACTTACGGGGAAATTAAAAACTAGTGGACATAAGTGTAAGACAGTCACTAATGAATGTAATAAGGAATGCAGGAGAAACGTATTTACCCAGAGAGTGATTAGAATGTGGAACTTTCTCCCAAATGTTTCAGGGCAGAAACTTTGATGCATTTAAGGGGAAGCTATTTAAGTTCCTAAGGAAGAAAGAACTAGAATGATATACTGATAGATGAGGTGAGCTGGAGTACTCATGTGGAGCATAAACTCCAGCAGAGATCAGTTGGACTAAATGGGCTGTTTCTGTACATTCTATGTAACAGGGAGGGGCTGAGGCTAACTTTTCAGCCACAAGATAAACTTGCAGGCCTGACCTGCTTACGCTCTGTCTGTCAGCCTCCCACTGATTCTGGGAATCTGGAGACGAGCAGGAGTGGGATCTCTGCATCAGAACCGCGAAAATACATTGCAAATATAGCAAAAGATGACTCGTGTAAAGTAGAAAAAGGCAGGTTAGGACTTATGTCAGGAAGTTAACCTTCACAAAGGAATACGCAATGGAGTCTGGCGTGAAGTGTTGGAGCTGTAAAGCTACTTGAATCATTGAAAAACATTAAATGTTCACATCGAGGGAGGGTAGTGTTTTGCTGCCTCCATGAACTCAGCCGTGACAAACAGCCTTCCTCATATGTAATTGCTGTGTGACATTGTGGTGAATGTATTACTGCTACCATTCACCATTGTATTACATTACATTGTATTATGTTGATGCCCTTGTGGGCTCTGCCTTTGGCCCCCAAATGTATTACATTACATTACATTGTATTATGTTGGTGCCCTTGTGGGCTCCGCCTATGGCTCCGCCCCCTTGGGGGAGGTATATAGATCTGCAGCCTGTAGGCGGCACTCAGTACAGAGCAGTCGCAGGCAGCCACAGTTCTAGCTGATTAAAACCACTGTTCACTTCAACTCTCCGTCTCGTGTGAATTGATGGTCGCATCAGACATAACTCAGCAGAGGCTAGGAATTGAATGTATTAGTGATTAGCTCAGAACCACACCATTGTTACATTTGCCCACTGAGGTAGCAGGATATTGTTATTAGATTCTAATACTGTTCCCTTTTACTGCGAGCTGGAGATGTGCTCAATCTCCATATTGGGCGGGGAGTTCAGGGTAGAAGCTTTGGTGATATATGGCAATAAAGCTTTGAGTGCCTTAGAACTAAAGGGTTAGTTAAGCACAACAAGTTATAGTAAACAGGAACTGCGATCAGTAAAGAGGCTTTTAATCCAGTATTTGAGTATCAGAGGCATTCTAAAGCAATGACGCAACAAAGCTTCCAATTTCAGTTAATGAAAATTTGAAAGACTGTTTTTATGAGCTGAACCCTTTGAATCTCATTAACGGTCATTAAATTCATTCAATGCTTGTGATCATTATACCCGAGCTTTGCAATTACTGAGCAACAATCACCTGGGATGTCATGCATTTTGATGGCAAGACAATGGAAGACAAGGTCAGCTTGAACTGTCACTATCCACATCTTCCCTTTGATGAGCTGCACTGAGAAGCAGAACTCATTAGGAATGGGCCCTTGGTATCCGTTTGAGGCTTGTTTTGCTTCGCAGTCTCTATAAACTGTATATAGATTTTTTTTAAACCAAATGAATTACCAGCATCTGTTCAGTCTCCTGTCCTAATAGTGTTGACTCCTGTTGAGGTACAGTTTCTTGAAGCACTCCAGGCATCCTCTGGATCTCACTCAAACAGCCATCTTTTATGTGTGATGCCAGCGAGGAAGCAGCAACAGATGAGGGGCATGGGGACATCACAGCCAGCCTCTCCCACATGTGCTGCCCAATATTGATCCCTCAACCAATATCACTAAAACAATCTATCTGACCATTTTATTGTTTGTAGGAACTTGCTGTGTGCAGATTAGCTGAAACGTTTCCTATATTATGACCACAGCTACATGTTATTGGACCTAAAGTGTTTTAGGACATTGAGGGAATGAAAGGTGCTATAGCAGTCCAAGTTGTTTCTTTCCTCCCTTGACGTCCATTCACGTGAACGTATCAGGGGTGACAACACTGACCAATAGGTCTCTTTTATGTTAAAACAAAAATTAATTTATCACAGAATTAACCACATTAGCAACAAATAAATAGCTTTACAATTAACAGCTACAACAGTTCTTAAGTAAAAGAGAAAACCTTAACTTATTTCCGAAACCTGCCACTATATTCCAACTAAGCAACCAATATATTTCAAATACCACTCATCAGTAAAGTAAACAACCAGGTTTCTACTTGCTTTTCGTTGTGCAGAATCTTTAGAGAGAGAACCTTTCAGGACCAAACTGAAACACCTCTGTTCAGATGAGAGTTCTAGAACCAACTAATCTTTCACACAGACATGGCTCCTTCCATTAACTACATCATCTGAACCCAATGCATAAGGCAATATTTTGTCTCTGAAAAGATGTTCCTTGACTTGTTTAGCCAGGACAAAACACAATACCCCTCCTAAATTATCTACACTCCAGAGGTCCTTCAAATGTAAAGAATATTCCACTAGCTATCTATAAACAAGTAAATGGGGCCCGATTCCCCGACCCCCCCCCCCCCCCACCGGGGCGGAGAATCGCCGGGAGCTGGCGTGAATCCCGCCCCCGCCGTGTCCCAAATTCTCCGCCACCAGAGATTCGGCGGGGGCGGGAATTGCGCCAGTCAGCGGGCCCACGCCCGGCGATTCTCTGGCCCGTGATGGGCCGAAGTCCCGCCGCTGTCAACCCTCTCCAGCCGGCGTGGATTAAACCACCTACCTTACCGGCGGGAGCAGGCGGCGCGGGTGGGCTCCGGGGTCCTGGGGGGGGGGCGCGGGACGATCTGGCCCCGGGGGTGCCCTGGCCCGCGATCAGGGCCCACCGATCGGCAGGCGGGCCTGTGCCGTGGGGGGCACTCTTTTTCTTCCGCCTTCACCATGGTCTTCACTATGGCGGAGGCGGAAGAGACCCCTGCGCATGCGCGGGGATGCCATGAGCGGCTGCTGACGCTCCCGCGCATGCGTCGCCCGGCGAAGTCCTTTCGGCGCTGGCTGGCATGGCGCCAAAGGCCTTTCCCACCAGCCGGCGGAGCGGAAACTACTCCGGCGCGGGTCTAGCCTCTCAAGGTGAGGGCTTGGCCCCTAAAGGTTCGGAGAATTCCGCACCTTTGGCACGGCCCGATGCCGGAGTGATCTGCGCCGTTTTTGGCACCGGGTAGCGGACATCGTGCCAGTTTGCGGAGAATCCCGCCCATGGTTCTCAGTATCTATGATCAGAACATTCCACATGCAAATCAAAGATTATCTCACTTTTGTGACCCCTTAATCACAGCTGTAACAGTTATACTGCCTGTCTGTATCCCAACCTAGGTTTTAATAACATTACTGCAAAAAGTATTAAATATGACAATTTCTTAAATTCATCACATCTGATTTTTGATTGATTTTATTGTCACATGTACCAAAGTACAGTGAAAAGTATTTTTCTGTGGCCAAGGGAATGTACACAGTACGTACACAGTAGACAAAAAGAATAGTCAACAAAGTACATTGACAAATAGTGATTGGTTACAGTGCGAAACAAAGCAAATACATGAGCAAGAGCAGCATAGGGCGTTGTGAATAGTGTGTTACAGTGAACAGATCAGTCCAAGGGGGAGTCGTTGAGGAGTCTTGTAGCTGTGGGGAAGAAGCTGTTCCTATGTCTAGATGTGCGGGTCTTCAGACTTCTGTATCTTCTGCCTGATGGAAGGGACTGGAATAAGTGCAAGTACAAATGATGTAATAAGGAAGACAGTTAGCATTTGGTGTCCTTGAAGATGAAATTAATTTTCAAAAGATTACAGTTGGCATCATAAGTCCTGTGGACTGCATCAGGGTTCAAGGCATATTGGCCTCTGCCAAAGCTGTATCTTTCACTGAGCACTGAGAATTTCAGAAGTGTGGTTGAGTTGACATTCTACTCAGTGTATCAATGTGTGGCTTTCTGTCAACACCCCTCCTAGTGGCTAGCATCATCAGTGCACACTCCTGTGGTTTGGAGAGACACACTGTGGACCTTGTCATAAAACTTCATCTGGACACTGAGATACTACAAAATAGTTTGTAATATCATCCATCACCCACCTTAAAAGGGGTGAAAGGACAGCCTTTTGTAATGGCCATTCACGCTTCAGCTCAACCATGCTTGCCAGAGTGGGGCTCATGGGGCTTCGTCATTGTATATAGAACTAAGTAAATATTTGTTTACTACTGTTTACAAGCCACACAGCTGGAAGCAATGGTTGGCGTTCCCTTTAGTGGCTGTGTCCTTTCAGAATTCTCGGCAGGCAGGAAAGAGTCATTTGGCTCGTGTGTGGAAGGGGGAGGTGCAGGTATCATAACTTTGATTAGCTTTCTGTGGAGAGACCAACTGCTTTCACATGTTTCCTTTGAAGGTGGAGGGTCCCAGAGAAATTCTCGACCAGCAAACCTGGTCGGTCACCCCTCCTCCAAAATAGCAATCTCGCTGCTTCAATCCTGTACAAGTGGTAATTGCAATCAGCAGCATTTCACTTAAGCAGGGCACTGCCTTTTCCGAGGGGAATTTGCGATTCTTGTGATTTATTCGTTCTGTGCTCCTTGATGACTGCTGTTTTTTAAGTTATTTTCACATGATTTTGTTACAATTAAAAGATGTAATGGGTCTTGAAGTTCGTAAGTTCATTTGTCACAGACCAGTTATTTCAAGTTATGTATTTTCGAGCAGTCCAGCAGTGAAAACTTTTTAATGAGAACATTTTAAAAAAACAACTGAAATTGCAAAAGGTCAGACTTAGGGATTGGGTAATGCAAATACCACACATGAAGATTTTATAAATACTGTTTTTAATGGACAAAGATAAATACAGTCCAGTATTATACTTAATTCTTTTACCCAAATCAAATGCTTTTTAAAAATGCTTTAATCTCATAGCTTTTCTTTGGCATTTCACTTCTTTATGCATAACTTGTCGTTTATAATTTTGCCTCCATCCCACATAAATGTAAGTTTTTGTAGGTGGATTACAATTTAATCTAGGTACAGAAATGGAAAGGACTCTCTTTAATAGGGGCAAAGAAAGACTTGTTTTTCTGCAGTATCTTTCATGATCTGGGGATGCCCCTAAGAGCTTTACAGCCAATAAGTGCTCTGAAGTGTTACTGTTTTAGTGTAGGAAAGATTAGACAGAGAACTATCTCTTCAAAGTACTATTCCCATTGTACCTGTCTTGAGAAAGTATAATAATAAATATATTTGTCATCTTACAATATATCAAATTTTCTCTGTGCGGAGAGACAAGACATTTCAGGTCGTCTTCCTTTCTCCGCCATTTTCAGGACATTCACTGCAATAGGGTTTGACATTCCAGACATTTCCAGGCACAACTGCCCAGCTCATGGAAGGTTCTCTGAGAAAAGTGAAAACGGATACAACATCATTGGTCGCATTGCCGATACATTTTGAACAATCATTGGACCAAATGTTCAGTGAGGAAAATTCCTCCTCATCTCTGACGATCCTTTAAAACTGAGATGAGGAGGAATTTCTTCAGCCAGAGGGTGGTGAATCTGTGGAACTTTTTGCCGCAGAGGGCTGTGGAGGCCAAATCACTGAGTGTCTTTAAGACCGAGATAGATAGGTTTTTGATCAGTAAGGGGATCAGGGGTTATGGGGAGAAGGCAGGAGAATGGGGATGAGAAAAATATGAGATGTGATTGAATGGCGGAGCAGACTCGATGGGCCGAGTAGCCTAATTCTGCTCCTATGTCTTATGGAAACTGAATTGATCACAACTTCTTAAAACAAAACAAAACCAGCAGCTTTATTTTCTACTGTTATTTATGTTGTGAATTGCCAAATGCAAGTCTGGGGTTCAGTTTAACAGTCTGCACAAGCCTGTCTCCAATCTTCACCAGATAGCTCTTGTTACCATTTTTTAATTCAAGACTTTTTAATAGCAGAGTGACTCGGTCGTAACAACTGAAAGAATTCTCTTAATTGTGTTTCTCAGTCTCTTTAAAGTAGATAACCTCCACCATTTCAGAACCATTGCTGCTGTTGTTTATGGCTGATATTTTGTTCATTTTCAACGGTTTCATAATGCTTGGTAAATTGTTACTTTTTTAAAAAAGAGCAGCACTATCACCGTCAACATGTATACCTATCAGCACACTTAAACCAACAATGGTTCATCATTGTTGGATCTGGAGTGGAAAACTAAAGTTATTGCTGTCTCCCCGTTTAATTGCCTGATTCGTGAATGAGAAGGAGAGAAGAGACACGATGCCTGGTTAAATGTTAAATGTCAGCATCCCAATGACGACTCAGATTTTCACATTTATGTGGTCAACTTCATTCTATTAAAAATATATTGTTCTTGTGTTGCTTAACTAGATGAGTTCTCAACTTCAGACTAGTGGTCTGGGAAGGCAACAATTAAGCTGAGGCATACCATCACAAATGGAGAGGGAAATAAACAGGTTTATCATTCCCACGTTTATCATAGAGATTGATCTTTTGAAACTAACAGTCAGATATAAGTTTCCTGGTTTGAGGTGTGCACCTTGTGCAATACTTATTACAGTGTTTTCACATTGCAGGGGTCCAGCTAATGGCAGGTGGAGAGTTGTCCCTCTGTATGCTGCACTCCTTTGCATTAGGGTGTAATTATTCATCAAGTTAACAGTTTTGCCTTTTGCACTGACTTGGATAGTGTATCTTAGCTGTTGAGGTCCAAATTGATTCCAATACAGAAAGGAGTAGGACTTTCTTCTACAGAGACTGTGGGCTCGATTCTCTGATCCTGCGGCTATGTCCACAGGATCCGTCTGGTCTTATGATCAGAAAGTCGGCGCTGCCCCCTCACCGATCCTCTGCCCAGTGGGGGAACTAGCAGCCACGCGGCGTAACGCCCCCGGCCTTACCTGCGGTTACGGCTGCAGAATGGCCGGGTCTGTGGCCACGCATGCGCACGACGGCGGCCTGCGGTGGATGCGCTGTGCAACATGCGATGGCCGCACATGGTCTCGGCCTGCCAAAAACCGCCCCCCTGTAACCAACCACGCCACCCCTCACCAGTCCCCCCAGCCTCCCTTGAAGCCCCCCCTGCCAGCGGAACGGCCCCCCTACCCCCCAGAGTGTGACTTGCAGGACTCAGTCCGCAGCCGCTTCGCGAGGTCCCCAAATGTTGTGAGGAGACACACCCCACACAGTCGGGGACTCAGCCCATCCCGAAGAGGAGAGGCATCACAAAAACGGCACCGCCCCCGATTCCAGCGTAAACATGAATTCTCCCACTGATTGCCAAAGTGATTTTGGCGTCGCCGATCAGAGAATCGTGCCCCTTAACTCTTCACTACTTTGATGTCAGATAAGGCCCTGAATTTGGATTCAGATTACATTTACACTATTACCGCATTGTCATGTGAAGTCATCCAAAATAAATCTTCTTTTAAAATATTTTTATTGAATAAATTTTTCTTTATAACAAAATAATACCACTTTATACCACCAATACATAAAGATACAATGCAAAAATACTCAACAATCCCACTGAACCAAACTGTTCAAACATATAACTAACCCCCCCCCCCGCTAACAGCTGATGGTGACTAACCCTTTGAAAAGGAAATGATTGGTTGCCATCTCGAATAGAACCCTTCTACCCACCCCCTAATGATGTACTTGATCTTCTCCAAAGAAAGGAATTCCATTAGGTCACCCAACCAAGCCGAGGTACTGGGCGACGTAGGACATCAGTGGCACAGTAGTCAGCACTGCTGCCTCAAAGCGCCAGGGACCTGGGTTCGATTCCCGTCTTGATTCACTGTCTGTGCGGAGTCTGCATGTTCTCCCCGTGTGTGGGTGGTTTTCCTCCGGGTGCTCCGGTTTCCTCCCACAGTCCAAAGATGTGCAGGTTAGGTGGATTGGCCATGCTAAATTGCCCTTAGTGTCCAAAAAGGTTAGGTGGGGTTACGGGGATAGGGTGGAGGGGTGGGCTTAAGTGGTGTGCTCTTTTCAAGGACCAGTGCAGACTCGATGAGCCGAATGGCCTCCTTCTGCACCGTAAATTCTATGATCTCCACGCAAGCAGAACTCACCTCCGGGCTCTCAAAGAGGCAAAGGTGAGGACATCCGCCTTCACCACCGTCTGCAGCAACAGCGAGTCCGAAACCCCGAAAATGACCATCAGCGGACAAGGTTCCAGCTCGATATGAAGAATCTCTGTCACGGTGTTAAACACCCAAAAGCTTTCAGGTTTAGGACATGACCAGAACATGTGGGTATGATTCACCAGACTCCGTGAACAACCTATCCTCCACCCCCAAGAAAACAATACTCATCCTCGTCTTAGTCAGATGCACCCTTTGCACCACCTTGAACTGAACCAATCTGGGTCTAGCACATGAGGAGGTGGAGTTGACCCTGTGAAGAGCCTCCCTCCACTGCCCCTTACCAATCCAAAACCGGAACCAATTCACGCTCCACTTCCTCTTCACCTCGTCGTTCCACCGACAAGATCTGGCTATAATTGTCCAAAATCTTCCCCTCACCAACATGAAATGAAATGAAATGAAAATCGCTTATTGTCACAAGTAGGCTTCAAATGAAGTTACTGTGAAAAGCCCCTAGTTGCCACATTCCGACGCCTGTCCTGGGAGGCTGGTAAGGAAGATCCTATTCAAGAGAGAGGGCGAAGATGCCAAGAGAAATGAAGAGAGCTCCTTACGCGCACCTGGAAATACCTAAACAAATTAGTTCTCGGGAGTTGGAATTTGTTCAACAGCTCCTCAAAACCAGCAAACCTACCCGCCACAGACAGGTCCCCAAACATCTCCAGACCCTCCTCCCCCCATGACCTGAACTTCGAGTCTAACCCCACTGGCACAAAGAGATGATTCCTACAAATCGGGGCTATCAACGACATGGAGCCAAGCTTAAAATGTCACCTAAGCTGCCTCCAAATCCCCAGAGTGGGCACCACTACCGTACTCGAGGTAGATTTTGCAGCGGAAAACGGAAGCGAGGCAGTTACCGAAGCACCCAGGCTGGAACCACTACAAGACTCCAGCTGCCCCCATATGCCATTTGGATCCTTGAGCCACCTCAATACTTTTTCCAATGTTAGCTTCCCAGTAATAAAATAACAAATTAGGTCATGCGAAGCATGTCTCCCTCACTCTGAAGAAACTCCCTACAAATCCTTGGGGTCTTGCCTGTCAAATGAAGGAAGCTATCAATTTGTTGACTCTTGACAAAGAAAGGTTTGGGGAGAAAAATCTGGAGACACTGAAAAAGAAATAAAAACTTAAGGAGGGCATTCATTTCAACAGTCTGAATGAACCCTGCCCGCCAAGGACAGGGGGAGGTTATCCTAGTTCTGTAAGTTAGATTTAACCCCATTCACCAGACTAGCATCATTTAATTTATGAAGCGAGGCCCAATCGTCGGCCACCTGGATTCCCAGATAACTAAAGCTAGATCTCGCAATGTGAAAAGGTAACATTTCCCAGATCGGCTCCCCTCCGGGGGGGATTCACTGGAAAGTTTTGCTCTTGTCCAAATTCAACTTCTATATCGAGAAGGAGCCAAAACTCCTAAGTAGCTTCATTATCTAATCCATGGCGGAGACTGGGTCCATGATATAAAGAAGCACATCATCTGCATACAAGGACATCCCTCCCTCTCCCTGTCTGCCCCTCCAATCATTGGAAGATCTTAACGCAATGGCCAATGCTTCGACAGCCAAAGCAAACAAAAGCGGAGACAATGGAAAACTCTGCCTCGTACCACTATTTAACTGAAAGTAAGCCGAGCTCAAGGCATTTGTGCGAACACTTGCGGTGGGGGCCCTGTACAGAAGGGGAGGGCGCTGTACAGAAGGGGAGGGCCCTGTACAGAAGGGGAGGGCCCTGTACAGAAGATGAATGCAAGATATAGGGCACGATTTAACGGAAATTAAACAGAATCCCATATTTGACATATTTAGCCGGGTGTTTCCTGGTGCTGGCAGTTCCAAGAACGGCCCTGCTATTCAATGGATCTCTGCTTAATTTCTGGGCCTCAGCGAGGAATGCCCTGCCAAGGCTGCACTTAGTCTCATTGTCTGCACTAACGAGCTCAGCTCACCAGTGCAGGAAGAGATGAAAATGGTGCCCTGATCTCTAACCCCCCCACCGTGACCTCTGGACCACCCCAACACCCAAACTAACTGATTAGGGGATCCTCGAGCCCCCTACACCCCACCTCATAAGAACAGGCACCCCTGGACCTGATCCCTAACTTGGGCAAGCTACCACCTGGGCACCATGGCACTGCCATCCTGGCACCTTGGTATTGCGGCTGGCGGTGCCGTGGTGCCCCACATGGCATCAGTGGTGCAGGGTATCACCCTACCCAGAGCCTGACCACCCAGGGGATTCCAATCGCCTGGGAGAGCCCCACATGTACCGGTACACCTGGTCCACATTTGTTGAAACTAGTGCTAAATGGCGCCCAATCGGGGCTCTGAGGCAAGGCTATTCGATTCCGGGTGCTGGGTAGATTCGGCTTAGACATATTCATGTGAGATTAATTGCTCACTTGAGTTTGCAAATCTGGATTCCGTCCTCAATGGACAGGATCCAGATTATGAGGCCCACAATATCTTGTTAAATCTTCTCTCCCCCTCCCCACCAGGAAGGATAACCCATCCAAAAATCATATCATGGGTGAACTCTCCTCCGGGGGCTCCAATTTACTGAACCTTGGTTTAAAGGCTTCAAATACAGTGTTAACCATCAATGGAGCGGAAACCAAACTGCCAACTGAGTCCCTTACCTGCACAATCTCCCTGGAGGCAGCCTACCGTCTCAGCTGGTGCGCGAAAAGGCGACTCCCCATGTTCCCCCCTGAGCCTCACAGCTGCCTCACCGTCTTACCCATTGGGAGTATCTCAAATTGTGTCTGCAACTTCTTCCTACTCGCCATCAACTCTGGTGTAGGCAAGCGAGTACTGATAGTCCACCTCACGGATGGAATCCACCTACTCCTGCCGCTCCACCCTCCCAATCCCTTCCTTTTGTGCCATGTAGGAAATCATCTCCACCCTAATGACCACAATAAGGGCCTCCCACAATGTAGAAGGTGAGATAGATTCACCCTTATTAAACGTAATGTACTCACTGATGGACGAGGATATGCGTTCGCAAAATCCTTAGTCTGCGAACAACGCTGCGTCCAATCTCCACGGCGAGTGTTAAGAGGGACCTAGCTCTAATACCAAATGCACAATATACAAAATGTGGCACATGACCTGATTTCACAATTGCCGAGTATCCCGCTCTCTTTACCCAAGGAGGGAGAGACCGATCCACCACAAAGAAGTCAATCCGAGAATAAACCTGATGGACATGGGAAAAGAAAAGAAAAATCCTTATCACTCAGGTGCAAGAACCGCCACGTACCTGCCTCCACCACCTGCTCCATAAAAGCCAATAATGCCAGCCCAGATGGGATCAAAGACTTAGGTCTGGATCGGTGGGTCCAAAACACAATTCAAGTCTGTCTCTCTCTCTCTCTCTATCTCTCTCCCCCCAAAAAAATAATTAGCTGGTGTGAGTCCAAGTCAGGAATAGAAGCCAGTCACTTGTTAATAAAAGCCATGTTGTGGGCAGCACGATGGCACAGTGGGTTAGCCCTTTTAGCTTCACGGCACTGAGGTCCCAGATTCGATCCCGGCTCTGGGTCACTGTCCGTGTGGAGTTTGCACATTCTCCCCGTGTTTGCGTGGGTTTCGCCCCCACAATCTAAAGATGTGCAGGGTAGGTGGATTCGCCACTCCAAATTCCCCTTAATTTGAAAAAATGAATTGGGTACTCGAAATTTAGTTTAAAAAATAAAAGCCGTGTAAGGGCAGCGTTGTGGCGCAGTGGTTAGCACTGCTGCCTCAAGGCGCCGAGGTCCCAGGTTTGATCCTGGCTCTGGATCGCTGTCCATGTGGAGTTTGTACATTCTCCCCGTGTTTGCGTGGGTTTCGCCCCCACAACCCAAAGATGTGCAGGGTAGGTGAATTGGCCACGCTAAATTGCCCCTTAATTGGAAAAAATGAATTGGGTACTCTAAATTTATTAACAAAATAAATAAATGAAAAATAACAGCCGTGTCCTCCCAACTTGGCATTTACTCAACAACTAGAACCACCGAGATGCCCTCGAGAGAACCACTGGCAATCATGAGTCTCCCGTTTGGGTCTGCCGAAAAAGAAACTCTTTTATGAATCAAAACTGCACCCCCTTCCCCTCCGCCCCCCGGGCCCTCCCATCGCACCCAGAGTGGAATACCTGCCCCACTCACCCCTTCCATAACCTTGTCTGCTCCGTAACCTGCAAATGAGTCTCCCTGCAGAAACACCACATCAACACTCAAACTTTTCAGGTGAGCAAATATTCTTGACCTTTTCACTGGGCCATTCAACCCCCTTACATTCCGAGTGACCAGTCGAATTGGGGGCCTTCCCCCCCAAATAATCAATCAAACAACCAAAAGACAAACACAGGCCCCTAGGCCCTATGTCAACTACCCCTAGCCCCGAACAAAAAAAACACTAAGCTCATTACACTAAACTAATGAGCTACCGTTACCCCCCACCACTCTGCACCCATTAGCTAACTCTTCAGCCAGTGGGCGATGGGCGACCCCCGGCCAGAGTGCAAACAAATAAATAACCATCAAACCCCCCCCACTCAAATCCAACTTTAATTATCAAAGAAAAAACACCCATCCCACACAAGTACAAGAAAATGCAAACATGCACAAGAAACCCCAGCAAATCACCATAACCCCACATCCCTCCCCAAACATACCCTCCCCAAACATACAAAGACCGCGTGAAAATTGCGATGAGCTCTCCTCCAGCCTATAGCTTCCGAACAAAAGCATCTGTCTCCTCTGGCGCATCAAAATAATAGTCCTTCATATCAAACATCACACTGAGACATGCAGGGCATACCATCCCAAATCAAACTTCACTTTTATACAAAGCGGCCTTGGCCTTGTTAAACACCACCCGCTTTTTAGCCAGCTCCACGCCCACATCCTGGTAGAGCCTGATTGCGTGGCCCTCCCACTTGTAGTCCCGATCAACCTTCGCCCATCTCAGGACTCGTTCCTTCTCCTGAAAACTGTGGAACCTCACAATAGTTGCCCATGGTGGCTCGCTGGAACGGGGCTTCTGCGTGAGTGACCAGTGAGTTCACCCCAGCTCTGGAGGGGACGTAGATCCACCCTCCCCCACCAACTTCGCAAATTTCTTTCAGATATAGTCACTCAGATTTGGACTTTCCATTCTCTCCGGCAACCCCACGATTCTAAGATTCTGTCTCCTGGAGCGGTTCTCCAGATCATCCATCTTGGCCCTCAGTGCATTATTCGCCCGGCCATTGTTGCCAACTCAGCTTCCAAGGCGACAGTCTGATTGCTCTGCCTTGGGTGAACTGCCTGCACAACTTGTATCGCCGTGCTATTCGCCTTTACCGTCTCATCCATCTTCTGCAATGCCGACCAACTTGGATTTAGGGCCTCTTCTATTGACTTGTGGGGTTTGTCGGAGACAGCCCGTGGCTGTTTCTGAAATTCTCTTGCCAAGATGCCTGTCAGCATCTCCGCCGTCATTGGAGTGGCCAGACCCGAGGTAGTGCCCTCAGTCATTTTCTCAACTAAAGAATCTCGAAAGGCTTCCGAATCCGTTGATGAATTTTTATTTGCAGGCTTCCTTTTCCTGGACTTTCTGGGCATATCTCTTGCACAGGAACCTTATCCCATTGAAATACTGAAACTTTAGTTGAAAACCCCCCAAAAGAAGCGGGCGAGAAGGTCAAAAATGTACTACCCTGGCGGGTGCCTCCTCATGTACGATTACTGCCTACATGCCGCCTCCGGAAGTACCCACCATAAATTAATCTGATAAGGAATTCAGGAGAGACTTCTTTAACCAGGGAATGTCCGGAATGTTGTACTTGCTAGCACAATGAGTAGCTGATGTGAATAGCACGATGCATTTAAGGGGATGCCAGATGATGAAGAAATGAATAGAGGGTTATAATGATTAGCTTAGAAGAAAGAACTTGCATTTGTATAGCCTCTTTCAAAACCTCAGGACATTCCAAAGGGCTTTAGCGCCAAGGAATGACCTTTTGATATGTAGTCACTGTTGTCATGTAGAAGAGGAGTGGCAGGACACTCTAGTGGAGCTTAAACACCGAAATAAACAAGATAGACTGAGTGACCTACTTTGTGCTGTTCATTCTCTGTAACCTTTTTATACATACAAGGAACCAAACAAATAATGGCAGGGCCCTGAAGCCTTGCACTCTGGGTTTCCACACAACCTGGGTCAGATCCCAATGGGGGAGAGTGACAGATGTCAGTCTTCTGAAATTCTGAAAGGTGTAATTAAGCTTTTTGAGCAACACTTTAGATAGCTTCCATACTACCCCTTTATGCAGAAGTAGACCTGTGCCTACTTGGCCCCAAAATCATAGAATCCCTGCTGTGCAGAAGGAGTCTAAAAAAAATCTCCAAAAGCGCACTCTACCCAGGACCACTCTCCCATCCACCCTGCCCTATCCCCATAACCTAATCTGCACATCTTTGGACAATAAGAGGCAATTTTAGCATGGTCATTCCACCTAACCTGCACATCTTTGGTCTGTGGGAGGAAACCGGAGGAAACCCACGCAGATACGGGGAGAGCGTGCAAACTCCACACAGTCACCCAAGGCCGGAATTGAACCCGGATCCCTGGTGCTGTGATGCAGCAGTGCTAACCACTGTGCCACCGTAAATTGATTCTAAATTACTCTTTCCATAAGCAACCCAAATTTGAAACAATCAAGTCCATACATTGACTGGGTGGCTTGCACAAGTGAAGCAGACATGGTATGAAAAATTTAAAATACGAGAATTAATTTACCTACATTAATAAGAATCAAAAGATCCTCACCTAGATGTGTTCAGCATTGCAGGACGTCAAGCCAATGCCACCATGCCGCTTTGCTGAGCAGCTGGTGCCTGTGGCAATTAGCAATATGCCTGGGACCAGAATGGGACAAACTGAAGGAGGGGGAGAAAAGGATATGTTCGAACATCTCGCAAAGTTCATCATGAGTGGAATACACCCAGTCCAGAGGGTTCAAAAGATGGTGGAAGATTACCTGAAAGAGGTCTCCATTGCGTCTTTAGTAATGACATCCATAACAATGACCAACATAACAACCTCGGCGCAATGTATTCGAATTTTGAATGTGGAAAGCATAATCTGTTCTTGCCAAATGACTTGTGTTTTTTATCCCTCTGCCAAATAGGACTCCACAGTGGAATGAACTCCAACCACCATTCAATTCAAATCACCCTTTGCTGCTCAGTGCTGATGCTGTGCAACACTGTCAGAACCAGCTGGCTGGGTGTAAGTAGTTTTCTCTCTGTCATTGTTATCTTGGTGCCAAGCTGCATTATGAACTCTACAATAGCAGAATGTCGTTGTTTAGGATGTTAGTTGGACCAGGTGATAGATACATTATAGTTCTCCCAAAGCTGGTTATTCTCTGAGCTATTTCTTCTGTTGTTATTTAATTCATTATCATCAATTGTTTGCCCTTTTAATGTTTAAAATGCTAATACGATCGAATGAAGGAAAACTGTTTCCTCTGATGGGGGGAAACCAAGAACAAGGTGACATAATCTTAAAAATGGGAGCTCGGCCATTCAGGAGGGAAATCAGGAACACTTTTTCACACGAGCAGGAATAGAAATGTAGAATTCTCTGTCCCAAATGGACCCTTTCCTTCAGTAGTTACTGGAATCAATTGAAAAGCGGGATCCCCGGTCTGTGTTTTACCCCAGGTTACGAAGGCTCCCACTATTACTGCAATTAGGATAAGCTAATACAGTTGCAAACTATTCATGATACACTCTGACCTTCCCCTCCTTGACTTTGAATGATTTGTCCTCAGCAAACGCCTCAGCTTTATTCCTTTATGACCCGTCCTCAATGAATTTCAAACTCAGCACAATGCTGAACTCCTCTTTTGTCACCTCCGCCTCCAAGCCCACTTCTTTGGCCAGGAGTATTCCCCCAACTTAGTGACCCCTTTGACCTAGCTCCAATATTCTTCCCCCATCTCGACCCTTCCTTTCGATTTCTTATCCTCTCTATGTCCTTTCATTGGGTACTGCCAGTGTAACATCAGTCATCACAATTTTCCTTCTCCCCTCACTCACTCCAACCTGGACTACACTAAAATAAGTTCCCTCTGAACTTGTAGCATTCCGTTTTTTCAGGTTCAACCCTGACATCGTCATCAAAGCTGTGGACAAGGGTGGTGTTGTTGTCTCCTGTACAGATCTCAACCGAGCAGAGGCCAAATATCAACGCTTCCTCCAACATCCCCTGAGAGCATGACCCGAGTACCAATATCAAGCTATTGTTCCAGAGGGGGAACAAATCTCAGTTCTGATGAAGAGTCATTGACCTGAAACCGTGGGCATTATCTAACCGAATTACAACACATTCCCGTGTCAAGCGTATTTAGCTGGGTGTTTTCTGACGCTCGCAGCACCGAGAAAAACTGCACTATCAAACAGGTCTTTGTTGCATCCGGGGCCTCAGCGGAAAACACTCCTCCGAGGCCACACTTAGTCCCGTTTCCTGCATTGAGGAGTTCCACTCATCAGAAACCTTCATGCCGGAGGAGATTGGGACGCCATTTTTAAATGACATCCCGATCACTTGCCCCCCTCCTCGCAACACCTGGACCCCCCCAAAGCCTCAACTCACCTATAAGGGGGGTCCTTGGACACCCTCCCCCACACCTCACATGGGCAAGGCATCCCCAGGTCCAATCCCTGGCGCGAGCACAATGGCAGTCTGGCAGTGCCACTTGGATACCACCAGGCTGGGAGCCAGGTGGCACTGCCAAGCTGACAGTGCCAGGTGGGCAGTGCCATGCTGACAGTGCCAAGGTGCACAGGTGGCACTGGTAGTGCCAGGATGCCACCCAGTCCAGAAGGCAATCACCTGGGGGCCTCCGATCCCCTGGGGACCCCCCCCCCAAGTGCCAGTCCGCCTGGTCCCGTGTGGAGACCAACACTGTATGGTGCTTCCTGAGGTCTCTGAGGCGAAAGGGTTAGATCTTGTTCGATCTCACGAGGTGGGTAGATCCCAGAAGCGCCTCTCTGGGCATTTACAATCACATTGTGCCCCCGTTCGCCTGAATGAAGGTGCTATGCAGCTGGTAGATCATGCCCGTTAACTCTGTTCTGAGATGCCACCTGACCTGCTGAGTGTTTCCAGCATTTTCTGTTCTTATTTCAACTCAAACTAGTATGCACCATTTTCCTCCCCACCTTCACCTGTTGGTCCTGACATTTCATATGGCCGGTATGCATAGTTCTTTCTATGCAGTGTGATGAACTAAAAATGGCTGATGAGATAATAATCAGTGAGAATAGAACTAAACTCATCTATAACCAGGTTTCCTGTCAATGGGGGAATAGGGATAACTGAAGCTTATGCTTAAGATGTGACACATTTCCTGGGTGAGATTTTCCAGCTGTTCACGCCACCAGGATCACCTGGTCCTGCCGACGGCGCACCCCCACCGCAGGTTTCCTGGTGGTGTAGGGTGGATTCAATGGGAAATCCCATTGGCAGCGGTGGAACCTGAAGATCCCTCCACCGGCCAACGGCGGTCATCTCCTGCCACTGAGAAACATGCCGTGGGAAATCGAGAGAATCTCGCTCCTGGGGCCTGCAATGCAATTTTCAAGATGCAATTCTTAAATTTTCTTCCTCCAAAGCTTTCTATGATGATCTCTTTAAATTGTATCACTGTTTTAGTGTTCCTTTCAAATAGTAGGCCTACTCAGTGGTGTCATCAACCGATAGATTTGCTCAATGGCAGTTATGATGGTCCTTTGGCGGTCCTGTTAACCTGCCGTGGTCCCCTTTCTAATGTAAGAGTTCATGTAATTCCAACTCAATAAATCCTGCAGACATTTTATTGAATATTGCTGAGAAAGACATTTTGTCAAAGCTTTTCATCTTGCATTCATCAGAACAATCGCAAGAATACCAATGTCAAGGAAAACAACAACTTTATACTGTATGCAAAGAATGTGCTGATTGCTGGAGACGTTGTTATGGAGAATGCACCAGTTAATGGTGACTGACAGTGTACTGCTAAATATTATTTGAAAAGATTGCAATCAGGATTACATGTTCCTGATCATTATTCATTGACCTCAACTGAATGTGTATATTTATTGGACATCAACTAAGGACAGAAGCCATGATGAGGTATTGCTCAAACACTCACTGGGCTACAGTAGTGTAGCAATTATGGTATTTTGTTAGCACCCCAGTGGTTGCTGCAATTTGAAACCAAATTTAAAATATATGCTCATTTTAAGGCAAGCTGCGAAAAGTTACTATTGAAGCTGCAGCCTTATAAAAAGAAAGTGACTAGTTTGTGAATGTCCATTTGGAAAGGAAGGTGCCTGCCTCACCTGCTTTGGGCCGTAGGTGACTCCATCCCTGTGCAATATGTAACTAAGGATGGGCAATTTGCCAGTCATGCCAAGTGACTGGGCCTCAGTGATGAAGAATTACCAAGCTAGGTGACTCAGGCCAGTGCCCATGGGATGAATTCCAAAACAAATGGAGTTAACCATTAGGAGGGAATGAGGAAAATTAGGGATCAAAATAACTTTGGTGGACCTGGGCTGCATGGGGTTAAAGTCAGTGGTGAGAGTGAGAGCAATAATGAAAAACAAATGGGACAGCATGAGCATCATTAAAGAACAGCTCAGTGCTAGAATTTGTAGCTGTCTATCATTTTGTTCGAGTATTAGCATTTTTGTCAGTTGTTTGGTTACATTATCTATCCAACTGGAGATGAAAGCCCCCAGCTGACCACTCACAGAGACTTTGCACAGAACCTCATAGGCTGCCGCAGTTAGCTAGCGATCAGATGTCTGCATTAGCAGTCATTATCCTTGATTAGAGTTGACCTTTGTCCTCTGGGGTCAGCAAACAAATACTCACTGTCTTTTTTTCCCGTCTCTCTCAGCACTGGGGACCAGCATGATGCTTTTACCTTTTTTGACGCAGTGTGGAAGGTTGTGCTTTTTGCTGAGTATGTTTTGAGTTCCTTGTAGCAACTCCTGCAGAATAAACCTTTCTAGTAAATGTAGAATGAGGCTCCCTTTGTCTGTGGTAAATACCACTGACAAAAGTTTGGAATAAATGAGCAGAATAGCTATTACACAAATAAAAATCAAATACTTAAATGTATTCTGGGTGGACAGTAAGAAGTGAACTTCAGACTCGTATCCATTGGGTCTGTCGCAGGTAATTTGTGTTCTTACCAATCCTCTTCCCATCTTTACCTTTTATTGGGCTACATAGGTACTGCCATCACTCTTCTCCAACTGACTGTGTCACCATCTGCGAATGCGGACAGGGACTGTCAGTTGGCTATTCCCAATGGGCGGGGGTGAAACTTCAGCGATGCCCAAGCCCGATGCTATTCCTGCTTTCTCCAAGTGTCCACAGTTCTGCATTTTATGGCAGAGGTCACTGGAACAGGTTCAGGAGCAGCAAGCTTCCCAAACTCAAGAGGACTGAGGCCAAATGTAATGCTAGTTAAACCTGGGCTCTTGTAGCTAGTCTGAGCACCACAACACTGGCTCAAACGAGTGGTGGTTCGTTGATATGTCCTATTCCACTTACAAATCTGGAGAACAACCATTACTATCGCATTGTGATGTTTCATGAAAATCAGCATTCCTGACGAGCTAATAATGTTTTTTTTGGCAATTTGTTATTCTAAGACAAATCACAGCTTGTATTGATGTGAGGAGATACAGCCTGTCTCACACAGATATCTACATGTCTCCTTAACAAAAGGCTCCAGGTTATTTTGAGCAACAGGAAACTGTTTGGGAGATCATTTTGAATATTAATGTCAAAAGCCACCGTTTTACTTCTGTTTGTCTTTAATGGCAAATTCCTCCCACCCCATTTTCTTGAGGCATTAACCCTCGCTGACTAAGACTGCCAGTCTGCCTCCAATATCTCACTCAAGGCTGATCCTTTGTGTCAGAGTCTGAGCTGTGACTATCAGCTGCAGAGGACATCAGAGCTGAGCTCAACCCTGACCTTAACCAAAGTCTGTGGAATCATAGAGCAGGAGTTCAGCCCGCCATGTCTGTGCCAGTTCTCTGCCAGAGCAATCCAAATTAAATCCTCCCATCTTGTGTTCTCCCCAGAGATGTGTACCTTATAGAATTTACAGTGCAGAAGGAGTCCATTTGGCCCATCGAGTCTGCACCGGCACTTGGAAAGAGCACCCTACCCAAGATCAACACGTCCACCCTATCCCCATAACCCAGTAACCCCACCCAACACTAAGGGCAATTCTGGACACTAAGGGCAATTTATCATGGCCAATCCACCTAACCTGCACATCTTTGAACTGTGGGAGGAAACCGGAGCACCCGGAGGAAACCCACGCACACACAGGGAGGATGTGCAGACTCCGCACAGACAGTGACTCAAGCCGGAATCGAACCGGGGACCCTGGAGCTGTGAAGCAATTGTGCTAACCACTATGCTACCGTGCTGCCCAACAATGCTACCGTGCTGCTTCCTCTGTTGGAAATATTTATCTAATTTTCCCTTCATCTGATTGCATCGGTCTTTGTCTCGACCACACCACAGCCACACTTTCCAGTCCGGGATGGGGAGGTTGTCAATGGACAGCTGTCGAGAATAGAATCCTTGCTTATTTTTTGATGATAATTACTATAAGTTGCCATTTTAATATCTTATGTCCTATTATACTCGACTCACTTCATAATTTTATATTTATTAAATGAAAAGAATCTGAACTGATTTAGAAGGAATTGTGTCTACTCCAGTACTTTCAGGTTCCCTCTACTCGACATATTGTCCCCTCCCCTTCAAATTGCGTTTTTAATTCCTTCCACAAGCCCTTGCAAAGTACTGTGCCATTCTTGATCTCCCTTTACTCTCCTAAATCCTTGAACATGTTGATGCCACCTGAACCCCTGCACACCCTTTCCACAACACTATATTTGAATCCCTCCGTGTGGGTTTCTGCCCTTGCCACAGAAGTGAAAGCCCCAATCAAAATCATAAGTGAAGTCCTCTATGGTGACATAGTGCACCGTCTCTTCTCTGCTTCTCTGCAATGTTTCATATGGTCGACCACCCCATCCTCCTGTAATGCCCATCCTTGTTCTCCCCGAACAGGCACCGGAATGTGGCGACTAGGGTCTTTTCACAGTAACTTCATTGAAGCCTACTTGTGACAATAAGCGATTTTCATACATTCATTCATTCAATTATTCTAGCACTGCAATTGCTTATCTCCACTAATAATTCCTCTTTGGCCCAGCAAGTAATGTTTCTCTGTGAAATGCCATGGGACATTTTTCTGCATTTAAATGCTGTTGATTGGTTAGTGAAGCAGTGCTCACACACCCCTGTGTAGTTTCAAAGGTTTAAGGAAAGCAAAAATCCAAGAGTTATGCATCACTTTCTGCTGAATCAAATCGCCTCCTGTGGCATCAGTCTCCTTGCCAGAAGTGATTGTGATTTCTTCACAGCCATACCAAGAGAACACATGGATTTTGAAGGCATAAAATTGTAGACATCACCAATATAATCGCTTTTGCATTTAAGTTTAGAGTAAAATTTAGATACTGCAAGAAACAAAAGACCTGGAAAAATCTGTTGCATCCAAATTTCCAAAATTTGATCTTGCAAAAAGAAGGTTTTTCCTTTGTTCAGTTCTGTTTCTGACTTTGACATGGATGCCGTATACATCCATACAGATTTTGATGGTAATTGGCAAAGGCTTTATTTTTTTTTTAAAGAGTGGATGGACCCATGTTTGTAGATGGAGTTGCAGAGCCTAGTTAACTTAAATTAGCCCTCTTGCTGATTCATAAGACTATTTGATCAAACTGACCTGAGGGTATTACTACGTGTGCAACTTTACATATTGTTTCCGTCAATAAACCAGTTCTTCTATTCCACTCCCCTTCTGCCCATATAATTTATTGTTCAGTAGCTAAGATCTTGACATAACACTTACCTCCAGTGTCAAAGTTGGTACATCATTGCTCTCGGCGGGGGGGGGGGGGGGGGGGGGGGGGGGGGGGGGGGGGGGGGGGGGGGGGGGGATCCACAACTACAGGTTATAAATATAAGATAGTTACTCATTATTCCAATGAATAATTTGGGAGAAACCACTTTCCCCAGGGAAATAAGGGGCGGGATTCTCCACTGGCAGGATTCTCCGTTTCGCCAGCAGCGTACCTACCCCTGGGGATTTCCCAACGGCGTGGGGGTGCCCACAATGGGAAACGCCATTGGCCAGAAAACAGGTGCGGCGGGATGGAGAATCCCACCCAAAGTATTTGTTCCCACATGAGTGGCTGAGGGGAATGGCATGGGTGTATTTAAGGGAAAGTTATGTGATTTCAATCGAGGCATTCAAAAGGAAATTGGATCAATATCTGAAAAGGAAAAATTTCGAGCATTACGGGGAAAAGTCAGCTGAGTGACACTCAATGAATTGCTCTCGCAAACAGCCAGCATGAACAGAACAAACCAAATGGACTCCTTCTGTGCTGTAATCATTCTGTGATTCCTAAGAACATGAGGGAGAAGGGAATTGAAGGATATGCTGTCAAGGTGAGATGGTGAGAAGTGGGAAGAAGCTGATGTGGAGCATAAACTGGCATGATCTGGTTGGACTGAATGACCTATTTCTGTACTATAAATTCTATGTAATTAAGCACCACATAAGAGCAATAGAGGTGTTGTCAGTATTAGTGTCACTGGATCATGGTTAGGAGCCGGGACTTCCCCTAACCTGGGGCACTGAGGCCAGTTGTAGCATCCCTACTCCTGTCTCAACAGAATAATTTCCACACCGCTTGCCCCTTCCCATCCCTCCTGACACCTTAACAAAATACTCCAAGTCTGTAAGACACTTCATTATGTGAAAGGCAAGATGCATGAATATAGGTTACTGAGCAACAATAAAACCAGTTAGAGAAATGTCATTACTCAGTCACACTTCTGAAAACCCAGTTTCTCTCCTTTCTTTATCACTCATCAACAGGAGCAGATTCTCTACGCTGATCCTTCCTTGCTGAAGGATTCACCCATTTGCCCTCTCTGTGGGAAAATATCGTCACTTTCACCATACCATTTCCACCATGCAGTCATTTTGCTTGCGTTGGCACACTAAATGTAAAGAAAATGAGACAGTAGAATTCATGTACCGAGAGAGCAGTTAAAAGTCAAAATATCAATATGTTGGGAAAAAATAAATCAATTGCTTTAAAAGGGTATTGATGAGATTAAAACAAAAAAAATCAATTTTCTAAAATTTGACCTTTGAAACATTGTGTTCGGAATCTATTCGGCATAAAAGAAAGGGAGGAGAAAATGTGTCCGACTGAGGGAAACTATGGGCGCCTGATGCAGGCATTGTCCTGCATTGGACCGTATCCCCTGGGCAGACGGATGAGCCACAAGGTAATCTCACAGTACTCTGACCAGTCCTGTGGGACTGACTAATGAAGGATAAGAGAAATACAATCTTCATACTGGCTGACTGTTAGAAAACTTTAATAATTAATTAGCGTACTGCTATTGCACCCCAGGGTCAGGGATCAAGGAGGAATCTTCAGGCAGCTTTACGTGCAACATTGAGTTGCCATGTTCAGGATGTAAGTGTGATGAAAATGATCTTTGTTTAGCTAATTTTACAAAGTGGTATAAAAATAGAGAAAGAAGTGGCAAGCTATGGTTTCAGCCCTTCTGTTTAAACAAGCCATTTTGCTTTGTATTTTCAAGGAAGTTTCCTGGAGGTTTTTTTTGTACCTTTGAACAAAAGTGAAGATTCAACAGTGTTCCAGTAGCACCACTGCCAGCAATAGCTGAGATTATGACTGCTTGTGATTACGTGTTTCTGAGTTATTTAGTGTGAACGAATGGGAGAAAGTGTCAAAAGATGTTAGTTGACGGTGAATTAATCAGACTGATTGGTTTTTATATTTTTAAGCTGTTGTTTGGCATCACACTCTGCAATTGCACAAAAATACCCGTCTCTATGATGTAGAAAGGTCCTGCTATTTCCAGTAATCAGGGTCATTGGTTCACAGTGAGTGAATAAATCAAGGTCTGTTTTAATGACATGAGATTGTGTCATGTTTTTGCCGGTGTTTGGAGATTGCAATCCGTGATTTTCCATGAAATCTTTGACCATTTTTATTGTAAGTGGAAGAAAACACTGAGTAACAGCAGGTCCATAAGCATCTGACAAGAGAAAAGACGGGTTAACTTTTTTGGGTGGAGTATTGTATCAGTTCTTTGTTGTTATAAGTGAATTTGAGATCCGTGTGTGTGCGCGCAAATGAAGAATGAGTGTGGGGCAACTGGTCTAAGTGTCATTGTGCTTTAGGCTATATTCATTCATGGGATAATATTCATAAATGTTTTACATGAATCGCTGGAAATCGCAAGTGTGGACTTTATTTTGTGATGTTACTGTATCTGATGTTAATAGGCCGCACCTGACGATGAATGAATGACTTTTCTAAAGGAGATTTCCATGTTGTAAATCCTTTTATAATAGGCTCTAGAGAGGATGAGACAGAGTGTATATCCTACATGACTAATGGCAAGTGCTCTCATATTAAACACTGTGACTGCACACTACTCAGCTGTTTATGACTCTCACTCACTTCCTGATAACTGAATGATTATTGGCAAACAGGTTATTCAGTGAACAGGAAACAACTGCTTCTCGTTAGGTTGACATGAGCAGACACAATCTGTCTCCGACAGATTTCTCCTTGTGTCTCCGACATAAAACGGTTCAGACCACAGTATGTTATCATTAAAGAGGAATTGAACTCATAATTGTAATTGGTGGTCAGGTGAAATGTCATTTGCTCGTGCTGCTGTGGCCTGGATTTGTTTCTGTGAAGAGCAGGTCAGAGCCATACTGACTTCTTCTTCGGAAGTTGAGGAAATGATTGCGGAGAGGAATTTCCTGCTGCAAGCACTTCCTTCATAAATTTGATTGTTCTGTGGACAGGAAGCATTTGCAATAACTAGGTCTTTCCCACAGTTACATCAACACATCTAATGTAGAGACCAATATCTCATAACGTAATATTTAAATGGCCATTTACTGGTGTAGACTAAAGGGTTCCATCGACTCTCTAGGGCCTGGGAAGAGATGGCAAACACTCCTCAAAGCCATCAGATATCCAACCATTAAGGCGAAGGATACCAAATGCTTTTTGAATTATGCCCTATGGATTTTCCTCTGTGTTCTTTTGAACTTAGTTGCATATTACTTTTGTTTTGCACTAATAAACAACTTCCAGCAATGCTTTTTCTTTGGATGGCTGATTCTGTCTTTTGCGAGGTTAAAACTGAACCTTTCAGAGGTGTGTGCATAAGAGATTCTGGGGTTGGTGGGTGGGGGTAAGTTTTTGTCATGGTTCCTCGGTGGTGTGTCAGTGTATGCAGAGGATCTTGAAAATGGGACAGTATTTAGAGAGGGATCGTCAGTAATTACATAATTCCCTGAGAGGGTGTCAGTACAAGGGGTTCATAGGGGTGAGCCGGTATTTCCAGGGGGTCTGTGGAGATGTTCCTATGGGTTCTCTGGGAATGGATCAAACAGCTCTTCTGCACAGAAAGGCTTGAAAAATATCACTTGTTAACCATTTTGCAATTAAATACAGAACAATTGCCGACCAGAAAATGAAACTAAAAATGTTTCCCTGTTTGATTGCCAACAATGTGCTAATTATGTTTTCTTCCCCTGTCAGTGGTTTCACCCAGCAGTCCTGCACCCATTTTTATACGCCATGAGTCTTATGACAGCCTGGGATCAGACCACAGTGGCCAAGAAGATGAGGAGTGGCTATCACAGGTGAGGTTTGCAGGACCTTGTCCTGCTACTACTAATGAAGCAAAACTCTTGAGATTATCATTACTTTCCACTTTTCGTAAACATCAGCTCAGTCAAACCTCTGCTGCCCATATCCTAACTCACGCCTATCACCCTGTGTTCATCGACCTACACCTGAATTTGACAATTCTACATATTTAAAATGCTTTTCCTTGATTTCAAAGATCATCCCTTCCATTTCTCTAATCTCCTCCAGTTCTTGCCCTCCGCGATCTCTGCAATTCTTCCATCCTGGCTTCTTGCTCCATCAGTCCACCATTGACAGCCTACTGCTTCTGCCCTAACCTCTGGTATCCCATCCCTAAACCTATTTGCCTCCCTATCTATTCCTTCTCCTTTAAGGTATTCCTTAAAGTCCATTCTTTTCACCTGTTGTAATACCTCTTCATGTAATATGGTTTAAAATCTTGGTCTAATAACACTCCTGTCAGGAGCCACGACACATTTTGCTACTTTTAAAGTGCAAGTTGTTGTTCTATTTGATCGTCTTTAACAGAGAATTATGACTTTGAATCATGTTTTAGGTCATCCCATTCTTTTTCGGCCCATTTTTAACACATACTTGTTATAAAAAGAAACAATTTGCCATCATATACAGGGCAGAAATTTCCCTGCAGGCTCTGAACTGTGCCACTAGATTGAAGTGGGGTTCAGAAGACCGCATTGGTCAGAATTCATGTCAAGGCATCGAGGGTCTCGCAGATATGTAGACAATTCACTGAGGTGTGTAAAAACAATAATAGAGAAATTATATTAGGGGATTTTAATTTCCCCACATTAATTGGGTTAGTCACATTGTAAAGGGTTCAGAGGGAGCAGATTTCTTGAAATGTATTCAAGAGAGCTTTTTAAAAAAAATTCTCCTTTTTCACATTATCTTTCAAATTTACACCCAACAATAAACAATAATCAGTAACGAATATAATGTTAATCCCTATATCAATAACAACGATCCCATCCTCCCACCAAACCCCCAAACATTAGCCCACATGTTAACATAAACAAATGACAAAGAGGAATCAGGAATCACCAATAGTCACCATTAACACATACAGTCCCCCTCCCCCCAACCCTCCCAGCCCCCAACCCCCCCAATGTTCGATGTGATCCAATTCTCGAAAGTGCATGATGAATAACGCCCATGAATTGTAGAATCCCTCCATCCTTCCCCTCAGTTCAAATTTGACCTTTTCAAGCGTCAAGAATTCCAGCAGGTCCCCCCGCCACGCCAGGGCACAGGGTGGAGAGGTTGATCTCCACCCTAACAGGATCCGCCTTCGGGCGATCAACGAGGCGAAGGCTATAACATCTGCCTCCGTGCCCGTTTCCAACCCAGGCTGGGCTGACACCCCAAATATGTCCTCCCGGGGGCCCGGGTCCAGTCTCATGTGCACCACTTTAGGGATTACCCTAAACACCTCCTTCCAGTAATCCTCCAGCTTTGGACAGGACCATATGAGCGTGGTTTGCGGAGCCCACTCTGCAACGTTCACATACATCTTCTACCCCCTCAAAGAGCCGGCTCATCCTTGCCCTTGTAAGGTGCGCTCTATACACCACCTTCAGCTGTATCAGCCCCAACCTCGCACACGAGGTGGAGGCGTTCACCCTCCGGAGCACCTCACACCAGAAACCCTCCTCCATACCATCTCTTAACTCTTCCTCCCAATTTGCCTTGATCCCTTCTAGCGGCACCTACTCCTCCTCCAAAATAGCCCTCAAGAGAGCTTTTTATATCAACATGTCAAAGGGATGGTGCAGAACTGGACCTCGTTCTGGGGAACAAAGCTGGACAGGTGCTTGAGGTGGGAGAGCATTTTAGTGGTCGTGACCACAACACTGTATTTTTAAATGTTGTCATGGAAAAGGAAAAAGGTGGTCTGCAAAAAGGGTTTTGGATTGAGGAAGGCTGATTTTATTAAACTAAGGCAGGATCTGGCCAAAGTAGACTGGGAAGAGCTACGTCTGGGTAAATCTACAGCAGAACTGTGTGTGTGGGGGGGGCATTCAGAAATGAATTGGCAAGAGTACAGATCCAACATGTTGCCTTCAGGGTGAAATGTGAGAGCAACACTTCGAGAGAACCCTGGATGACAAGGAATATTCAGAACTGTAGAGGAAGGAAATGAGAGGCTTTTAACAGGTAAAAAGGGAGTAAATCTGCAGAGGTCCCGTGGAGCATAGAAAGTTCATAAGTTCCTAAAATAGAGGAGCAGAATTAGGCCATTCAGTCCATCGAGTCTGCTCCGCCATTCTATCATGGCTGATATGTTCCTCATCTGCTACCTACAATGCTACAGACCAAGAGCTGGATTGCAAGATCAGCCAGAGAATCTCCTCCCTCGAACACATGACCTCGGAGCAGGAGGAGGCAATTTAGCCTCCCGAGCCTAAAAACTTTCAATGTGATCAGGCTGATCCCATATTGGCCTCAACTCCACTGTCCTGCCCATTCTCCATGACCCTTCAACCCATTACCAATTAAAAATCTGTCTATATCCTCCTTAAATTTACTCGCTGTCCCTGCATCCACCGCCCTCTGGGGCAGCGAATTCCACAGATTCACACCCCTTTGGGAGAAGTAGTTTCTCCTCAAATCTGTTTTAAATTTGCTACCTCTTATTCTAAGATTATGGGGAAAAAAATGAAATGAAAATCGCTTATTGTCACAAGTAGGCTTCAAATGACGTTACTGTGAAAAGCCCCTAGTCGCCACATTCCGGCGCCTGTTCGGGGAGGCCGGTACGGGAATTGAACCGTGCTGCTGACCTGCCTTGGTCTGCTTTAAAAGCCAGCGATTTAACCCTCTGCTAAACCAGCCCCATGACCTCTCGCTTTAGAATGCCCCACAAGAGAAAGCATCAGCTCCACGTCTACTTTATCCATACCTTTTTGCATTTTGTGTACTTAAATTAGATCTCCCCTCATTCTTTTAAACTCAAGAGAGTATAGGCCTAATCTCGCCTCATACGACAAATCCCTCAACTCTAGAATCAATCTAGTGAACCTCCTCTGAACTGCCTCCAATGCCACTACATCTTTCCTCAAAAAAGGCGACCAAATCTCTGCACAATACTCCACTTGCGGTCTCACCAATGCCTTATATAATTGCAACAACACTTCCTTACCTTTATATTCAATTCCTTTTGCTATAAATGCCAATATTCTATTTGCTTTCCTTTTTATCTGCTACACCTGCATGCTCGTTTTCTGTGACTCATGCACGAGGACACCCAGGTCTCTCTGCTTCGGAGCTCCCCAATTTAGATAATAAGTTGCCTTTCCATTTTTTCGACCAAAATACATGACTTCACACTTATCCACGTTAAACTCCATCTGCCACATTTTGGCCCACTCTCCTAACCTATCTATATCAATTTGTAAGGTTCTTATTTCCTCATTGCAATTTACTGTCCCACCTATTCTTGTGCCATCTGCGAATTTGGCAACCTTCTTATCCTGTATCCAAGTTGTTAATATAGATTGTAAATAACTGGGCTCCAAAGACCGAACCCTGTGACACCCCACTAGTTACATCTTGACATCCAAAAAAAGACCCATTTATCCCGACTCTCTGTCTCTTGTCCGCCAGCCAGTCTTCCATCCAAGCTAATAAATTATCCCTAATCCCATGGGGGAACTCAAAAATGCAAAAGGAGAACAAAGTGGGGGCATGAAAAAGAACTGGCAGGTAATATTAGGGAAAATCCCAAGATATTCCCTAAGTGTATCAAGGGGAAGGCGATAACCAGGGAAAGAATAGGATCCATTAGGGACCGGGAGGGTAATCTATGCGTCGAGCTGGATGACATTGGTAGGGTGTTAAACGAGTACATCAAATCTGTCTTCAATTTGGAGAAGGAGGATGTAGGTGCAGAATTCAGGCAAAGGGACTGTAAAGTTTTTGAGCAGTTTGATGTAGGGAGTGAGGTGGTACTGGCAGGTTTAAAAGTGGACAAATCCCCAAGTCCAGCTGAGCAGTAACCCAGGCTGCTATGGGAGATGAGGGAGGAAATTACAGAGGCTCTAACCCAATTTTTAAATTTATCTCTGGCCACCAGAGGACTGGGGACAGCTAATTGTGGTTCCACTTTTCAAGAAGGCTCGTAGAGTTAAACCAGGGAATTACAGACCAATGAGTCTCACATCAGTAGTCGGGAAAGTATTGGAGAAAATTCTGAAGGACAGAATCAATCTCCGGTTTGATCAGGGACAGACGGCATGGCTTTGTCAGAAGGAGGTCATGCCTAACCAATTTGATTGATTTTTTTGAGGAGGTGATCAGGTGTGTAGATAAGGGTAATGTAGTTGATGTAGTTTATATGGATTTCAGCAAAGCCTTTGACAAAGTCCCACCTGGGAGATTAATAAAGTAGGTAAAAGCACATTGGATCAAGAGTAATGTGGCAAATTGGATCCAAAATTAGCTTGGTGATAGGAGACAGAGGACAGTGGCAGAAGCTTGTTCGTGGGTGACTGGAGGCCGGTATCCAGTGACGTAACACAGGGATCAGTACTGGGTCCTTATCTGAAAGATATTGTTATGGGCCAGGGTTTAGAGAACCCCAAAGTGTATCATGGAGTTCACCTGACCCACAACTTTTAATAGATTGTGGTATGGGGAGCACACGGCCCACTCTACAGGTGTGGTACAGCAGAAATGGAAAAGTATTTTTTAAATCTAAACAATGTTTATTCTATGAACTCAAGTTAATCTTTTTAAAACATACAGTGAACATCTTAGCAACCATCAATTCAAATACAACCCCCAAAGAATACAACACTAAGTAATCATTAATAACTTCCCAAACAACATCCAGAAGACAAAAGAAACACCTTTTAACAGAAGCACATTAGGTTTACATTCACGACTGAGAACATTTATAATTCTGAATTCACCACATGATCAAGAGATAGTCTTTTCATGGCAGAGAGATCAACAATACACCTGCTCTGCCTGGCTTCAGCTCCAACACTGAAAACGAAACTAAAACACACCCTGCAGCAAACAGTCTAAAACGAAAGTAAAAAACTGACAGGCAGCCCAGCTCCACCCACTCTCTGACATCACTGCAGTAATAAACACCCATTCCTTAAAGGTACTCTCACTACAGAAAATATGAGGGGGGTGATAAGTGTTTGCAGATGACATGAAGATTGGCCAGGTGGTTGATAGGGAAGAAGTTCTTAGGTTACAGGAGGATATAGACGGATTGGTCCGATGGACAGACAAGTGGCAGATGGAATTTAACCTTGAAAAGTGTGAGGTGATGCACTTTGGAAAGAGTAACTTGACAAGGGAGTACTCAATGAATGGCAGGACATTAGAAAGCTCAGAGGGATCTTGCGATGCTTGTCCACGGATCCCTGAACGCGGCAGGACAGGTAAATAGGGTAATTAAGAAGGTATACGGGACGCTTGCTTTTATCAGTAGTGGCATAGATGATAAGAGCAGGGAGGTTATGTTGGAGTTGTGCAGGACTTTGGTTCAGCCACAGCTGGAGCACTGTGGTCAGTTCTGGTCACCGGACTATAGGAAGAATGTGATTGCACTGGAGGGGGCGCAGAGGAGATTCACCAGGATGTTGTCTCGGATGGAGCACGTTACCCATGAAGAGAAGCTGGATAAATTGGGGTTGTTTTCTTTGGAGCAGAGAAGGCTGAGAGGGGACCTGATAGAGGTGTATAAGATTATGAGAGGTATGGACACCGTGGACAGAAAGCAGATGTTCCTCTTAGTTGAGGGGTCAAAAACAAGGGGGCATAATTTAAGGTGAAAGGCAGGAGGTTTAGAGGGGATTTAAGGACATTTCTTTTCACCCAGAATGAGAATTTGGAATGCATTGCCTGGGAGGGTAGTTGAAGCAAGGGACCTCAAAATCTATTAAAAGTACTTGGATGAGCACTTAAAATGTCATTCAAGGCTATGGGCCAAGTGCTAGGAAGTGGTATTAGCGTAGATTTAGAATAGTTTTTTGTAGATGCAGGCTTGATGGGCTGAAGGGCCTCTTTTGTACGGTGTGATTCTATGATTATAGTGAGGCCATAGTATTCTGGGTAGAATGGCACTATTGTGGTACAAATTCATGCTGATCTTACAAATTGCTTTTTTTATAAAGGAAAACCATTATAAACTTCTTTTTGAACAAACTTTGAAATCAAACATATATAAAGATGACACAAAATTAACACTGGTGATTTGGATCATAATCAATGCATCTAATACCCAACCAGTGAGAAAGCTAAGACTTGTTCAATATGTTGGTCAATATTTTCCAATACCTGCTGTTTCATTCCTTTACTCCCGCATCCAAGGATCACAAAATTTGTGCAGCCTTTTTATAAATCATTTCCAACAAATATTAGATACGTATGTGTACAAAATACCAAAGTATCTATTGACACTTCTGTGTCAACCAAATGTTTGGAGGCAGAACAGGATTTATTGCAGGACATAGAGCAAATCGTCTTGCAGCCAGCAAAGTTTATTTACTCAGCAAACATGGTCTATTCAAAGGGTTCGCACAGCAAACAGTCTACAGAATCTACCTAAAAAGAATCTTCATGCATTACAGTAAATAGGATTCACGACTGAAATTGCAACCATGTCGCCCTATAAAAGCAGGGTGATTTCTCCAGCAATTTGAATGAGTGGAGAATGGTTACAAATTGGATCTGTGTATAAAATCAAATCCAGTCACTTACAGCAATGCGGGATCCAGGTATGATTGAATGGAAATACCCCAATATCACTATTCTGGCTGGGAATAGTGCTCTCACTGTCTGCAGCCATTAAACACACAAAGAGTGCTTTGTAATTTGAATTCTTTGGCCTTGTTTTTTTTCTGAAAGTGGATAGCTGCTTTATAACATGGAATCAGTGAACGATACAGCTTGGGAGCAGGCCATTTGGCCCTGTGCTGCCCCTCAGAAAGAGCTATTTAATTTGTCCCACGTTCTTGCTCTGTCCTTTTAGCCGTTAAATATTTTCCCCTCAAGTATTTACCCAGATTCTTTTTGAAAGTTGATCCACTAAAATTGCTGTGTAGTTAGCTTCCAGCCTGAATCATAGACACTGATGTAGCATAGAAATATCCTGGACAGTTATTGTGACCAGGGCCGGGATTCTCCCCTACCCGGCGGGGCGGGGGGTTCCGCCAGGATGGAGCCGCGGGAACCACTTCGGCGTCGGGCTGCCCCAAAGGTGTGGATTTCTCCGCACCATTAGGGGCCAAACCCTCACCGTGAGGGGCTAGGCCCGCACCGGAGTGGTTTCCGCTCCACCGGCTGGCGTGGAAGGCCTTTGGCACCAGACCCGCCCGCGGATCGGTGGGCCCCGATCGCAGGCCAGGCACCGTGGGGGCACCCCCCGGGGCCAGATCGCCCCGCGCCCCCCTCAGGACCCTGGAGCCCCGCCCACGCCGCCAGTCCCGCTGGTAAGGTAGGTGGTTTGATTCACGCCGGCGGGACTGGCATGACAGCAGCGGGACTTCGGCCCATCGCAGGCCGGAGAATTGCCGGGGGGGGGCCCGCCGACAGGCGCGGCACGATTCCCGCCCCCGCCGAATATCCGGTGCCGGTGAATTCGGCGGCCGGTGGGGGCGGGATTCACGCCAGCCCCCGGCGGGGGGGGCGGAGAATCCAGCCCCATATCACGATGGTTTGTTGGTGTATCAAGTCTCTGGTAACTTTTCTGGTTGCCTCAAATTTAACAATGGAAACTGAAGTTGCTTGTAATGAGAAGCACAATAATGGTGTGAGTGGAACAGAATGTTTGGTCTATCTGCTCAGTGTGTTAGAAAAGGCCAAGGGACATTAATCATCCCCAACACCCTCATACCTTCTCCAACCACTTCACTCCTGTCTAACCTACAAGCAGAAGTTCAAGATAATACCTCCCATTTCCGACAATGTCAGATATACTCTTCTGGGATTATTCTCTGCGCTGTGGAAGGTGGAGGAGTTGGTTACTTGAGGACAGTCCCCTGGCCCTGGGCTCACTGCCTCAGACAGGTTTTAATACAAGAAAAGGTGATGTGGACATTACTATATTATACGGTAAAAGAGCAGCTGTTGCTGAATTTTCCCTTTCAACATTCAGTTCAGTTAATGCGTGCTGTCAGAATGCAAGGTAGGTACAATATGTCTGCGTTCGATGGAACAGCCGGTTCAGCAATAACAGCTGGCCATGGCCTCAGTGAAAACTGTACAAGCATCTGCTCATTTTTCAGCTCTGCAACACTGATGGTGTCAGTGATTAATCAGCAAAGCTGGCGTGTTTTCTCCCTGTGCATTTTTAAAAAATGACTGCACTGATATGAAAATCTAGAAATGCCTAAACATGTAGAATTCTCTTCATTTCTTTCGAAAAGATCTCTCTAACTTCTGCCACTCCAACTAAAATGGTCTTGACTGGAGATGGATCAGACATTAGTGATGTCTGATGTGACCCAGCTTGTGCTAAATCCTGTCCATACTTCCTCTTTTTCACCATCCGCCCACCCATGTTCAGCGGTCAGCATGTTTGTTCCTCCCACAGTGTCGAGGACAGTAATAACTGCAAATCTCCACAGTTGCTTCCAAGTAAAATTCAGTGATGTTCCCACTTTCTTTGTCCATTAATCAGCCGATACTTGTCACATGTGTTAACGCGATTATTATAGGCAGAGTAATGGATATCCAGAAGTAGTCACAGATTCATAGGGCGTGATTTCACAGAAAAATTTCTAAGTGTCATTTTGGGTGTGACTGGCAGAGTGTTTCTCAACAACCGCGTCAGCGAAGATCACAGCCCGTATTTGACGGCACTTAATGCTGGAAATGAGCCCCCACAAGCTCCTCGCCATTACTGACTGTCTCACCATCTGATTCGCCAGTCTCATGCCTCAGCATCTCCTGCTAACAAGGGGAAGTTTTTAAACGATTCCTCACCACTCACTCCCAGTAAACACACAAGCATGGCAACGCACAGACCTGCTCCTGGCTTTAGGGATTCTGACCTGGCTAACCTGTGGATGTGAGACGAACATCCTGTTCCCCCAGGGGGTCAGAGGACCAGCAGCAGAGTTAGCAATGCCGCCTAGGAGGCAGTGGCAGCGGCAGTCAGTGCGGGCAGCATCATCAGGTGGACCACCGTCCAATGAAGGAAGAAGACCAACGACCTGCACCGAGCTGCAACGGTAAGTTACCACCTGTCTCCTGGCATCAGTTGCACCTACCACCCCTCAAATTTCCCCCCCCCCCCCCCCCATTTCACAGGCTGACACCTCGCACCCACCCACATCCAATCTTCGTGCTTGCTTCTCAGTACCCACTGGCACCCACCAGCACAACACGTTCATGTCCAGGTGGGGTTCCCACATACGTCACCTTCTGTAGACCTCGCCCCCCCCCCTCCCCCCAACCCATCTAGCATGTGGCTCACAGTGCCCTCTCTTTGTCCCCGCAGGAGACAATAGCCCCATAAAAGCGGGAAATGCCCAAGATGGGGGTGTGGGGGAGGGGGGGGGGGGGGGGGGAGTACAAGAGATTCGAGTCCTCAACCTTTGAGAAACGGGCCCTGGAAATCGTGGGTTGACCGAGGAAAGAGCAGTCACAACAGCAAGGCTGGCCTGTGTCACAAGGTGAGGATCCACTGCCCCTTTAGGTAACCTGTCTCAAGTGAGTTGTTCATGTCAGACAAAATGATCCTTCCCCCTCACTGACCACATGTCCATTGTCTCACAGAATCATCATCAGATAGAGTCGGGGCCATCCCGAGTTGTTCTTCACCCCCCCCCCACCCACCCACCCAAGAGACCACCTCAGAGAACTTCTCCAAGGAGACTGCTATCGAGGCGTCACAGCTCTCATCCCCATCGGAAGTATGCTGGATTCCAGGTGGAGGCAGGGACATCCATGGGAGTCAACAGCCGGAGGTCTGCTGGATCCCAGGACTCAGCTGAGTCCCAGTCAGATGCCGAACCTCTGGACAAGGTTATCCCAGAGCTGATGCAAGTGATAGGACACAGCCGTGAGATTCATGAGCGGGTGTCAGTGAGCATCCAGTGAGTGCACAGCCAATTGGAGGAGTCCCAAAGGCTACCGGCCCAGGAGATGATGTCGGCAACGCGTGGCACTGCTAGGGTGGCGACTACCGTGGAAAGCCTGGGGGACGATGTAAGTAACGAGTGGTGGTGCCCAAGGATTGGTTCAGTCTGTGACGATCATGGCTGAGGGCGCTGACATCATACCCCAGTCAATGAGGAGGACATTGCCGAGGCACTGCAGAGCATGGCCCAGTGTTCTGGACGCCAGACCAGACCCCAACAGTACCTAAGATACTGGACCAGAACCATAACTTTTCTTATTTTTAACACTGAGCAGAAAGATTAATTCACTCCAGGAGACATTGCATAAGAAATAGGGCTTAGTTATTTATGCAAATAAAACTATATTGAAACAAATGAAAAACAATTTTTAAACTTCAAACCTAACAAGAACAGCTTACATGTATCTCTTAACCCCAACACATGCTGTAACCCCATTAAACAGCACGTTAAATGAACATACAGCTCTCAACACTAATGCAGGCTGCGTTTACAGAAGAGTTTCTTGCAGTTAGTGCAGCTCCTTCAGACCTCTTTTTCGAAAGCCTGTTTCTGTGGCACCTTTTTATGACCTCTCCTGGTGGCTTTCCAAATCCTTCTGCCTCCACGTATTTGAATTGGATTTATTTTCTCTCTCTGAGCTCCGCCCAGCCCCTTAAACAATGGTTCTGTCCTGGGGGTCCAGACCTGAACTCATCATCGATATCTGGGCTTTTGACTGCCCACTCCCGTTTACAGATGCTATGAATATGCAATTAACCTCCTATTTATGGATAGAAGAGACCATCAGACTCTGTAATAGGCTCATGGGTAGTCAGATCAGAGTGTCCCGGAGGACAATAGATCTTGAGTGAATCACCCCGGCTGAACCGGGGTATGCTGTTTATTCCCATTAATGAGTTTAAGTCTGAATGGGACAATGTAACTCCGGCCAGGTGTGGGCGTATACCTGTGATTCAGTGCTGGCAGTTTTATCTCAGTCTGTTAACCCCTAAATTACCCACTACATCTTCGATTCAATTTCCGAACTTCTCCCTATTGTCATTGCGAAGTACGCCAAGGGCGTCAACACCATGGTGCAGACAATGGGGAGCTGGCAGTAGTGGCAGAGCCAGATGACGCAGAGGTCTCTGGAGCTCACTCCAGCTGCCCCTCCATCCCATGGATTGTGGAGAAGGTGGGATTGAGTGGGGGGGGTGGGGGGGCGGTTAGGGGGAAGGAGGGATTTGGGGGGGAGGGGGAGCTGACTTAAAAGCTTCATCCTAAGAGAATCAGGTGAGGATGAGTGCCTCCTTGATCCTCCAGGCATGTCGGGCCCTTGCCGCTGCCTGTCCTCCATCCTCCAGCCCTTGCTCCGGCTCCTCCCTGGG